>NC_090444.1:364146127-364747834 GCF_031143425.1 Pleurodeles waltl | reverse complement strand
CGTTTGCTGGCGGGGGTCTTGCAATCCTACTCTGTCTTCTTGTGAGATCTCAGCTTCCGCTTGCGGGGTGGTTCTTCTTCTGCAGGAGGTGGGGTTCTGGTGGCCCGTCGTTGTGTGGGGGCCTCCTGTCCACTAGCGCCGGCGGAGGTGGTAGGCTGTTCCTGGTCCAAGCTAGTGACAGGGGCCCTTTGTGGTGCCACATGGTCCCGCAATGTGGTGACTATCTGGGTTAGGGCCACGACGATGGTCCCCATTGCGGAACTAATGTTCCTCAGTTCCTCTCTGAACCCCATGTACTGTTGCTCCTGCATGACCTGGATCTCCTGGAACCTGGCCAGTACCGTAGCCATCGTCTCCTGGGAGCGGTGGTATGCTCCCATGATGGAGGAGAGGGCCTCTTAGAGAGTCGGTTCCCTGGGCCTGTCCCCCCCCCTGTCGCACAGCAGCCCTCCCAGTTCCCCTGTTTCCCTGGGCCTCTGACCCCTGGACGGTGTGCCCACTACCACTGCCCCCAGGTCCCGGTTGTTGTTGGGGTGGTGGGTCAACCTGGGTGCCCTGTAGTGGTGGACACACCGCTGATTGACGTGTCCTGGAGACAGAGGCATGGGCCCGCTGGGTGGGAGCTGTGCTGGTGTTCCCAGAGGGGGTTAGGTCTGGTGTAGCCTGTGGCTGTCTGTGGGGAACCGACTGTCCCGAGGTCCCCGATGGGCCGGGCTGGTCATCAGGGTCCAGGGAGACAGAGCTGCTGTTGTCACTGGGGGCCTCTTCTGGGGGTGGGATGGACATCTCTGGACCCTCCGTGGCGGTGTGGTGGCGTTCGGGTCCTGCAGGGGTATAAGAGTATGGTTATTGCTTCTGTGTGTGGCATTTCGTGTAATGGGTGGGTGGCCGTGTCCCCCAGTGCTGGCATTCCCTTGTGGGGGCTTTTGTGACGGTGGCTTGTGGGGGTGATGGGTGTGTGCAGTGGGCATGCTTTGGGGATGGGTGTCCATGCTTTGGGGAGGCATGCAGGGCTGGGTTTTTGGATGGGTGGGTTGTGATGGTGAGCCATTAGCAAGGATTTGGTGTGATGGGGGTGGGGGTGGGGGTGAGGGTGGGGGTATGATTTGGCATGCAGGTGGGGTGGGGGGAATGAAGTAGTGAAGATTTGCCTTACCAGAGTCCATTCCTCCGCCTACTCCTGCGAGGCCCTCAGGATGCAGGATGTGCAAGACTTCCTCCTCCCATGCTGTGAATTCTGGGGGAGTAGGTGGGGGTCCGCCGCCAGTCTTCTGCACCGCAATGTTGTGCCTTGATACCATGGAACGCACCTTCCCCCGTAGGTCGTTCCACCGCTTCCTGATGTCGTCCCGATTGCGTGGATGCTGTCCCACAGCGTTGACCCTGTCCACTATTCTGCTACATAGCTCCATCTTCCTGGCAATGGTGGTGTGCTGCACCTGTGCCCCGAAGAGCTGGGGCTCTACACGTACTATTTCCTCCACCATGACCCTGAGTTCTGCGTCAGAGAACCTGGGGTGTCTTTGGGGTGCCATGGGGTGGTGTGGATGAGGTGAGGGGTGGTGTATGTGTTGTAGAGTGTGCAGGTGTATGGTGTTTTGTGCGTGGAAAGTGTGTGGGTGATGTTGTGATTTGCCTCTGTGTGATGGTGTACTCTATGCTGTGCTCTCTCTTTCTGTCCTTCACTCGCAATTGTGGTCGTAGGGGTTTGTGGGTGATGTGGGTGTGTGTTTTATACTGGATTGGGTGTGTGGGAGTGGTGTGTGTATGTGTCTCAGGTGTGTGTATTTTGAATTATCCAATGTGGATGTGTTTTGTAAAGGTGTGTGTATTTTGAGCGCGGCGGTGTGTACCGCCAATGGAATACCGCGGTTGAAAGACCGCTGCAGGGATTTGTGGGTCGGAATGGCATGGGCGTATTTCTGTTGGCGTGACGGTGGAGGTTTGGTCATCGCCAGTTTCCCGCTGACCTTTGGTGTGGCGGAATATTGTGGATGTCGGGTTTTTGGCGGTTTGCCAGTTGCGGGTCAGAATGACCGTGGCGGTTTACCGCAGCCGCGGCGGTGTTATGGGGGCCTTCTGGCCAGCGGTAAGCGACTTTTACCGCGAGGTCAGAATGACCCCCATAATCTCTTCAAAGGAACTCCTTGTGCAGCGAAAATCGATGCACAGCCTGCCAGAATTGACGCACAGCCTGCCTAGCGGTGAAAGAATCAATGCATCGTCTACCTGGAGCGATGCAGCCCTGCTCCCCGAGTGGAGATCGATGCAGCGCTAGTGTTGCAACTGGAACTTCGACACACAGCCCACCAGATCGACAAAGCCCAACTTCCTGTGTGAGGAATCGAGGCAGCGTATGCCGTGCAACAGAAACTCCAGCGCATCACCCTCCGGATCAACAAAGCACCTTTGGCTTCGTCCTGCACACCCAGGATTTTCACCCATCATCCGTGGGCATCAAAAGACCCCGCATCGCAGTAAGGATCAAAGAGTGTGTGCCGGAAATCAACGCGAATTCCTTGCAGCGTGGGAAGAATCGACGCATTGTCTGTGCGCATCCAGATAGCCGACGTACACCTTCCTTTTCCACACATCTCCTCTGAGGTCTCAGTACGTGTAATATTGAGGCATACCAGGTACTTCATGCACACAAGAGACATTTGTTGCTTTTTAAAGACTTAAGACTTCTTTTCAGTGCAAAAGCAATATTTCAACTTCTGCTTATAAAATCTTGATTGTTTTGACCTTAATTTACTCATTTAAATATCTTATATTTTTCTACACCGGTGCAGTATATTTTTGTGGTGTTTTCACTGTGGTATTGCATGATTTATTGCACAAATACTTTACTCATTACCTTCTAAATTAAGCCTGACTGCTTAGTGCCAAGCTACCAGAGGGTAGGCACAGGATAATTTGGATTGTGTGTGACTTACCCTGGCTGGGATTGTGGTCTCTACTTGGAAAAGGATGTATACCTCTGCCAACTATGGACCCCATTTCTAACACATACTATTAGATTACGTACTAAAATCAAGTGAGTGGCTGCCTGAGTGGGTATGTCAGTGTGTAAGAGACTGTGTAAGTGTCTCAGTATAGGTATATAAATGCAAATATGAGTTACTGTATTGGTGGGTTACTGGGTGTGTGAGTAGTTGAATGTGTATGTGGGTGAGGGTATCAGTGCCTTCGTGGGTCACTAGATGTGTAAGTAGCTGTGTGGGTGTGTGACTGGCCGTGTAAGTGACTGTATGGGTGTCTAAATGGGTGTATACATGGCTGTATGGCTTGCTAACTGGTTGCATTAGGCCATGTTTGGGTGTGTGACTGTGTGTGTAAGTGTCTGTTATTGGTGATACATAGGTGCTGTGTGGGTGTGTGAGTGGATGTGTAAGTACTTCTCTCACTGTCTGACAGGGTGTGCAAGTGCCTCTCTGGGCTTGTAAATATGTATGCGTGTGGCAGTAGGTGACTGGGTGTATGAGTGTGTAACTGACCATGTGAGTGCTCGGTACATAAATAGCTGTAAAGATCTTTGATTAGGTGTGACAGTGGCTGAAAGCTTGTGTGAATGACCATGTAAGTGCAAGCGTAGGTGAGTAAATGGATGTATAAATGCTTTTATAGGTGTGAGAGTGTCAGTCACTGTCTGGCTATATGAGTGGTGGGTACATAAGCGCCTTTGTTGGAGTGGAACTGGGTTTATAAGTACCTGTCTGACTGTGCAGGTGGGTGCAAATTACATACTACGAGCAACCACCCACATATACTTTCAAGCACACTCATCATACAGCCTTAGTAAAACAACTATATTTTCAGTATACCAATTTCTCCTTTGCTACATACAATATTTTTAGTTAATGTTCTCATCTAACTTTTCTTCTATTTTGCCTTCTATTGTACTGTCTAGAAAACACACATTTCCATTCAGCTTATGTGCACACATAGTTTATTTAATATAGTTTTTATAGTGCAAACTACTTAACATACCTGTAATGTTTTTATGATTTTTTCCAGTTTGTATTGTAATATCTTTCAATATCTGTTTTGCACTGCAGATCTCAAGCCAGGAATCTCTCCATTTTCGTCCAATTCAAGTACAAAGTACCAATAATGGCTACCCTTCCAACTGTGCTCTCACTTATACTCCTGCAAATCAAAGAGTTCCTTTCATCTTTTATTTTTATGATCCCACTTCTCAATGGTCCCTGTTTCCTAACCCTTTCCATTTTTCCTGTAAAGAAGCCCAATTTTTTAGTTTTTTTGGGCGGATCTGCTGCAGGGCTCAGAGTGGCCCCCTCGTGTAAATCTGCCCTTACCAGCATTTAACAATATTTTGTTTTGTTATTAATTTCTATTTCTATTTTATTTTGTACAAAATATTCAATTACAAGCCATACACTCCCTACTGAACAACTTTTGAACACCAGTCTGCTTTTGAGTTTCACAGGACAGCCTCTTTTGTCCCTTCCCCCTACACTCTTTAGCTCCATTTCCATAGTAACCATGTTTCCAATGCTCTCTGGCGAGCAATAGGCCAAAAGTTCACTAGACTTTCTCTGAACAGCATACTAGCTTCACATTAAACTGTAGCAGGTGCGGCTGACTGTTTGCAATTCCAAGCATTTCCCAAATAACTTACTTGTTTGTTTCCAAAGCTGAACACAGAGAGGTAGTTTCTTTTTTCTAAAAGTCACTACCAAATATTAGTTCCCTGCACATCTCCACCAACCAATCACATATGTTACTTTATACTTTGGGTACTATCCTCCATTTTAACTGTCTTTCTCCTTCAAATCTGCCTCATTCTGTAGCAGCCTTTCTCTGTGTGCTACTCCTGCTTGTCTCCAAAATGGTCAGAGTGTGGATTGTGGCCCATAGTTTTGTGTTTTGGGTGGGAGAGTGCTAGGAAGAGTGGCATTGACAGGGACCTATGTTTACCTTATGTAGACATTACTTAGATTTGCCAGAGAGGGTAAAGTGGCATCAATTCCTGCCTTTAGTTGAAAGCATTGAGGATTGCCAACGTTGAGACCTTATGATTGTGCACTGTGGTGGCAATGACCTAGGCACAATTACTGGGGTGGGACTGGAAATCCTAATGAAGGATACCTTTGGTAAATTAATGTCACTTTTCCCACATACTGCGTTAGTGTTCTCCAGCATTTGCCAAAGACAGAAGTGGCAGTGGTCAATCGAATTTTATACACAGATATAGAAATCAAGGAAACATGTCAATAAAACTGTTTCTGCATTCCTCCAAGACCACAATTAATGCTTCGAGATGGATGGAATATATTGAAAAGATAGAGTCCATTTCACAAACAGAGGCAACAGGGTATTCCTCAACAACTTAAAAGTCTGCATCCTGTTCTATGTGTAACTATCATTTGCACATCAGAACCACAAACACTCCTTTCAGAGCCAACCCTATTCCCAAACACTGGTTATTTTTCTTTTCAAATCCTTTTTTTTAATTTTTCATCCAAATACACAGATCTGTTGCAGCTCCCTGACCAAGAGCACACACACCTATTCAATACAAAATAGCAATATATTTAGTATCCGCAATGGATCCACTGAATCCTTCCCAAACAAAAGCACACATTAAATAGAAAACAGCAACACATTTAATACACTGGGTGTGCGAGTAGCTGTTTGGTTATGTGAAGGGAGTGTGAGTGGCAGTATAGATGTATATATGGGTATGTGAGGGGTGTGTGAATAGTTTATGTGAGTTTGTGAGTGGGTGTGTGTGTGTGTTGTTTGGGTCTGTGAGTGTGTGTGTGTGTGAATGGGTGTGTCAGTGGATGTGTGAGTGTCTCTGGGGGTCTGTAAGTGGATGTGTGAGTGTTTTTTTGGGTCTATGAGTGTGTGTTTGTCAATGGGTGTATGAGTGTGTCAATGGGTGTGTGACTGGGTGTGTGAGTGGCTCTGTGGTTCAGCGCAGATATGGTAGTGGTTTGGTGGGTCCACAAGTGAGTGTGCAAATGGGTGTGTGAGTAGCTGTGTGAAGGTGTGCTAGTGACTGTTTAGGTGTGTGAATGGACATGTGAGAGGCTGCATGAGTGTGTGAGTGGTTGTATGGGTGTGTGTGGGTGTGTGAGTGGCTGTGTAGGTATGTTAGTGGTTGTGTGAGTGGCTGTGTGGGTGTGTCATTGGGTGTGTGTGTCTGTGTGCATCTGTGAGTAGGTGTGCAAGTGGATTTGTGGGCCTGTGATTAGGTGTGTGAGTGTGTAAATGGGTGAATCAGAGGGTATATGAGTGTGTCAATGGGTGTGTGAGTGGCTGTGTATGTCTATCTTTGGATGTGTGAGTGGTTTTGTGTGTGTGTGTGTGTGTGGTAGTGGTTTTGTAGGTTTGTGAGTGTGTGTGTGCAAGTGTGTATATGTATAGGTGTGTCAGTGTATGTGTAGGTGGATCAATGGGTATGGAAGTATAAGTGGCTATAAGGGTGTGTGAATAGGTGTGTGAGTGCCTATATGCATCTGCCAATAGGTGTGTGAGTGATTTTGTGGGTCTGTGAGTTGGTGTGTAAGTGTGTGAATGGGTGTGTGAGGAGGAGTGGGAGTGGCTCTATGGATCTGTGAGTCTGTGTGTGTGTGAGTGGTTTTGAATGTTTGTGAGTGGGTGTGTAAGTGTCTGAATGAATGTGTCAGTGTGTGTTTGAATGTATGCATTCATGTGTGACTGGGTGTATGAATGGGTGTGTGAGTCAGGGTGTGAGTGGCTCTGTGCTTCTGTGAGTGGGTGTGTGAGTGGTTCTGTTGGTCTGTTAGTGGGTGCATGAGTTTGTGAATGGGTGTGTGAGTGAGGGCTTGAATGATTCTTAGAGTGGGTCTTTGAGTGGGTGTAGTTTTTTTGTGGTCTGGATCTGTGGATCTGTCCCAGATTTACCCACTGGGGACACTGAGTGTCACAGTTGATTTGCGGATCCTCGTGTGCCCAGAAAAAAAAATTTGGGGGCAATTTCTTACTCATGAGGGGTCCCTCAGAGATTCCTCTATCACTCCCATGGAGGTGTCCCTCAGAGATTCCGCTATCACTCCCATGGAGTTGGGGTACCTGTATCCTGACCCCCTCTATTAAGTTTAACTTTTATCCTCCCTCCACCGGGACCAAGTCCCATACAAAATGATACCTATATCTTTCAGGTGGCGGCCATCCAATCAGGGCATTTCTATTGTCTGGTAAATCCGAGCATCTCTAGATATGCATCAATCTTTTTTCTTTAATAACTCCAAAAATACTGAACAGGTTTACACAAAATTACAAAATACTTTCATATATGTATATATAGTTATTTTGTTCACACTCCCACTAACGTACATAAACTGGGAAATTTTGAAGAACTACAATTACTCAATCAAAGCAGAAATTAAGAGAACTAGATAAGGACAGGGAAGAGGAAGAGGAGGAAGAGGCTGAGGCAGAGTCAAAGATTCAAAGTAACAAGAAGAGGTGGATGGAATGAATGCAGCTATAACCCCACTCCCCCCATGGGAATGTTAACAAGGGGTCAGAGATCAGGTAAAAATGAAGACATCTAAAAATATGGTAACTCTTTCCAAGTGTACTCTTTCCCCATGTGGAAATTAAAGTTCTCATGCAAGGACTCTCCTTTTGTTTCATGCATAGGTTTGATTATGTCCAGAGGAGGATAGATCTTTTCCATTTTACAACAGCACTTAAGTTGCATAAATGGTTTAAAATCAAAGGGAAGGAGTCAACTAAATTGTGTACCTCTATGCCAGTAAGCAACCTTAATATTGAGGATATTGATGTACTTTTTACTCTTGCTAAACTAGATACAGAGACAAAATATGTTGGAGATAGAAATCGTAGTTTGGAACACATGGGTATTGATTTGAAAGAAAGTGTCCAAATGAATTTAAACCGAAGTCTAAGTTCAACCTAACACTCCCGTCAGATGCAATTGATATTTTTGAAAATGTATTCATTAAAGACCTACTTGTCTAAAAATGAGTGGGTGGCTATTAAAACACTACAACAGGATGAAACCATTGTCATCAAGCCATCAGATAATGGCGGCATTGTTGCCATCCTAAATAGGGAAGATTACCTTGTGGAGGGTCACAAACAACTGAGTAACATGGAGTGCTATGGAAGGGTCTCCAAAAATTATATCGATGTCTCTAATACTAAATATTGTTGACTACTAGGAAACTTGAAAGAAAGAGGACTTATCGAGTAGGTCGAATACTCCTTCCTATTGAATAAGACACCCAAAATACCTGTGTTGTACTTACTGACTAAGCTGCATAAGTATCCTTTACAACCTCCTGGTAGGCAATTTTTTCTTCAATTTGATCACTATTAAAAAACACGACTAAATATATAGACTATTTTTTACGACCATTTGTGATGCCCCTCCCCTCACACATTCAGGATAGTAGAGACTTAAGAAGAGTTTGTGACATACTATGGGAAGTGGACTACCTATTAATTTCTTTGAATGCCTGTAGCTTATATACTAGCATTCGCCATGAAGATGGCCTACGGGTATGCTGCCATTTCTTAAGGGAATATCACTTTCTCTTTTCTTTCCTACTGAAATGATCTTAACAATGATTGAGTTTTGTCTACCTAACAATTTCTTTGTGTTTGACAATTTCATTTACTGACAGCTTCCAGGGATGGCGATGGGTACCTGTTTTGCTTCCTGTTATGCCAACCTTTTGATGGCTTTGTGGGAGCAGCAGGTGTCTGAAGCCCTTGATGAATTCAACACTCATGTGATACTTTGGTTGCAATACATCAATGACCTGTTCCTGATCTGTAAAGGGATCGGGAACAGGCATGTAGCTTTATCACAAAGTTGAATGATACCAATCTTAATTTGAAATTGGAGGGACACATCTGTAAGAAATAAGTGGACTTTCTGGATTTAAGAGTGAGTATTGTAGATAATAAAATTACAATTACTCTATATTGAAAGAAACAGCAGGAAATTAATTTCTGCAGGCTCAGAGTAGTCATCCTAAGAATTTAATAAGTAGCATCCCTCACAGAGAGTTCTTGTGGGCCTGCAGAAACTACAGTACTGTTGTGCTTTCAATAGGGAGTGTTGTGAATTCCTATCGAGATTTCGTGAGAGGGGCTACAATGAGAATGTTTTGAAGGATGCCCTCACTAAAGCTAGATAACTAAACGATAACTCCTAAGAGAGTGGCAAAATCAGAGGAAAGTGAGCCCAATATATTCATTACTACTTTTAACAATATGGTGGGAGATACAAAATACACGCTTAGCAAACAATGGAGTGTATTGAAAACAGTAGACACATTGATAGGTATTCTGGGTACCCACCTGAGTATCACTTGTCAGCCTAAAAACTTTTTTTTTCAAACTGCTCTTTTGAACCCGCTTTGGTTCCCCATCATTTTCAACATGTTTTTGTCTCTTTCCTGTCACAGGCACTTGGCCCACATACACAAGAGAGGTATAATTTGTACCAAGAGACTAAGGGGAATGTTGGGTGGTAGAAAATTTGTCCCCGCTGCAGTGATCCCAAATAGAAATGTGGGAAAAATTAGATTTTTTAGCTAAATGTAACATTTGCTGATGATTCTGGGTAAGAAAACATTGGGGGATCCACGCAAGTCACACCTCCCTGGACTCCCTCGGGGGCCTGGTTTTCAGAAATGTTTGGGTTTGGTAGGTTTCCCTAGATGGCTTCAGAGCCCGGGACCAAAAAAACAGGTGCCCCCCACGCAAAAACAGGTAGTTTTGTATTTGATAATTTTGGTGTGTCCACATAGTGTTTTGGGGCATTTCCTGTTGCGGCACTAGGCCTACCCACACAAGTGAGGTACCATTTTATCAGATGACCTGGAGGGACGCTGGGTAGACAGACGTTTGTGGCTCCCCTCATATTACAGAACTTTGCAGCACCGAAATGTGAGGAAAAAGTGTTTTTTTGCCAAATTCTGATGTTTGCTAAGGATTCTGGGTAACAGAACCTGGTGAGAGCACCACAAGTTACCCCATCTTGTCTAGTTTCCAGAAATGTCCAGGTTTGCTAGGTTTTCCTAGGTGCCGGCTGAGCTAGAGGCTAACATCCACAGGTCACCACAAGTCACACCATCCTGGATTTCCCTAGGTGTCTAGTTTTAAAAAATGCACATGTTTGGTAGGTTTCCCTAGGTGCTGGCTGAGATAGAGGCCAAAATCCACAGCAAAGGCACTTAGCAAAAAACAGGTCTGTTTTCTTTGGGAAAATGTGATGTGTCCATGTTGTGTTTTGGGACATTTCCTGTCGCGGGCACTAGGCCTACCCACACAAGTGTGGTACCATTTTTATTGGGAGACTTGGGGGAATGCTTGGTTGAAAGAAGTTTTTTGCCTAATTTTGAGGTTTGCAAAGGATTCTGGGTAACAGAACCTAGTGAGAGCCCCACAAGTCACCCCATCCTGGATTCCCCTAGCCATATTGTTTAAAAACAATGCACAGGTTTGGTAGGTTTCCCTAGGTGCCGGCTGACCTAGAGGCCAGAATCCACAGCTAGGCAGTTTGCAAAAAACACGTCAGATTTCAATGTCAAAATGTGATGTTTCCCTATTACGTTTCCTGTCGCGGGTGGTAGGCCTACCCATACAAGTGAGGTACCATTTTCATCTGGAGACTTGGGGGATCACAGAATAGCAGAAACCATGTTATTGCCCCTTGTCCTTCTCTACATTTTTTCATTCCAAATCTAAGACAGTGTGTAAAAAACATAACTATTTGAGAAATGCCCTGTCATTCACATGCTAGTATGGGTACTCCAGAATTCAGAGATGTGCAAATAACCACTGCTTCTCAACGCCTTATCTTGTGCCCATTTTGGAAATACAAAGGTTTCCTTGATACCTATTTTTGACTCTTTATATTTCACGAAACGAATTGCTGTATACCCGATATACAATGAAAACCCATTGTAAGGCGCAGCTCATTTATTGGCACTGGGTGCCTAGGATTCTTGATAAACCCACAAGCCCTATATATTCCCACAACCAGGGGAGTCCGGCAGTTGTAATGGTATATTGCTTTTGAAAATCTAACATTGCAGGAAAAAGTTACAGAGTAAAATGTGGAGAAAAATTTCATTTTTTAACCTCAATTTCAATATTTTTTTATTTCAGCTCTTATTTTTTGTAGGAAAACCTTGTAGGATCTACACAAATGACCCGTTGCTGAATTCAGAAAAAACCTTTTCTGCAGCCCCTTTTTCCCATTTTGTTTTTAAATGAAATGTTGCTGTATTTTGGCTAATTTCTTGGTATCCTCCAGGGTAACCCACAAACTCTGGATACTTCTAGAATCCCTAGGATGATGGAAAAAACAACACAAATTTGGCGTGGATAGCTTATGTGGACAAAAGGTTATGAGGGCCTAAGCGCAAACTGTCCCAAATAGCCAAAAAAAGGCCTGGCACCTGAGGGGAAAAAGGCCTGACAACGAAGGGGTTAAGGTAAAAAGAGTCTTACTCAATAGAAAACAATGGAAACATTGTTGTTACACAAAGTACCTGGTTTGTGTGAAAAATAAAGCCACATGGGCGAGCGTGCGTTGGAAAAGTCCGCAATGCGTTGATTCCATAATCGCAAGTGAAGCCGTGTGTCATTTCCAGTCAGGTAGGCAACGCGCCATTTTTCTCTTCTGCAAGAGAGCGATACATCGATTTCCGGACGGGGCACCTCAGATCTGAGCAGGTTCACAATGATTTTGATGCTCAGCAAAGATGCGTGAGAAATCTCGCCGCATGGTGATACAAAACTGCACTGTGTGGGGTTTGCCTCGATTTTAGCAGCTGCAAGCAGGTGTTGTTTGGATTTCAGTCCTTGTTCGACCAGCTTCACCTTTCTAGGGCCGAGGGACTGGATATGGCACCACTTGGAAGGGCAGGAGTCTCAGCAGAGAGTCCAGATGCTGGCAAAGGAAGTCTTTGATGGCCCTGAGACTTTAAAACAGGAGGCAAGCTCAACCTAAGCCCTTGGAGACACTTTACAAGCAGGAATATACCATATCCAGTCTTTGTCCTCTTTCAGCCAGAAGCAGCAACTGCAGACCAACCCAGCAAAGCACAGTCACAGGGAAAGGGGCAGTACTCCTCCTGAAGCTCTGAAGCTCGTCTCCATGGCAGAGGTTCCTCTTGGTTCCAGAACTGATCTGAAAATCTGAGGTTTTAGGTCCACTACTTATACCCCTTTCTGCCTTTGAAGTAGGCAAACTTCACCCCCCCGCCCCAACATCCACAGGTATGTGATCAAGAATTTAACTGCAGATGTTACAGTGACTTTATGAATGATGTTATCAAAGATGTAATGAGAGCTGTAATTTGTCAGATAATTAGCAGTGCATGGCAAGTGCACGAGTAATAGTTGCTTGAGGTAACTCTAAATATAATTGGTGAATTTCTATGGTTTTGTGTGTTTAAAATGTGGGCCTAACTATATTGTCCCTGTAATCTTTGTTTTTTTTAGTTGAATTATGATGTGTTTTTTCAATTCTATTTCAATACAATAGCATCCCTATAGCCTTTGTTTTTTTTCAGTGAATTTCTATGGTTTTTCTAATGTATAGTAATGAAAATGTCACTTACCCAGTGTACATCTGTTCGTGGCATCAGTCGCTGAGATTCACATGGTATGCATGAGCTCGCCATCTGGTGTTGGGTCGGAGTGTTACAAGTTGTTTTTGTTCGAAGAAGTGTTTTCGAGTCACGGGACCGAGTGACTCCACCTTCTGTGCTCATTGCGCATGGGCGTCGACTCCATCTTCGATTGTTTTCCCCGCAGAGGGTGAGGTAGGAGTTGTACTATAGTAATAGTGCCCGCGCAATGAAAAATGTAAGTATGTACCTATTAAAGGATTAAGTAATATATATACAAATGTACAAAATTGAAGGTAACTTCTGAACTGCTACAGGCTTCCGGGGAGGTGGGTGGGTCCATGTGAATCTCAGCGACTGATGCCACGAACAGATGTACACTGGGTAAGTGACATTTTCAGTTCGATGGCATCTGTCGCTGTAGATACACATGGTATGCATAGACTAGTAAGCAGTTAGTTCCCCATAAGCGGTGGTTTAGCCTGTAGGAGTAGAAGTTGTCTGAAATAGAGTTCTTAATACAGCTTGACCTACTGTAGCTTGTTGTGCGGATAGCACATCTATACAGTAGTGTTTGGTGAATGTGTGAGGCGTAGACCAAGTGGCTGCCTTACAAATTTCTTGCATTGGGATGTTTCCTAAAAAGGCCATTGAAGCACCTTTTTTCCTTGTTGAATGTGCCCTGGGAGTAATGGGCAGTTGTCTTTTTGCTTTAAGGTAGCAGATTTGGATGCATTTAACTATCCATCTGGCTATACCTTGTTTTGATATTGGGTTACCTGCATGAGGTTTTTGGAATGCAATAAATAGCTGTTTAGTTTTTCTGATGTTTTTCGTTCTGTCAATGTAGTACATTAATGCTCTTTTGACATCTAATGTATGTAGTGCTCTTTCAGCCACAGAATCTGGCTGTGGGAAGAATACTGGTAGTTCTACCGTTTGATTTAGATGGAATGGAGAAATAACTTTTGGTAAAAATTTTGGATTAGGTCGTAGGACGACCTTATTTTTATGTATTTGTATAAAAGGTTCTTGTGTTGTGAACGCTTGAATTTCACTTACTCTTCTTAGAGATGTAATGGCGATGAGAAAGGCAACTTTCCAGGTGAGGAATTGTATTCCGCAAGAGTGCATGGGTTCGAAAGGTGGGCCCATGAGTCTTGTTAGAACCACGTTTAGGTTCCATGAAGGAACAGGTGGTGTTCTTGGTGGTATAATTCTTTTAAGCCCTTCTATGAATGCTTTGATAACTGGTATCCTATACAAGGAAGTTGAATATGTAGTTTGCAGGTATGCAGATATTGCTGCAAGGTGTATTTTAATAGAAGAGAAGGCTAGCTTTGCTTTTTGTAAATGGAGCAAGTAATTTACTATATGTTTTGGAGTTGCCTCTAGTGGTTGTATCTGATTATGATGGCAGTACCAAACAAATCTTTTCCACTTACTTGCGTAGCAGTGTCTAGTGGATGGCCTTCTGGCCTGCTTTATGACTTCCATACACTCTTGGCTAAGTTGTAAGTGTCCGAATTCTAGGATTTCAGGAGCCAGATTGCTAGATTCAGCGATGCTGGGTCCGGGTGTCTGATCTGTTGGTTGTGTTGCGTTAACAGATCTGGTTTGTTGGGCAGTTTGATGTGTGGTACTACAGACAGATCTAGCAGTGTTGTGTACCAGGGTTGTCTTGCCCACGTTGGTGCTATTAAAATGAGTTTGAGTTTGTTTTGACTCAATTTGTTTACTAGGTAAGGAAGGAGAGGGAGAGGAGGAAAAGCGTAAGCAAATATTCCTGACCAGTTCATCCATAGGGCATTGCCTTGGGATTGCTTGTGTGGGTATCTGGACGCGAAGTTTTGGCATTTTGCGTTCTCTTTTGTTGCAAATAAGTCTATTTGTGGTGTTCCCCAGAGTGTGAAGTAGGTGTTCAGAATTTGTGGGTGGATTTCCCATTCGTGGACTTGCTGGTGATCTCGAGAGAGATTGTCTGCCAGCTGATTCTGGATCCCCGGAATAAACTGTGCTATTAGACCAATTTGATGGTGGATTGCCCACTTCCATATTTTTTGAGCTAACAAGCTTAACTGCGTTGAATGTGTTCCTCCTTGTTTGTTTAGATAATACATCGTTGTCATGTTGTCTGTTTTGACAAGGATGTATTTGTGGGTTATGATTGGTTGGAAAGCTTTCAGTGCTTGAAAAACTGCTAATAATTCTAGATGATTTATATGCAGTTTTGTTTGATGTATGTTCCATTGTCCTCTTATGTTGTGTTGATTGAGATGTGCTCCCCACCCTGTCATGGAAGCATCTGTTGTTATTACGTACTGTGGCACTGGGTCTTGGAAAGGCCGCCCTCTGTTTAAATTTATACTGTTCCACCATAGAAGCGATAGGTAAGTTTGGCGGTCTAGCAACACCAGATCTAGAAGGTGACCCTGTGCTTGAGACCACTGTGAGGCTAGGCACTGTTGTAAGGGCCTCATGTGCAGTCTTGCGTTTGGGACAATGGCTATGCATGAGGACATCATGCCTAGGAGCTGTAGTATTGTTCTTGCTTGTATTGTTTGGTTTGGAGACATGTGTTGAATGACCCTGTTGAAATTGTGGATCCTTTGTGGAGTTGGCGTTGCTACTCCTTTTGTCGTGTCTATTATGGCTCCTAGATATTGCTGTACTTTGCTTGGCAGAATGTTTGATTTTGCAAAGTTGACGGTGAACCCTAGATTGTAGAGGGTTTGTATGACTTGATTTGTGTGGTTTGAGCATTGTGTGAGCGAACTGGTTTTGATTAGCCAGTCGTCTAGATACGGGAACACATGTATTTGCTGCCTTCTGATGTGTGCAGCGACTACTGCTAGGCATTTTGTGAATACTCTTGGAGCGGTTGTTAAACCAAAAGGCAATACTTTGAATTGGTAATGTATTCCTTTGAATACAAACCTTAGATATTTCCTGTGTGATTGATGTATTGGTATATGGAAATATGCGTCCTTGAGGTCTAGGGTTGTCATGTAGTCGTGTTTTCTGAGCAATGGTAACACTTCTTGTAGTGTGACCATGTGAAAGTGGTCTGATTTGATGAATGTGTTTACTACCCTGAGGTCTAGAATTGGTCTCAGTGTTTCGTCCTTTTTTGGTATCAAGAAGTACAGTGAATAAACTCCTGTGTTTATTTGTGTGCTTGGTACTAATTCTATTGCATTTTTTTGCAGTAGTGCTTGAACTTCTATCTCTAGAAGCTGTGAATGGTATTTTGATAAATTTTGTGATTTTGGTGGTATGTCTGGAGGGAATTGCATGAATTCTATGCAATAACCATGTTGGATAATTGCTAGGACCCATGTGTCTGTAGTTATTTTGTCCCATGCTTCGTAATATTGATGTATCCTCCCCCCCACTGGTGTTGTGTGGGAGGGGTGAGTGACGTGTGAGTCACTGCTTGTTGGTAGTGGTTTTGGGGCTTTGAAATCTTCCTCTATTTCTAGGAAATTGCCCCCCTCTATACTGGCCCCGAAAACCTCCCCTGTACTGTCCCTGGTAGGTGGGCGGTGCGGACTGTGAGGTGCTAGCTTGTGTGGCCTGACCCCGAAACCCTCCTCTAAAAGGTGTTTTGCGGAAGGTGTTATAAGATCCTCTGCTCTGCGGGGAGTAGAGTGCGCCCATGGCCTTGGCAGTGTCAGTGTCCTTCTTGAGCTTTTCTATGGCTGTGTCGACCTCCGGACCGAACAGAAGTTTCTCGTTTACTGGCATGTTAAGCACTGCCTGCTGAATTTCTGGCTTGAATCCAGACGTTCTGAGCCATGCGTGCCTACGGATGGTAACCGACGTATTAATGGTTCTTGCGGCCGTGTCTGCTGCATCCATGGAGGAGCGTATTTGATTGTTGGAAATGTTTTGACCCTCCTCAACAACCTGTTTTGCTCTTTTTTGCAGATCTTTTGGGAGATGTTCAATGAGATGCTGCATCTCATCCCAGTGGGCTCTGTCGTATCGCGCTAGCAGCGCTTGTGAATTTGCGATGCGCCACTGGTTTGCTGCTTGGACAGCAACCCTCTTCCCGGCTGCATCGAACTTCCTACTTTCTTTATCTGGGGGAGGTGCATCCCCAGAAGTGTGTGAGTTTGCCCGTTTTCTGGCAGCCCCTACCACCACAGAGTCTGGTGGCAGCTGAGAGGTGATGAATACAGGGTCCGTAGGAGGCGCCTTATACTTTTTGTCCACCCTAGGCGTCACTGCCCTACTTTTAACTGGCTCCTTGAAAATGTCCTTTGCATGGCGTAGCATGCCTGGGAGCATCGGCAGGCTTTGGTAGGAGCTGTGGGTTGAGGAGAGGGTGTTAAATAAAAAATCATCCTCTACTTGTTCCGAGTGTAGTTCCACATTATGGAATAATGCTGCTCTAGCCACCACTTGTGAGTAGGCTGTGCTGTCTTCCGGTGGTGATGGCCTAGTTGGGTATGTGTCTGGGCTGTTATCAGACACTGGTGCGTCATACAAGTCCCACGCATCCTGATCTTGGTCATCGTGGCTCATGGCGGTGTGAGCTGGCGAATGTGACGGGGTGTAAGTTGGCGAAGCCGGAGTTACAGGTGGAGGCGAGGGAGGAGGTGTTACCTTTTGTGCTGTTTGTTGCTGAGGAGTAAACTGAAGCGTTCTCTTTCGTTTGACAGGTGGAAGGGTACTGATCTTCCCAGTCCCCTGCTGAATAAAGATACGCTTTTGCGTGTGATCCACGTCAGTGGATTGCAGTTCTTGTTCAAATCTATGTTTCTTCATTTGAGAAGACATAGAATGCTCTTCAGTGTAGGAGCCAGAAACAGGGTCTGATGTCGCTTTTTTCGGCTCCGAAAACCCAGTCGATTGTTTTTTCGGCTCCGAGGTAACCTTCCTCTTTTTCTGTGCCGAAAATTCCTGGCCTCTATGGTCTTCGGCGCCACTGTCTCGGCGTCGATCCGTGTCGACACCGAACTCTCGGTGTCGATGCTTCTGTTTAGCACTCTCTCGGTCCCGAGGAGGCTGCGTGCCGGTGTCTCGACCGAAGTCGGACGATCTCGACACTGAATGGGCCTTTTTCGGTGCCGATTGTTGGTCACCGAGAATTTGGGTGGAGCCATGGCCGGTTGGCAGTGGCGTCCCCTGGGCCTTCTTTCCTTTTTTAAGGTTTGATCTCGACGTCTTACTCACAGTTCTTGTAGAGTGTAGCTCGTCGGAGTCTGAGTCCTGGATGGAAAAGGATTCCTCCTGTTCCTCTTCTGTCTCGAACTGTCGACGCTCTTTTGGCGTGGACGCCATCTGGAGTCTTCTCGCTCGACGGTCGCGCAGAGTTTTTCGGGACCGGAACGCCCGACAGGCCTCACAGGATTCTTCGCTGTGCTCGGGTGACAGGCACAGATTACAGACCGAGTGTAGGTCCGTATAAGGATATTTGTTGTGGCATTCGGGGCAGAATCGAAACGGGGTCCGATCCATCGGCGTTGTCCTCCACGCGGTCGGGCCGACTAGGCCCCGACGGGGTGCCGAAATCTACCCCGAAGGGCACCGAGGCGCTTCGATGTTCAACGCGTCGTCGTATGTGTCTATCTCTAACCGGATCGCAACGATACCGTCGAAAATCTTCCGTCTTCAGCTATCTTTCCGTTCCGAAACTCGGAGCGACAGGAACACGTCCGAACCCGATGGCGGAAAGAAAACAATCGAAGATGGAGTCGACGCCCATGCGCAATGAGCACAGAAGGTGGAGTCACTCGGTCCCGTGACTCGAAAACACTTCTTCGAACAAAAACAACTTGTAACACTCCGACCCAACACCAGATGGCGAGCTCATGCATACCATGTGTATCTACAGCGACAGATGCCATCGAACTTTTCATTACTGAAGTGTTTGCTGTGGCTTGGCTGCAGCTGCAGAGCTCAAACAAAAGCAAACATAACTCTGCTCCCAGCAAGCAGGAGTATTAAAACTGCTCCAGCTTGCTGGGAGTGGAGTTGTCAGCTCTTTCCCTACGCGTTGACATGCAGAAAGGAAAAGAGATGAAACTATTGCTCCCACATACAAGGAGCTGTATTTTCAGCAACTCTGTTCACGCCGGAAAGCAATGCCAGCTCCTACTGGAGGCGGGAAGCTGGCTGGATCTACAGGGGCCTTGAGGCATCACCTGCAGTCCCCAACAATTTAAAAAGATAATGAATCCTGCCCAACGTATTTATGTCAGATAAATACGCATTGCAGGATTAATTCTGGCATAAACTAGTGCCCACATTAAAGCCCCACTTTTGTAAAGTACTAATCATCCTAACTTTTTGCGCATGATCAAGGCAAAGCAGCTGTGTTTTTTCTGCATTTCCATCATGAAAAGTTATATCTAAACATTAAAGGAGGTGTTTGCATCCTTGCTTTTCTTTAGCACAATATCTCATGTAGTGACTGTAACGAGTGGGTTCATTCTTGTCATCTGATCCTGAGACCTGTGATTGTCTTATCTCTTTTAAATTTTAAAAACAACAAGTATGTAAAATGGCCTAGAAGCCCCACCCTTTTGGCCCTGCCCCATATATTTAGTCATATGCAATGCCTTCCCCCCATTTTTCAAGGAAGATAGCTAGCTTAGTAAAAGGATCCCCTGAGCGCGTTTCCAACAGATTTTGAAGACACATTCTTGATGCACAGGAATATGATCACATTACCAACAAACAAAGAAGCACTTTCTGAGTGCTGTGGGGTAGGCTGCAAGGCCTAGCCTGTGGCCAGGCCCTGTTGCCAATTTCGCACCGTGCACAGCAAAAGACTGTGGGCCAGATGTAGCAAAGGTTTTTACCCATTCTGTGTCTATGGGAAAAAGTGTTCGTACATATGGCCCTGTGTGTGGCATGGGTTTAGATGATTATAGTGTGTTGGCCACAGAAGCCAAGCTCAGCCGTGCACGGTCAAAGGGCATGTGCAGTAGTGGTTGGATTAACATTACTTTAGGTTAAAAAAACATAAAAATTCACTGAAAAAGCAAAAGGTTATACAACATTATAGTTAGGAATTCGAATGAAAAAAAAAAACATAGAAATTGACGTAAAAAAACAAAGGTTACACAGACCTTATAGTTAATGTCACATTCACATTTTAAACGTACAAAACCATAGAAATTCTGCTATTATTGTTAGTTATTTCAAGTGACTATAACTCGTGCCCTGAGGTAACTATAATTCATAGCCTCTCGATGCAATGCTAATAATTCCAGATATTACAGTACTCGTGACATCTTTTATAACATCAGCGATAATATCACTGTCAATATAAACCAGGGCACACCAAAGTAGTCCAAGAAGTTAATCCAAAGTGGAGAAATAAGTTCAAAGTCCAAAAACACTGTGTAGTAGTTGATTGAGGTTTATTCCTTGTTGAACAATGGTACATCCGAAAACAGCCCATACGTGTTTTGTCACATTGACTCTCTCAAGGCTGTAGGTCAAATTGGTAGAAACAGAGGATGACAATAAGTGTATGGTAAAGATGATAACAGGAGATTTTACCTCAACTTAAAGTGAGAAGAAAAGGGGGAGACAAGGAGAGAAGAGAGATTGTGGTAATATTCATGCTCTTTTGAGGGCACGAGGAAGATGCAGTGGCAGTACAACCATACATGCCAACAGATCCGATTGAAGCTGGAGACTTCCAATGCTTTTAAGCCCAAAAGGGCTTCATTTTATCTCTTTTCTGCTTAAAATCTCCCCTTTTCAATGTAAGTCAATGGGGAAAATCAATTTCCCATGTATTTTCTTTTTTATCTCCCACTTACCAAGTACACAATGTTTGTTGCCATGTATGGTACATTGGATCATGGAGGGCAGGAGGAATGGGGAAGGGACATGGAATCAGGTAACAGAAGGCAGAAGGGAGATGGGAAGAGGTTTAGGAGCTGGCTTTCTATGTAGTGTGCAAAGCTAGGTGCACTGTGCAGGGAGTCCAGGCAACTACATGTTGGTTTACAAGGGTAAGAATTAGACCACCTAATGCTCTAATTTTTAAGGTAGTTTGGTCGAGCAGTTAGGCCAATCCTGAAGAAGTGTATTTATAAACATACTTCATTTTCTTATATAAATTTTAAGACCAAGATCATCGGAATTGAGTAAGTACTTTTCAAGATATGAATTTTTGAAGTATACTAAAAATAGTCTTTTTGTGCATAATACTCACCATAGGAATCAATAGAGGATCACCTTTAAAAATACATATAAAATCATACAGTTGGTTTACCAAGTTCTTTCTGTTGCAGGTTGGTCGAGGACATCAGTGGGCACACTGTGCCAGCTGGAGACATTTGGGTGGCTCCTGGTTCCGGTTCCGCAGGAGCAGCAGAAGAACATCCCTGGAGCTGGTTGAGGGCCACTGTGAGGGACCACCTGGATAGCATTACCCAGGTAGGTTTAACGGTGTACCCTGGGGGTCCCCCTGGAGTGTCAATGTTGCAAGGGGTGGGGGACCCTAAGAGCACAGTTGGTTCTTCAGTTCAGGGCACAGGGCAGCCGGGTGGAGAGCAAATCGGTGAGCCAGTAGCTGTGTGCAAGGATGTCCTCAGGAGCAGGAAGTAAGTCGGTTCAAGGGGTGTTCACAGAACAATGGGGGCACTCTGGCAGGAGGTCTGCATTTGCCTCTGAAGTCCCACGACTGGGTTTTACTTCTGGTCCCTTTTGCAGCCTCAGGCTGTATTTAGTGGGCATTTTAGGGGGAACCTAGTAGTGAACTCTAGGCCATTTACCTTAGGGTGGCTACACCCATTAAATGACCACTTTCGGTGGGCAGAGGCCACATCTCTACACCTGATGGGCTATTTTCCCTCCATCTAAGATGGAGGGAAATGAAATGGACTGTCCACCTCGCATGTCCCACCTTGGGGACCACTCCCTTTTCCTAAGTTTGATTTTCCCACTGTTGCTCCTATCAAATGTGGGGGGTTTGCAACAGGGCGGCCCTCTGCTGGTAGCAACAGGCATGGAGGTCGATTTTTAATGAGGGTAGGCCCTTTGAAGCTCACTGCCAGGACAGTACGCATTCCTGAGAGTGGGGTTGTTTGCACCTTCACACAGTAAAGCCTTTGTCTGCAACCCATAGAGAAGAATCTCTCACCCCAAGGATGTAGATTGGGTGCCTGAAGGTGGTAGGCTGGTTGGAACCAGTCAGCAACCATGCAAGGGTAATTAGCTTTTGTAGGGGGCACCTCTAAGGTGACCCCTAGGTGTATTTAGTAATAAATCCAATAATGGTTTAGCATTCTGAGTTGTTTGATACCAAATAATCCAGGGTTCAGAGTGGCCATCATGTAGCTGTGCAACTCGTGTTGATCTGTGTCCAGAAACATGTTGCAATTGCTACCCAGTCCACCCACTATGCCCAAGGTTTGGTAAGGACATAGTAGGGCATATTACTCATGCAGCTATGCCCTCACATACAGTGTGGTGCACCCTGCCTTAGGGCTGGAAGGCCTGCCAGAGGGGTGACTTACCCATATTTTAATGAGTGTGTAGATGGCAGGGCACACAAGCAGTGTGCCATGTCAAGTTTACCTTTTAGGTTTGTATCAGGGCACTCAGCCTGCAATGGCAGTGCTGGGTGTACTGGAATGTATGACCCTAGAGGGTGGCACTATCAGTGCTGCTTACCTCAGGGGCCTACCTTTAGTACCTCATGCCATGGGTACCTAAATACCATTTACTGGAGACTTAGTGGTAGCTAAATGGGTCTCCAATTGTGCCAGGGCATTACAACAGGTTTAGGAAAAGAGCCCTGGCAACCTGATTAGCAGGGGCCTGGGCACTACAGTTTCTAGGCTACATCATACATCAGGCAAAAAGAGGGTCTAACAATCTCAAAAATAGGCTGCTCCTTACAAGAGACACCAAACTGACCTTACACTGCAGGCGTCAGGGGTTGCAGCACCACAACATCCCACAATGGGCAAGCGAGATCGCAGTGCAGCACAATGGACCATGAAAAGTAATAGGGCAGAGGGGAAAGAGGCAAGTTCAGCAAGCTGACCATAACGGTCAGACAGGAGGGACAGTTGTAGCATAACGGACTGTGAAGGGCAGGAGGGAGTGGGTAGGGGCACGACAAAGGACCAGAGAAGGCAGGAGGGAGGGTATAGGGGCCTGCATATGAAAAATGGGGGGCAGGGGGCGAGGGAGCAGGAGGCGCAATGGGCAAGCTGACAATGGAGGCGCAATGGACAGTAGAAGCATAGCACATAATGGAGGGCAACTGTAAGTCTATAATGGCATAGACACAGACAACGGAGGGAAGATGGAAGGGAGTCAGGGGCAGCAAGGTGACCACACAGAGCAGGTGGGGGGGTGGCAGCACAGAAGGCCTTGCATTGCAACCAGGAGGGTTAGTGGCAGCACAACTGCCATGGTGGGCAAGAAAGAGGGGAATGGGGCATGTACCAAGACTATGGAGGACAGAAGGGAGGGGTAGGGGCTGGACACAGATAATACAGGGCAGGGGAAGGGGCTTCACAACAGATCATGCAGGGCAGGCAGGAGGAGCAGTTGCAGCACAACAGAGCATGAAGGGCAGAAAGGAGTGGCAGTAAAATGGGCCAGGGAGGATAGGAAGGAGGGCATTGATGCATGCAACTCTGACAGGCAGGGTGGAGGTAGCAGAGACAGGTGGCAGCCATCTGACCATGCTAGGCAGATGGGAGGCGAAGAGGCAGCTCAAGGGAACACTCAGAGTAGATAGCAGAGTCAGGGGCAGATACATGGATCATAGTGGGCAAAAAAGAGGGAGCAGGGGCATGCGCTCAGACATCGGAGGACAGGAGGAAGAAGGATAGGGGCAGGAGCCTAAATACAGAGGCTAAGCAGGAGGGCAATGATGGGGCATAGAACTGGGCAACAGAGGCAGGAGGAGTGGGCAGGGACATCAAGCTAAATGGGGGGCAGTGGCAGCACATCGGACCTTGAAGGGCAGAAGGGAGGGCACTGGTGAATGGACACAGACAAAAGAGGGTAGGAGGGATTTGGACAGGGCAGCAAGCTAACTGTTCATGGCAGGCAGGAAAGGCAGTGGCAGAACAACTGCCACGCAGCGCTGTAATGAGGGAGCAGGGGTATGGACTTGGACAATGCATGGCAAGAAGGAGGGGGTGGGAGCACAAAGCTTGAGTGGGGACAACACAATGCCAGGCCCGACCCTGCATCAAACCCCTACCCCTCACAGTGCATTGCAATGGGCATCTTATTTAATGTTTTTAAAAAACTAGAAATTTACTGAAAACACTAAAGGTTACAGGCACGTTGTAGTTAAGAAATAGAATTTAAAAAACCTTAGACTTTCACTTAAAAACAATGATTACGGGGACGGTATAGTTAGGTTCAGATTTTATTCATAGAAAACCATAGAAATTTAGCAGTTAGAGTTAGAGTTATTTTAAGTAACTATAACTTGTGCCTTAAGGTAATTATAACTTGTACCTTGATGAACAGCTTTACCGCAAGCGTTAAGAATAAGTGTATTATACACGTCTCCATTTGTGTGACAAAGATCCTGTCTGCCTTGTACTGCCATAATATTTAAGAAAAAAGTATTTATGTTATGGTAAACATTTTCCAATATGGCAGCTGTAGTTTTTTCTCTTCCCAATGTACACCATGGTGTTTGTCTGTTTTCTATTTCACTTACTTTGCACTGTTTGAAAAACTTGAACGCTTTGCTGCCTGCGTGAATCTTGTTTTTCCTGTGATCAAGGAGAAGCACTCCACGAAACTGTTGGGCATGATGGCTGCAGCAAAGTATATTACCTGTACCAAACACACAGACTCGTGTTTTCTGTATTGAAGAATTTGAATTGCTGTATGTGCTTGGATAATTTACAGGTTTTTTCCACACCCGTCACACAAGGCGCTATCGAAAGGCCTGGAGCAGAAGTGGAAATGTTGCCTTGGGGAAGTGAAATTGACTGATTTACCCCAGGCCCGTCCACAGACATAGACATTATGTTGTGTTTTTTTGGAGTTGCCCCATGCTAGGGAGAAATAGAGATCAACAAAATACCCATGGTATATAAAGGAACTAGTGAAGTTGTAGGAAGCCGTTTCACTTCATAAATATGTTGAACAAATTCCAAGGGGTTTAAGAATTTTTACAATACCTACTTACCAAGACCCAGATGCATTAAATCAAATGTTCATGGAAAGACCATGAGAAATTGCTTTCTATCATTGAAGAATTGACATCTGAATTACACAAAATCATGTTGCCTCAGGAATTTGATGAGGAATTGGCTAAAATTAATTTGAAGTTAGATAAATTGTAAGATGAGACAAAAACAGCACAGATTTTACCATGATAATAAGGACTACCAAAGTGGACAGATTCTAACATTTGCAAAGAAGTTTGGTCATCTAGGGCAAGGTCAATAAGTACCTAGTATGAAAATTCGGGGGAGGGGCACAACAATGAGACTCAAACAGTCAAACCAAGTACCAGCAAGGAACAATACTGTGACAGCAGTGCCAATGAGAGCAATGCATCTGAAGGTTCAGTGACAAGAGAAGTAAAAACAACTTTTTTAAAGGAGTTCCAGCTTCTAGCATTGGGCAGACTGAAATTGTGAAGGGATCGAGGAGCAAGAAAAACAAGAGAATCAGATACAAAAAACGGAAAGGTCAATATACCCCGGTGGGAAAGAGAACAAGGAGACAATTGTCAAACAAATAATGGATCCACAAAGAAGGGTGGTAAATCTTTCTGATACATTATTGAATGAATTACACACTGAACCTTTATACTTTGGCTTGTCTTTTTGTCACACTGGGGAGTTAAAGTTTAGGGGCAGTCATATAGACTTGTTTAAACTCACTCACAAATTAAAACTAAAGAAGTGGTATGAACAAAAGCAGACCAAAAGTCTCCAATAGAAAAGGGTAAAACTAACCAATTTAACTTTTAGTGATATAGAGATTTTGCATACTCTGTGAGACCTGGATGACGTTATAGCATGTGATGGTCATCCAATATTGAATTTAGATAACGTTGACATACCCCTTGATATGAACCATCCAAGTGACTATAAGCCTAAGTCTATTTGCCTTCCCACACTACCATATAATGCTATAGATGTCTTTTAGAGAGCTGTATTAAATGAATTAGAAAAAAAGGACATATAGTAGAGATAATTTTACTTATAACCTTACGAAAAAACAGTGCAGTGCACTTAAAGATTTACAAAATAACCTCCTGCTGGTCATTAAACCTTCAGATAAGAGGGAGAATGTGTTCATCTTATCCAAAAACAAATACCTATCAAAGGGTAATTGACAGGTTGGAGATATCTCATATTATGAACCCACGAGCAAAGACACACTACTCCAGGCAAATCTGGCCTACTACAATAAATTGGTGGAGTGGTAGTCAATGGGTCTTATTGAGTGGGAGGAGTACCAATACTTGAAGTGTATGCATCCAAAGACTCCCATTCTATACTTTATACCTTCACTACACAAAGATCCCTTGAATCCACCAGGGAGACCCACTGTGTCCTTCAAGTGTGTCTATTGGAAAATATTTCCCATTATGAGGATTATTTTCTTAAGCCCTTTGTAGATACCCGTCCATCTTATGTCAAGGAAACTGGGCACTTTCCTTGGATTATTGATGATATAGGAATTGAGTACAACTTCTTTCTGGTAACGTTAGAGGTAAATAGTCTATACACATGTGCCCCCCCTCTTGAATTGGGATTGAAACCCTGTCGTCATTTCTTAAAGGCCCCCTCTTTGTCAATTTTTTTCGTAATGAAATGTTAGTGGATATGATCCAGTATTCTCCAAATCAACACTTTTGTCTCTTTGACAGCAGATTGTATTGTCATATCCACAGTATCGCAATGGGGACCTGCTTCAGCCCCAGATATGGATGTTTATTCCTTGGCTGGTGGGAGGAACAGGTAGTCCATAACATTGACCTATTTAACAACCATGTGGTGCTCTGGATCAGTTACAGTGACAATATATTTGTCATTTGGAGTGGGTCATTGAAACAGGCATAGGAATTTGTCAGAACTTTGAATGTGAATACATTAAGGCCCTCATTACAACCCCGGTGGTCGGTGGAGAAATGGCGGTAATACCGCCAACAGGTAGGCGAAAAAAAATGGCATTATAAGCATGGTGGTGACTGCCATGCTAAACTGCCACTTCTCCACTCCGACCGCCAGGGTGGTAACGACCGATGAGCTAGAGACTTCGGTCTCCAGACCAGTGGCAGTGACTACACCGCCAGCCGTATCATGACCCCTTATACCGCCATGGATTTCGTGGGGTTCTGTACCGCCACAAAATCCATAGCGGTAGGCACTGTCAGTGCCAGGGAATTCCTTCCCTGGCACTGATAGGGGTCCCCCCACCCCGAGTCCTCCCCCCACACACCTGACCCCCCTATCACCCCCCCAAAGGTGGCAGGACCCTCCTCTCCACCTCCCCAACATCGACACCCCCCCTACACGCACACAGACACTACAACTACACATTCCTGCACACATTCAAACATTCCAACAGACGCACACACATTCATACACGCACACATACATACAGACACGCACACATACTCACAGACATACAAACAGACATAAATGCACACATTTACAAAACACACAACACCCCTGCATGCATACACGCACTCCCACCCCCTCCCCTAACGGACGATCACCTTATCTTGTCCAGTGATCCTCCGGGAGGGAACGGGATCCATGGGGGCTGCTCCGCCGCCAGCACCCCGTCACCAGAACACCACCACACCGAATCATGGGACGTGATTCGGTGGGCGGTGTTCTGGTGACGTGGCGGTGGAGGTGTAGCAGCCTCCACTTCCCCGCCGACCGCCAGTATGGCTGCTGGCGGCTTTCCGTCCGAAAAAGGATGGAGGGCTGCCAGCAGTCATAATACGCTGTGCGGAAAACCACCTGCACTGGCGGTCTTCAGCACGGCGGTACCTCAGCGGTCTTCCAAAAAGACCGCAGAGGTTAAAATGAGGGCCTAAATCCGATATTCATTCATCAAATACACACTCACTTACCTTCTTAGACATCAAATGGAAGTGACAGAGAATGGATTGGTCACTAGAACGCAAAGCAAGGAAACAGTGAGTAATAGCCTCCTCTTGCATGCAGCCACCATCCCCAGAAATTAATACTGAGCATCCCAAATGGGAAGTTGCCATGTTCAAAAAGAAATTGCAGCACATTTGAGCCTTTGTTGCAGAGAAGGAGATCCTGATTAAAAGATTTTTGGAGCGGGGTTATTCCCACAGGACAATACATAATGCTGTCTGTAAAGTGTGTGGGATTACAGGGGAGGAAACTCTAAGGGATACAAAGAAAACAGCACAGAAGAAGAAGAATCCTATAAGGTTCATAAAGACAAATAGTACAAAAGCACCCAGGGTGATACAAATTTTAAAGAACATTTGGCACATCCTTCTTACAGATGAAATAATGGGCAAACGTCTTGACAGTCATCCCAAAATTACCTTCTCCCGGCATTCACATAGAAGTTGCATTTTTGTCATGCTAATAACTTTGGCCATGCTTCTTGTACTGTTTCATGAATCTCCACGAAACTTTCAAAAAAATTGTTCCTTTTTGCCTAGCTTGTGCCTATGTTAATATGGCTCAGAAAGGGGGGCCTTGGTATCCCTCCCCTACATAAGTAAATTGGACCCATGGGGATGGAGTCCTCAGGGCTGAAAATGGCTTGAGAAGTGGGGCCTGCATCCCCCCTCCCTTTAATTAAAGAATGCAGCCCCAGCGTGCCTTTTTGGTTTTTTTTTGTTATTTTTTTGCAATCCTACTCCCTAAGATCACAACACAATTGCCTTTTTTTTTTATTTGGCCCTGTGGAGGTTATCTGGATTCTCCCATTGGTTCTGGGAGCGGGCAGGATATCCTGAACATGCCCCCTTATTTCATTTTTTGCAACTTCTGGACAGTGGACTAAGGGCTTGATTTAGATTTTGGTGGTAATTGTCCTGTCGTCATTTTTCTGTCTAAAAACCCGTCCATCAGCCTGCCGGTCTACTCGCCAATTTAGATGTTGGCAGTGTCATAGGTGATAGATTGCCTGAGTCCCACCAATTTCACCAGGAATCTCCACCCACATCAACGGCGCCATGGGAAATAGTAGCAGGGGGCGGGACTCCAGTCACTCTGACCACCAAGCAGATTTTCTTGTGCCTTACCATGAAGCCGCTTATGGTGGTCCAAACTCCACGCCTGAGTTGGTGTATTAGGGGAAATAACGTAAAAATTTACTTTTATTTCAGATTACACTTTCATTTTCAACTGGGCATGACTGGACGAGACCTTCCGTTGCTGCTGCCACTGGACAACAGCGAAAACACAACCCCTCTCCATCATCAGTCTCAAAGGTAAGGAACCCGCATTGACTGTGTACCTTGTGTGGTCACTGCACATGAGTTTAGGACCACTGCAGTCATATATATGTCACCGTAATTACTGTGACATGCATATGTTGGGAAGACAATTATGTCAGACGTGGATGGGGGCACAGTGGCACAAGACACATATCGCACACATACACAACTGTCATTATGGTGTTAGAATTCATTGCCAAATGAATGCTGGCACCACAATGACATCGCAATTGCACTTGCCAACTATGTCCATGTGTGCACATTGCAAAGGGACCTGGACCTGTGATGTTCTACCACTATTTGTGAAGGTGAGTCAGTATGGGCATGTGTGTGCGTGATTGGATTGGTTGGGTGATAAGGAGAGAGCTGTAGTGGGTGATGTGGTTGTGTCAAATTGTGTGCTACTTGCATATGGGTCTGCGGTTGTTGTGTATGTTTAGTTGTGTGTTGTGTTACTATGTGTGACATTCAGGTGAGCATTATTGTTGTGTGCTTCTCATTGTCGTGATGTGTGTCATTGTGCTATTGTGCAAGTGTGTTTGTGTGGATGAGTGTGTTGTTGTGTTGGTTGTTGTGGTTGTGTCATGTGTGGGTGTAGTGTGGCTAGTGTGTGTATGTTGTGTCATGGATGTATGGCAATGTGTATTTTCAGTCTGTACATGTTGTGGTGGAATGGCAATTGATAATGGTGTGTATGTGGTGTGTTGTGTAGTGCGATGTGCAGAGGGCACATATGGCTACAATACAATGTGTATGTGACTTGTGTCTATTCCACAGCCACTGCCATTGTACGATGTCCTTTGGGTCAAATGACGTTCTCCCTCCATCAGCAATCCACAGCCAGTATACCACCTGTAAATCTGTAATGTCAAATATGGGTGGTGGGAACCTACCAGCTGGGTAGCTAGGAAGAACACTCCATTGTTGTGGTTGGCGCTTAGCCACAGTACATCTAAATATGCCAGTCAGAATGCCGTCCTCTTGATTGAATATGTGCCGCTGTGTCGGATTGGCGGTAATACAGTCAAAATCTGAATCAGGCCCTTAGACCCGAAGTCCTGTAATGGGTACAAGCAACATTTTTCTAATGTTGCTGGCAACCAATAGGAGCACTCACTTCCACTGGAGTCTGACTCCCACAGGTAGCAAGATGGCCCAATGGGAAAGAGCTCCCTAGGGCAATCAGAATGCTTTATTTTTAAACTGGCACTCCAAGACACTTGTCAGCCTCTCACAGACCAAACAATGCAGGGATACAACTATTTATTACCTTAATTTCTCAAAAACTGCTGGGTAGATTTATTCCAAATCAAGACAGTATAATTTCCGGACCAAGATCTAGCGTTGTATCAAATAAGGTGCAATTCCATTCAGCAGTGTTTGAGGTAGTGCTTCATTAAAAAAGCCATTGGAAACTATAGAGCGTTTGCATTTTGGGCCCCCCCCCTGTTTTTTGGCCCCACTTGATGAATCACCCCAAAACTTTCAATGCACAAAATAGGTAAAAAAGAGCAATTTTTAAGGAAGTTTTGGAAAGATCTGTGAAACAATTGCCAGAAGTAGGGCCAACAAAACAATCAAAAGCTGGCAGAAGGGGTCAGGATACCTGTAGGAGAGATGGAGGAGTCCTTGAGAGTCCCCTCATGGGCAACAATTGTCCCAATTATTTTTGGGCCAATCCATGGATCCACCATGGCCTCCAGTGTAAAATTGTGAAGGATCCACAAATCCAAAACACAATGAAAAAACACCCATTCACCCACCAAAACCTGCTGTGTATGGCCAAACGCCGTGCAAGGAGTGTGGTTGGGTGCATGCAGTGGGGTTTGCCGCAGGTCAGGCCTTGGCCGTGTGCGGTGGTGGGTGTATTAACATGCAGTAATTAGATATTACTTTACGTTAAAAAAGCATACAAAGTCACTGAAAAACAATGGTTACAGGGACGTTATAGTTCGGTTGACATTTTACCCACATAAAACCATAGAACTTCAGCAGTAACGGTTATTATGTACTTATACTTATCTGAAGAAACTATAACTCATGCTGTTAAGTAACTTTAGTCCATGAGTTATAGTTTCTTAAAATAAGTATAACTAGAACTGTAACTGCTGAATTTCTAAGGTTTTGTATGGGTAAATCATCAAACTAACTATAATGTTCCTGTAAGCTTTGGTTTTTTCAACTAATATATATACATATTACCTACTGATGGTCACCAGTAGATAGTTATAGTTAGGATCATGTTTCCATATGAAAAGTGTTTTTTGACTTGCCTATGTCTTTGGTGCCTTTGATGGATCATTCTGAAATTTTCCAAAAAGAAGTGTGCTGGTAATCCTTGTTGTGCATGGAAAGTTTCGGAGTGATCCGTCAAGCGAGGCCAAGAAAAAGGAGGGGTCAAAAAAAGTGCATTTTCATCATTAATTCCCATAGGAGTTTTGAACATGACTACAGCTGGAGCCGCTGGACAGAATTACACCAAATTTGGCAAAAAGCTAGAATTTGTTCCAGAAATTGTGCTTTTTTTATTTGGTGAAAATCTGTTTGGTAATTGCGGAGAAATGTAAGGATATCCAAGGACACGGTTTCTCTGCAATGACTTTGCACAGAATAACAAGCTTGTGCACGGAAATACAGAGCTCTGATTGGCTGCCACCACTTCAACTAGGACCATAAAACAGAAAAAAAGAAAAGGGGACACAGTAGGAATATGCTGACCATCAAGCCTGGGTCTTGGGGTCCCAGAGGGACTCAGGGAGGGTAAAAAAGCACTTTTTTTAAACAACTGGACTAAATTCTTGAATTTGCAGCAAAACAATGTACAATTAGAAACGCACTTGTTTTCATTTTGGTCCCTGAGTGGGCCAGGTCCCAGAGCCATTCTTTACAAAAAGGAGGGGAGCGCAAAGGGTCCCCCTCCTGAGGCTCTTGGAGCCCCGGGGACCACCACCTCACTGGGCCTATACTCATAAAAAAGCAAGGGGGCACTCAGGCCCTACTCCTGAGGCTCTATAAGCTCCAGGGACCACCACCATCCTGGGGCTAAAGAAACAGTAATGGTAGGACTGTGCACCTCCCCCTAATGAGTGCTGGGGACCACCACCTCCCAAGGGCTAAGTAAAATATGGAGCAGAGGCTGCGCAGTAACCCCACACCCAGGAACCACCACTGCCCTTGTGAAGATTGTTCGCATTCTGACTGCACGGCTGACACTGCTGTATTTTCAAAAACATCATGACTGAAGATTCCTTTTGGAATGTGGAATCAATGCAGTCCTGGGATCTATTGAGGTATGCAAAAATCAGCTGACATTATCAGTGATGTTCAGTTCATGTGGATGCAATCATTTTTTTGAAAATCCACAAGTTTTCTCTGGGTTTCTTCCTTTAACACATATTCCACAGAGATAATCTTCAAATCTCGTAACAAATGGTTGAAAATAAATGGCTACAGGCTGGTCAAGTTTCTTAGTAATTATTGCTTATTTGTGATTCCTGAACTGTATGCAGATGTTATTCACTGTTTGGCCTACAAATTGGTTTTACAGCATTCTTGTGTCACTGAATCACATCAATAATGCATGTTGATCAACATATGAGATGCTGTTTCATGCCATATGCTCTTTTTCTAATAGAACTTGTTAATGATGATATTTGTGAAAGTTATTTACATGTGATCCACCATTTGGAATAACAGAAAAGACACCCCTGCTACAAGAAGGCCAGTTGCATAAGTCAGCATCTAACTTGTCAATCAACATTGGAAACAAACTAGTGACCAGACATAAATTGGAGCAGTTCCATAGCCATCAGAAGCAAGGTGGGACAACTGGCACTGCTGTGTGTTGCCTCTACACTCATGCAGTAAACTGACTATTTATGCTTCTTGAGGGGCCATCCTAAGAGAGGCATACATTGTTGTTCAAGAGAACTTCTGAGCTATATTTTTCCATCATGAAGAACAGGTAATTCCACCATCTTGGAGTGGGGTGGATTGGACTGGAGTGAAGTGAAGTGGTTTGAGTAGCCGTGGAGTTGATTGGAGTGGGGTGGATTGGATTGGAGTGGATATGAGTGGAGTGTGGTGGGTTGGATTGGAGTGGGGTGGGGTGGATTGGGGTGGGGTGGGATGGGGGATTCAAGTGAGGTGTATGGAATGGAGCGGGGTACATTGGACTGGGCTGGACTGGGGTGGAATGGATTAGACTGGAGTGGGGTGGATTGGATTGGTGTGGGGTGAACTCGATTGTAGTGGGGTGGACTGTGGTGGATTGGAGTGGGGTGAATTAGGATGGAGTGGGGTGGATTGGATTGGAGTGGGGTGAGGTGAAGTGGATTGGAGTGGGATGAATTGATTTGGAATGGAGTGGGTTGTTCGGGATTGTAGTGCGGTCAGTTGTTTTGGAACAAAGTGGGGATGATTCGAGTGAGGCAGTCTGAAATTCATTGGAGGTTAAGTTTGGATCGAAGTGGGGCATATTCAAGTGGGGTAGATTGTTGTGGATTGTAGTGGGGCAGATATTTTGGCCTGTAGTGGGACAAATTGTTTTGGATTGGAGTGGGGCAGATTGGAGTGGGGCAGATTGTTTTGGAATGGAATGGGGCAGACTGGAGTGGGACAGATTGTTTTGGACTGGAGTGGGGCAGACTGGTTTAGATTGGTGTGGGGCAGATTGTATTAAGGTGGACTGCAGAGTGGTGCATTGGGTTGGTGTGGGGTTGGATTGGATAGGAGTGTAATGGCTTGGAGTGGGGTGGGGTGAATTGGGATAGAGTGGGGTGGATTGGGGTGAGGTGGATTGGATTGAAGTGGGGTGTATTGTTTTGGATTGGAGTGGAGCAGATTGGAGTGGGGTGGATTGGATTGGGACAGACTGTTTTGGATTGGACCGGGGCAGACTGAAGTGTGGTGCATTGGAGTGGGGCAGATTCTTTTTGATTGGAATGGGGAAGATTGGAGTGGGGCAGATTTGAGTGGGACAGATTGTTTTGGATTGAAGTGGGGCAGATCAGAGTGGGGTAGATTGGAGTGGGGCAGATTGTTTAAGATTAAAGTGGGGCTGATTGGAATGAGGTGGACTAGAGCGGGCAGATTGTTTTGGATTGCAGTGGGGCAGATTGTTTTGGATTAGAGTGCAGCAGATTGCAGTGGGGCAGATTGTTTTGGAGTGGGGCAGACTGGAGTGGGGCAGATTGTTTTGGAATGGAGTGAGGAAGATTGTTTTGGATTTGAGTGGAGCAGATTGGAGTGGGTCAGATTGTTTTGTATTGGAGTGGGGCAGATTGTTTTGAAGTGGTTGTGAAGGGTCGGACTGGGTCGGCCCGCACTATGCCCCTGCTTGTGCTGGCACTTCCCCTGCTGACCCGGAAGCATCTCCATGTCCCACCAATCGCGAGGTCCTACGTCAACGCTGGTGGGGAAATGGACCTTTAAATTACCAGGCATCTCGTTATGCGGAGGAGGAGGCGAACGAGAGAGGAAGGGACGAGAGGAGAAAGACGAAGGTGACGACGGAAAAGGAAGAGGACGAGAGAGCAACGATGGACGCGAACAGAGGATCCAGTGCCCTCACGGAGCAGTCCGCTCCATTTCAGTACGGGAGGAGGGAGCTGACCAGGAAGTCGGTGGTCCCAATCGGGGACGAAGAGTGCAGACTCCGGGGAGCAGAACGCGACTACCCACCACGCTTCAGGAGGAGGGGGGCAGAGGCAGGTGTGTGGCAGTGGCCTGAGCAGGGTTAGGGAGGGCGGGAGGGGGAGTATAACACAAGGGTTGGAAGGCATATATTTACAGGACATAGTCACGGGGCTGAGGGCACGTAGTATCAAAGACAAAGGCACAAGAGGGGAGCAGGATTAAAGGAGAAGGAGTAAAATAAATGCAACAAGAAAAGTGTAATTAAACAGGAAAAGATAACGAGATGCAAACAATACAGTGACAGCGCGCCAGGAACTAAAAGGGGAACAACCCAGACGAAAGGAATAGAATAGAAACCAGAGAAGACACCGCAGACCAGAAAGAGAAAAGGAAAAGAGGTATCGACAAAGAGGGAGAAGGAGAGAGAAAGAGAGAGAGAGAGAGAGAGCAGGAAGTGAAAACCAGTGGAAAAGGGAAAGACAGAGACAGGAAGAGAACAATAAAAGCACAAACACTTACCGAGACTATTCTTCTTCCCACATGTGTTTCCCGAGAGACCTAAAGGAACAAAAAGAGAAGAGGAAGAAACCATGAACCCTGCTTGGAGTAGATACCTGGAGAGGGACTACAACCCAAGACGACCATCCTTTACAATAGACTGCTGTAATCAACCAATAAAATAACACTTACCCATATATTCGATGACTCTTGTGCAATTACTCGCGCCAATCCTGCAACAATGGTGCAAATTGTTTTTTATTAGAGTGGGGAGAATTGGAGTGGGCATATTAGATTGAGTGGGTTGGGAGGATTGTAGTGGGGTGGGTTGGAGTGGAGTGGATTGGATTGGATTGGATTGGAGTGGGGTGGATTGGTGAGAGATGAAGTGGGGTGGGTTGAGATTGATTGCAAGCTGATTGCAGTAGGGCTGATTTAAGTGGGGTGGATTGAGGTGCACTGAACAATTATGCGTTAAAGCATAATTTCAGAAACTAAACATAATAAAGAAACAATGTTCCTTTTGCAATATTTCAAACAAGCTAATTGTAATCTTTTGAGAAGAGTGCCCACAAACAAAAACAAAACAAAACATGAGTGGAAAGCGAGGAAAAGACAACTTGGAAAAATAAAAGAAAGTTAGCTTTAAAAAAAAAAAACCTTGAGATTGTGTTTGTCCTGCTGGGTATGTTTTTGCCAGTCTCATGTCTTGTGTTTGCAGGACACTATAAATTAAAAATGAACAAAATAGTACATCAATCAAGTTGGGGTGGTGTACGGGCATTAATTAAGTCAAATCAATCAGTGCGTAGTCCCTGCTCCACACATGCGAACAGAAATGATGCCAGGCCTGCCATGACAAATTACGAGGCTGTGAAGAAGAGTGCAACCCAAACCAAGCAATGGTGAGTGACATGTGGACTCCAAGCTCTTTACTGTAACAACATAGTCTCGCAAGTGAGATGCATGCACTTGCGCATGCACCCGCAGGCTCCATCTTGCACTGGTATAACTTCTCTTCCCCACTCACACCTCAATTAACTCTCGGAGCTTGTCTCCAGAGGTATGTTTTTACAATGATTTTAGATGGTGTGGTCACATGATAAGAGTTCCTGGAGGTCTGGCCAAGGAAAACTCCAGTAGTTATCTGGTTTAATCTGGCACATAAGGAGGCTTGGACTGGTGGGTGGGCATCTAAAGTCACAGTGCAGTCTAGTTTACATTAATATCTATACATACATTTTAGGAAATCCATTGCAATGTAACTGGCTCCAAACACATTAGGGGACACTCTATCAGAAAGGTACATGTTAGTGATGTCTGGCCATTGACTCTCACTATCTATGACTGAGGCCAAGATGACAATCTTCAAAGAGCCGATCAATCACTAAGTAAGACTTGTAGATTAGCAGTGTGGGTAATCTTTTCAGTCAGACTAGACAGCAACATTTCCACAAGCACCCAGACATCCAAAATTCCTCCCTGCAAAAGGCTCTTGACACATCCCACAGGAGCTGGCCAAGAAGCCGTCAGGATTTGTCAGTCTCTCTCGTATTCCCTTTTCAAGGGCAAAAGGCTGAGGCAATTAGGGTCTTTCCCACAAGAATCCATGGATCAAATCTGCACAGCTTCCCAGCAGTTGCCTGAACTCCATGGAAGCTGTGAATCGAACACTAGAACGTGTTGCAGTCTCACCACAACATGGTATGCAAGACGATTGTCCTAAAAAATACCTCACAATAAACAGGATAGTTCACTTTATGGCATGAGTTACTCGTTTCCTTTTATTTCCTTCACAAGTATGGATGTTGCGCTACATCCATGGGAGAGCTTGTAAAATCTGATGCTTGTAAAGCTTTGACAGGAACAAGGCCATTTTTGTGCTGTTTATTTGAACAGTACAAGTGATCCAGGTTGAGCGAAGTTGTGGGCTATTCATTACCCTCTTTAAAAGCAGCTTCAAGTGAAGTTTGATGTCCAGACTGCATGACTCCAGAGTCAGAGATAGAAAATGCCCGTGCGCTACCCCTCGCTGCTGATGACGCAGAAAAAAGGACTAACAAATATTCATATATCATATAATCAAAATCGTATAAGGTAGTGTGATTTTAGCAAAGAAAAATAATGTACGTGGGAAATTGTGCCCACGGGGTAGTTCGCCATTATTATAAAAAAGCTTAAGTAATCATGAAGAATTGACAAATGTAGTAGTCCGTCATAATTGCAAATGTATCCTATGATTTTCTTGTTGAAACTGTTTTATGCTTAGCTTAAATTTAGCAGAGTCTTTGGCCTAGCTGCCTGGTCTCGAATTTAACTGCGTGGTTTTCACTTGTATTAACAAAGACATATTATTTGACTTTAAGGTTGTATTTTTCCAGTAGAGATGACTAATACACTTATTTCAAGGTTTCGTGCTAGGCTAGTATCATCCCTTTTGAAGCAAGGTCAGTTTCTGCAGGTGCGGACAATAAAAGCACTGATACCGAAATAATTGGCAAACTTTGTTGCAACTTGTGTTCCAAGGCTCCAAGGACACTTTATGCAAAATTGAGTACTAGGAGAAAGACACTATTCATTGGTCAAATTGAAGCCACCCTATGAAACCTCCAATGGAAGACCCTGAAGAATTTGGAATGTTTCTTACTTAAACCCACCGGACAAAGAGAAGTCAGCCATTTTTCCTTGATGCCATTTTGAAGCAAGATTCAAGAAGCCATTTTGGAACGAGCCCTTTGATACTTTTTCTCCGCCGCAGAGAAAGAGACTTTAAAGAATTCTCACCCTAGAGAATTTAACTTTAATTTTGCCCCATCTTGCCCATGCAGTAACTTTGCCCCGTTCTCCTTGCTGCAGCAAGAAAACTTGCCTTAACTCTGCCCCCTTGAAATCTGCCCCATGCTGATCGAACCGATACCTGAAGGACGAAGACTTTTCTTGAATGCTGATTGTATTTGGTAAATATGAAAGGATAATTGTATTATGCATTGTGTTTTCCTTCCTAGGTACCAACTGCTTATTTTGTTAGGGCCCAAGCTAGAAGTTTTCTAAATTTGTGTTGACTAAATTTGTTTTGCATGAAGCCCCACATGCCAATGCTAATTAGAGACTAGTCGAGGTATTCATCTGATACATCATGCTAAATTGAAATCTTGTTATGCTGACCGATGTATGAAATTAGTCAAATTCAATTGCTTATAGTAGTGATTTGCATTGCTATAACGAGTGCATTATAATCCAGATATTGCGTAGATTGCGTTTCTTCCGCCGCTATGGACAGCTAGTAATGTTTGTATACATATATCATTTGATTTTGAGACTTATATACATTGTGTTAGCTTTGTTAATATAAGGAAATAAACTCATTAACTTTGAATAAACTGGTGTGGTTATTCATGACTGAAAGGTCATGGTGTGACAATTACTGATTGTTATTGATTCTTAATGTATTGATTGATTACTAATCGATTATTGGTTGTTGATTATAATTAGTTATCGATGATTGATTTGAGGGATCCGACTATTCTTGGATGAGGAGAGCCCAACTAGGTTAAAAGGTCCACCGACCTCCAGCGTGTCCAAGTACAAGTAATTTATAAGGACTGGACGCGCTATCAGTAGTTGGTAGCAGAGATTGATGGTTTCGCCCTTTGGGACCCCATCCGAACAATAGACGGAGTCAAGTTAGAATTTTCTTTGATAAAACAAGTTGGAGAGATGATGATGCCCTAAATCCCCAATGACTTTCCCGGAATCTTGGAGCTTGCGAATGGAGGAAATGGAGGTGTGAGAATGTTTTTGGTGTTCCTAGTGACAGTATGAGTGAAGTTAGGGTTTCGTGCTTGCAAAGCTTATGCCGCAGATGAATTGTGAAGTTTGTGAGGATTTTTAGGGGGTTGCGAACTCCAATTAAATTTTTTAGAGGAGTGACACTCCAAAGTGTGAGAGTAGGGAAGTCGTCGAACTTCACATGTGTGTAGCGCTTTGGGCAGGAAAAATTGTCCACGTGGTTGTTGATGTTGAGACGGGCCCTGCGTGGTCAAGAGACTCCGGAGTATGTTGAAAAGTGTATGAGACACTTGATTGATGTTGTAATCTGTTCGGTTTAATAGGTTGATCGGGCATGGTCAACGAGTCAGTATGAATATTGAGGAATGAAAGAAAATGTTGACTTTGAGATTTCACGAATTCTAAGGCGCGCTAGAATAGTTCATTGATCAGTTGAGAATAAAGTTTGCGGGTCAAATTTTGCTTCCGAAAGTGGGAAACCAAGAAAGATGGAATAACTGCCGAGGCTAGTGAAAAATCCCTAAGGTTTCTGAAGCAATTGTATTACTCTTCCTGTAGTAAACCGACAGATTTGTTTTCTTCTTTTGGTTAGTGCTCGCGATATATTGCGGAAATTAGTTTTGAGTGAAGTTGAATGGAAGAGGACAAGCCGCTGGACTTTGTCAGCCGCAGTGTGTGAGTGTGACGTCACTAGGAGCCGCGCTGGGATAGGTTGGTTGGTGAGAAGGGTCGCGCACGGATTGGACACAGTCCGTGAAGCGCAATTGGTAGGGAAAGGCAAGCGAAGAGTATTCCGGGAATTAAAGTCTCTTATTGATTACATTTTTTTAGGGAAAATAAAAGACGGAAAGATTAAATTTTTCAAAGCATTTAAGAGTGCCATGAGGGGAGATGTATATATTAAAGCAAGTGTAGGAGAAGAAACGCCGCCTGAGGGTACACCCGCTTACATTGTGATTGAAGAAAAGGGTATCGCACCATGTCTTTGGCTAAAGCAATGGTGCAAATTAACAGAAAAGCATGGAAGTGTAGCGTTCCCTATCCATGGGTCGTTTAATTTGAGAGTTTTGGAGAATCTAAGATTCGCACTATACAATATGAAAGTACCTCCAAGACCAGCACAATTTGAAGCATTAGCAATTTGAGAGCTAATGGCTAGAAACCAACAACAAAAGAAATTTGAGACAACAGTGAGAAAAGTAGAAAAGACACTAGCGGATGCTAGATGGGATAGTACTCAAAAGGTTTGGAGATCAGACGTGTTGCAGGGAATTAAACTGTTTCCTGCAATTACTGACGAAGCAGAGATGGAAGGAAGGAAAGCTACCTATAAAACAAACAGGAGTCAATCCAGAGATAGAGAAAACAACAGAAATTCGAAAAGGTCAGACGAGTCAGACGATGAGGAGTTCATTATGCAATTGCTAAACGACCGCCCGCCACCATATGTGGAAAGCGAAAATGGCCCATGCACTAGTACTGCCCCTCCAGAAACAATACAGGGTACTGTAGCACCGAACTGGAGAATATCGCAGAGGCAAAGTAGTCCCGACATGCCTTTTACACCGGAAATACCAGAAGTTCAGAGAATATATCCTGATGTGCCTAAATTGAAACCTGTCAATGATTATCAGCCACAGGTTCAAAGGCGATATTATGATGAGCACAATTTGGAAATGACCTCTAATTTAATGGTTCAGGGAGGACAGAATTACCAAAAACCGACATTGATTCAAACTGAATTCACACAGATTTTGATGCCTCAAAAGCAGATACAAGAAGTGCCAAGGTACATTCAAACAGCAGAAAACCAGTTAGATATGTCAGCAATGATGAACCATAATATGGGAATTGACATGCCACAGAATTCGGGGAACAGACAGAATCCAGACTCAATATCTTTGCCTATCACTGTAGGTCCGCCAGTACCATTGTATATACAGGCGAAGCCGAATGTATGCGACCAAGGGGTAATGACACAAAAGGAGACAGGGAGAAGATGCATAGAAAATACTCCAGAAACAACTCCGGTAGGAACACTGCCAAATAGATCTGGGTCTTTGTTGGAATTTAGTCCAATACCAGCTTGTGCTCCGTCAACTGTGGTAAGGTCAGGTCCACCACTAATAGTACCGCTAACTTCATAAACAGAAATGTTACAGAAACCATCAGCAGCAGTAGATGTAAGTGCCACATTAATGGGACTGAACGCACAACAGTTAACACAATGGTTGAATAGCCTGAACTCCCCACAGAGTACACCCAGCGGGAAGGGAGAAGAGTATTTTAATAAAATAAGGTTGGGCATGGAAGCAGATGAACTAGTCGAGGGAATGATGGGTCTGAACAGGTTAGAATCATACACCGAAGAAGAGCTGAGATACATGTGCCCTAGAATTACAAGAGAAGTAAGCAGAATACATAAGAAGTTACAAGAAATTGCAGACAAAAACAAGATCGATATAGGTAAGACCAAACACTTGAGCAGAAGTTACAGGCTAGACTTTGAGGCAAAAGATTTTGAACACATGAGATCTGCAGGGATGAAAACACACCTTAAAGAGATACTGCAAAGCGCGCAGGTTTGGAGATGTCTAGACAAATGGGAGAGCAGGTAGGTTAAGAACAAGGACAAGAAGAAAGCGAGTACCCCAGACCGGAATGAGAAAGTACAACTGAATGATGATCTGATAACCATGCTACCAATGAGAGAAACGGCAGGGGGAAAGCTTGTTCATGTACCGTGGCATAGGTGTGATGTTCAATCCTTTACGGATGATTTCCCCAAATTGAGAAAGAAACCGATCGAATGGTATCAACAAACAGATAGGTTTGTGAAACTCGCAAAATGTCTTTGGGAAGACCTGAATACCTTGTTTGAAATCGTGGTTCCGGCAGATTTGTGGGAAGATTGTAAAAGGGCTGTTGGTTGGCCAACAAGTGAACCAGAAAGAGACAGAGACACAGGTACACCATCGCCTACGGTAATGAGTTTGTACCATAAGGTGATTGAGCATTTGAAAACAAAGGTTGCGTCGAAAAATGTGGATTGGCAGAGAATTGACAGAACAGCACAAGAAGTTAGAGTCGATACATGCATACTATGAGAGATTGTTGAAAGCGTTTAAAAATTACAGTGGCACGGAAACGATTGAGGCAAAGGACATGGTCCACTTTGTGTTCAGATTTGTGGAAGGAATGAGACCCGAAATGAGCCAGATGATTAAAATGCATTTGATTTGTGGGCAGTCAAAATCGATAGATGAGGTGTTGAATTATGCAAAATACTGCAATGATGAGATTGAGACAAAGCAGAAAAGGTTGAAGGAAAAAGTGATGGTGATGCAGCTTAGAGCAGCTTAGACAGGTTTGCAAGGTTTGCAAGGTTTCCAACAACAGTTGCTACAGCTGAAACAGCAGGGAAATGCTATGTTTCAGCCACAGATGAGAGGCAGAGGCCGAGGAGGGTTTGTGAATAATGGTCCTGATTTGAATACTGTTGTGGTTCCAAATGGTATACAGGCAATGAAGAAGGTGATGCCATGTCACACGTGCGGAATCGTCGGGCATTGGAAACGGGAGTGCCCAATGTTGCTGCAGGAAGGTGTAGGTCAGCAAAACAATGATGTCAATTCATTTCAGAATATGAGAGGACCGAAAATGAGAGGTCCAAATACAAAATTTCAAAATAATGTGAATCAGATGCAGGGTCTACAACCCATACAACCACAGCAGGTGCAAATGCCCAGTGTACAAATGGCGCAGTTGCAGCCAATGCAACAGCAGTTTCTCATGGTACCTAATCAGCAAATGCAAATACCCTTAGCACCAATGAATCAGCAACAAGTAATGCTTCTTCAACAGGTCACGGGTCAAGGAGTGAATCAAAATGACACAGTACACCAATTCCCGTTACACAGTGAGAATGGAATAAACGATGTGTGGGAGAGTGAAAGTTCAGATGAGGAGGGAAACTGTGTGCTTGCAGCATCTTTGGAAGTTGATCAAAAGGGACCATATGTGGAAGGACGAGTTATGGGTCATAGTGTTTCGTTCTTGGTTGACACCGGAGCTACACGCTCTACAGTCAGGAGTATCAAAGTACCAAATTTGCCACTTTCTGGGAGAACAGTTCAAGTAGTGGGAGTAGCAAATAGGTATCTGACAAACCCAATCACAGATCCAGTGCAAGTCAGAATTGGTCACTTTCAAGGGTCACATAAATTTGTGGTGTGTGACTCAAGCCCGATATCCTTGTTAGGGAGAGATTTATTGTGCAAATTGGGATGCTCGATTATGTGCTCAAATGATGGAATTAAGATTCAGACAAACAGTGACGAGGAAGAAGAGGACAGTTTAGGAGAGGACGGGGTGGAAACTGTTGATGAAGAGTATCCCCTGATTACTCTCTATCCAATGCTCACTGAAGCATATATTCCTGCAGAATTACAGGAAACAGTTGGAAAGGAAGTGTGGGACGTGACAGGGAAAAAAGTAGGATTGCTTAAAGGAGCAGAACCGGTGAAAGTGACTGTAAAACCCAATGCAAATTTTCCTCAGACTCCACAATACCATATGTCACAATACACTCTCATAAAAGTCGCCCAACTCATTGATGAGTTTGTGAAACAGGGAGTACTGAAAGAAGTACTAAGTAGTCCATGTAAGTCACCAATCATGGGATTAATAAAACCGATTGGAAAGGTCTGAATTGTTTAAGATTTGAGAAAAATAAATGACATAATAGTCAAATGTTGCCCCATGGTACCAAATCCAGCTGTGATAATGTTTCAAATTCCCTGTGATGCAGAGTGGTTCTCAGTTATCGACTTGTCACAAGCATTCTTTTCTGTGCCTCTTCATGAGGACAGCCAATTTCTCTTTTGCTTCAAATTCCTGGACAGAGTATACAGTTGGTGTTGAATTCCTCAAGGGTTTTCGGAGTCACCATCAATTTTCAATCAGATCCTAAAGAAAGATTTGGTAATCATTGGAATTACCTTTTGAATCAACCTTGGTACAGTCCATTGACGATTTGCTGATCGCATTCAAGACAGAAAATGACTGAACGGTTGACACTATTGCCCTATTGAACCATTTGGGAAGGAATGGACACAAACTGTCCCCTTCAAAATTAAAATTTTTCCAGAAGAAAGTAAATTATCTGGGCCACCAAATAGAGAAAGGGTTGAGAAGAATAATGCAAGAAAGAATAACAAGTGTACTTCAAATGAGTCCACCCAAAACGAGGAGGGATGTGAGAAAATGTTTGGGAATGGTGAGCTATTGTCGTCAATGGCTTCCCAGTTTCTCGGCTCTAGCCAAACCTTTGCTGAAACTGACCCAGAAAGATGCGTTGGATGAAATAGTGTTGAAAAGATATTAAATGGATGCTTTTATTGAATTAAAGGAATGCATGTGCAGAGCTCCAGCTTTAGGTATGCCTGATTACACAAAGCCTTTTACATTGTTTGTCATGAACGTGATGCATGTTCCTTGTCTGTCTTGACTCAAGCCCATGGTGGCGTAAACAGACCAGTAGCATATTTTCAGCTACTTTGGATCCGGTCACAGCAGCCCTGCCAGGGTGCTTGCGTGCCGTAGCAGCAGTTGGTATCAGCCTAAATCAGAGTGAAGGAATAGTGATGGGACATCCTTTAACAGTCATGGTCCCTCACTCAGTCGAGATACTTTTGACACGTTCCCGAACACAGCACATGACCGGTGCTAGGCTTACAAGGTACGAGACAATCATTTTGGGGTCACCCAATGTGCAGCTGAAAAGGTGCACTACGTTGAATCCAGCAACTTTGTTTCCCAGTGAAAATGTCGAAATTGAGAACGCTGAAGACATCGAGCACGACTGTCTTCAGGTGACTGAATTTTGTAAAAAGCCAAGACCTGATATCAAAGACACCCCATTGGAAGAAAATGATCAAATTATTTTTGTTGATGGTTCATGTTTAAGAGATGCACTAGGAATATTGAAAGCAGGATATGCCGTCTGTACAATAACAGGTGTTCTGGAAGCATCTTGGCTTCAAGGAGTTTATTCTGCACAGGTAGCGGAACTAGTAGCACTTACTAGAGCTTGCCAACTTTCCGCACTAATGAAAGTCACCATTTACACTGACAGTCAGTACGGATTTGGAATAGTGCATGATTTTGGACAACTGTGGTCACAGAGAGGCTTCATGACCTCTTCGGGGTCACCAGTGAAAAATGGTGAAAGAATAAGAGAATTGTTACACGCTATCCAGTTGCCAGGAGAAGTGGAAGTGGTAAAATGCAGTACACACTCGAAATCACAAGACTTCGTTTCTTTGGGAAATGGATATGCAGATCAAGTCGCAAGGTTTTGCGCATTGAACTGTATATTGCTCAGAGACTAATGGAATTTGATAAATGAGCCAGAACTTGAACCAAGTGAAGCCTTTGCTCTAAAAGTTGTAGATACAATTGAAGAATTGAAATTCCTACAAAATAATGTCAGTAAGGATGAGAAACTCTCATGGAGCAAACTACAATGCATAAAGAAACCAGATGATTTGTGGGTTTCAAGTGAAGGGAGATTGGTTCTACCAGACAGTCTTTTAACCCAATTGGCCAGGTTGTATCATGGACAAGCCCACCTTGGAAGGGATGCCATGATTAGACTATTCAAAATTGATTGGTTCAATCCTAAATTCCGTCAAGTTGCTGAAGCAGTTTGCCAGCGTTGCGTCATTTGCCAACAAATGAACGCAGGGAAGGGAACAGTAGTGAATGTGAGCCACATTGGAAGAGCACGTGGGCCATTCAGCAGGATGCAAATGGATTCCATTGAGATGCCTGTGCATGGAGGCTTGAAATATGTGTTGGTGATTGTGTGCATTTTTAGTCACTGGATTGAAGCGTACCCTACAAGCAGAAATGACAGCCTCACAGTTGCAAAACTACTCTTGAGAGAACTAATACCACGTTTCGGATTCCCGATCTCTTTAGAATCAGATAGGGGAAGTCACTTCAATAACTAAGTAATAAAATTGTTGTGTGCAGCGCTGAACATTGAACAAAAGTTGCATTGTAGCTATCGCCCTGAAGCATCAGGGCTAGTGGAACAAATGAATGGCACATTGAAATCAAGGATGGCGAAAATATGTGCATCAACAAACTTGAAATGGCCTGACGCATTTACCTTGGTGTTAATGTCAATGAGAAACACCCCTGATAGAAAGACTGGACTATCACCGCATGAGATTCTCATGGGCAGAGCCATGAGACTTCCAGCAGTCCCTGCAAATGCTCTTGTAAATATTACCGATGATATGGTATTGGACTACTGCAAAGGTCTAGGTGATGTGGTCCGCTCTTTTTCTCACCAGGTGAAGGCAACCACCTTGCCACCGATCCAAGGTCCAGGACACGCCCTGAAGGCAGGTGACTGGGTCGTGATAAAGAAACACATGAGGAAGTCGTGTCTGGAACCCCGTTGGAAAGGACCTTTCCAAGTGATTCTGACAACTACCACCGCTGTGAAGTGTGCGGGAGTTCCCAACTGGATTCACGCCAGTCACACGAAAAGGGTGACGTGTCCCACAGAAGAGGAAGTTGAAGCGCTGAAATCCCCAGTGACTGACAAGAGAGTACCAGGCACCGAGACAGGACAAAGAGAACCTGGAGGCGAACAAGCAGAAATAGAGGAAGGGGGAATATTTTCTGAAGAAGAAGCAGCTGATCCATTTGAGGAGAACCGAGGAGGAGCCTCAGGAAGTGACGAAGATCCTGAAGGAGACAAAGAACTTGCGATAGGTGAAGAAGCAGGAGAGCCTGAGCAGAGGAGGGCTTTCCCTGAAACAGATGATACAGGAAAAGAAAAGGAAAACCTGATTGACCTCCTAGGGGGAGAAAACGAGGCGGGACAGAGTGAAATCATTCAACCTCTTCCAGAACCGGTTGCAGGTCCATCTTGCGAAAGCAGTGCGAAAAGGAGACAAAGCATATCGCCAGTGAGATCAAAGACTAAAGAAATATTAAAAGAAAGTGAAGGGCCAAAGTTGAAGGAGAAAAGAAAAGAAGTATCTGTCGCAATAGCATCACCAAGTGAAGAAAAAGGCACAGCCAAAGAACAAGACGTCAGCAAGAGAGAATCAAAAGGTGATGCAAAATTGAAGAGGAAAAGAATACCGAGCAGAAGATATTCTGGTCCTGAGTGGGCATGCACAGCCACTAACGATTGGTCAGACGCATTTCTATCTCTCAGTCTCGAAAACGAAGAAGCAGAACGACACTTTGGTACTTGGGAAATGAAAATTCCATGAACATTACCGGATAAGACATTGACAACCTGATTGACTTTGAAACCGATTTTGAGACAAAGCTGCTAACCGATAAGAGACTAAGCTGCTAAAGAAAACCGTGTGGACATTGAACTCGTTCAGCTATATATATATATATATATATATATATATATATATATATATATATATATATATACATATATGCAAATCTGATTTGATAAAGTGTCTCAACTTTCTGATTCTATATAGATCATGCCAGGCAATAATACAAAGGGACATAAAATGAAGTGTTGTAAATACACATGTATAGGCTTAATAACTGCATGTATACTAATAATTATAGCAATAGTTTTTGGAATGCATGGAGAGAATGAAAGAGACGCGAATGATGCTTCTACTTCTAAACCTACTACTGAATTAACCCCTTTGCAGAAACTCGAACAAGATGAAAGATACTTACACGACAAGAAAGAACTATCCTCTAACGTCTTCTATTGCTTGCTGAATGAGTATGTTGAGACAATGGATGCGAAAGATTGTTATGTGTGCACACAAATACCTACCTCAGTAATAGAAGGAGTGACATATCATAGCATGCCTCTTACGTATGGGATCTCGTGTAGTTTGTTACTAACCAGATTTTATGGCCAGGAGTATATTCACTACTTTTATTCCAATCATGCTGTTGTATTTTCATATGTCCCCATAATTGAGTATCTGAGTAAAGTAGCAAGAGATTATAATATAAAGTTAGTTAGGGGTTTCTTTGAGCCATTGTCACCTTTTCACACAGCTTACGCTCACAGAGAAAACCTTACATGCTTGCTTTCACCGATAGAGAAAAGTTTTTTAGATCACACTGACGATAGGAGGAAAGTGGGGAAGGAGAAATTAGAAAGGGAATTACACAAAAGGACATCCGTAGGTAACTATGCTTTTGCCGTGATAAAGACACAAGGGAAACTAGCTTTACTGTAGATGCAGTACACGTAGGGAGGCTTTGTATATATAGACCTAAATCATATTATGACACAATCTTTGTGGGAACGAGTTAATGTAAACATACGTTTTTGTTTAAAGCTAAATGGACGTTCATGTTAAATGGCCTAGATCCAGCTATTCCAGGAGTATATTATATCTGTGGACCCAATGCTTATTATCGTCTTCCAAAAGGATGGTATAGGAGATGTTATTTGGGAATAGTATTTCCAAAGATTTATCAATTGGACGACTTAAAGGATTTCCCAAAGGTGTCTGAATCACATCATGTTCAGAAAAGGGAGACAGCTTCTGGTGTGGGAGGAGATATATTTGGAGATATATTTGGAGCAATGATTCCTTCTATAGGAGTCATATTGAACTCAATTAAAATACAAAAGTTGTCTACTATTGTGGATAACATGTTGACAAAATTCTCAGGAGCTATAATCCTGATGGATGCTGAACTTGCTGCAGAAAGAGCTATGACTATTCAAAATCGGCTTGCTTTAGACATTCTTTTAGCAAAGGATGGCGCCGTTTGCAAAATGCTTAGTGCACGTCACTGTTGTTCTTATATTCCGGACAACAGCGCGCAAATTAGGAAAATGCTTACAAATTTAACTAACGAAAGTACAGATTTGAAGGAATTGAAAGAACCAGGACTATGGAAGAAGGTTGGAAAAGGGTTTGCTTCTGTGGGAAATTGGCTCAGCAACATTTGGAACGGACTATTATTGAAAATAGTAAAAGATATAGTAATAATATTAATTTGCTTATTAGGTATTTGGGGAATATGGAAAGCTATTAAATTATTGAAAACAAGAAACAAAAGGAGAAGAGAAGAGAAGGAACAAAACAAAATGGTAGAAATATACAGAGAAAAATCTAAAGGAACCAAAAGGAAGAGGGAATTGACTGAAGTGCCAAATTACTAAAACAGAATCTTAATGAAATAAAATTTGTGGTGGAAGATTTGATGTGATGACATAATTAGTCATCAGAGGAGGGATTGATGACGCAGAAAAGAAGGATTAATAAATATTCATATATCATATAATCAAAATCGTATAAGGTAGTGTGATTTTAGCAAAGAAAAATAATGTACGTGGGAAATTGTGCCCACAGGGTAGTTCGCCATTATTATAAACGAGCGTAATTAATCATGAAGAATTGACAAATGTAGTAATCCGTCATAATTGCAAATGTATCATATGATTTTCTTGTTGAAACTGTTTTATGCTTAGCTTAAATTTAACAGAGGCTTTGGCCTAGCTGCCTGGTCTCGAATTTAACTGCGTGGTTTTCACTTGTATTAACAAAGACATATTATTTTACCTTAAGGTTGTATTTTTTCCAGTAGAGATGACTAATACACTTATTTCAAGGTTTCGTGCTAGGCTAGTATCATCCCTTTTGGTCAGTTTCTGCAGGTGTGGACAATAAAAGCATTGATACCGAAATAATTGGCAAACTTTGTTGCAACTTGTGTTCCAAGGCTCCAAGGACACTTTATGCAAAATTGAGTACTAGGAGAAAGACACTATCCATTGGTCAAATTAAAGCCACCCTATGAAACCTCCAATGGAAGACTCTGAAGAATTTGGAATGTTTCTTACTTAAACCCACCGGACAAAGAGAAGTCAGCCATTTTTCCTTGATGCCATTTTGAAGCAAGATTCAAGAAGCCATTTTGGAACGAGCCCTTTGATACTTTTTCTCTGCCGCAGAGAAAGAGACTTTAAAGAATTCTCAGCCTAGAGACTTTAACTTTAATTTTGCCCCGTCTTGCCCATGCAGTAACTTTGACCCATTCTCTCTGCTGCAGCAAGGAAACTTGCCTTAACTCTGCCCCCTTGAAATCTGCCCCATGCTGATCGAACCGATACCTGAAGGACGAAGACTTTTCTTGAATGCTGATTGTATTTGGTAAATATGAAAGGATAATTGTATTATGCATTGTGTTTTCCTTCCTAGGTACTAACTGCTTATTTTGATAGGGCCCAAGCTAGAAGTTTTCTACATTTGTGTTGACTAAATTCGTTTTGCATGAAGCCCCACATGCCAATGCTAATTAGAGGCTAGTCGAGGTATTCATCTGATACATCATGCTAAATTGAAATCTTGTTATGCTGACCGATGTATGAAATTAGTCAAATTCAATTGCTTATATTAGGGATTTGCATTGCTATAACCGAGTGCATTATAATCCAGATATTGCGTAGATTGCGTTTCTTCCGCCGCTATGGACAGCTAGTAATGTTTGTATACATATATCATTTGATTTTGAGACTTATATACATTGTGTTAGCTTTGTTAATATAGGGAAATAAACTCATTAACTTTGAATAAACTGGTGTGGTTATTCATGACTGAAAGGTCATGGTGTGACAATTGCTGATTGTTATTGATTCTTAATGTATTGATTGATTACTAATCCATTATTGGTTGTTCATTATAATTAGTTATCGATGATTGATTTGAGGGATCCGACTATTCTTGGATGAGGAGAGCCCAACTAGGTTAAAAGGTCCACCGACCTCCAGCATGTCCAAGTACAAGTAATTTATAAGGACTGGATGCGTTATCACTGCTCTTCACCCTGTGGCCCCGCCCCTTTAAAAGAAAAGGTTAATAAACAAAGTTTATTATCCTTTTCTTTTAAATGTTTTGCAGCTACCACTGCTGGCTGGGGGGCGACGCTCCTCCGCCTTAATGGAGGAGCCGCCCCTGCAGTCTCAGGGTCGTGAGGGCGCAAACCTTGAAAAATTTTTGTGCATTCAGGCTCCAGACCACTTGCTAGAGAGTTAGACTCAGCAAAGTTCAAGAGCCAAGGAACACAAATTAAAGTTAAGCCACAGGGCGGGAGGGCTATGGTGAAAAGGAGAAACACTGGGTGAGAGATAAGGAGGGGGGTGCAGGTGTGGGGAGGAGAAGCAAGGGGTAAGAGAGCAATGTGAAGCCAGGGAGGTGCAAGCACATTGGCAAGAAAGTAAAAGAGTGTACAGGAAGAGAAGCACAACAGAGAGGGCTGGGGCAGGAGCAACAAGGACAACAGAGTGCAGGAAAAAGAAGTATACGAGAGAGAAAGCAAGAAAACAGATGCAGTACCTTGGAGTGTCTAACCGGTAAGAAAGTGCTACTTGAAAAGTAAGCTCTGGAATGACACAAGTAATGCGTCCATGCTCCGAGCTATGGACAAACAAAAGAAGAGGAAGGAAAAATCACAGAAGCTAGCAAACAAAAAGCAAGCAAATGAGAGTGAAAATTTCTCTCACATTTTGACTTAAAATTCAAAGAGGTTTCTCATGCTTCTCTGTAATGATTTGTCTGAATCCCATATCTGGGTGTAAAATTATCCAAAGATTTTCCTCTTTTAATAGTCCCTAGCTATCCTTAGCTCACTCAGTGCAGAGATTATCATTTCTCTCCAACCAATCTTCTCCATCGCCTCCCTCTGATCATCTGATACAAATGAAGCTCCTGTGTCTTCCTCCCTTAGCACTCTCGAATCCTCTCCAGCTTGTACCTTTGCAATATTTTGCCATGCTGAGCTGTGTATCTGATTTTTTGAGTACTGTAACCAGGGGCAGAGCTTCGAAGGGGGGTGTTACACACCCTAATAAATATACTTTGTGATAAATAGTTAGGTGCAGGTGCTTTCACTTGGTGTAGTGTAGTGCATGTTGGATTTCACCAGGAATTTTTACAAACACAGATGAAAACGCGAGCACACACTCTCTCCCTCTCTCTGGCAAGACTTCAAAAAAGTTGGTTCTTTCGCAAAATAAAGCACTTTCTCTCACTAAGTACACTTACCAATCCTCATTCTGCTCCCTTTCCACTGCTTTTTAAGCCCCTCTCCTGTGCCTTGCTTGTTGTGTAATGTATTTTAACATCATGTGCCAGCATGATTGTCAGGATATCAGAAGCTAATACCGCCCCCACCCCAATCTGACCAAGCTATTCCCCCGAATGTAACAATATATCAGAACATTGCAAAGTGTGTTGCTGTAAAACATGCTAACTTCTTTTTCAGGTCTTAAAAATCACCAGTTTGTGCCTTGTGCTCTATCATTCCTACACCTAATGTCGGCATCAGGTTCATGCTGGACAAATATTCTACACCTCCCTGCATGCATTTCTACCAGTGCTTAATTTGAGCAGGGCACCAGCACATATTTTTGTCCCTCAAGCATTTACTGCGAGCATAAGATACATATGGTAAAGACAGAGGAAGATAAAAGCGAAAAAGCAGCACAAAGGGAGAAAGCAGAAAGCTGCAAGAGTGAACTGAATGGACAGGGAGTGCCTGTAAATAGATTAAAGAGGCCCGAGATCGCTTCAGGATTAGCTGCCTTAGTATTCCATACTCGCACATTTAATTGCAGCAGCCGAATGTTTCGGAGGAGAGCTTTGGGCACCAGCACATTTTTAATTACAAATAAAGCACTGATTGCTACCCCATTTGGATGGTTGACACATCCAGGGTTCTCCTGCTTTCCTGATGAGGTGAGATGATTTCTCTCTTTAAAACAAAGCTTACATGTCAGATACTCTGTTTCGCGCACTATTTAACTTCTATTCATTGTATTCTAATATAGCACTTGTATTGGGGCTTACTGCCTCTAACTAGGGCCAAACTCTCTTTCCAAGGAGTCAAACAAGTAGGAACATAGGACCTCATTGACAAGGTTTTGGTGCAAGACAGTGCTTCAAGAATTCTTGTTGCGCTGCCCTGCGTCAAAAGTAAGGGGCAGGAACGCGCAGTATTTATGATACATGGCGCATTCCTGTTCTTTATCCCTACAGTGGCGCACAATGGGCTGCCATGCACCAACGCAGCCACCTTTGCACCATGGTACAATGGTGTCTGCATTGCAGAGATTATTGTTTTTGTGCAGGGACATCTTCCTGCTCAAAAACAATTATGAGAGATGGTTTCCTCTTTCTATGAGTACTGCAAAATGCAGCACACAGAGAAAAAGGAAAAATGGGGAGAAATAAAGGTTGTTACACCTCCCCTGGGGAAGTATAGGCTTTTGACACATTCCCAGGTTTATGAAATCTCTTAAATCTGGGAATGTTTAAAATGTCATGGGTGTTACATGGGGACACCCACTATAATGCCCACAGCTTACCTCCTTATCCCAGGGCTAGGCAACACAGCGACTTGCGCTGCATTGGCTCAGTCCATATCTACAAGGCCCTGAAAAGCCACACAGGGTGGCTTTACATAGCCTTGTAGATATGACCCTGCAGTGTGTGCTGCTGGACTATCACTAAAAGTGAAGTTTCAGCGGTGCCCAGGGGCTTGTAAATAAGCCCATCAGTTTGTTATGCATTCATTTGTATGGTGATGGTTAAAGTGTAGCCTTACAGCAATATGTTTGGTTTCTTGCATGAGGTTTAGAGGTGCACTCCAGTCATCTCACAGCAGGGGTGAAGCAGCGATTATGCAAGGAAGAATAATGTGAAAGAGTGCAAAATATACGATCATTGTTTGCACAATCTTGTAAATGCTGGCTGATCATTTTTCAATGAACAGCCAGGTCGTTATTGCTTCTTTAGATTCTAACCAGTTTTGATTATCCTTCTTCATGCTGGAAAGGTATTTCAGTGCTTAAATATCCATATAAAAAGAGCTCATACCAATGAAGTTTATTTTTTTTGTTAATGAGAGATTGATCATGCATTCCGGTTTGGACTGAAGGAAAATTGTTCTTGTACCATGAATCACCAGGTGAGCAATGTGTGGTGTCTCAAAAGAGATTCATCTTGTGATTGGTGTGTACTGGGCCATAGGATTTGCTAGATTCACATCTGCTCAGTTCCAGGATACTCTCCCAGGTGACAGTGCACGCTACAAATGTGCATAACATAACATTACATAACACTCCAGGGCATGGAGGCCAAGTATGATATGGTTCCATCTGCTCAGGTTTAGATCTTGTCTGGCCATGGCAGTCTGAATTCACTTCATTCTTCCTAGTAGATAATGAAAGTACCCAATTTTGACCTCATGATACAGTGAAGGCATGACAGTACTAGGATTAACATGACATGGGCCTTGTGGAGAAATCTCAGAAAATAAAAAATGCTGATTAGTATTACCATGCTGTTTGAAGACAGAGGCTGGAATCCATAATCACACCCAGGGTTTTCACTTCATTCGAGATGGTTGTAGATAGCCCAATGTCCCAATGCCAACATTTTTGCCCTTCACTCCACTTTTTGTTAAAAATTGTTTTTGTTGGTCTTAGGACTCTGTGCACTTCATCACTGCTAACCAGTGCTAACATGGTTGTGCTCAGTTTCTAAAATATAGTAAAATTGGCTTAAACCGATTGGCATATTTAGTTTACTTATACGTCCCTGGTAGTGTGGTATACCATACACCTATAGCCTGTAAATTAAATCCTATAAGTGGGCCTGCAGCACTTATTGTGTCACCCAATTAGGTAGCCCTTAAAACATGCCAGAGGCCTGCCATTGCAGCCTGAATGCAGTTTCTGATTAAACCTGGCAATATAACCCCTTTGACAAGCCTTAAACTCTCCTCCTTTTATTGAATGTAAGTCTAAAGTAGGGTGAGTTTTAATTAAAAGGTTGGATATTTACTTTTAAGTTTTACATGCCCTGGTAGTGAAAAACTCCTAAATGTATTTTTCACTACTGTGATGCCTACCTCTCCCATAGGATAACATTAGGTTGCCCTATTACATTTAATAAGTGCTAACGTTTGACTGGGAACAGGTGAACATTTCATGTTTGGTTTCTGAGACATTTTACTTAAAATCCTCTCAAATGGTAAAGAAGGACTTTAAGTTACAGTCTCATGCTTTAAAGCTGGCATTTTCCTATCCTAACCATTTGGTGCCCGTAGACAGTTTTTGAGTCACATGAATTTGTGTAATTGGCAGTTGGACTTTTTTTATTCCTCCCAGACAACTACACAATACAGGGATTAGTTGTGCCTGCGTGGGCCATTAACTGTCAAGATCGGGTGAGTACGGAGCTGGGCACAGCCCCACGTGCAACTGAATAGGATGTGCTCCACAGTCACAAAAAGGATTATTCACCCCTGCATTGTTCATGCAGGCAGTTTGGAGCCAGGGTGGGAGAGTCACCTGAAAAGGAATTTTCTAGAAACGTCTGATTCGAAGGAGGCACCAGGTATAACAATAGGACCCTCATACCCACTCTTAGGTTCACTTTCTGGACCTGTGCAGGGACTCTCACAGTGCTGTTTGTTGCTTTGGGTTCCACAGGCCTGCTTTGCAGTACCTGGAAGGGCTGCTTTGCTGCTTGAAATCTGCCTTGATCCCTCAGAGGTCTCCCCTGCTGTTTGAGCCCTGTTCCACTGCTGAACCTAGGACTGCCAGAGTGACTCCATAGGATAGTTGCCTGGCCTCCTGATAAGAGCCTCAGGGACAGAAAAGGTTCCACCCAACTTGAACCTGCACTTGGACCTAGCCTGAATGAGTCTTAACTCTCCAAGTGATGCTGATCCAGTTCTGGACCCTTGATGGTGGTGCTAAAGGTTCCCAGTTAGGCAAAATGTAAAAGTTGTGACTTTGAAATTTTTTGGCCAAAAACTACTCTGGGAACTGAAAGAAGACCAGAACCAACCTACTCATTTATCCGCTCAAGCTGCATCGCCGGTTAGCCTCAATTTGAGACAGCTCTCTCTACGTTTTTTTTCCACAGCAGCAAATCCTGTTCAGTTGTCCTTTGCCAAAGGGGAATCCAGCCTCATGAAACTCTCATCAGCTACAGCCTTGTCCTGCTGAAGATTTTTAACTTCCAAAAAAGTAATGAGTTTGGCGGGCTAACTGTCAGCCCACCAGACTCGTGGGGAGGAAACCACCACAGAGTTGGAGGTCCCTCCCCACCCCCTGCCCACTTACAATGTTTTCACTGGGCTGACCGGCAGAAACCTCCATATTAGGAGTTTTCTGCCGGTTTCCCCGGTGGAAACAGTGTGGTAGCATTGGCCTCGGCTCCTCAGGGTGCCAAGACCAATGCCGTCGCACAGGGGGTGCCCCAGCCCCCTCGAAATGCACAGTTTGCCGTAGCAGTGCCCCAGCACTGCCTTTCCACCAGCCTTTTCATGGCTGGGACCCCACCATGAAATGGCTGTCAGAAAGTGAAGTTGTGATCAGCATGGGGGTACTGAACTCAGTGCTGCCGTTCCTGACCACCACTTCGAGCCCCACCAATCGGTCAGGATCCATGATCCTGGCAGTGGGGATCCATGATTCTGGCGATGGAGGCGGTCCCCTGGCATCCAACCGTCAGGTCGTAATCTTATGGTCAGGCCAGCAGGAGTGCGACAGTCCAACCGCCACTGCGAGTTTGGTGGCCTCATGACCGACAAACTCGTAATGAGGCCCTAAGTCTGATCAAAGAATTATTTACCACAGCTTCATCCAACAGCTCCCCAACAATGACACTTATTTCTTGGACACCGCCTTCAGCCTTGACCTGCTGAACTTTACTATCTCAGAACATTTTTCTCAGAACTTGTTCTAAGTCTGAAGGTAAGCACCCACAGGGAGCTATCCACTATTTGGGCCTGATTACAACTTTGGAGGAGGGTGTTAATCTGTCCCAAATGTGACGGATATCCAGCCCACCGTATTACGAGTTCCATAGGATATAATGGACTCATAATACGGCGGGTGGTATATCCGTCACATTTTGGACGGATTAACACCCTCCTCCAAAGTTGCAATCAGGCCCTTTGTATCCAACCTACACTCCATCATGGTCAGCCATATTTAAAAATGAAAAATGCATAACTCTGGTTCTATCATTTTGATTCAAATAATTTCTTATAATTTACTCAATTTTTCTTAATTGGTGTGGGATTTTTTCATGTGTCCTAATTTCACTTTATTACTGTTTGTGTGCAACATAAAAACTTTACATATTGCCTCTAAGTTAAGCCTGGCTGCCTTTGTACCGACCTAACAGTGGGTTAAGCACAGGTTAATTTAGTGACATTTGTGGTTCACCTTGACAGGGATTGTGACTGTTGCTTGAACAATGGTCAGCCCCCATTCAACCAACAACCCAATTTCTCACAGGGATGAAAACAGATTTAGTGGAGACTGAAGTACCTTGTCACTCAGATGGGTTTGCCACCTCACTCCAGGTCCAAGGTTTTTCCTTTGGACTCATGTTTTTTATACAAAATCCTCCAGCCAAGCAAGGCTGGGTGGTGTAGCCGGGTAGTGTTCCAAGAAGCTGGATAACCTTATTGCAGGGTCCTGATGAAATTATTTTCAGCATTGAAAAAATCTTCAAGCAGGACAAACCTTGTTTTCTCGCCCACCTATGGTGAAACCTTTCTCCGCAAATCTCAGGACTTTGTCCCAATGTTCTACAAGTGGAGAAATGTACCACTTTTTTCCAGCTGCTGGAAAGCGGCAATGCAATGAGTCACCAGAAAATGTAATATCCAAGAAAGAAGTGACTCACACAGATGATCTCTGTTTGAGTCACTTTGGATATATGTATATATATGTATGTGTGTGTGTGTGTATATGTATATATATGTATATATATATATATATATATATATATATATATATATATATATATATATAAACACTTCGTTCGGCGTTTCTCTCTCTGCACCTAATCGTCAATGGTGCTGGAATGGGACGCACGCCACCTCGTCTTTATTTTGAACATAAATCCTTAACAGATCATTAAGGCTCCAGCACTCCACGATGGTTTCAGGGGTTTATTTAAACAAAGCAGGAACTCGTTTCGGCGTGACCGCCTTCTTCAACCTGCGGGCCGCCATTTTGGCCCCCTTTATATATCCTATGTGTTACCATTCATTTAAAGCAATACACTGCCTTTAAAAACTTAATAACACCCATGATACAATACATGTGAAAAATATATATAATACATGTGACAAAATATAATAATGTGACAAAAATGTACAAGTGTATAAGGCAAAATCACTAATAATTATTTACCAGTCTAAATAAATCTTAATAAATCTGGTTAAATTACAATAAATCACAGAGAAACTATTTGCGTATATATCTTCAAAGAGATCCACCGAGTCCAATCTATTTATATGGTTATTACATAAGGCATTATTAATTGGGACAATCATGAATAAGAAAAATCTCATGTATACAATCAAATGAATATAATGAACTTGTTCTTGTCGCTGTATTATCCATAATTAATCAACCATATCAACCTAAATGTATATAAAACTCTTCACTTGAGTTCAACCCCACTGGTTCCCTTGAATCGAATGCCAATATATATCTGGACTCTAATTTCCTCAGATGTTTCTCCCTATCTCCACTACGGATATCCTTTCTGATGCCATCTATTACACTGTACTTAACATCTTCTACGCGACCTCCATGAAACTCGTGCATGTGTCGGGCAACCGGATAAGACTCATCTCTATTGACTATAGCCCTCAAATGTTGTAAAACTCTTTTGTGTACCTGAATTTTTGTGCTACCTACATATAGCTTTGGGCAAGTGCATTTTAGAATATAGATTACATAATCATTTCTGCAGTCATATCTGCCTTTGATGGTATGTATTCTTCTGTGCGTTTGTTCAATGGCTTTAATGTTTTCCCCATTTTTGCACGCCTTACATTTGGTACATTTGAAGAATCCATCCTGTGTCTTTAGCCAACTCTTTTTCGAAGGTTTCTCTTGTCTCACATCATTTTTAACCAAAATATCCCTCATCGATGTTCCTTTCCTATAAGTTATCGTCGGTCTATTACTTATTAATGTGCCTATGACTGGATCACTTTTGAGCATATGCCAATGTTGTTGCAATAACTTTCTTGCAGAGTCATGGGCAGTATTACATTTGGTAATAAATCTCACAATCCCTGTATCTTTTCGTTTATTCTTTTTCTTGAACTCCGACAAAATGGTTATCTTATCTGTAACAATAACTGTTCCCTCGTGCGGGATTTCACTCTTGTGATGCTATTCTCTAAGATCTCATTGGTATAACCCCTCTGTTTCAATCTTTATATCATTTCACTCTCTACAGTTGCATAATTTAATTCTGTACTGCAAAATCCTTTTTGCTCTTAATAACTCTCCATAGGGGATGTTATTTTTCAATGGTTGTGGATGATGACTTTTGGCATGCAATATACTGTTTCCAGATGTGGCCTTCCTATACAGTGTCGTCTCCATTCTATTATCTGCTATGATCACTTGTCTAAAAACTCAATCATTTGTGATTCTATCTTGCCTGTGAATCTCAAATTGCACATATTGTTGTTAATTTCAGTAATAAATGTATCGGCAGTGGTTGAGTCTCCCTTCCAAATTACAAAGATATCATCAATGTATCTAAGCCACATGACAATATTGTCATTCCATTTCTCTAGAGGGAAGTTGTTTAAAATCTGTTCTTCCCACCACCCCATGAAGAGATTGGCATAACTAGGAGCAAAGCATGTTCCCTGCTCAAATATCTCGTTATTGAAATAAAACTTGTTATGTTGTAAACACCATGTAATCATTTCTAATAGCATTTTGCTATGTTGGTAAAAGTTGATAGATCTCTTTTTCAGGAAATACTCAACTGCCTGTATTCCCAAATTGTGCGGGATACTTATGTATAGTGCTGTTACATCTAGGGTCATCAGAAGGAAATCTTTTTCCCAGCTAATGTCAAAGATCCTTCTTAAAAAATCACTGCTGTCCTGTAAGTAAGAAGATACATTTCTGACTAATGGTTGTAAATATGCATCTAGATACTGGGATACAAATTCAAACAGACTCCCTTCGATGGAGACAATGGGCCTCCCTGGTGGATTGCGTGCATTTTTATGAATCTTTGGTATTAAGTAAAATACGGGTAATTTAGGGAAATCTACTTTGAGAAACTTGTACTCTTGTTCACTTATGAGACCTCTGTCTCTCCATTGTATCAATTCTAAATCAAATCTTGTTTTAACATTTTCCACATATTCTAAATCAATTCTTTTATAACATTTGAGATCATTCAACTGTGTATAAGCCTCCTCCATATATTGTTGTCTCGGCCAAATTACAATATTTCCTCCTTTGTCAGAACTCCGCACTACAATTTCTGGATTCTTAGACAGTTTATTCAATGTCTTATGGTACCCACTCGTCTGTGTGTTAATTTTCTTGACTGTCTGGGCCCTCAAGATCTTAAAACCTTTTATTAAAGTATCAGAAAATTGATCAATTATGTCTCCACTATATGCTGGAATAGTTCTAGATTTGGGCTTCAGCCCTGATGTCCCTTCTGGGTCTAGACATATGCCCTCTGCTTCCAGCCTTGCAATTACTTGTTCTTCGTTAAGTTCTCCTACGGAACTGTCTTCCAGTTCCCAAAGATCCTTCATTAACATCACATCTTCAATAAGTAAGTTCTGACTTATGTGACTCTCACTGTGTGAACCTAATTCTTCAATGTTCACTCCCTGTCACATTATTATATTTTGTCACATGTATTATATATATTTTTCACATGTATTGTATCACGGGTGTTATTACGTTTTTAAAGGCAGTGTATTGCTTTAAATGAATGGTAACACATAGGATATATAAAGGGGGCCAAAATGGCGGCCCGCAGGTTGAAGAAGGCGGTCACGCCGAAACGCGTTCCAGCTTTGTTTAAATAAACCCCTGAAACCATTGTGGAGTGCTGGAGCCTTAATGATCTGTTAAGGATTTATGTTCAATATATATATATATATATATATATATATATACACATATGGTATTTCTAGAGCATGAATGTAGCCAAAAGACTGTAGCACTGTACACGGTCAAAGACAGCCATAGAGTGAACAAAGGTTCAGAGAGGTACCTGTGTTTATGCAGTTAACGCATTGTGATGTACTGTTTTTTAAAGAGACAAGACTTCAACTCTTTCCCAAATTGGAGCAGCGTTAGGGTGGTCCGGATGGATGTGGGGATATTCTTACAGACTTTGGGTGTATACATAGAAAAAGGCTTTTTTTTAACACTTCCAGGTCTGGAGTATGATGGTGCCTGGCTTGGGTGTGCCGAGAACCACCAGAGATGGTGAGTGTGTCTGCAAATAAGAGGGGTACTGGCTGTGATGGCTTTGTACATGAGCGAGTAATTTTCTTAATTTGCAACTATTTTGCCCTGAGACTAAGGAGCAGATTTATGAAAAGTGACACCGCCATGTGTGCACAGTATTTAATATACAGCGCACCAAGGCAGCAGTTAGGGAGCTAGCGCCATCATGTTTTATCCTAGTTCAGCGCTTTGCAGGTTTAGCCTAAAACATGTTGACGCTAATCCTGAAAAGCACAGAGCAGGCATTAAAAATGCCAATAAAAACGACGCAAAGAAATCCTTTAGATTTCTTTGTGCCATTTTTTCAGCCCTTCTAATGGGGGAACACCCCCTTGCATACAATATTCCTGGCATAGGAATAATGTAGAGCAAGGGGTTAAAACATGGTGCAATGCAAGCATTGCGCCACTTTGTAAATATCGTGCAGCGTTTTTGGCCATCTAACGCCACATTCGAGTAATAAAATGACGCTAATGTGTAGTTAGGATGACGCTAGGCCCTCTTAAACCTGGGCCTAACAATCTTTATTAGCCGTAGCACTCATGAATATGTGAATCCTTGTATATACCGTCCAGCATTATAGAATCATATCTTAGACAGATTTCCTTCTTGACTGGATGTGGATCTACCAGGGGGCAAGACTATTCTTCCACAAGGGCCTTTTTCTTCAAGTGGAGTCTTTCCAGTTCCAGGAATGTCTTGAGGAAGATTTATCCTGTACACTAGCCAGTGATTGGAAGCATTCTAACACTTAACCCTAACTATTTTCTTACATCCTCTTTTTCTTTTGGCAACATATCCTTTTTTCATTACTGTAAAATTAGCCGGGAGCCACTTCTTCAACATGACAAAACCTTTTTGTGACCACCCAGACCTGTCCTTAGTTATTTGACCACTCCTCTATATAGATGAGCCTGCATCTGTACTGAAAGGGTCCAATCCCAGCAGCTCCCCCAACGATGACTGCAGCCAAGCTGTCTCTAGTAGGGCTCTGGGAATGAGCAGAAGATTCCCTCCCTGGCATTAACAAGTGAAAAGAAGAGGTGCTACAAACAGTCCTTTTTTCTTCCAATTGGTCCTGTCCACTCTTGGATAGCTAATCTCTGCTAACTGGTCAGCAGTTAACACCCATCTGTCTTTCTGGGCTCAGAGACAGACTTTTTTCCTACGAGCCAGAGTAGTTAACTATCCCAGCCAAGTATGTATAGTCTAGCTGTGGAGGGGCAGAACGGCAAAACTAGCTTTAGGCATCTGGAAAAACAAAGCTGTGAAACATTTTTCCAGCATTTCCATCAAGGCCTGCTCAGGGAAAAGTCTAACATAGATATACAGGTCTATATGGAAATGAAATCAACAATTTCTAGCTGTTTGTTTAGAATGTTTTGTGGCCACGGGGTGAAGGGTGCCTGGCTTTAATGGCTCAGGGCTTCAGATATTTTAGTCTGTTATGCAGAGGTAACTGCATAGACTAAAATCCTGAACAGTTGATTCAGAGTTTGATTGCACAATTCAAAAGGAATTTTATATTTAGGTGGCTGCTTGATCTTAAGGTAGCTGTGTCTCTTTTATTGTTGACACATCTAAGCAGAGGTGAGGAGCACATGATGAGAAAGAGGATCTTCTCTTTGCAGTACTATTCATTGAGACTCAAGGAAGTGTAGAACATGGATAGAGGGTGGGTGAAAGGGTTATGGGGACATGTAATCGACTAAAGCTTTGTTATTAGAGGCAAATGACAATACAATCACTTCTTTCCAGAATTTTCCCTAGATTAGACAAATTATCAAGGGTGAATTCACCCTGGAAAGTATCACAATATAGTGTAGTGAATCCTAGTTTGTTTTAACGGGATAACAGGAGTTAGCTTAGCCGTAGGCTTGTAAACTCGTGCCCCCGTCACCCAGTGACTTTTAACCTACTTAGCTTGCTCTGCCTTAGTCCATTTAATTATTTATTTCCTTTAAGATGGCGGCCTTGTTTATAGTTAGGCCACTTGTTATGGGTTCTATTATCAGTGTCACTGCGCCAAGGCGTCAAGATCAAGCACGAAAGACAAACATACAGAAGGTCTTCACACTTAGGGATTTTCCCTCTCTATACTTTCGAGGGATTGTTGATATTAATTGCCGTCCCAAGCATGCCTGTTATCTATTGTTATGAATAACACTTATGTCAGGGGACCTTGTAGATCTGTATAAATACAACACACTTTAGACAGATAATCAGAGGGATTCCGACCAGAGGGCATCGCCACCATCGCGGATATCGATGCTGCAGTCATCTTGACGCTGACCCAGTCTTCGTGTCCCTGCGGAGTCTGAGATAGAGACCTCATTCCAAGGTAACGAGGGTTAGGGGCTCCTCTCATGGACACGGCTTTGGCAGATTAGGTTTAACGAACCCAGCTCTCCTTTTAGGTAGGATGTCAGACCTATTCTCCTTAGGCTATTAGGGCATATTCCATCTTATACATATACACATATTTCTTTCATATATTGCACAATGGTGGGGGTCTTTATAACAATGACTCTCTTCTTCACAATACTGTTGCTTGGTATATTCATTATCCTAATCATTGCAGTTCATGCAACTTATCACAAATTGCAGTTATGTTGAATAAAAACTATTATAACTTCACTGCATCTGTGTTATTGCCTTTGTTTGTATGAGACATAATAAATCTGTGAGAAAAGGGTCATTTCCGTTTAACCACGACAACCCTGAGAGATCTTACTTTTTCGTCCAAGCGTAAGCGACTGCTGCAAATCACCTTTTACTATTGTGTTTCTGGTGAGGTACTGCTAGTAAGCCGGTAAGGTTTGGACAACAGTTACAACTAGTTGTAGGAAGAGACTTAGGGGGTGATTCCGACCCCGGCGGTCCTTGACCGCCAGGGCCGGGGTCGGCGGGAGCACCGCCAACAGGCTGGCGGTGCTCCTAAGGGCATTCTGACCGCGGCGGTATGGCCGCGGTCAGAACCGGAAAACCGGCGGTGTCCCGCCGGAACCGCTGCCCTGAGGAATCCCCCATGGTGGCGCAGCTTCCTGCGCCGCCATGGGGGATTCCGACCCCCTCACCGCCATCCTGTTCCTGGCGGTTTCGACCGCCAGGAACAGGATGGCGGTGAGGGGTGTCGTGGGGCCCCTGGGGGCCCCTGCAGTGCCCATGCCAATGGCATGGGCACTGCAGGGGCCCCCGTAAGAGGGCCCCACTTTGAATTTTAGTGTCTGCTTAGCAGACACTGAAATTCGCGACGGGTGCTACTGCACCCGTCGCACACCTTCCACTCCGCCGGCTCCATTCGAAGCCGGCTTCCTCGTAGAAGGGTGTTTCCCACTGGGCTGGCGGGCGGCCTTTTGGCGGTCGCCCGCCAGCCCAGTGGGAAACCCAGAATGACCGCTGCGGTCTTTTGACCGCGGTACGGTCTTCTGGCGGTTCCCGCTTGGCGGGCGGCTCCCGCCGCCCGCCAAGCTTGGAATGACCCCCTTAGTCATCTACAAACGAAAGTACTGTCATCCTGAGACCAGCAGTCTTGCTCAGAGCAAGAGTCCAAACTACGACATGGCGCCAACAACGATGGTGTTTAGGCACTAATTTACGGATACCCTGACTATCACTGTCTCACAGACAATAGGTACCCTCAGTACCATTATACGGAGACGTCCGTGGTCTTTGGGAGAATCCTCCTCAGCCAAACAGGTAACACCTGATTAGGCTGTAGGTTGTTCGAGCTCGAACTCACAAAAGGAAAAAATTCCCCTATTTTGGTGTTCCGTTTCTCTAACCAACTATGGCTAATACCATAGACATTCCTGCAAATGCTAGACATGCACTTACACAACATTTATTAGCGCATGGCCTTACGGAAGAGGGTGGGGATGTTACTCTGATTATAGAAGCGACTGAAGCCTACCAAACAGAAACGTTTTACTGTTGGGTTGCCTTTCCTGAGGCTGACCAACGAACGCACACATTTCACACTTATGACATTGCGGACGTACCCGTAAGATACGAAGCATACCAGTATCATGAAATATCGCTCAAATATCAAGAGCATCAGAACTGGTTTGAAGGTGCCCTACCACATGTACTACGACGGGTGAGGCTAGATCCTTTAAGTAATGAAGGGCCTACATGGCCCATGTTTGCCACATATACACCTCACCCAGGCATACAGACTATGCCGATCGCAGACTTACGAATATTATATAATGAATTAGTGGCATTATATAGACGACTGGTTCAGTTCGTAATGCGAACATTGAACACTACACCAGTGCGTCCAGCACCACCAGTACCTGGTGGATATCAATTGGCTACTGGGATTAATCCACAAACAGTGCATACTATTATGGGTAAAGTGCCCACGGAACGGGAAAAAATACCGTTCTGGATTACTCAGAAAACAAATCAGCTGGAAGCTGTGTTCCCCCATACGGGGCCACAGGAGAAACATAAATTGCTCACTATGTGCTTGCCGTTCGGGATGGTTCCCTCGCTGGATAATTGTGCCACTTGGGGTACAGTCTTCGCTGCCGTTTATACTACCACACATGGTACCCCTACACTTTCCAATTTACCGGAAGTGTTAAAACAAATACAAAATGAGCATGGGGCTGCACCGGCCCTGGATCTGGGAATGAAATTGATGCGTAACTTTGATGCCATCTCCTCGATAATACTAAGTAATATTAAAGGGGAAGCGGTGGCACTGGCAATACGCCAGCGTCTCCGGGAAACTCCAAATATGGAACAAGAGAGACAGCTACCGAAAATAATCTCCGATACCTATACTAGTATAGGACAGGATGGTTTGGGATCCAAACCTAAAAAATTGGACATACCGAGTACCGCCCATAAGGAAGGTACAAAGCAAGCACAAGAGGGCTCTAAAAAGCGCTGGGACAAACAAAAAGATTTCAAAGACAGGAGAAATAATAGAGCTGATTCTCCACATCCGGAGTACTCCGAAAGGAGGTATAATCTCAGGAATAGGGATAACATTAGAACTCCAGACAGATATACTGATTCACGTCCTTCTCGTTCCTTTCAGGACGCACCGGATAAACGTAGCAAGAGAGGGGGCCGTCAAGATCGACGTCCGGAATGCGTGAAAGAAAAGAAAGACTCGACACAGTCTACCATTAAAAAAGAAGAAAAGACTCCTCAGCAAAAGCCACAATTTAAAAAGAAGAAAGTGGTAGCACTGACTGTTAAAAATGCCAGTAGTATTGAGAACACTATTGAGGAACAAGAGGTGGGCAGTGACTCTGTTGGACAGCGCGGCAGAGGTCACGATATGTCGCCAGAGTCTGAAAGATCATCTGGATGCGACAGCAACTAGCGATTACATCGCAGTTGAGACGGCGGATGGCCGCGTTCTCCCACCCAATCGGGTTTATGATTTAACAATTCAGATTGAGGGAGACGTGGAACACATTATTAGTGTAATATTTTGGGATGAACTTACTAGTGATATCCTGTTGGCCGAGAGAGACTGGCCACCTGAACATGTCCGCAAGCTCCCACATGGGGAAGATGTCATTTTGCCTTCTTTCTCTGATCTTGTTCCGGAGGCAGACAAAAAAGCCTATGCTGCTGAATGGGCTTTAGCGCAGGCACCTGCACTATACCGTAATCATGTGGGGTGGGACAAGGACTCTCCTTGTCATGTTATTCCCGTTAGGTCTACACCGCACCCGCATCCACAATACCCTGTTAAACATGAAGCGAAAGCCCCAGTGACAGAGATACTGTCACAACTTGAATACCAGGGAGTAATTGAGCCCTGTACATCGGTAATGAATAATCCGTTGTTTCCCATTGCAAAACCTGATAATTCATATAGAATAGTGGTTGATTATAGACACTTGAATAGTCATACACGCACATATGCTATACAAAATTCACACAGCACAGCGCTGATAAACAATATAGTGCGTAAAAAATATAAAACCACATTGGATATATCTAATGGGTTTTTCTGCCAGAATTTAGCACATGAAAGTAGGGGCCTAAGTGCATTTTCCTTTGGCTTTCAGAAACGCTTTTGTCTTTTACCCCAAGGCTATAAAAACAGTCCAGGACTGTTTTCGGCCCGTGTAACATCAATTTTGCATGAGCTTGATTCCGATGCATTATCCTATTTGGATGATATCTATCTCACTGACGACACCCTCGACATTCATCTTGCTAGGGTCGATCGGATAATTTTGGGATTTGCAGCATTCGGCTATAGATTTAATTTTAAGAACAGCAAGGTAGCCTTTCTTAGTGTATTGTTCCTGGGATATGAGCTATCAAACGAGGGGAAGAGCCTGGCCCTGCACTTCCTAGAAAAGTGTGCTCAGCTACAGCCTCCAAACATGCTTAAGAAATTGCAGTTATTACTGGGTTTCTTTAATTTTGGCAGAACATACATTCCAGATTATGTTGAACGCATCAAGCCTCTTTATGACTTAATTCAGCCCAATTTTTCTAGCAGGCGATGGACGATTGAACACACACACATCCTTAGGGACATACAACGGGATATGCTAGAAGCTAGACACCTATATACACGTGACAATAAAACAAATTTGGTCATCAGAATAATAGCTGGTGCCCTTGGATTTACCTATGTCACCTTTAATGAGGGTGACACAGTGCCGATAGCATACAAATCACATTTGTACTCCAATGCTGAGAAACGTTTTGCTCCTACTGAAAAAATTCTGACAGCAGTTCAGATGGCCGTCATAAAGGAGAGGCCACTTGCACACGGGAAACGCATTATTGTTGTCTCCCCGGTGCCGGCCTTAGAGGCTGTCACTAAAGCGAGCGTTCCAAACGCTAAGGCATTACATCCACGCTGGATTCAAGGGGCAACGTCTCTGACCGCCACTGATGTTGATTATGTGTTTGACCCAAGACTTCAGACACAAGAATTTCTCCAGTATGATCAAGAGTACCCCGCTCCTCTACACATATTGCCAATAGACAGTTATAATACTATCATTTATACTGACAGATCGGCACAACCGGCTATGGGTACTAAACATCAATACTCGGCAGCTTGCGGAGCCGTGTGTGGGGTAATGGAAAACAGAGTTTTCCATCCTCGCAATACCTACACTCAGACCTTAGGGGACTGCACAGCCCAGTTGGCCGAGCTTAAAGCTCTTCTTCTAGCGCTCGAACATTCTGAGCCAGGAACACAGACTTTGATCGTCTGTGATTCATATTACTGCGTCCAGTCATACAATGAATATCTCAATCATTGGAGACTGAACGGGTTTAGAGATTCTAAAGGGAACACCATTAAACACAAAATGTTGTGGGGAAGAGTGGCTGATCTTAAAGATAAGCTTCCATGTGTCCATGTAGTTCATACATTAGGGCACCAACGTGTAGGAATACACGTTGCTGGCAATACATTGGCTGATGAAGCAGCCAAAGCATCAGTAGCTACGGCTTCTGTGGCTGCAGTGACTCGTTCTCGGACGAGGTTGGATAATGAAATACTGATTGCCGTTAAAGCTTCGGCTGCAGGCAAGACCCTTCCGAAAGGATACCCTACGAACTATACTTATCATATCAGTGCACAGAATGTTGCTTTTGCAACAATTCCTGAGGTAGGTGATCGAGTGATCCCCAATGAAGACCAAAGATTAGAGCTGATTACAGCTGCACATGAGGGTGTCACTTCTGTACCTGCTGGTATACAGGCCACTATCACCATTCTACAACAACGATACTGGTGGCCTGGTCTATGCAGACGGACTAAACAGTATGTCCTTTGCTGTGACATGTGTCAGCAGATTAAGGGCTCAAATATCAAACGCCCTCCACAGACATCTCTCTTAGTGTCAGACAAGCCACTCCGTTGTGTGTACCTGGACCATTGTGGTCCCTTGCAGCCTGATGGTGCATACAAATACATTTTAGTGGCTGTAGATTCCTGTTCTAGATTCCTGTGGGTATGGCCACAGCGGTCGGCTGACGCCCGGACTGTTATAAAAGATTTGCTGATCTTTATCGGTACATATGCGGTTGCAGCCATTCCATTCGGACCAGGGCCCTGCATTTGCCTCTAAAGCTTTCAGGGACACCATGAGAACGATGGGTGTTGAACTCCATTACTCCTCACCATACCATCCCGAGGGAAATTCGGTCGTGGAGAGGCGGAATCATGATCTAAAGCAGTCCTTAACAGCTCGAGTATTAGGTTCAGGCCGCAGTTGGTTACATCACCTATATGGGGTCCAGAGAGCACTGAATAATCTGCCAAGACGGTCTTTGGGGGGAAAGTCTCCATTTGAGGTTCTCTTTGGGACACCTATGTATGTCCCCGATCTTGATGCCCCTGGTATGGTGGCAGCAGAAACACCATTTGACATAAAAGAACGTCTCGCTGTTTTACAGGAGCTTCAACAATTCCGTGATGATAAATCATCTACAAGTGCTGCCACCTTGGGAATAAGGGAATTGGCGAAAACTTCAACTGGCTGGATTCCTAACGTTGGGGATCTGGTTTGTGAGAAGATCGCTGTGAAAAAAGAATTTGGTCCATCATACAGAGCACCTGTACTGGTCTTGGGGATAAAAGGCACCAGGACTGTCATCCTTCCAACATTGTCTGGTTCCAAATCAAACAGATTAATCTCCATTGATGACATCAAATTACACCATGTGGCCGATTCTTCACAGTAGACCAGGAGGTCCCTTGGGTAGTTCCCGATCCCCTCTCACTACCCAACAGGACATCCATCTACATAGTAGGATGAATATCACTACTACTGACTATGCAACTATGTCATCTGCTGTTCCAGACACTTCCTCGACCATGGGGAGGGCAGAAAATTAACTTTTGTTTGTTCCAGTAACAACTTCGGAGACCACCCTGCTTCAGGATTTGGCTGTGTTTTACACGAACACTTCCACGGCTAATAACGTTGTCTATCAAGAACTTCCACGAGCAGTGGATGAGAATTCGACGGGTCCTGTGTTTGCAGAGACTTCCTCTGGCTATTTTGTAGACATTGATGATTTTTCTTCGGATTCATCCTCAACTGAGACTGACAAACTTTCTAGAAGTAGCAAATTTTATTGATGGCTTAAGGAGAACTATTTGATATATCCATGGAACTATCTCTGGTTCTGTTTGACATTCATTGCATTATTTTTATGGATTGGTTTTGTGACTGTTTTCTTTTTACTAATTAATGGTCACTATATCGCTGATCGCTCCTCTGTGGAGCCTGTTGATGAAATTTTAACACCACATCATTAATCACATAAGGTCCGACGTGATTTGTCCCCTGTCAATATTACAGCTATTCCGATTCCTGATGGGATTGTATGGGACAAAGTTCCATTCGATATATATGGGCCTACAGAGATAATTCAAATTCCATACGTGTTCAAAATTTCAATGTCTGATGTTATTACACCTAATGTTGTCTCTGATGATTGGGATGTCCAAACAGTTGATTCAATGCTGACTGAAATGAAGGACTACTCCGTTTTTGGGAGTGATGATGTATATGATTATACAATGAATTATGGGGAAATGTTCTGCTATAACAATTGGGGACATCACTACCTGCACCGTGCAACTAGATATAGGCCTCTCTTTAACTACACACAATGGGAACACTGTTCGACACCACAGGTGGGGAGTCCAAAGTATTACAGCGAAAAATGTACATACTTTTCTGGGCATGATACAACAAAAGCAGAGTCGTATTATTTTAAAATACCTCCGGCACAATTAAAAAAACTTTTGCTAACAGAAACAAAACTGATTTATTCAGATCCTTTTGTTTCCCGGCTCTCGATTGAGGGTTACGAATATTGGAAGAACACTATCGATCTGAAGAGTGTATGGGGAACACAAGATTGGCAAATACAGGGTAGGGAGGCTTTGTTTCGAGCTTGCTTGATTCCTGTGCAAATGTTTTTTTTAAATGACACTGTTGAGCAGACATCATGTCTTGGGTTAGCAAAAATTAAAGATCTGAACACGCCCAGTATCCCTACTCCTACAAAGTTTAGAGATTGGCAACACTTTCTTAATATTTCAGAGGACAGGCTAGATGCAATTGTTAAGGCTGGTGCTTATAATTCTTCACTTTCCCGTCCCGGCGGATGGTTGGTATGGCCCACCGACACTGATGAGTGTCAAAGGCGTTTTTTGAACTCTTCAGGGGTTTTTTCCATTCATAGGCCAGACCTTTGCTTTCTATCAGGTCAACATACTGGTATAATTACAACATACAGTGTGGGTAAGCTGTGCCAGCAATGGGTGCAGACAAACACTTTAACAGCGGTTAAACAACACCTGAACACTCTTTCTGATAATATAGACTTACAAGATTTCCTATTAGGTCCTAGGAAACAACGCTCGAAACGGTTTTTATATGCTATGTATAATGAAATTTGGAAACTTTCTCAAATTGAGGCTGCTGCACGTTTAAGGCAACTTGATAAGGAGAATTTGGAAAAAACATTGGCTGTTGTCGACAATGGCATGAACACACTGTCCAACAGGATTTATTCACTGTCAAATATAGTGTCGTCTGCGATTGATATCACTCAGATTGATTTGTCCCGGTTATATCATGGGCAAACACAGCTACGTTCCATCATGCAGCTGGGTTGGGCATTACAGACACTAAGAAGTGGCCACATTCCATGGAAATACAGTAATGGGAGTGAACTATTCGCTGCTTTTAATTTTTCCAGGGAACAGGAGACAATGGCTAAAAGGGAGGCTCGTTTCACCTTGCTTCAAGTGGAGAAGTTAGATAAGTTGCCCTTCACGGTAGCAGAGAGTCCTTCAACTATCTGGCTCTTACACGGCATTATTAATTTACCGTTTTCGACCTTTCGTTTCTCGAGCTGCCTGAAACATCTTGCAGTGGGACGATATGAACGGCTAGGAGATAGCTTTATTAAGGAAGAGTGGGAGTTGCCCTTTGAGTATCGATGTTTGAACGGTGAACAGGAGGTCTTTCTTAGCGGAAGTGAATGTGAGACTGCTGTTCGTCATTCAATGATATGCAAACAGGTGTCTCTTCACGGTCTTTGCAATGCGGGGGTCGCGAATTTGGCCTGTTTTCTGAAGGGTACTCCCGTCCCCTTGATTCGTTCAGTGTTTCATGTGCTTTCTAATGGGAGTTATGTTCTACTGAGCGATGACAGCTGTTGCGGCTTGCGACCTGGAATTGCCTACGCAATCTCAGTCACAAAGGTCGTTACGTGTTGTGGCCATGTTTTGTTTCCCCCACACGAGAGATACAAGTATCTGAAATGTGGCCCCACATTGATACTATTAATGTGAACTATGACAAGTTGAGAAGACTAAAGTCGCTATTGTTTCAGAAACAGGTCGCCTTGACATCCGCAAAAGAGACGTATGCTCTCCAGATTGCGAGATCATCAGCCGAGATACAATCCCTTTTAAATACCGATTTCCCCAAACACTTTGGAGAGTTGGTATCCAGAATATTCAATGCTTCAAGCACAACTGGGATTGTTCATTTCTTTAAGGCTGTCAGGTCTGGTTTTGTGTCCGTCTTCCAGACTGTCTTCGGAGTCATCCCATCAGGCATCCATTCTCTCTTTTCCAGTGTGTTTGGTGGCTTTCCAATTATTTTGGCATTACTTGGCGGACTGCTACTGCTATTTTTTCTGATTCGCAGTGGTTGTTTTTTTCCAGTGACACAGAGCAATGGAGCCACTCCCGTCAACCCCGCTGTGCCGTGAACGCATGGTTCGGATCTTCAGTACACCTTTGCTGGTGGAACTGGAGTTTGACTGGTCATTATCATTCCGGCCTCTACTCTGGTGTGTACAACTGGTGTTCCGCTGCATATGGTGTCTCTTTGAACATCTGCCTATGGTCTGTCTTGCTGTTGCACCAACATCTCCTGTGGACCACGAACTGTTGATGTCCCCGATGAGGGTTCATACACGGTCATGCCCCTTGAGACTAAGGTTGCTCCGCGAGGCCACCTATGAGCCTTCTGTTATAAGATCTAACATGGATGAGGACGCTGCAGCAAGTGTCGATACACCGATGAATGCGGCTCACTTCTGCTCTGTGGATCCGTTTGCCCGTCCAGCTCTCAATTTCACTTCAGATGATGTTGACTAATTTTTAAGATCCTTGAATGGTGACTTCGATGACATTCTTCAAGATCCTGCATATAACACATGATTTGATGAATTTGCTTACTAGTTGCCGGTTCTAAAATAAGCGATTATACTAAAAGTTTGCTATACTTGTCATGGTTGATATTAACATCTCTGTATGTTTTTTAAACAAATTTTAACACACAGCAATTATTATGTCATTACGTACATATTTTAGCTTGAGTTTTCGTTTTTGTTTTTTGGCTTTTAGTTCAGTAGCAGCTTTTTAGCGTTTGGGTTGCTTTACCTTCATCATACCTGTTACGGCAATGGGGAAGGTGTAGTGAATCCTAGTTTGTTTTAACGGGATAACAGGAGTTAGCTTAGCCGTAGGCTTGTAAACTCGTGCCCCTGTCACCCAGTGACTTTTAACCTACTTAGCTTGCTCTGCCTTAGTCCATTTAATTATTTATTTCCTTTAAGATGGTGGCCTTGTTTATAGTTAGGCCACTTGTTATGGGTTCTATTATCAGTGTCACTGCGCCAAGGCGTCAAGATCAAGCACGAAAGACAAACATACAGAAGGTCTTCACACTTAGGGATTTTCCCTCTCTATACTTTCGAGGGATTGTTGATATTAATTGCCGTCCCAAGCATACCTGTTATCTATTGTTATGAATAACACTTATGTCAGGGGACCTTGTAGATCTGTATAAATACAACACACTTTAGACAGATAATCAGAGGGATTCCGACCAGAGGGCATCGCCACCATTGCTGATACCGATGCTGCAGTCATCTTGACGCTGACCCAGTTTTCGTGTCCCTGCGGAGTCTGAGATGGGGACCTCATTCCAAGGTAACGAGGGTTGGGGGCTCCTCTCATGGACACGGCTTTGGCAGATTAAGTTTAACGAACCCAGCTCTCCTTTTAGGTAGGAGGTTAGACCTATTCTCCTTAGGGTTTTAGGGCATATTCCATCTTATACATATACACATATTTATTTCATATATTGCACAATGGTGGGGGTCTTTAAAACAATGACTCTCTTCTTCACAATACTGTTGCTTGGTATATTCATTATCCTAATCATTGCAGTTCATGCAACTTATCACAAATTGCAGTTATGTTGAATAAAAACTATTATAACTTCACTGCATCTGTTTTATTGCCTTTGTTTGTCTGAGACATAATAAATCTGTGAGAAAAGGGCAATTTCCATTTAACCACGACAACCCGGAGAGATCTTACATTGAGTCCATGCGTAAGCGACTGCTGCAAATCACCTTTTACTATTGTGTTTCTGGTGAGGTACTGCTAGTAAGCCGGTAAGGTTTGGACAACAGTTACAACTAGTTGTAGGAAGAGACTTAGGGGGCCATTATGACATTGCCGCCGGGCCAGCGGGAATGAGGCCGCAACATAGGAGCCGGCTCATAATGGAGCCGGCGGTGTTGCGGCTGTGCGACGGGTGCAGTTGCACCCGTTGCGCTTTTCACTGTCTGCTATGCAGACAGTGAAAAGCTGGCCGGGGCCCTGTTAGGGGGCCCCTGCACTGCCCATGCCGGTGGCATGGGCAGTGCAGGGCCCCCCAGGGGCCCCAGGACACCCCTTACCGCCAGCCTCTTCCTGGCGATGCAAACCGCCAGAAACAGGCTGGCGGTAGGGGGGTCATAATCCCCAGGGCAGCGCTGCTTGCAGCGCTGCCCTGGCGGATTATCGCCGCCGGGGCTAAAACGGCGGTAAACCGCCGGCCCCGGCAGTGCGACCGCGGCGCTACCGCCGCGGTCGTAATAAGGGCCTCCGTACCGCCAGCCTGTTGGCGGTACGGACGCCACATTACCCCTGGCGGGGTCGTAATGACCACCTTAGTCATCTACAAACGAAAGTACTGTCATCCTGAGACCAGCAGTCTTGCTCAGAGCAAGAGTCCAAACGACGACAATAGGATCAGCTAATATGAGACCTAACACATCAAGATACTTAGGGGCATATTTACATGCCCTAACGCCAGCCCTAAAGCCACCGGAGTGTGACTTGGAGCAATGCTTCAGTGGCGATGTGCCCTGCGCCATATTTAAAAGGCAGCACTAAGCCACTCTTTGTGGCTTAACGCTGCCTTGTAGATATGGGCCCCTCCAACTGAGTTTTCTGCTGCAGAGGTGTGTGCAATAGGTGTTGTTGCAGACGTTTCACCACAACACCTATTGCTTTTGATGCTGCCTCAGAGTAACAAGGAATCTTAAATCAGAAACAGCGCCAAAAACTAATGGCACAACGAGGAGAAATACTTTTATTTCTCTCCACATTTGCTTTTTCTATGTGTGTTGCATTCTGCAAAAGGCCATTAATGATTTTTTAGGTGCAGGAAGGTGTCCCTTCCTGCACCTAAACAATCATTCAATAATGACGATTTAATACTTCTATGTGTGCTGCTTCTGCAGCACACATAGAAGTACCAAACTGCCAATGTAGATAGTTTAAGTGCAGGAAGGGACACCTTCTTTGTCATAAACAATTATTCCCTTCAACGCAGACACCCTTGCATTATTGTGCAAGGATGCCTGCGTTGGCAGCTAAATTTTGCGCCAGCGCTAGGGGACAAGCAGGAGTACACTGTATTTTTTTTTAAACGACCCTTCCCTGTATTTCAGAACTGCCACAGCGATGCCAATTTTGACACAGCTCTGCACCAGTTCCATGTAAAAGTGTCCCTACATCGATAATAACCATTAGTCATATTTCTAAACAATCATTCTACGATAGATTACAAACCCTGCATTCTTTCTTTAATGCACAGAATATCACACATAATCATGGAAAATATGAATTGCCTTACCACTCACTTGTATGCCATATTTTAGACATTGTAAATCTTGGGCGAGTAAATGTGAGCATCTAAAATGAATATGGAAAATAAAATACCTGAACTACACAAAAAGACAATGAAACTGTTTAGAAAATGGAATTATTTAGTATTAAAAGCCAATAAGAAGCTTTACTCACCGAGTAGATCAAATGCTTCTAGTGAGAGCTAAATGCAGCAAGAACTACAGAGCTAACTACAAATTAGGTTATAAACTAAGGTCACTTTCATGATGGCAGCTATAGGTTTACACTCTAGTTGTTAGACTGTTCATAGACAGATAATGTGTGCGCACCAACCGGGGCTGTGTCTTCCCAACGTTATTCGAACGTAGATGCAGAGAAGACCGGCGTAGAGATGCTAACTTTCGCACGGATGAGCCTGATTTAAACTGAATTTGATTAATTCTCCAACATACAATTGATTCAGTTTAGAGACTAATTGAATGGAAATTGTAAGAGCTTCAGTACGTTTTGGGGTGATGGGCATTGAGTATTTGATTCCATCAGACATTTTGTATATTGGTTAAATAACTTTATTTTTAATTAAGCCCACAGTGATTTTTGTGAGTGACAGTTTACGGGGAGGCTTGGAAATATCACCTCAGGATTTGCAGGATTTGTAAATCTGATACATTCCTAATACAGCTGTTTCGGCATGTTTTACTCATTTGACAATAATGTTATACTAATGGGGATGTATCACACCTCGTTTTAGAGAGTGATTAAGGTGGCACAATACGAAGTTGGAATTAGGCGTATTGTTGAATATAACAAGGAGCACACGGCATCGTAAGGTATATTACAGTCGCATGAAGACTCAAGCATGAATACCCTGGTGGTGGACTCTGCAATGAGGTCGCTCAGTCAGACTATGGTGATTTTCATACTCCCTGTGGATGTCACATTTAGGCCCATATTTATACTTTTTGACGCAAAACTGCGCAAACACAGTTCTGCATCAAAAAGTATAGCGCCGGCTTGCATCATTCCAGAGCGCCAGCCGGGTGCCAAATTTATGGACTGCCGCAAGCCGGCCCAAAGGGTGGGCTAACGTCTGGGAAAATTAAATTCGCTGGTGGGGGTGGCGGTATGGGGGAAGGGAGTTTTGCACCAAAAATATTGACGTTAGGCTGGTTAGAGGCAAAACAATGCCTCTAACCAGCCTAGCGTAATTTCCTGACGCAAAACCATCCATACCACATGACTCCTGTCTTATAAAAGACAGGAGTCATACCTACCACCCCAATGACCAGCACAGGGGACAAGTGTCCCCTGGGCATGGCCATTGCACCCAGTGCCATGTAGGGGGCCCATTTCAGGGCCCCTAATGGCACTTTGAAAAATATTTTAAAACACTTACCTCTACTTACCCTACTTACCTGGGATGGGGTCCCTCCATCCTCCGGTGTCCCTCTGGTGTGTATGGGGGTGTTCCTAGGGCTTTGGGTGGGCACCTGTGGGCTCTTTCCATGGCGTTGACCGTGGAAATGGGTCCACATGTCCCCTAACACCTGCCCTGACCCAGGCGTTAAATAATGGCGCTAAGCAGGCTTAGTGCCATTATTTAGGCCCGGTGCACCATTTTTTCACGGGAGGATAAATAAGGCACTGGGGCCTTAGAGTCATTTTTTGAATGGGAACTCCTACCTTGCATCTAATTGACATAAGGTGGTTTCACACATCCAAAAAAGAAGTTTAACTCCAATATTTTGGCGCTAGATGTGTCTAGGGTCAAAATATAAATATGGAGTTGAGTTTGTGCTAAATTAGCGTAAAAACAATGACTATAATTCAGCACAAAGGAAGTATAAATATGCCCCTTAGTGTGTTTTTTTCAGTCACAGTAGGAAGTGGCTGTTTGAAACATTTGGTGTAAGTGCATGATATGGGTCCCTCAGTAGTCTTGGGACTGTACTTACCTGAAGATTTGGTAGACTCGGTATTGCTGGACTTCATTTTGATTTATTTGATTCCTTTAGGTGCGAGTGGTGGATGACGGCGTCCTGAGGAGAGGTGTGAGGTCGAAACATCAACTTATTTTCCCATATGGTTTAGGATCTGAATTTGCAAAGCGGTTTAAACCTTGAACCATGGGCTAATCCAGGCAGTCATTATTTTGATAACACTATTGGGAAATGTACAGTGTATTATAGAAATATCTAATTTGGATTGTGTATTTTTGTTTATATGTGAGTGCTGCGTCGCCTGCACTTTTTGATTCACTTCATCACACTTTAATCTATTGTACTATGTGATATGTTGGAAGCTGTGAAGGCTATACTTATAATGAAATTAATTTTTGGAACCAGCATTCTTCCTTTTGAATTTTGTTTGCTTTTTTACTTTTTTGAATTTGGTTAGGAGTAAAGCCATGGGCCAGGAAACCTTACAGAGTTATTTTGTTAAAAAATCACAGCAAAACTGATGAAAACTCTTACCACTGCTAGTGCGCCTGGTCCATCGTAAGTAAACTTACAAGGGGATGTGTATATGTTGATGAATCTTTTGGATCGCATGAAGTATCCTAGCTATGCGGTGATCACCGGATCAATAATCAACATCAATAGAAATAGCTCAACATCGTCTATCCCATGAATAACCACAACTCAGGAAAAAGGTTAACAATTTTATTTCCCTATTGATTAGAACTCTAAATCATCTATTAGTTCAATCTTTATTAATCAACTTAATTTTATTAATTAAAAACATCAACCTTTGACAAAACATATGCGAGAATGCAATTTCATAAACTAAGAATACCAGCATTAATAGTGAAGTTCAGCAATTTAGTCCGTCAGTCACTGTCACCATCAACGTCACCCTTAACAGCTTACCTAACCAAGATTAGCATCAGCATGTGGGTCTTCATGCGAAAACAATTTGGAGAAAAACATCAATTTGGACAAATCCACCTATGAGAATTTCTATAATCAGCGCAGTTGGTACCTAGAAGAAAAGGTGTAAAAATCATCAGTCAAATTTTCATAGCTACCTATCCAGGATGGATCAGCAACAAGTCAGTCTTTATCTTCAGGTCATCAATTGGTCAGCAAGGGAATCAGGCTCACAAAGTATGCGCCCAATATCAGCACCTCGGACAGCGTCTCCTGACTTCATCAATTCTTCTCCCGCAACTCTTTCTCTTAGTCCCATGTCACAACTTTTTATTAGGGTCTGCCAGTCCATCCCCCTAATTGCTAATTGGTCAGTCAGTCGGCAGGTATGACTATAACCTATAGTTTTGGTTTACCAAATCTACTAATTTTCATATTTACTCGCTCCCAAGATGTAGATTGATTCTTCATACGATGTCCTCATCATCCGGCTCATCAGGTATCGAAATTGTTGCATATCCTTCTTCAGTCAGTGCCTCTATTGTTCAAGTCCTGGGAAAGTACATTTAGCCTGCTCTACACATAATTGTATCAAATTGTTTTCATCATCTCCTGTCCGCCGGTACATTGCAGAAAATTCTAGCTAAGTAACTTGAACTTCGAGCGGGTCAAGGTTGACTATAGTAGCTTCCAGTCCTTTGCAAAGCGTTCAGTATTTCATGCTTTCAGAGTGTGCGAGGCCCAGTGGAACTAGGCCTTTAGTTCAGCTAACTTAATACTACAAATTAATGCAAGTACACATGATGATCACTCCCCGTGGGCACATTTTCAAACGTGCACATTATTATTCTATGATTAATTTCTCTACACATTTTCTCATTAGTAAATACATATGTATGTATTAATAATTTTCTTAATCAGCCTATCTGCTTCAACAGTCCCTCCTCTGATGACCAAATATGTCATCACACCTTCCCTTATCATCAATCTACAATTCTGTATCTGATGTACTTTGCTTTCTTCTTGAGTTTTCTCTATACATTCTTCTCCTGGGTTGTTCTTCCCTCCTCTGATTATTTTTAAACTTCCTTAATTTTATCTTTTGCCATAATTTACATGTTCCCCATAATTCTAATATAGAAACAATCACAATTAATATTCCCTGTACAATTTTCCATAGTACCCCATTCCAAATTTGACTAAACCAATTACCCACTGAAACAAATCCATTTCCAACCTTTTTCCAAACCCCTGGTTATTTCAATTCCTTCAAATCCTTGCTTGAATTAGTTAAATTAGTAAGTAAGTCTCTTATCTTCTTATCACTATCTAGCATTAATCATTTTACGGACTCCGCCGTCTTTCGCTAAAAGTATGTCTAAAGCAACCCTATTTTGAAGCGTCATAGCTCTATCCGCAGCTAATTCAGTATCTATCAGGAGTATTGCCCCTGTAACGTTTGTCAGCATGTTATCCGGAATAGTAGACAGCTTTCGTATCTTGATTGCATTAAAAATAACTCCTACAGAAGGAATTATTGCACCAAAAATGTCTCCTACAATTGCCGAAGAGGTCTCCCTCTTCTGTCGCTCATGATGTAATTCAGTCACTTTCAGAAATTTCTAGATCATCTATCTGATAAAGTTTAGGGAAAACTATCCCGAAATAGCATGTCCTATACCATCCTCTAGGATGACAGTAATAAGCATTAAGTCCACAAATATAGTAGATCCCAGGAATTGCAGGGTCCTGACCATTCAGCATAAAAGTCCAATTACTTTGAAACAAAAACACATGCCTACATTCACTCATTCCCACAAATAAAGGGTCAGTGCGTGATTTTGCGCTATATATACAAAGTTTCTCTACATGTAGTGCATCTAAGGCTAATTTCCCTTGTGCTTTAATAGCAGTGTAAGCATAATCATTCTTGTAAGTTCTCTTCTCTAATCCTTTCTCTAGCTTCTCCTTCAACACCTTTCTCTTGTCATCAGTATGCCCTATAAAGCTCTTCTCTACTGGGGTTAGTAAGCAGGTTAGATTATTTTTATGAGCGTACGCGGTACCAAACATCAATGTCTGTTCAATGAAACCTCTGACTAATACTATATCATGCTCTTTAGCTACCTTACTCAAATATCTAATAATAGGAACAAAAGAAAACACTGAATCATAATTAGAGTAAAAATACTGAATATACTCTTGGTTATAGAATCTTGTTAGTAGCAAACTACAACTTATGCCATAGGTTAGCTGCAAGCTATGGTACGTAACCCCTTCTTCCACAGAGGAAGGAATTTGCGTGCACACAAGGCAATTCCTTGCATCCATCGTTTCAACATACTCACTTAACAATCGATAGAACGCATTAGAAGAAAGCTCTCCTTGAGCATTAGTATAGTCACGCAAAGTATTTTTCATCCAACTTGAACCTTTCTAAAGCTGATCGTGTAGTAGTCTCAGGAATAGAAGCAATAGTAGCCTCCTACATTCCCACTATCATTATCATAAACAATATTCCACACATAATTGCCACTCCAACAATCAAATACCCACAATATTTAATATTCCTAACACGGTTATTTAACTCAGCCATGATCTGTAAAGAATCAGAAAGTAGAAATAACTCCTAAAAAAAAGTGCAACAGAAAAATGTAAAAATCAAAATGAGGAAAAATATTTCTTTCTCACAGTTCAGTTTCACACGTAGGAAGCCTTTCTCCTTTGTCAAAAATCAGTTAGCAGCTTGTCACATCCGGGTTTCTATTGTCATATCAGGTTATCAATGTCTTTTCCGGTTGTATTTCAACAGTCTCTTTTCAGTTTTACTTTAGATCAGCTCAACAACTCAGTCTATTGATCACCTTCAGGTTGTATCAAAGTACTGATTCAGAACTTCTCTATCAAAGAAAAATGACAAACTCATTTTGCCATTCACTTGTTACTGCATATGCCCACTCAGGACCTGCCTATCTTCGACTTGCTACTCTCTTTCTTTTCAACCTTCGTTCTCCCCCTATTTCTCCTTCACTCAGTTCTTCCTTTCTTGTAGTATCCACTTCTTCCTCTATTGTTTCATTTATGTCTAATTCCTTCTTCTTCCCAATTAGAGATTCAGGCCAATTATCTCCTTTTTTTGTTCCTTCTGTCAATATTCTCCTCAGGATTGGACTCTTTTCTCTTTCTTTCCCTATGGTGTTCTCTCTTGATGGACCTGCAACGGGCTCAGGAGGAGTCGGATCTCTCCATCCATCTCAACTGTTTCACCCTCTCGATCTGGCACTTGCTCTGTTTGTTTTTCAACACCGTCTGCTTCTGGGAGAACCCATTCTGTGCTTGGTTCTCCTGCTATATCCGTTGAGCTAGACTCCTGTTCACCCTCCTGTAATTCTTCACTTTCGGCTCTTACAGGGGTGATTGACCCATTTTCCACAAGTTCAGGATCAACTTCAGGTTCAGCTTGCTCTTGTTCTGGTTCATTTACAGCCACTTGTTTCGCTGTTGTTGGTGCTCTCAACAACACTTATTCATGCTCTTCCAGAATCACCACCCTCTTTGTATGGCTTGCATGTATCCAGTTCGGCAGTCCGGCACACTTCACAGCTGTCTTAGTTGTTAGCACTACCTGGTATGGACCTTTCCAACGCGGTTCCAGACAGGTCTTTCGAACGTGCTTTTTGATAACGACTCAATCTCCAACTTTCAGATTGTGACCTGGGTCATGGATGGGTGGCAGGGTAACAGCCTGCACCTGCTGAGAGAAAGAGCGAACCACATCAGCCAGACCTTTGCAGTAATCCAACACCATATCATCTGTAATATTTAAAAGTGCATTGGCTGGAAATGCTGGTAATCTCATTGCTCTGCCCAGGAGGATCTGAAGGGGCGACAGTCCTGTCTTCCTGTCAGGTATATTTTGCATTGACATCAGTACCAAAGGTAAGGTATCTGGCCATTTTAGATTAGTTGCGGCACACATCTTGGCAATTCTTGATTTCAATGTACCATTCATTTGTTCCACTAGTCCTGATGCTTCAGGGCGATAGCTGCAATGCAACTTATTTTCAATGTTTAATGCTGCACATAAGAGTTTGATCACTTCGTTATTGAAGTGAGATCCACTATCTGGTTCTAAAGAGATCGGAAATCCGAACAGTGGTATTAACTCTCTAAGCAACAGCTTTGCTACTGTGAGACTGTCATTTCTTCGTGTGGGGTATGCTTCAATCCAATGACTAAAGACACACACAATCACCAACAGGTACTTCAAACCACCACATACAGGCATCTCAATGAAATCCAACTGCATTCTGCTGAATGGCCCTCCTGCTCTTCCAATGTGGCTCAAATTCACCACTGTCCCTTTTCCCACATTTAGTTGCTTACAGATTACCCATCGATGACACACTGCCTCTGCTGCTTGCCTGAATTTCAGATTGAACCAATCAACCTTGAACAACCTAACCACGCGTCCCTCCCAATATGTGCTTGGCCATGATAATAGCAGGCCATCTGAGTCAACAGACTAATTGGCAACACCATCTGACCCTCCTCAGAAACCCAAATCTCATCAGATCTTTGTACACATTTCAACTTAATCCAAAGTCGCTTCTCTTCATTGTCTGCATTTTCCTGTGATGTTTTCAATTCTTCCAGAGTATCAATCACCTTTAGGGCAAATCTTGTGCAATTGTTCTCTTCCTCTGGCATTAATTCCCACTTGTCTTTGAACAATATACAGTTCAATGTGCAAAACCTTGCGACTTGATCTGCATACCCTTTTCCCAATGAAATATAATCATGTGTCTTTTGATTTACACTGCATTTTACCACAGCAATTTCTTCAGGTAACTGTATTGCGTACAACAACTCTTTTATTCTGTCGCCATTTTTCACTGGCGTTCCAGTAGAGGTCATGAAACCTCGCTGCGACCATAGCTGACCAAAATCATGAACACTTCCAAATACATATTGACTATCGGTCTATTGAGTCTTAGTCGCGCAGAAACATCGCATGCTCTAGTAAGAGCTACTAGCTCTACTACTTGTGCAGAATATACACCTGGAAGCCATGAAGCTTCTAACGTGCCTGTAATTGTGCATACTGCATATACTGCTCTCAATGTCCCTGTTCCATCTCTGAGACACGAACCATCAACAAAGACAATTTGGTCATTTTCCTCTAAACGCGTGTCTCTAATATCAGGTCTTGGTTTTGTACACAGTTCAGTTACCTCAAGGCAATCATGCTCAATGTCTTCTTCCTTTTCAATTTCAACAGTATCACTTGGAAGCAATGTTGCTGGATTCAGCACTGTACATCTCTTCAATGTTACATTTGGAGCACCCAAAATGCTCGTCTCATACCTTGTCAGTCTTGCACCCGTCAGGTATTGTGTTTTCGTCCTTGTCAGTAAAATTTCGACAGAGTGTGGTACATTACCGTCAAAGGTTATCCCATGACTACCCCCTCACATTGGGAAAGACTTTGACCAACTGTGGCTACTGCACGCAGGCACCCTGGTAAAGCTGCTGCGAACGGGTCCAAGGTAGCTGAAAAATAAGCTACTGGGCAATAAGCACCTCCATGGACCTGTGTCAAAACAGACAAAGAGCAAGCATCACGTTCATGACAAAACAAAGTGAAAGGCTTTGTGTAATCAGGCATTCCCAACGATGGAGCTATGCACAAAATCTCTCTCAATTCAGTGAATGCTTTCATCTGGCCCTCATCTAAGGTAATGGGATCTGTAACTTCCTTATGTGTCAACTGCTGCAAGGGTTTAGCAATCTCAGCAAAATTCAGGATCCACTGTCTGCAGTACCCCACCATTCCCAGAAACATCCTGACATCTCTCTGTGAAGTCGGGGGACTTCTCTGCAGTATCATGGTAATTCTCTCCCTGGAGATTCTCCTTAATCCCTTCTCAGTCTGGTGTCCCAGGTATTTTACCAATTTTTGGCAATACTGCAGTTTTATGGGTGAGACCTTTGTCCACATTCTCCCAAATGATTGAACTGGGCAATCGAGTCGTGCTTACACTCGTCCCTTGTTCTGGATTGGATCAGCAAATCATCAATGTACTACACTAGAGTCGATTGGTATGGCAATTCTAATGACTCCAGGTTCCTTTTCAAGTTCTGATTAAACAGTGATGGTGACTCTGTATACCCTTTTGTAAGCCTGCACCAGCTGTAGACTCTGTCCAGGAATTTGAAACTAAAAAGAAACTGACTATCCTCATGAAGAGGCACAGAAAAGAAGGCTTGTGACAAGTCTACCACTGTGAACCACTCTGCATTGCAAGGAATCTGAAACAGTATCACTGCTGGATTTGGCACCATTGGACAACACTTGACCACCAAATTATTCACTTTTCGCAAGTCCTGCACAGCGCGCACTTTCCCACATGGCTTCTTTAAGCCCATTATTGGTGAATTACACGGATTGCTCAACACTTCCTTCAAAACTCCTGGTTTTAGAAAATCTCCAGTTATTTGTGCAATCTTCATTAGAACATCTTGCGGCATGTTATACGGTGAAAGTTGCGGAAATACGGCATTAGGCTTCAAAGTAATCTTAATTGGCTCCACTCCCTTAATCAGACCTACTTCTTTACCTGTCAGATCCCAGACTTCTTTCACTGTTCCTTGTAAATCTGCATGCAATTTCTTCACAGTAAACATCGGGAAGACTTCAATCAATGGGTATTCATCACTGGCATTGTTAACCATCATTTCAGTCACCTGTTCTTCCTCATCATCACTATTTGTTTGAACTTCTATTCCGGTGTCTGAACAATTAATGGAACATTTAGTTTTACACAGTAAGTCTCTTCCGAGTAGGGATACTGGACTTGAATCACACACTACAAATGTATGTAGCCCCTGGTAATTGCTGATTTTAACCTGCACTGGTTCTGTGATGGGGTTAGTCTATTGTCTATTCTCCAATCCTACAACTTGAACTGTCCTGCCTGAAAGAGGTAAATTCGAGACTTCTATACTTCTCACTGTAGGACACATAGCTCCTGTATCCACTAAGAATGAGACCTTGTAACCCATCACATTTCCCTTCATAAAAGGTCCTCTCTGATCAACTTCTAGAGATGCTGCAAGCATACACGCTCCTTCATCCGAACTATCACTCATCCATTCTTCGTTTATTTCATCCTCACTGTAAAATGGAAATTGATGCACTGTGTTATTATTACTGTCTTGTTTCTGACCTGTGACCTGCTGAGTAAGCATCACCTGTTGCTGCTCCATCGGGGCTTGAGGTATCTGCATTTGCTGTCTAGGTACCATGGGGACCTGCTGCTGTATCAGCTGCAACTGTGTTAATTGTGCACGTGGCACCTGCATTTGCTGCACCGGTAGGAAATTCTGTCCTCGATTCTGAACATTAGGAATAAATCCTTTAATTCTTGGGACTTTCACAGTTTGAAATGTACTGACATCACCACCTTGCTGAATGACACCATCCTGTGCCATCAACGGACACTCTCGCTTCCAGTGTCCTACATTTCCGCACAGGTGACATGGTAACATCTTTTTCATTCCCTGCATATAATTCTGAACCACTACAGTACTCAATTCCGGACCACGCATCATGTCAATTCCACGACCTCTTCCTCTCATCTGAGGCTGAAACACAACAGCTCTCTGCTGCGGCGGCATAGACGGTGCTATAGCTCCTTGCACTCCTGTCTGAGCTGGCTTTATTTGCATCACCATCGCTTTCTCCTTTAGCTTTTTCTGTTTCAATTCAATCTCCTCACTACAGTACTTTGCATACTGCAATACCTCATCAATCGGCTTTGCCTGCCAACAAATCAAATGACTCTTAATCATCTGCCCTACTTCTGGTCTCAAACCTTCGATGAACCTGAACACAAAATGCAACATGTCTTTCGGCTCAATTGCTTCCTTGCCACTGTACTCCTTGAATGCTTTTAACAATCTTTCATAATAGGTATGTATTGACTCTTCAGATTCCTGAACCGTTCTGTCAATTCTCTGCCAATCAATATTTTTGGGAGAAATTCTTGTCATCAGGAACTCAATCACCTTATAATAATTTTTCATTACCTCAGGTGAAGGTGCACCCGTTACTCTATCCCTTTCCGGTTCACTTGTTGGCCAATCCACTCCTCTTTTACACTCGACCCATAAGTCAGCTGGAACCACTATCTCCAATAATGTGTTTAAGTCCTCCCATAAGCATTTGGAAAGTTTTACAAATCTGTCCGTCTGCTGTGACCACTCAACCGGCTTCTCTCTCAATTTTGGGTAATCACTTGTGAATGACAATATATCACTCCTGTGCCATGGGACATGAACGAATTGCCCTCCTGGAATCTCTCTCATTGGAAGCATTTTTACCAATTCCCTTTCTTTTTGAACATCTTCTGACCCTTCTAGTGTCTCTCGCTTTTGTTTATCCTTCTTTGACCATCTACCTTCCCACTTTTCTGACGCTCGCCAAATTTGAGCACTCTGCTACAATTCCCTCAAATGAGCTTTCATTCCTGCTGATCTCATGTGTTCAAAGTCTTTTGCCTCAAAATCTAATTTGTAACTGTATTTCAAATGCTTTGTTTTCTCAATCTCAATATCATGTTTCTCTGCTAACTCTGCCAATTTCTGATATGTTTTACTCACTTCTCTTGTAATCTTTGGACACAAATACCTCAGCTCTTCTTCAGTGTAGGACTCCAATCTATTCACACCCATTGTTCCCTCCACTAATTCGGTTGCTTCCATATTCAGCCTCACACGATTTATCTGCTCGTCGCCCTTGGATGTGTTCTGTGGTGTATTTAGATTGTCTAACCACTCACTCAGTTGCTGTGTTGACAATTCCTGTAATGAGATGTTACTTGCGTTTGGCACTGATACCTGTTGCATCACTGCACCTGAAGCTTGCAGCGTCAAACGTTTCAAACTTTGACTCACATTTGGGCCATTTACTGCATCTGGAAGCACTACAAGTGGCCTAAGATCCATTAAAGGTCTAGATCCATTGAAAGTCTGACCTGTGGATAACATCATCTGCACAGGATCACTCGCTCTCCTTCTCACAAGACTCTGACATCTCATTCTGCTCTCTTGTACTTGATTTCTTTTGCACAAATAACGGTACTGCTGGACCTACAATAATTGGTAGTGATATTGCACCTGGAGCTGTTGTGACACCCGCACCTTGTGGGAATGTTACCCCCATTGCCTGGTTCATGACTGGTGTAATATCTGACTGTGTTCCTCTCATTGGTGTAAATTTCGGCAACCCCTGTGATTGTGCCAAAGGCAATAACATTGCAGTCGCCTCTGTCTGAACTAGCATTGGCCTCAGGAGCACTTGTTCCAATGGCACCATTATGTTCGAAACTGTCTCGAGAACTGCCTCATTTGGATAAATTCTCTGAACTGAAGGTGGATGTATTTTCGCTTGGACCACAGCAGTACTCCTCGCATTAGGCGTACTCTGTACTACTCCTGGCATCTGTCCACTGTCTGTCTGTCCTGCATCCTCTGTTCCTGATGCTTGTACTGGAGCAGTTGTAGCAGTGCTAGTGCTTGGAGCCCCTGAATAAGTCGCAAAGGGTGGAGCTCGATCTCTCAACAGCTGCGTAATGAGGTCCTCAACATCAGAATCTTCATCGTCTACATAAGACTTCCTCTTTTTCTTTTTTCCTGTACTCTCATCCTCTTTAGCACTATCTTCCTTCTCTGCCTCATCTTCTTCTGTAATTGCAGGAAACAACTTGACACTCTGTAGCGTCTCCGCTCTCCATCTTTTCTGTTCCCAATCCCATCTAGCTTCAGCTAAGGATTTCTCTTCTCGTTTCATTCTCTTTTTGAACTTCATCTCTTTTTGCTGTCTGGCCACCAGCTCCCAAACCACTAAAGCCTCAAACTGTGCTGGTCTCAGTAACGGCTTCATCTCATATAATGCCATTCGCAATTCATCCAAAATTCTCAAATTAAATGTCCCATGCTCTGGAAACGCTAAGAACCCTTGCTTCTTTGTTAGCTTACACCACTGCTTTAACCAAAGACACGGTGCTATGCCTCGCTCCTCCATTACAATATAGGCCGGAGAATTTTCCGGTGGAGTTGGCTCCCCCACTGATGCCTTAATGTAAGTGTCACCTTTCATTGCACTTCTGAATGCCGTGAAAAACTTAATTTTGTCTGTTCTGTCTACTTCGATTCAATAATGAAATGACTTTTACTCCCAAGATTCCCTTCACCCACTTACTCAGCCAATTGCCTCTTACGGATGGTTGCCAATCCACTGGCGACTCTTCTCACTAACCAACCTATCTCAGCGCGGCACACTCTGATGTCACATTCACACACAGTGGCTGATAAAGTCTTGAGGCTCATCCTCTTACTTTGTTTCACACCACTAAAGCAAATTATTGCAAGCACTTTAACCATATACCAATGACTAAAACAAACCTGCTGGTTTACTACAGGAAGAGACACAATTGCTTCGTAAACCTTACAGATTTTACCTAATGGCCCTTTCGCTCATATAGCTATTCCTCTTTCTCAGTTCCCCACATTCGCAAGCAAAATTAGACCCGCAAATTTTACTCTCAACTGATCAATGGGTCTGTCCTGGTGCACATAGGACTCGCCAAATCTCAGTCGAAAAATGTCTTTTGCTCATCTATCTCACACACCGACTTGTTGACCATGCCCGATCAACCTACTAAACCAGACAGATTACAACATATAAGTGTCTCCTACACTTGTCAATATACTCCGGAATCTTAGACCACGCAGGGTCCGTACATCACCAACAACCATGTGGATAATTTTTTAGCACAAAGCGCCATACGCATGTGAAGATCGACGACTTCCCTACTATCCTACTGCGGAGTACTCACACTCCTACTGACCTCAACTGGAGTACGCAGACTCCCTACTTTACCTCACATACATCACAAATCACCTACAGTTTGCTATAAGCCTGTGCAAGCGCAGCCTACCACTTTCACACTATCTCAAAACACGCTGAGAACATACCCATCTTTACTAGCGGGATCCAGGATCTGGGAAAGTCACTTCTGGACTTAAGGGGACATCATCTTTGCTACCAGTGCCATTTCAGAAAAAACAAAATTCAAAACTCATAAAATACAAAAAACTACCTCTAACTTAAACTACTACCATAACCAGTAATCACCAAACAACTAGTTTTCCAAGGAAACTAACCATCGAGCTGCTACCTAAAACTTCTAGCGTGCCTGGTCCTTAGTAAGTTAACTTATAAGGGGATGCGTATAGGTCGATGAATCTTTTGGATCCCATGAAGTATCCTAGCTATGTGGTGATCACTGGATCAATAATCAACATCAATAGAAATAGCTCGACATCATCTATCCCATGAATAACCACAACTCAGGAAAAAGGTTAACAATTTTATTTCCCTATTGATTACAACTCTAAATCATCTATTAGTTCAATCTTTATTAATCAACTTAATTGTATTCATTGAAAACATCAACCTTTGACAAAACATATGCAACAATGCAATTTCATAAACTAAGAATACCAGCATTAATAGTGAAGTTCAGCAATTTAGTCCGTCAGTCACTGTCACCGTCAACGTCATAGTCACCCTTTGCGAAAACAATTTGGAGAAAAACATAAATTTGGAAAAATCTACCTATGAGAATTTCTATAATCAGCACAGTTGGTACCTAGAAGAAAAGGCATACAAATTGTCAGTCACATTTTCATATCTACTTATCCAGGATAGATCAGCAAAAAGTCAGTATTCGTCTTCAGGTCATCAATTGATCAGCTGGGAAATCAGCACCTCGGACAGCGTCTCCTGATGTCATCAATTCTTCTCCCGCAACTCTCTCTCTTAGCCCCTTGTCACGACTTTTTATTAGGGTCTGCCAGTCCATCCCCCTAATTGCTAATTGGTCAGTCAGTCAGCAGATATGACTTTAACCTATAGTTTTGGTTTACCAAATCTACTAATTTTCATATTTATTCGCTCCCAAGACGTGGATTGGTTCTTCATACGATGTGCTCATCATCCGGCTTATCAGGTATCAAAACTGTTGCATATCCTTCTTCAGTCAGTGCTTCTATTGTTCAAGTCCTGGGAAAAGTACATTTAGCCTGCTCTACACATAATTGTATCAAATTGTCTTCATCATCTCTTGTTCGCTGGTACATTGCAGAAAATTCTAGCTAAGTAACTTGGACTTCAAATGGGTCAAGGTTGACTATAGCAGCTTCCAGTCCTTTGCAAAGCGTTCAGTATTTCATGCTTTCAGAGTGTGCGAGGCCCATTGGAACTAGGCCTTTTGTTCAGCTAACTTAATACTACAAATGAATGCAAAACATAGTTTATTCATCTCATTATGGCATATTATTATATTTTTTCTTCATGCACTTTCATTATTTCATATAATTTCAGTCCTTTTAGTACACATGGTGATCACTCCCCGTGGGCACGTTTTCAAACGTGCACATTATTATTCTATGATTAATTTCTCTACACATTTTCTCATTAGTAAATACATATATATGTATTAATAATTTTCTTAATCAGCCTATCTGCTTTAACACCACCTTGTAACTTTTAGAGAGGTCGTAGTACGTATGCCAGACTCCCTTCTCACGGTAGCTAAACTGAACTCAATCATTGCACATAATATCGACTTAGAGCATTATGAAATCATGATGATAAATATATGCAAAAGGCACTTATAAAGCCTTTATAAAGGATCTTATCCACTATATACATCACTACCAATCCAGATGCATTAAATGACGCAACACTTTTGACAATAGAAGACCTGTTAATAAAGCCATTGCCATGAAGCTTAAATTTCAAATGCTATCCTAGCTTCTGATGTTAAAGCTATAAATTTGCAATGCGTTAAACTAACCTGTCAGAAATGTGTTACTGTCATTCCTTTATTGAAACTATTGTAGCTAATTAAATTACAGGAACTAAATTAATAGGTATAAACATATTTTCTTATACGACGCTGTAACCTATCTGCTATATTGATTGTTATGTCAATGGAGGCCTTCTTCTTGACGACCAAGCAAAGTTCTCAGCTAGAACAAATTGATTTAAGGAATATCTAGCATAAATTGGCAGTGTTAACAGATGATTTTGTTTGTTTCATTTGTTTGACGAAAAATGCTGGATGTACCCTCTCTGGAATTTATTCCAAGCCTTATACTCCCAAAAGATTTCAGAAATTTAAGCACTGTCATAGTAAACATTTGAAAGCACATTGAAACTTTTATTTAGTTATAACACCCATTATAATTTGCCCTTTTCCAGTGTAAATGATTTGGGCATTCATCCTACTGCCTTTTGTTACCTTTTAAATAAACATGATATTTTGGAAATACTAAGTGAAATATTACTGGACCTTAAGAGAAAGTCTGAGCTGAAAGTTTATTTGGTTAGACTGCATCTCAAGCCAAAAGATGAAATTGGTTCCTATACGCTTGTATGTATCTAATGCAATGCTGGTGCTGAATTCCCCAACAACTACTGGCTTTATTCAATCTCCAAAGTGGGATCAATCAATTTATTTGAGCAGTTTTAGCTCCATGGTTATCTCAGGATGAATGTCAATAAACTAAAATGAGAATTAGCAGGCCCTGAAAAAACATGCATCTCCACATAGCGAATTCAAGTTCATCATGGAATGGGGTGTGACAGCTGTTAGAATACAAAACATATGTATAATTGTTGGCATGGAAATGCTTATTCTAGTAGGGTTGAATACAAGAAATTTGAAGTGATTTAGAAATAGTTGGGCAACTATGTTAAGGGGAAAATGCTCAACATGACACATTCTAGGACTATAAGAATGTTAAGACTTTATTGGGACTTTTTAATGATGGTAAACTTTTATTACAGTTACTGGAAGAGGATTAACTTCTGTTTGACTGTCTGTCATAATATATACCCAAACTGAGGTAATTATTACCATGTTTGATCTGGTCACGTAAGTTGTTGCAGCTGGGAAAAAAGTGAGCTTGAAATGGGATGTGTTTTTTAGGAAATCAGCACCATTCAAACTGAAGAGATCTCTATTTGATGTTATCATAAAGCAATTTATTTTGTTGTGGAAAAAAAGTTTTATATTGCAGATACTAAATGAAGCAAAAAGTAAGCATTGTAGGCCAGCACTTTAACACCTTATGCTGCTACTTTCACTTTTAGTCTTATAGAACTAAGGCCCATATTTATGAAAAACAACGCACAACTGTGCTAGCACAGTTGTGCATCAAAAAATGTAACGCAAGCTAACAACATTCCCTAGTGCCACCCATGCACCATATTTAAAAAAGATGCACAATGACACTAAGAACTGGCTAGCATCTGAAAAAAAGATGCTAGCTTGTGCAGAATGGCGTTAGGGAAAATGGCGCTAGTGGGCCAAAAATGCCGCTACACTATTTGCCGCTAGTCAGCCTAGCGTCATTTTTGGCCCACTAGCACCATAAAATAATGCCTGTCAAAGTATTGGCAGGAGCCATTAACACAACCCCAATGTCCAACATAGGGGAAATGTGTCCCCAGGACTACCTCAACACAACCAGTGCCAGCCAGGAGGTCCCATGTAAGTGGCCCATAGTGGCACACAACACACATACAGGTAAACGTACCTGTGATGGGCCTCCTCCTCCAGTAGTGTCTCTGTGGTGTGGGTGGTGGTGATCCTGGGGTTTGGGGTGGGCATATATGTGCCTATTCCATGGTGTTTCCCCATGGAAATGTACCTAACAGCCCTTTAACCCCTGGTCTGACCAGGCGTTAAAATTTGACGCTAATTGGTCTTAGCGTCATTCTTTAGGTCCGCCTCCTAGGTGCACGCAGTTTTAGCGGCTGGAGGTAAATATGGCACTAGGGGGCTAGCATCATTTTTAGGAAGGGAATGCCTACCTTGCATATCATTGTCGCAATTTGACGCAAGGTGGGTTGGCGCTTCCTAAAAATGCTGCTAACTCAGATAATTTGACAATAGACGAGTCTAGGAAATATAAATATGGAGTTAAGTTAGCTCAGTTTTAGCATAAAAACAAATAACGTTTAGGCGTCACTAAGGTGGTCATTATGAACATGGCAGTCTGAACCGCTGCACCGGCAGTGGCAGTCATTACCGCCAACTGCATGGCGGTCCAGACCGCCATATTCTGAATACAGTAGTGAACTGGCTGCAAAGCATCCAGTTCACTACCACCCACCGCCAGGCCAGAATCGACCACCGGGCCGACTGTAGGCACATTCGACCCAGCAGTGGAGGCCAGACTGGCAGTGGGATTATGATTCCATTTCCATCAGGGATTTCCTGTAATCCCTGGCAGAAAGCATACGGGTGACAGGAATACTCACTGCATTGCCACTACCCCCACCCACCCACCCCAAGCCCCTAGCTCTGCCCCCACCATGCACCCCTGAACCATGAAAACCAGCCCGAACCCCAAATCCTCACATCCTCATGCATCCATTCACCAACATGCACACACGCATACATACTCTCAGACACACATCCCCCTACACAAACACTCACGCACACCCTCATGCACTCGCACACTCACATACCCCTCCCCCTTCTCTCCCGGGCAGCACTTACCTGTTCCGTGGCACTGCTCCAGGAGGGAATGAGCTCCGTGGATGCTGTCCTGCCAGCATCGCCATGCCTCCATACACCGCCACACCTATAACTGCATCATTATAGGCGTGGCGGTGTCTGGACGGAAGTGGTGGTGAGGGTGGAGCAGCATCCACCCCTGCCACCAACCGCCAGCATGGCGCCTGGCGGCCCTCACCGCCATCAATGGTGGTGAGGCTCCAGCCGTCAATATTTGGCGGGATGCAGACCGCCGCCACTGGCGGTCTTCCGTTGACCGCCGGCATGGTTGGTGGCGGGGCATCCCGCAATGATCATAATGAGGGCCTAACTTTCCATAACTATGGGCCTAAGTGTTTTCTAAATATTGCTATCAAATATTAAATAAAATTAAAGACAGCACTGAAATATTTTTAAAGCATAATGCTAGTTGACTTGTAACTCTCTGTTTTTAGGATGAAGTGCTGTAGATGTACGTGTTTTGCACACTTTTTTTCTGTTGATGGGAGCAGACTTCCAAACTGTTTTTTTAGGGTAAAGTTTTGGTGTAGGAGGCTGGCCTGGTTTGTAATTGGTACCTAGGGTACTTACACCTTATACCAAGTCCAGTTATCCCTTACTAGTGAAATGTAGACAGTGTTTAGAAGCCAGGCTCTCTTGGGGTAGTGTGGAAGAGCAGCCAAGGCCTAACTAGGAGACATGCAAAGCTCATGCAATACCACTGTAGTCACACAGTGCTCGTTGTAGGAGGCTGGCCTGATTTGCAGTGGGTATCAAAGGTAGTTACACCTTATACCAGGTCAGGTTATCCCTTATTAGTGAAATGTAGCCAGTGTCTAGAAGCCAGGCTGTCTATGGGTAGCTGTAGCTGAGCAGCCAAGGCTTATCTAGGACACATGCAAAGCTCTAGCAATACCACAGTGGTCACACAGTACTCACACACATGAAAGAAAATACTCAGCGTTACAAAAATAAGGTACTTTATTTTTAGTGACACAATGCCAAAAATACCTTAGAGACGATGCTCCCTTGGGAGGTAAGTAATGTACACAGTATATACACTAGAATGCAGAAATAGCTGTAAAACAGTTAGAAAACAGTTCAAAAAGTGAAAGTCACAATAGGTTGCAATGGGCCTAGGGGGAACACAACCCATATACTAAAATAGTGGAATGCGAAAGTCCTATCCCCACCTAGGCAAGTGTAGTGTGTAGAGGGGTGCTGGGAGTGTAAGAAAACACCAAATGTTAGTAATAGAACCCACCCCGGAGCCCAGGAAAACAGGAGTAAATCACAGTAAGTTTCCTACAACACACAAGAAGTCGTGACAGAAGATTATGCAAGAACCAGACCCGGACCTGAAGACCTGTGGAAGAATGGGACCAAGTCCAAGAAGCACTGAAGAGTCCAGGGAGAACAGGAGCCCCTGTTAACCCGGATGAAGGTGCAAAAGAAGAACTACCCGTGAGAACGCAAAGTTAGTTATGTACCCAAGAAGACAAATGCGGGTTTCTGGTTGGTGCAGAAGATGTCCCACGCCGGATGGATGATTGCAGTCTGGTTTGCATCACTGGATTCTGCCAACAAGCCTTGGCACACGCAAAGCTCACAGTTAGCGGGAAATGGCACTGCCCAGGACCAGGAGGGACCTGGTGTTGTATTGTATTGTATTGAGTTATTAATAAATCGCATTCCGGCAAGAAGCATTGAAGCGCTAAACTGACCAAGTAAACGGGAAAACAAAGTGCTCCTCCAAAAAAGACAGCGTGCCTATTGAGAAAAAAGCCACGTTTTCAGATTTTTTCTAAAAATGGTTTGGGTGGCTGTTTGACAAAGCACAAGAGGTAGTGCATTCCATAGCCTTGCGGCTTCTACCGTAAATGCACGGCCCCCCATCTAGCCCTATTGCATCGGGGAACCGCGATCATATGTTTGGACGAGGATCTCAAATTTCTGGTAGGTTGGTATTGTCGCAGGGTGGACTTCGGGTATTCCTAACCCTCATACTGTAAAGCTCTATGAGTTAAGCAGAGAGTCTTGAAAATAATTCTCTTATTAATAGGTAGCCAGTGTAGTAATTTCAAACTGCTACTGGCAGAAGAGGACTGTAATTTGCCACGCGAAGTTTTATTGGCATTTAACAAAAGTGCATTGCAGTAATCCAGTCTTGAAGTGACAAGAGCCAGCACGACCGGCATTCTTAAGTCTTCCTCCAAAAAGTGCATGCATTTTCCTAAGAGTTTTTAGGATCCAAAAGCAGACTTTGATAATTTGGTTGATCTGTAGATTAAAGGAAAGAGAAGTGTCAAATATAATGCCAAGATTTTTGGCAGAAAGACTGGGTGAAGGGCATTCCCCACAGGCTTATGGCCACCAACTGCTGTCCCAGAGAATATTATTACATCCAAAACACATAATAATGGTCTTATCCCCGTTAAGTTTCAGCCAATTTCTGGCCATCCAGTTATTGATTGCTGCCATGCAGAGTCAAAATTTCTCTCTGGATTCTTCCCACTTGCGAGATACAGGAATAATCAACTGAGTATCATCAGCATAGGATACGATCTGGAAACCGAAAGAGCGTACCAGGCCCGCTAGGGGCGCCATGTACAAATTAAAAAGGGTAGGGCTGATGGATGACCCCTGCGGTACTCCACAAGGATGTTGAAAGGGGGAGGCACGTTGCTCACCACAGGCCACTGTAATGGTTCTCTCAGATAGAAAAGATCTAAGTAGTTTCCAAGCTTTGCCCCTCACTCCAGCCTGATGGAGGCACCGAAGTAAGATGAGAGGAGAGATGGTATCAAATGCGGCAGACAAGTCAAGTAAAACTAGAATTGTGCCTTCTCCCACATCCCCTCTTCTGCAGATTATACCCGAAGTAGAGATTAAAGCCGATTCGGTGCTGTGCACACGGCGGAAACCATGTCGGGAGGGGTCCAGCATTCCGTTTGCTTGAAGGAACTCAGCGAGCTCCTGGTTGAGGTGTTTTTCTAGCATTTTGGCCATGACGGGTAGAAGTGAAATTGGGCGGAGGTTAAAAAGATCTGTTGCATCTTTGCCAGGTTTTTTCGTAAGCGGAATAACCGTAGATTGTTTCCAAACTGCAGGGAGACTACCTTCCAGCAGGATTTCTGTGAACACTGGCTCCAAAGCAGAGGCAATCAGAGTGGGAGCTAGTTTTAAAATACGTGGCGGGCAAGGATCATTAGGTGAGCCGGATTTGACCGACAACAATAGATCTTCAATTCTATTGACAGAGAGAGGTTGAAAGCAAAGTAATTGCTTACCTAAGTCGGAGTGTGGCAGAGCCTCTTCCCATTCATCCTCTAAATCCGGTGGGGAAGACCTGAAATCTATCAGCAAATTGACGATTTTGTCGTTAAAAAAGTCAGCCACCTTTTGACAGTACAGAGGTGAATTCTCTGAGACAGGAGATCCTGTACTAATCGGCAGGGTCGTCAGAGCTCGTACTGTTTTAAACAATTCTTTAGGGACATTGATCGCCTCTCTAATGGCTTTGGAATAATAATTTGTTTGAGCTGACCTAATGGCTGACTTATACTTTCTGAGAGTGTCTCTGAGTATATCTCTTTCCTTTTGAGTTTTATTCAATAGCCATTTACGCTCCTGCCTGCGATAAACTCTTTGCAAATATTTCAACTTTTCTGAGTACCAAGGCGCCGAGGGAGGCCGTTGAACTTTAAGGATTGCCAGAGTCTGAGGAGCAAGCAGGTCAATAGCCCTTTTTAGACTGAGACCAAAAATCTCTAAGTGCGTACGGTCGTCTACTTTCGCCTGATCCCAGCCAAGTTTGAGCGCCTGAGAGAAATGATTCTTGTTAATTTTATGCCACGGTCTTTTTGCAGCCGTTAACATAAGTTGATTAGGAGTGGGGCCAAGGCTAATTAACTTAAAAGATAGCAAATAGTGATCGGTCCAATCCAAAGCCCTATTATCATATCTGGAAATCAGTCCCGGTCTAGTAAAGATAGCGTCAAGCACGTGGCCCGCAATGTGGGAAGGTGAAGTGACTCCCAAATGCCAGTCCAATCTCTGCATGAAGCTGATAAAATCTATAATGGCTGGGTCAGATCCGTCTTCCAGATGAAAGTTAAAATCTCCTAGAACAATAGCATTCTTTACTAACATCAGCAGTTCAAGGATACAGGACTACACGGCATGGAAGACCTTTTTGGGGCCGGGGGGTCTGTAGAGGAGGAGGCCCTCCATTAACATAATATTTTGATGGCCTCTACCCAGGAGGGGGGAGACAGACGGAGCTCTCAGCAACTCAGAGAGCCCTCAGAAGACCAGGCAGTGTGAAAAGGAGTCCCACAGCACGGGGACAAAGAAGGTGCAAATGGAGGCCCACACAGCACTACACAAAGGGATTCTGCACCGCCGAAGAACCACTCAGGAAGTTGTGCATCACAGGAAAGAGTGCTGGAGCCTGGAGATGTGCTGTGCCTAAAGAACTTCATGGAAGGTTGCACAAAAGCCTTGGCAACTGCAAATCACGTGGTGCACGGGGGTACTGCCTTGCGTGGGGAGCCAAGCGATTACCTCCACCAAAGTTGGATAGCTGGACCTTAGGACCGTTGGGACAATTTCAGTCTACCACCCGTGTTGCTGGATTCATGCACTTCATCAGGAGAGGGGACCCACGCCACGGGTCATCGCTGCAGAGGGGTGCCTGCTCAAGCAGGGAAGTGACTCTGTCATTCCACAGGAGATTCCTTTGGTTCTTCTGGTGCAGGCTGAAGACAGGCAGTCCTCGGAGGATGCACGACCTGGAAACAGTTACAGTTGCTGGCAGGATCTGAAGATACAATGCTGCAGAGGTCATCTTTGCTTCTTTGTTGCAGTTTGTAGAGTTCCTGGAGGGTTAAGCTGCGGTTCCGTCGATAGAAGATAAAGTAAAGGATGCAGAGGATTCCTGATGGAGCCTTGCAATCCAAATCTGAGGAAACACCCAGGAGAGAGACCCTAAATAGCCCTGAAAGGGGGATTGGTCAGCTACACAGGTAGGCACCTATCAGGGGAGGGCTCTGACATCACCTGGTGGCACTGGCCACTCAGATGCTCCGAGAATGCCCACCACCTTGGAATCCACGATGGCAAAACCCAGAGACACTCTGGAGGAGCTCTGGGCACCACCCTTGGGGTGGTTATGGAGATGGGAGTGGTCACTCCCCTTTCCTTTATCCAGTGTCATGCCAGAGCAGGGACTAGGGGTCCCTGAACCGGTGTAGACTGGATTATGCAAGGAGGGCACCATCTGTGCCCTTCAAAGCATCTCCAGAGGCTCTGGGCGGCTACCCCTCCCATGCCTGAAACACCTATTTCCAAAGGGAGAGGGTGTAACACCACTCTCCCAAAGGAAATCCATTGTTCTGCCTTCCTGAGGTTGAGCTGCTTAAACAACAGGAGGGCGGAAACCTGTCTGTACCGGTGGCAGCAGCTGGGGCTGCCTGGAAAACCTCAGAAGGCTGATATGGCAGTATTGGGTGTCCACTGTGGAGCCCCCAGAGTGCTTGGGGTTGTAAAACCAATACTAGAGTCAATATTGTGGTACAATTCCCAGATGTTAGACACCTTACATGGACAAATTCGTAGTTACCATTGTGAAGCTGAACATAGGTATTGACCTATGTCCAGTTCAAACATAAAATGGCATCCCCGCACTCACGAAGTCCAGGAAAATGGTCCTAGACAATGTGGGGACACCTCTGCTAGTGCATGGGTGCTCTCACACACAGGTACTTTGCACCCAGCCTTCAGGGTTGGGAGGCCTGACATATAGGTGACTTATATGTGACCTGGTGCAGTTGAAATGGCTGTGAAATGGTGCATGAACCATTTCACTCTGGCTGCAATGGCAGTCCTGCAGAAGCCTTTGCATTGGCTCCCTGTGGGTGACAAAAGTAATGCTGCAGCCCATAGGGATCCCCTGGAATCCCAATGTCCTGGGTACCTAAGTACCATATACTAGGGACTTATAAGGGGTGACCAGTATGACAGTTTGGGATGAAATACTGGGTTACCAGTACGTAGTGATAAATTTGAACTGAGAGGGAGCATAAGCACTGGGGTCCTGGTTAGCAGGACTCTAGTGACACAGTCAAACACACTTACGTCAGGCAGAAATTTGAGGAAACATGCCAAACAGAGGCTACTTTCCTACACTCACACACATGAAAGAAAATACTCAGTGTTACAAAAATAAAGGTACTTTAATTTGGTGACACAAATGTCAAAAATACCAGAGAGACTATAGTCCCTTAGGAGGTAAGTAATACACAAATTATAAACACTAGTATGCAGAAATAGCTATAAAACCAGAGCAAATAGTGAAAATCACAATAGTTAGAAATGGGCCTAGGGAGAACACAAGCCATATACTAAGAAAGTGGAATGCGAAAGTCGGTTTCCACCTAGGCAAATGTAGTGTGTTAGAAGAGAGAGCCTAATCACTGGGGTCCTGGTTAGCAGGATCCCAGAGAACACAGTCAAACACACTGACATCAGGCAGAAATTGGGGGTAACATGCCAAAAAGAGGGTACTTTCCTGCATTTGGTTTCTAGGTGACTTGTGATCCTTCCCCAAAATTCGAAATGCACCAGGATAAAGACCACCTTCATTTGCATTTTCCTCAAAAGGGTGTAAATGGAGTGAAGCAAAGCAGGACAGTAACTTCCTACAGATGTATTTGGAAAGAATTTATAAAATATGGATAAGATGTCTAGGCTGGTATCTGTGGAGGTGGATGGGCACATGTGAATCTACAGCACTAAGGGCCAGATGTATCAAGCCTTTTTGCATTCGCAACCCATGCTGCAGCGCACAACACACAGGACCAATAGCATACCCACTCATGTGCAGTTATTATGCTCCCTGCACCTACTAGCCTCAGGGAGCTATCAAGGAGTCATAGCAGCAGCTGGAGGGGTATCACAGAGTGCCCTCTCTAGATGTTTCAACACATTTCTCAATGACATACTGAGCAGAATACAACTCTACATAAGATTCCCCAACACTCACAGGCATTACAACAAACTAAAGTTATTTTTTACTAGATAGCGCAGTTCCTACATGTCCTAGGTGCCATTGATGGGACACATGTAGCAATCTGTCCACCATCGGCCACCGAGTATGTGTATTTCAACCATAAAAACCATCATTCTATGAACCTACAGGTGATATGCAATGCTTCCTACATCATTACCGATCTCGTGGCCAGATACCCAGTGAGCACGCATGACTCCTACATCTTTCGCCACATCGGGATACACACAAGACTGCTAGTTGGAGAGTTTGGGGAAGGAAATCCACTAGGTAATTTGATAGTTCACAATAATGCATTGATGTAAGCATGACGTCAGACAGCAAATGTACTCATTTTACTCTCTGCGCATTCAGGAGACAGTGCCTACGCAGTGCGCACCTATATGCTAACACCCTACCTGAGCCCTGCCACTCCAGCAGAGAGGAGGTACAGTGCTGCACATAGGGCTACCCACAATGTGGTGGAGCGCACTTTTGGGCTGCTGAAGAGCGTTTCAGGTGCATCCATGGGAGTGGAGGTGCACTACAGTACAGCCCTGCGACAACATGCAAAATTGTGGCCACATGTGCCATCCTGCACAACATAGCAACCACTTGGGTCATACCAGTGGAACTCATGGAGCCAGACTCAGATGAGGATGATGATCCCTTACCACCCCTTCTACCAGCAGACAGGACCAGTGCAGCAGAAGGCAGGCAAAGACGTGCTGACATCACACGCAACCATTTTTGATGTAAGTAATGACAACTCCGCTTCAATAATATGTATTTCAGTAGTTAGCATCTTTATTACCTTGACTTCAGGTAAACAATGTGTCATTAGGACACAGCTATTCACAATGGGCAGACATGAACTATTAACAGTGTCACACTATTAGCTTCATAGCATGACTTTATTTCTACATGTTGAGGTGGTCCCCTGTAGCCCTCAACATCACTTCTTACGTCCACGCACTCCACTTGAGTGCTCAGTGCCCTCACTGGCACCTCTAATAGAAGGTTCACCTCCAGTACTGTGTCCGGCACTGCGACACCTCGAATCAATCACAGGGACTGTCAGACTGCTGAGACTAGAGGACTCCTCACTGTCACCAACACCCAGTTCGCTGGTTGTGGCACTGCATGCTGTTTGCATGGCATCCACTACGTTGGTAATTTCCACCAGTCCCTGTGCAATGTCCCGACCGCAATGTGCCATCTCCACCTGTGTGGCAATGGCACGCCATAATATCTGGGCTGTTGAACTTGCAAGCCGATTGACTGATCTACAAAATGTATCAAACTTTGACAAATATTGGTGATGGCGCCTGCGCTGGCTGACGCGCTTCTGCCGTATCTCAGTGCATAGTTCCCCAATGGCCTGTGTCAACTTCTTGGTGTTTTCAGCAACACTTTGCTGTCACTCAATCAGGGTCTCCAAGTGCTTGTTTTGTAACCCCATATTCCTATTGTGAGACACAAACTGTCTGTGCAGTGACTTCAAATGTTTGTATTGCAGGCACTGCACCTGTCTGCCTGCATCGTGGTGCCTCCTGAAGGGAGTTGACTGACGCTGGCGCAGGTGCAGGGACTGCTGTCTTCCTGTGGGACTCGCCTCTGATGGTGGTGTGGGTTCATGTTCTGGCATCTCATCTGAGTCCAGGTTGTACTCTGGCAGTGGTAACACCCTTGCCCTGCGTCTAGTCGGTACAATACTGTAAGACTCACTGGTATTTGAGTCTGAATGTGGCTGTGTTTCTGCTTCCGCCACTTTTTCAGATCCTGCAGCAGCAGGGACCGAGTCATCTGCAAGGACAATGTGCAGCATGTCAGTTCTAACATTTGTCACAGATTTCCACAGTGTTGCTTTTCATGTACAATTACATTGTGTCACCCTGAGTCGTTTTTGGTGTTTCTCTATGTGGCTGCCCACTATCTTGCTATTTATGTTGTGTACTACCAGTACTTTTCACATGGACTACTTTTCATTGTGCATCAAGCTATGTTCTATTTCCTAAGGGGCATGTGTACATGCACATGTGGGGATACACATAATTACTGGCCTTACCTTTGCTGGTGCTGGGTGTCCCTGAGGTGTCAATGTCAGTTACACCACGGACAGCTTCTGGCAGCAATGTGGACTCCACCAGGTCTTCCATAGGGGTGGACGGTGTGTGGGTGGATGGGCCGCCTCCAGTGCTCCTTGCCTCCCTAAGCCTGCTGGCCACCCTCTCCTTGGCACGGGACCCCAAGTCGTACCATTGCTTGCGTATCTCCTCCACAGAGCGATGCGCAACACCCACTGCACATATTTTTGTCTGTATGTCAGACCAGAGTTTCCGCTTCTCACTCTCAGGTACTTGGAGTGAGGTCTTGCCAAAGAGTCTATCATGGTTCCCAATAACCTCCTCAATGAGCACCTCCAATTCTTTCTCACTGAATTTCAGCTTCCTCTTCCTGTCCCCCTTCTCCTTCCCATTGCCAGCATTGGCCATGTGGCAGTTTGAGGCTGGCTTCCTCACAATGCTGACTCCCTGGTGCTGGGCTGTGTCTCTCTCACTGCTCCTATGGGTGTGGCTCCTGGAAACAGCATGGGCTGACTCACTTCCTGCTTGTGATGTCATCAGGCTGCTCCGGTTTGCCGTTTTCGCTATTTGCGATTTTCAGTTACCGAATCGCAAATTGTTTTGCGGTTCGCTTATTGCATCTCGCATATGGCATTTGCGAATTTTAAGACATCGCTACTAGCGATTTTCAAATTTGATACATCACGTTTTGCATTTCTAAAATTGCGATTTCTTAAAATTCGCATTTTGGAATTCACTACCTGGAATCTTGATACATCTGGCCCAAAAGTTATAAACATATTCATTACGACCCCAGCGGTCGGCGATAATGTGGCAGTAAGTATCGCCAAAGGCTGGTGGTACTCACCGCCACATTATGACATTGGTGGATTGTCTGAAGCCAACCCGCCAATGCACCACTCCGACTGCCACAGCGGTAACAGCCGCTGGGCTGGGGATAGCCATCACCAGCCCAGTGGCCACCATTGTGCCGCCTGCGGGATTATAATCCCACCTACAGCCAGGGTTTTCGTGGCGTTCATAATGCCACAACCAGGGCGATAGGCCATATCAGTGACAGGGAATTCCTTCCCCCGCACACCTCTCCAGTTAGCTCCCCACTCCTCCCTCCTACATCCACCCCCCTTCACACACAGACGCATACACACACTCACTCACACATACATACACGCATGCATACATCCAATCACACACATCCAAACATATACGCAGACACACATTCACATTTCACAACTTACACACACTCACATGTCTGTACACGCACACCCGCATTCACGCACACACATACACACACTCACACGCACAACACCCCCGTCCCCTGTTGGAGACCCGGCTTACCTGGATCCAGGGGGTCCTCTGGGAGGAGATGGGACGGGGTGCTGCTACCACCAGCAGAATATCGCCAGGCCATATTAATTGTCATAATACGGCGGGCGGCGGTCTACTGGTGTGGCGCTGCTGGTGGTAGCAGCACCACCTTACCGCCATCCACCGGCTTGGCCACAACCGGATTTCCACCATTCTTGTGGCGGAAATCCGGCTGTGGTCATAATTTGGTGGATGGCTAGTAGCCGCAGCGATGGTCTTTTGGCAGCCGTTGCAGCAGCGGTAGGCAGTTTTTAGCACCAATGTTATAATGAGGGCCATAGTAACAAGACAAATTGTATATTTTAATTTGCAGCATGTATTGCATTGACTGAAAAGTAGTGCTCTCACTTTAAAGCGGTGGCTTGCGAGCGGATGAAGCAGATGTTTAAGACAATGTTAAAGGATAGTTTGCCGGAATTGTGCCTCTTGTAGAGTATGAATGTCCACATACTAATGCTTTGTGAAAGCGTGTAGAAGGCTCATTTATAACACACTCAAGGCCTACCTGAGATACAAGCAGCTGGGCGGGGGCCCGAATAGGTGTTCCAGATGACTGCTCCCTTTGATGAATGTGACTACAAGAGACATCATCCCCTCGCCAGACAAAGGTCCAGTTACCCTTAAAGTTTTGGGTCCTCCAGATTTGAGTAAATACTTAGGTAGGCCTTGAGTGTGTTATATATGAGCCTTCTACCATTAAGACAAGATAGGTTTTTTCTTCACACTATAGTTAGGAGGGATCCCAGGCCCTGAAGAATGCCCCAGACCAGTAATGGCTCCACATGTGGGCAGAAACATGTTGGCTGTCAGGATTAGAGCGACGCAAGTCATTATATTTAATAAAAGTCCCTACTTTGCTTTAAATTTACCAGCAGACCCCACTATTAAAAGGTGTGATCCACACTGGTGATCTGCTAGGTAATTTTATTCAAACAACTAGATCTGTATATTATCTAGAAAAATATCATTTCAGCACTCCGTCTGGACTAATTTAACCACAAGGTATTGTCCTACCTGGGTGGGGGTGGGTGGCCAAATGATGAAGCATGATACTATAATGTGTGTGGGACTACCTATTCCATAAAGAGGAACCCCTTAGATAGGTCCCTAATATTTGGTTTTCATAACCACGTTTCATTAGACTGGATCACGGAAAAGAGTGGTTCTACCACATGTTGATCAGGTCTTGTGGGTTTGTTCTTTTCCCCCAATACTTTTTGTGTAGACGATGAATGGCTCAGTGCCATAACTATTATGTCAATACTGACAGGAGAGGAGAGTGAGTGCAGCTTTGCTCCTGGATGCATTCTACCTCTGTCAGGGATCTCTATCAGGTTCACTCTTTGTACAAGAAGTGTCCTATTGTGAATTGGTGCGTAAGATGCTTTGAGTGCCAAATGGTATGCTGACAACTCCAAGAAATTGATGTACGTTTTCCTTTCTTGTTGCTATGTTTAGGTGCCCTGAAATGTCAGGCGTTGCAGAATGGCCTGTGATAATGGTCACCAGCTGTTGATGATTGAGAGATAATCTATTTTTGTTGTTCCATCATGTGATTGTGCAAAACTCTTAGCTATACCAACACTAGATCTTCCCACTGACCCGTTCCTTGTGCCATTGCCTGGACAGATCCTCTAACTGGTACATGTGCAGTCAGGCGTTTGCAACTATTGATATACACAAAGCTGTTATTCCCAGCAATTTCATGATCTAACAGTTATGGAAAGCAACGTTTGATAAAGCTGGAGCAGCCTCTGAAATGCCATCACTCTCTCTTGTTTGGGATAAGCTTTGCTTGTCACTGTGTCCAAAGCCACTGCCAAAAAGCGTTGTATTTCCTAGGGATTGGTATGAGACTTGTGCAATCGACTGTGAACCTAACCTATAAAGAAATGACACTACTCTTTGTTTGAGTGAGGGGCATAATTCATGCCTTCTACTCTTTATTAGCTAGTTGTCCAGATACAGGCAGAAACAAAAAGCTCTGGTGTACAGATGTACTGCCACCACCACACGACATTTGGTGAATACCCTCCATGCTTGTGTGACCCCCAAATTAGTAGTGTTGTTCAATTAACACAAATCTGAGGTAGCAACAGTGCACCAGATGGCAGGGGATGTGAAAGTAGGCCTCCTTGAAATCGAAGTTTGCCATATGATCTCCTGTGCAGAGCAGCAGCATGACATCCTCTAGGGTGGCCATGTTGAAGTGTTCCAACAGTATGTAATGATCTAGGATAGGCCTTGGTGTCCTGTCTTTCTTTGGGATGAGGACGTCTAGGAAGTATATCACTTGTCCCTTTTTTTGGTGGGGAGGAACAGATTCTATAGCACTCTTGTTGAGTACTGCTTGCACCTCCTCATGTAGCACTCTGATGACTGATTGCGCCTTGACAGCGCTTTGAGACCCTCATGGGTGAGTAGCCGCGCTTTACAAATACTGATAGATTGTGTGAGAGCGAGATTGGAGGTTTGTGGCATAGTGTGAAACACCAAGGACTATACTTGTTGAATAGCTGACAGGATCCACTATTCTGAGGTAATGTACTCCCATTATTGAAGGAAAAACCAGAGGAGTGCCCCACTTAGGTGTTTTATGATCAGGGTTGGGGTGCTAGGAGTTCATTGCTTGGAGGTGCCCCTTCCTTGGCCACCTATATGCTCTCACCTGCTGCTGCCTCTAAAGCTTCCTCTGGAGCATGTTTTCTGAGTCTCTCCCTCCTGAAATGTCTGATGTTATTGGCAGTCAGAACTCTGTTACACTGACACAGCTTTGGCACACCCTCACACCGTTTGGCATAAAAAAAAAACAATTTTACCGATTTGAGTTTAGAGTGCTCCACAGCCTTGACTGTGTCAGTGTCCCTTTTTATTTTTCTATCACTGTGTACCTGTGGGCCAAACAAGTGCTCCCTCTCAAGAGTACTGATGATGTGCTGCTGAGCTTCGGGGCCGATTTCTGACTATCAGAGCCACACATATCTTCTCAAAATGACACTGGTGTTCATTGCCCTAGAGGCTGAGTCAGTCGCATTTAAGACACAACAGATGTTAGCACTGGCTATTATTTTTCTCTCGTACCAACTTCTTATCACAATTATAGAAATATTCATGAAGATGTGTCACAGACTGTTACATCTCCTCCTAATGTTCCCACTTATGCCTTGAGAGGATGCCCATAGAGCTGGTAATGCACCACGGTGCTGACGCTGCTACCACAACCCTTTTTCCTGCCGCATCCGCCTTGTGGCTCTAACTAGCTGGAGGCAGAGTATCCCCAGTTGCATGTGCAAAACTCTCTTCCTAGCAGTGGGTACTACAAGGGAGTCAGGTGGCTTGTGACCCTCATTTAAGTCGTTCATCAGACATTTGTTTATATTCCCTTTCCACCATAGGGGTTACTACCTCACTTTGACCAGCTTTTTAAAGCAAGTGGCAGAAAAGTTTATCTCTCTGTTGCACACTTAGTGATGGTCTTCAGTTTCAGTATTAGTTTCGATGGCGTCATAGACTCTGTCAGAGTAGAAGTTTTGGAAAAGCTTAGTCAGGTTTCCACTTAGTTGATTACATATGTTTTTAAATATACGGCCGACAAAATGCTCATTCCTCATACTTTACCGAAGGACAGAGAGGGGATTGCACTGTCAGTCCCCTCCCAAGTAATCAGAGAAATATTCAAATGCTTGCATTCCCATAGGAGTGTAAGGGACCTTGCAGAAAGACAGAAATATTCTAGAGATCTCTTCATTCACATCTGCTGTCTTAAAAGAACTATTGAATACATAACTGAGTTGGGGGGTTTCTGTAGCCGTCGATGAAAAAGGTCATGACGCATTTCTTTCATTCAGCCTTCAACACTTTGAGTTCAAGAAGAAGCCTTTAATGTAAGAGTGAAGCTGAAATGTGCATGGTTGGATCTGTACATTGATTCGGTGTTTGAGGAATCTACATGCTGTGAGGAGAGTTTTAATTAAGATTAAGTGAATCTAAAATCGTCATAATGGGTGGTGGGGAAGAGGTGAACTCTTGCCCCATGGCATGTTGTAGCGTCCAGGCTCTCCATGTACCTAAATCTGTGCACGCTGAGATTCAGAGCAGCCTCTTCTCTGCCTTCTGAGGTCTAAATAGGAATTCAGACTGTTGAATCTGAAGCATAAAATCCTCACCCACAATTATTCTCACATTTTGAGGCAAGAAGTGCAATTTATTCTCAGTTTCTACCCCCAAAGAGGGTAGATTCCTCAAGGGTGCATACAACAATTCTGTAACTTTTTGCAGCTAGCAAGGAAGCCTCCATTGAATGAATTGTGGTGACTCTCTGTCCATCACTTCTGTACCCTCTACCCTTTCCTGTTCTCTCCTGATGACGCAGAAAAAGAGGGTTCGACATATATTCATGTATACTGTGTAACCGACATATATATTGAAGTGTGATTTTAAGTAAAAGAAATAATGTACAAGGGAAATTGTGTCCTCGGGGCAGTTCGCCATCATTATAAACGAGCTTTATTAATCATGAAGTATTAAAAATGTATTAATCCGTCATAATCGCAAATGTATGCTATGATTTCTTGTTTGAAAACTGTTTTGCTTAGCTTAAATTTAGTACAGGCTTTGGCCTAGTTGCTTGGTTTCAAATTCTAACTGCGTGATTCTTTTCTTCCTTGAATTAATGAAATATATTCTTGCTTGAAGTTGTATTTTTCCAGTAGAAACTGGCTGGTACACTTATCTCCAAGGTTTCGTGCTAGGCCGGTTACATCCCCTTTGATACAAGGTCAGTCTCTGCAGGTGCGGACAATGAAGGTACAGATAGTAAAATAATTGGCAAACCATGATACAATTTGTGTTCCAAGGCGCCAAGGACAGTGTATGCATAAATGGGCGCTAGTAAAAGACAATTTTTGATTGGACAATTTGAAGCCAACCTATGAACCCTCCAATGGAAGACCCTACAGAATTTGGAATGTTTCTTACTTAAACCCACCGGACAAAGAGAAGTCAGCCATTTTCCTCGATGCCAGTTTGAAGCCTGATGCCAGACTCCATTTTGGGACGACACCCTGATGCCCTTTTCTCTATCTGAGAGAAGGAGACTTTAAGAATTCTCACCCTAGAGACTTTAACTTTGATTTGCCCTGTCTTGCCCATGCAGTAACTTTGCCCTATTCTCCTTGCCGTTGCAAGGAAGCTTGCCCTTAACTTTGCCCCTTTGAAATTTACCCCATGCTGATCAACCGGTACCTGAAGGACGAAGACTTTTCTTGAATGCTGATTGTATTTGGTAAATATGAAAGGATAAATGTATTATGCATTGTGTTTTTTTTTTCTTTTAGGTACCAACTGCTATTTTGATAGGATCCTAGCTAGAACTTTTCCAAATTTGTGTTGACTAAATTCGTTTTGCATGAAGTCCCACATGCCAATGCTAATTAGAGGTTAGTCGAGGTATTCATTCAATGTATCATGAAGAATTGAAATCTTGTTATGCTGACCGAATGTATGCAATTAGTCAAATACAGTTAGTCACATTGGTGATTTGCATTGCTATAACAGAGTGTATCATTATTCAGATTTTACGTAGATTGCGTTTCTTCCGCCGTTATGGACAGCTAGTAATGTTCATATACATATATCAATTGGTTTTGAGACACATATATATCGTGCTAGCTTTGTTAATATAGGGAAATAAATTCACTAACTTTTAATAAACTGGTGTGGTTATTCATGACTGAAAGGTCATGGTGCGCCGAAATACCAACTGTTATTGATTTCTGATGTGTTATATTGATCTATTAAGTGAGTGCTGATAACCGATTACAACAGTTATTGATTATTGATCTGAGTGACTCGACTATTGAGGATGAGGAGAGCCCGACTCGGTTAAAAGATTCACCGACCTCCAACGTGTCCAGGTACAGGTAATTTATAAGGGCTGGACGCGTTATCAGTAGATGGTAGCAGAGATTGATGGTTTAGCCCTTTGGGACCCCATCCGAACAATAGACAGAGTCAGGTTAGAATTTTCTTTGATAAAACAAGTTGGAGAGATGATGATGCCCTAAGTCCCCGATGACTTTCCCGGGATCTCGGAGCTTGCGAATGAGGAACATGCAGGTATGAGAACGGTCTCAGCGTTTCTAGTGACGGTATGAGTGAAGTTAGGGTTTCGCGCTTGCACAGCTTATTGCCGCAGATTAATTGAGAAGTTTGTGAGGATTTTAAGGGGGGGTTAAAAGATATTAGAGGAGTGTTACTCCAAAGGTGTGAGAGTAGGGAAGTCGTCGAACTTCACATGTGTGTGGCGCTTTGAGCAGAAACAAAAAATTGTCCACGTGGTTGTTGATGTTGAGACGGGCCCTGCGAGGTCAAGAGACTCCGGAGTATGTTGAAAAGTGTATGTGACACTTGTTTGATGTTGTGATCTGGTCGGTTTAATAGGTTGATCGGGCGTGGTCAACAAGTCGGTATGAATGTTGCAGAGTGAAAGAAAACTTCGACTTTGAGATTTGACGAATTCTAAAGTGCACTAGAATAGTTCATTGATCAGTTGAGAGTAAAGTTTGCGGGTCAAATTTTGCTTGCGAAAGTGGGAAACCGAGAAAGATGGAATAACTGCCGAGGCTAGTGAAAAATCCCTAAGGTTTCTGAAGCGATTGTGTTACCCTTCCTGTAGTAAACCGACAGATCTGTTTTATTCTTTTGGTTAAGTGCTCGCGTTATATTGCAGAAATTAGTTTATGAGTGAAGCCGAATGAAAAGAGGACAAGCCGCAGGACTTTGTCACCCGCAGTGTGTGAGTGTGACGTCACTAGGAGCCGCGCTGGGATAGGTCGGTTGGTGAGAAGGGTCGCGCACGGATTGGACGCAGTCCGTGAAGCGCAATTGAAAGGGGAAAGGCAAGCGAAGAGTATTCCGGGAATTAAAGTCACTTATTGATTACATATTGTCAGAAAAACAAAAGACGGAAGGATGAAATTTTTCAAAGCATTTAAGAGTGCCATGAGGGGAGATGTTTATATTAAAGCAAATGTAGGAGAAGAAACACCGCCTGAGGGTACACCAGCTTACATCGTCATTGAAGAAAAGGGTGTAGCGCCGTGTCTTTGGCTAAAGCAATGGTGCAAATTAACAGAAAAACATAGAAGTGTAGCGTTCCCTATCCACGGGTCGTTTAACCTAAGGGTTTTAGAAAATCTGAGGTTTGCGCTATACGACATGAAAGTACCCCCAAGGCCAGCACAGTTTGAGGCATTGGCAATTTGGGAGCTAATAGCTAGAAATCAACAACAAAAGAAATTTGAGACAAGAATAAGGAAAGTAGAAAAGACCCTAGCGGATGCTAGATGGGACAGCACACAAAAGGTTTGGAGATCAGACGTATTGCAGGGAATTAAATTGTTTCCAGCGATTGCCGGGGAAGAGGAGACGGAAGGAAGGAAAGCCACCTGTAAGACAAACAGGAGTCAGTCCAGGGAAGGAGAGAGCAATAGAAACTCGAAAAGGGGAGACGAGTCAGATGATGAGGAGTTCATTATACAATTACTGAATGATCGCCCACCACCATATGTGGAAAGCGAAAAAGGCTCAAGCATTAGTACTGCCCCTCCAGAACCAATACAGGGTAATGTGACGCCAAATTTGAGAAGATCTCAGAGGCCGAGCAATTCTGACATGCCTTTCTCACCACGAATACCACGGGTTCAGAGGATGTACCCAGACGTGCCAACATTGAAACCTGCTGATAACTATCAGCCACAGGTTCAAAGGCACTATTGCGATGAGCATAATGTGGGAATGACTTCCGATTCAATGGCGCAGGGAGGACAAAACTATCAGAGACCGACATTGATTCAAGCTGAATCAACACAGTTCTCGATGCCCCAAAAGCAGACACAAGAAGTGCGAGTGGTAGAGAGCCAGTTAGGTATGCCAGCAATGATGAACCATAATTTGGGGATTAACATGCCACAGAATTCGGGGAACAGACAGAATCCAGATGCAATATCTCTACCTATCACTGTAGGTCCACCAGTACCACTGTACATACAGGCAAATTCAAGCACCAGCGACCAAGGGTTAGTGATACAGAATGGGACAGGGAGAAGATGCATAGAAACCACTCCAGAGACAACTCCGATAGCGGCACTGCCAAATGGATCTGGGTCCTTGTCGGAGTTTAGTCCAATTCCAATTTGTGCTCCGTCAACCGTGGTAAGGTCACATCCACCACTATTAGTACCGTTAACCTCACAGACTGAAACATTACAGAAACCGTCGATGGCAGTTGATGTAACTGCTACATTGATGGGACTGAACGCGCAACAGTTGACACAATGGTTCAACAGCCTGAACTCCCCACAGAGTACATCAAGCGGGAAGGGAGAAGAATACCTGAATAAAATAAGGTTGGGGATGGAGGCAGATGAACTGGTAGAAGGAACAATGGGTTTGAACAGATTAGAATCATACACAGAGGAAGAACTAAGATACATGTGCCCTAGGATTACAAGAGAAGTGAGCAACATACATAAGAAGTTACAAGAAATTGCAGACAGAAACGAGATCGATATAGGTAAGACCAAACACCTGAGCAGAAGTTACAGGTTAGACTTCGAGACAAAAGATTTTGAACACATGAGATCCGCAGGGATGAAAACACACCTTAAAGAGATACTGCAGAGTGCACAGGTTTGGAGATGTTTAGACAAGTGGGAAAGCAGGTGGGTCAAGAAAAAGGATAAAAAGAAGGAAAACACTTCAGAACGAAGTGAGAAAAAACAACAGAATGACGATCTGATAACCATGTTACCAATGAGAGAGACAGCAGGGGGAAAACTTGTGCATGTACCATGGCACAGGTGCGATATTCAATCCTTTACGGATGACTTTCCCAAATTGAGAGAGAAGCCGATTGAGTGGTATCAACAAACTGATAGATTTGTGAAGCTCGTGAAGTGTCTCTGGGAAGACCTGAATACCTTATTTGAAATTGTGGTTCCGGCTGATTTGTGGGAAGATTGTAAAAGGGCTGTAGGTTGGCCGACGAGTGAACCAGAGAGAGATAGGGACACAGGTGCGCCATCACCTATGGTAATGAGTTTGTACCACAAGGTGATCGAGTACTTGAAAACCAAGGTTGCGTCGAAAAATGTGGATTGGCAAAGGATTGACAGGACCGCTCAAGAGGTTAAAGAATCTATACACGCGTATTATGAGAGGTTGTTGAAAGCGTTTAAAAATTACAGTGGCACGGAAACGATTGAACCAAAAGACATGCTCCATTTTGTGTTCAGGTTTGTGGAAGGGCTGAGACCCGAAATTAGCCAGATGATTAAATCGCATTTGATTTGTTGGCAGTCAAAGTCGATCGATGAAGTGTTGAATTATGCAAAATACTGCAGTGATGAGATTGAGACAAAGCAGAAAAGATTGAAGGAAAAGGTGATGGTGATGCAGCTCAGAGCAGCTCAGACAGGTTTACAAGGTTTGCAAGGGTTTCAACAACAGATGCCGCAGCAGCAGCAACAGGGAAATGTTATGTTTCAGCCACAGATGAGAGGCAGAGGTCGAGGAGGTTTTGTGAATAATGGTCCAGATTTGAATACCGTTATGATTCCAAATGGTATACAGGCAATGAAGAAGGTGATGCCATGTCACACGTGCGGAATTGTCGGGCATTGGAAACGGGAGTGCCCAATGATGGTGCAGGAAGGTGTAGGCCAGCAAAACAATGATGTCAATGCATTTCAGACTATGAGAGGACCGAAACGGAGAGGTCCGAATCCAAATTTTCAAAACAATATGAACCAGATGCAGGGTCTACAACCCATGGAACCGCAACAGGTGCAAATGCCTCGTGTGCAAATGACACAATTGCAGCCAATGCAACAGCAGTTTCCTATGGTACCTAATCAGCAAATGCAAATACCCTTAGCACCAATGAATCAGCAGCAAGCAATGCTTCCTCAACAGGTCACGGGTCAAGGAATGAATCAAAATGACACAGTACATCAGTTCCCGTTACACAGTGAGAATGGAATAAACGATGCATGGGAGAGTGAAAGTTCAGATGAGGAGGGAAATTGTGTGCTTGCAGCATCCTTGGAAGTTGATCAAAAGGGCCCGTATGTGGAGGGAAGAGTTATGGGCCATCGTGTTTCATTCTTGGTTGACACAGGAGCTACACGTTCCACTGTTAGGAGCATTGAAGTACCAAATCTGCCACTTTCAGGGAGAACAGTTCAAGTAGTGGGAGTAGCAAACAGGTACCTGACGAACCCAATCACAGATCCAGTACAAGTCAGAATTGGTAACTATCAAGGGTCACATAATTTTGTGGTATGTGACTCAAGCCCGATATCACTGTTAGGGAGAGACCTATTGTGCAAATTGGGATGTTCGATTATGTGTTCGAACTATGGAATTAGAATTCAGACGAGCAGTGATGGGGAAGAAGAGGACAGTGTAGAAGGGGATGAGATGGAAACTGTCAATGAAGAATATCCTCTGATTACCCTTTTTCCGATGATCACTGAAGCAGATATTCCAGCTGAATTACGGGAAACAGTCGGAAAAGAAGTGTGGGATATGACAGGAAAAGAGGTGGGATTGGTGAAAGGAGTGGAACCAGTGAAAGTGACCGTAAAACCCAATGTAACCTTTCCCCAGACCCCACAATACCATATGGCACAAGACACCCTCATGAAAGTCGCCCAACTCATTGACGAGTTTGTAAAACAGGGAGTACTGAAAGAAGTGTTAAGCAGTCCATGTAATTCACCAATCATGGGACTAATAAAGCCAAGTGGAAAGGTCCGAATTGTGCAGGACTTGAGGAAAATAAATGACATCATAATTAAATGCTGCCCTGTAGTACCAAATCCAGCTGTGATAATGTTTCAAGTCCCTTGCGATGCCGAGTGGTTCTCAGTCATCGACTTGTCACAAGCATTCTTTTCGGTGCCTCTTCATGAGGACAGCCAATTTCTCTTTTGTTTCAAATTCTTAGACAGAGTTTACAGTTGGTGTCGAATTCCTCAAGGGTTTTCGGAGTCACCGTCAATTTTCAATCAGATTCTAAAGAAAGACTTGGAAGCGTTAGAATTGCCATTCGAGTCAACCCTAGTACAGTACATTGATGACTTACTGATTGCATCCAAGACAGAAAGTGACTGCACAGCCGACACCATTGCCCTATTGAACCATTTGGGAAGGAATGGACACAAGGTGTCTCCTTCAAAATTGCAGTTCTGTCAGAAGAAAGTGAAATATTTGGGTCATCAAATAGAGAAAGGGTCACGGAGAATAATGAAGGAAAGAATAACAAGTGTACTTCAAATGAGTCCACCAAAGACGAGGAGGGAGGTGAGGAAGTTTTTGGGGATGGTGAGCTACTGTCGCCAATGGATTCCCAACTTCTCAACTCTAGCAAAACCTTTACTGAAACTGACCCAGAAGGATGCATTGGATGAAATTGAGCTGAAAGGAGATGAGATGGATGCTTTTATTGAATTGAAAGAATGCATGTGCAGGGCTCCAGCTTTAGGTATGCCTGATTACACAAAGCCTTTCACATTGTTTTGTCATGAACGTGATGCATGTTCCTTGTCTGTCTTGACCCAAGCCCATGGTGGCATTAATAGACCAGTAGCGTATTTTTCAGCTACTTTGGATCCGGTCGCAGCAGCACTGCCAGGGTGTTTGCGCGCTGTAGCAGCAGTTGGTATCAGCCTCACTCAGAGTGAAGGAATAGTGATGGGACACCCATTAACAGTCATGGTCCCTCACTCAGTCGAGATACTTTTGACACGTTCCCGAACACAGCACATGACTGGTGCTAGACTCACAAGGTACGAAACAATAATTCTGGGATCACCTAATGTGCAGCTGAAAAGGTGCACTACGTTGAATCCAGCAACCTTGTTTCCCAGTGAAAATGCTGAAATTGAGAACGCTGAAGACATCGAGCACTACTGTCTTCAGGTGACTGAATTTTGCACCAAACCAAGGCCTGATATCAAAGATACCAAATTAGAAGAAAATTATCAAATCATTTTTGTTGATGGTTCATGTTTAAGAGATGCACTGGGTGTATTGAAAGCAGGGTATGCTGTATGTACTGTAACAGGTGTTCTGGAAGCCTCTTGGCTTCAAGGGGTTTACTCTGCACAAGTAGCAGAATTGGTAGCTCTTACTAGAGCATGCCAACTTTCTGCACTAATGAAAGTTACCATTTACACTGACAGCCAATACGGGTTTGGAATAGTGCATGATTTTGGACAATTGTGGTCACAGAGAGGCTTCATGACCTCTTCAGGATCACCAGTGAAAAATGGTGAAAGAATAAGAGAATTGTTACATGCCATTCAGTTACCAGGGGAAGTAGCAGTGGTGAAGTGCAGTGCACACTCGAAGGGACAGGACTATGTTTCCCTAGGAAATGGATATGCGGATCAAGTCGCAAGGTTTTGCGCATTGAACTGTATATTGCTCAGGGATGAATGGAATTTGATAAGTGAACCAGAACTTGAACAAAGCGAAATATTTGCTCTAAAAGTTATAGATACAATGGATGAATTGAAATCCCTACAGAATGGTGTCAGTGAGGATGAAAAACTCTCGTGGACTAAATCACACTGTGTAAAGAGACTAGATGAATTATGGGTTTCAAGTGAAGGGAAATTCGTTCTTCCAAATAGCCTTTTGACACAGATAGCCAGATTTTACCATGGACAAGCTCATCTTGGGAGGGATGCCATGATTAGGTTATTTAAAACTGATTGGTTTAACCCCAAATTCCGTCAAGTTGCTGAAGCAGTTTGCCACCGCTGCATCATTTGCCAACAGATGAACGCAGGGAAGGGAACAGTAGTAAATTTGAGCCACATTGGAAGAGCAGGGGGTCCATTCAGCAGGATGCAAATGGACTTCATTGAGATGCCTGTGCATGGAGGCTTGAAGTATGTGTTGGTGATTGTGTGCATTTTTAGTCACTGGATTGAAGCATACCCTACACGCAGAAACGACAGTCTCACAGTTGCAAAACTACTCTTGAGAGAGTTAATACCACGTTTCGGATTCCCGATCTCTTTAGAATCAGATAGGGGAAGTCACTTCAATAATGAAGTAATAAAATTGCTTTGTGCAGCACTGAACATTGAGCAAAAGCTGCATTGTAGCTCCCGCCCTGAAGCATCAGGTCTAGTGGAGCAAATGAATGGCACATTGAAATCGAGAATGGCGAAAATATGTGCATCGACAAATTTGAAATGGCCTGACGCATTGCCTTTGGTACTAATGTCAATGAGAAACACCCCTGACAGAAAGACTGGATTGTCCCCACACGAGATTCTCATGGGCAGAGCTATGAGACTTCCAGCAGTTCCTGCAAATGCGCTTTTGAATATTACAGATGATATGGTGTTAGACTACTGCAAAGGTCTAGCTGATGTGGTTCGATCTTTCTCTCACCAGGTGGAGGCAACCACCTTGCCACCGATCCAAGGTCCAGGACACACCCTGAAAGCAGGTGACTGGGTCGTGATAAAGAAGCACGTGAGGAAGTCGTGTTTGGAACCCCGTTGGAAAGGACCTTTCCAAGTGATTTTGACGACTACCACCGCTGTGAAGTGTGCGGGAGTTCCCAACTGGATTCACGCCAGTCACACAAAGAGGGTGTTGTGTCCCACAGATGAGGAAGTTGAAGCGCTGAAACTGCCAGTACCTGATAAAGTGCCGAGCGCTGAGGCAGAGCAAAACAGAGCTAGAAGCGAACAGGCAGAAATAGAGGAGGGAGAAATATTCTCTTAGGACGAAACAACCGATTCACTTGGGGAAGACCAAGGAGGAGCCTCAGACAGCGACGAAGCAGCTGAAGGTAACAAAGAGCCTGAAGCAGCTGAAAGTGACAAAGAGCCTGAAGAAAGTAACATGACAAAGGGCTCGAAAGAGGTGAAGAAGCAGGAGAGCCTGATCAGAGGAGGGCTTTCCCAGAAGCAGACGATACAGAAAAGGAAAAGGAAAACCTGATTGACTCCCCAGAAGGAGGGGACAAGGCAGAACAGAACGAAACTGTTCAAACTTCTTCAGAAGAGATCGCAGGTCCATCAAGTGGACACAGTGCAAAGAGAAGACCGAGCATATCACCAGTAAAACTAAGAACTAGAGAAACGTTGAACGACAGTGAAGGGCCAAGAGTGAAAGAGAAAAGAAAGGAAGTGTCTGTCGTGGTACCAACATCAAGTGAAGAAAAGGACTTGGCCAAAGAGGAAAGTACCAGAGACAGAATCAAAGAGAGATGCAAAACTGAAAAGAAAAAGGATACCGAGCAGGAGGTATTCCGGTCCGGAGTGGGCATACGTAGCCAATAACGATTGGTCAGACGAATTCGTATCCCTCAGCCTTGAGAACGAAGAGGCAGAACTTCATTTTGGAAATAAAAACTTTATGGACTCTGTTGATTGAAACCATTGATCACTTGATTGATTTTCTTTTACCGGCTAAGACATTGCTAACTTGACATTGCTAACCTGATTGACTTTTCAACCGGCTAAGACATTGCTAACTTGATTGACTTTGAAACCGATTTTGAGACAACGCTGCTAACCGATAAGAGACTAAGCTGCTAAAGAAACTGTGTGAACATTGAACTCGTTCAGCTTTGTAAATACCTGCAACTTAGAAAAAAAAAAAAACCCTGCAAATACGCTTTGATAAAGTGTCTTCAGCTTTCTGATTCTATACAGATCATGACTAGCTTCACTACACAGGGGCGTAAAATGAAGTGTTGTAAATACATGTGTATAGGATTACTGATCGCATGCGTACTAATAATTGTAGCAATAGTTCTTGGAATGCATGGTAAAGGCGAGAGTGAGACGAATGATGCTTCTACTTCTAAACCTATTATCGTTACTGAACTAACAGCTCTGAAGAGACTCGAGCAAGACGAGAGACACTTGCATGATAAGAAGGAACTTTCATCTAACGTTTTCTATCGCTTATTGAGTGAGTATGTTGAGACCATGGATGCGAAAGATTGTTATGTGTGTACACAAATACCTACCTCAGTAGTGGAGGGGGTAACGTATCACAGCATGCCTCTTACGTATGGAATTACATGTAGTATAGTAGCTTCCAGATTTTATGCTCAAAAGGACATTCATTATTTCTATACTAATTACGATGTTACATTTGCATATGTCCCCATAATAGGGCACCTAAGTAAGATAGCTAGAGATTGGTCTGCCAAATTAATGAGGGAATTTTTCGAACCAATGTCCCCTTTCCACACAGCTCACGAAAATAGGGAGAACCTTACATGCTTGCTTTCACCAATAGAAATAGAATTTTTAGACCGCACTGACGACAGAAAGAACGAAATGAAGGAGAAATTAGAGAAGGAGTTGCACGAAAGGACGTCTGTAGATAATTATGCTTTTGCCGCAATAAAGACACAAGGGAAAATAGCCTTAGATACATTGCATGTGGGAAGATTTTGTATACATAGATTTCCATCATATTATGACACAGTTTTTGTGGGAACGAGTTAATGTAAACACACATACGCATTTCAACAAAAGTGGACGTTCATGCTGAATGGACAAGACCCAGTTATTCCTGGAGTATATTATATTTGTGGACTCAACGCCTATTATCGTCTACCTAAAGGATGGTATGGGAGGTGTTATTTGGGAATATTGTTCCCAAAGGTTTACCAGTTAGATGACTTAAAGAAATTTCCAAGGCTGTCTGAATCACATCATGTTCAGAAAAGGGAGACAGCTACTGGTGTGGTAGGAGATATATTTGGAGCTATGATTCCTTCAGTAGGAGTCATATTGAATTCAATCAAAATACGAAAGTTGTCTACTATTGTGGATAACATGTTGACGAAGTTTTCGGGAGCTATAATCCTGATGGATGCTGAACTCGCTGCAGAAAGAGCTATGACTCTTCAAAATCGGCTTGCCTTAGACATTCTTTTAGCAAAGGATGGCGGCGTTTGCAAAATGCTTGCCACGCGTCACTGTTGTACCTATATACCCGACAACAGTGGAAAAATTAGAACAATGCTTACAAATTTAACTAGAGAAAGTGTAGATTTAAAGGAATTGAAAGAACCCGGAGTTTGGGAGAAAATTGGAAAAGGATTTGCTTCTGTGGGAAATTGGCTCAGCAACGTTTGGAACGGATTGTTACTAAAAATAATAAAGGGAATATTAATAATATTAATTTGTCTATTAGGTTCTTGGGGAATATGGAAAGCTTTCAAAATGTTAAAAGCAAGGAACAAAAGAAAAAGAGAAGAGAAAATAGAGAACAAAATGGTGGAAATTTATAGGGAGAAGTCAAAAGGGACTAAAAGAAAAAGGGAATTGACTGAAGTGCCAAATTACTATACAGAATTTTAATGGAATAAAATTTGTGGGTAGATTTGATGTGATGACATAATTAGTCATCAGAGGAGGGATTGATGACGCAGAAAAAGAGGGTTCGACATATATTCATGTATACTGTGTAACCGACATATATATTGAAGTGTGATTTTAAGTAAAAGAAATAATGTACAAGGGAAATTGTGCCCTCGGGGCAGTTCGCCATCATTATAAACGAGCTTTATTAATCATGAAGTATTAAAAATGTATTAATCCGTCATAATCGCAAATGTATGCTATGATTTCTTGTTTGAAAACTGTTTTGCTTAGCTTAAATTTAGTACAGGCTTTGGCCTAGTTGCTTGGTTTCAAATTCTAACTGCGTGATTCTTTTCTTCCTTGAATTAATGAAATATATTCTTGCTTGAAGTTGTATTTTTCCAGTAGAAACTGGCTGGTACACTTATCTCCAAGGTTTCGTGCTAGGCCGGTTACATCCCCTTTGATACAAGGTCAGTCTCTGCAGGTGCGGACAATGAAGGTACAGATAGTAAAATAATTGGCAAACCATGATACAATTTGTGTTCCAAGGCGCCAAGGACAGTGTATGCATAAATGGGCGCTAGTAAAAGACAATTTTTGATTGGACAATTTGAAGCCAACCTATGAACCCTCCAATGGAAGACCCTACAGAATTTGGAATGTTTCTTACTTAAACCCACCGGACAAAGAGAAGTCAGCCATTTTCCTCGATGCCAGTTTGAAGCCTGATGCCAGACTCCATTTTGGGACGACACCCTGATGCCCTTTTCTCTATCTGAGAGAAGGAGACTTTAAGAATTCTCACCCTAGAGACTTTAACTTTGATTTGCCCTGTCTTGCCCATGCAGTAACTTTGCCCTATTCTCCTTGCCGTTGCAAGGAAGCTTGCCCTTAACTTTGCCCCTTTGAAATTTACCCCATGCTGATCAACCGGTACCTGAAGGACGAAGACTTTTCTTGAATGCTGATTGTATTTGGTAAATATGAAAGGATAAATGTATTATGCATTGTGTTTTTTTTTTCTTTTAGGTACCAACTGCTATTTTGATAGGATCCTAGCTAGCACTTTTCCAAATTTGTGTTGACTAAATTCGTTTTGCATGAAGTCCCACATGCCAATGCTAATTAGAGGTTAGTCGAGGTATTCATTCAATGTATCATGAAGAATTGAAATCTTGTTATGCTGACCGAATGTATGCAATTAGTCAAATACAGTTAGTCACATTGGTGATTTGCATTGCTATAACAGAGTGTATCACTATTCAGATTTTACGTAGATTGCGTTTCTTCCGCCGTTATGGACAGCTAGTAATGTTCATATACATATATCAATTGGTTTTGAGACACATATATATCTTGCTAGCTTTGTTAATATAGGGAAATAAATTCACTAACTTTTAATAAACTGGTGTGGTTATTCATGACTGAAAGGTCATGGTGCGCCGAAATACCAACTGTTATTGATTTCTGATGTGTTATATTGATCTATTAAGTGAGTGCTGATAACCGATTACAAAAGTTATTGATTATTGATCTGAGTGACTCGACTATTGAGGATGAGGAGAGCCCGACTCGGTTAAAAGATTCACCGACCTCCAACGTGTCCAGGTACAGGTAATTTATAAGGGCTGGACGCGTTATCACTCCCAACTCTCCATCTCATTCTCTGCAGCTCTTTCTCGTTCCATTATGTCAAAATGATGTCAAACGTGGTTATCAATTTGTGTTGACTGGTTACTTGCTAATTGTTTAGCGCAAGGTCTATGCTATTCTGTGTGTCATATAACCCCTGAGGTTAACTACACACTATGTAAGAAAGTGAACGTAAATACATTACCAAAATGGTAAAGCTTCAATCGTGATCCACACTAGAACGAATTATTGCAGATATTTGAAGATCTGTATTTTCGAAAATAATAAAATTATGTGCACCCAGGACCCAATTCTGGAGCCACAATTAATACAATACAGGGTTTTGAAACATTGCATTGTGTACAATCCCTTTGGAGCCATCTATGCCAAGTAACTAAATCAATATTTAATGCTACTCACTGTTGATCTGGAAAGATCATATCCTGACACAAAACTGTTGACCTGGAAAGATTCTGTGAGATATGGAATTCTATTGATTTAGATTTAGGTGGTTGATGGCTCCACTCATCTACTCTATAGTGGAGGCAAATGTAAAAAAAATGTATTTAGGTTTTTAGATGCTGCCTGGTCCAACTTAAGCTTCGGTTAAACAACACCCTAACCTTACAGCTATGATTGCCATTGAATCAGCATGTGCCTTTCATTGATCTCCTGAGTTTAGAATTCACCCAACTAGGGTACAACCTAGTGAGCCCTTGGTGGGCTCTTGGTCAAACCCCCTTCAACATTTACACCCTGACCCACCTTTCCATTTAAACCAAATATAAGACCTCCATCCACAAAAATGCCTTAGGGCCCATAATGTTATGATGCAGCGTATAGCGGTACATGGCCCAAAACTGTCTAGGAAAACGCAGTGGAATGATTTTTATAAATTAAATGGTTTAGACCCTTTTAAGAACAAAGTAGTGGTAACTCACTAATATTAAAAGCATTGTTGGATTCAGGATGTCACTTTACAAAGATTTGTGAAACGTTGGTGAAAGCAGAACAGTAGGAGAAGGGAAAACATATAAGGATAACTTGTGTACATTGTGACCAGAGCCCTTATCCTAAAGCCCGAATTCCCTCATTGAAGATCATTGGACAGGAAAAATTGACAAAAGTGACAGTGGTCCCTAGGCTGATAGAAGATACTCCACGGGGAATAGACATTCCTTCTTTCACTCCCAGCTTAAAAATTATTTACAATCATGCATGCCGAAGACAACTTGGTGAAAAGTTGTTTAGTTAGGCAAGCCTACCTAAACCATGGAGACGCAGGCATGACAGATGCTTCCTTACAACAGATCAGACATGGCAACATCATCTCAGTTTCAGGGCTGTACAGAAAGAACATTCCACTTTGGCTAATGCCCGGTAACATGCCACTAATTACTTTAATAAGACTAAGGTAGAACCTTACTTTCTCGTTAAAAAGGATTGCTGTATAAGGTTTCAGGTAATTCCACTAGAACAGTTGCTCAATTAATAGCTTGTATGGCTTTTTGGGCTCAAGTTTTGTATTTGGCTCATAATCAAGTCAGGGGAGGACAGTGTAGAAGAGAAAAGACTGAAGAATATCTTTTGGAAAAATGTTACTTGCCGTGTGTGTCCTCTTATATTAGGAGATATTGTTTAACGATGTACCATTCAATAGAGTAGGTCAAGATTTGAAGGAATCATGAATGCCTTCCTCTCAGGGATATCACTATATGAAAGTCCCAGTTGAATACACAACATGATATTCTGAAGCCATCCTATCATATACATGATAACTTCAACTGTAGCCCAAGCCATGATAACGTTTTCCCTGAGTACAGTTTCTAAAAGAGTTACTCACTGATCAGGGTATTTCTGATGTCTAGGTTAGTGTCTCAGATATGTAGTTTACTAGGGATCACAAAATCAGTAAGACTATGTATCATCCACAAACAGACAACTATCAAAGCCTTGCTTAGGAAAAACATAAAGGAAAGCACAATAAAAAGATCCCTTATGTATGAGATTTTGAGGCCTCAGAGAGCATATGCAGTGGCATATTTGGATGATATTGTGATATTTAGTCCCACATGGGAAACACATATTCAACATATTCAAGAAGTGCTGGGTACTATTAAACAATCAGAGTTAAATGCCAATTTAAAAAAAAGTAAATGAACTAAGGAGACTAAACGTTTGGGCTATTGTATCAGTCACAGGAAAATAACTCGACAAATTAATAAGTTACAAGCAATAAAAATATTCTACTTCTTGTTACAGAAACAGATATAAAGGAATTCCTGAGGTTGATCAGATATTATGGAAGATTTGTAGTTCATTTTGAAGAGATTGTTTGTCCTCTCACTATACTACTAAAAACACAAACCCGAAATTAAGTCTTGAAAGGATGAATGTACAAACAGTTTAACAGATTATAAAATCTATGTAAATATCCAGTACTTAATTGTCTTTATTTTAAAAAGGAATTTGTACTTCAAACAGATTGTTCAGGCACTGGTTTGAGGACAGATGATCACCACAAATGATATCCTGAAGCCATCCTATCATATACATGATAACTTCAACTGTAGCCCAAGCCATGATAACATTTTCCCTGAATACAGTTTCTAAAAGAGTTACTCACTGATCAGGGTATTTCTGATGTCTAGGTTAGTGTCTCAGATATGTAGATAACTAGGGATCACAAAATCAGTAAGACTGTGTATCATCCACAAACAGACAACTATCAAAGCCTTGCTTAGGAAAAACATAAAGGAAAGCACAATAAAAAGATCCCTTATGTATGAGATTTTGAGGCCTCAGAGAGCATATGCAGTGGCATATTTGGATGATATTGTGATATTTAGTCCCACATGGGAAACACATATTCAACATATTCAAGAAGTGCTGGGTACTATTAAACAATCAGAGTTAAATGCCAATTTAAAAAAAAGTAAATGAACTAAGGAGACTAAACGTTTGGGCTATTGTATCAGTCACAGGAAAATAACTCGACAAATTAATAAGATACAAGCAATACAAATATTCTACTTCTTGTTACAGAAACAGATATAAAGGAATTCCTGAGGTTGATCAGATATTATGGAAGATTTGTAGTTCATTTTGAAGAGATTGTTTGTCCTCTCACTATACTACTAAAAACACAAACCCAAAATTAAGTCTTGAAAGGATGAATGCACAAACAGTTTAACAGATTATAAAATCTATGTAAATATCCAGTACTTAATTGTCTTGATTTTAAAAAGGAATTTGTACTTAAAAACAGATTGTTCAGGCACTGGTTTGAGGACAGATGATCACCACAAATTAAAGCCAATTGTGTGTATCAGCCACAAGGTACTAGCTCAGGAACTACATAATTTACAATTGAGAAGGACTGATGAGACATAAAATGGGCAATGCAAGCACTACAATACTACATTTTAGGCAGAAATGTGTTTTACAAACTGATCATGCACCCTTAGTTTGGCTTCCTAAGCACAAAGACATGACTGCGTGAATCCTTCAATGGTTTTCAGCATTGTAAGCCTTCTATTTCCAGACAATTCTTGTAGACTGTCTCACAGCCTATCTGAATGGCCTGAATGGCCACTCCTTCGAGGAGAGATATGTCATGAGGGGAAAGAAATTAGTACAATATGTGACCTGGATAGCCACTGAGAGAAAGCAGAGAAAAAAGCAGCACTGCAGCTGGGGAAAAACTGGAAGTACTGAGGACATCACTTCTGGAATTATGACAGGAAGTCATAAAAAGAGAGACTGGAGGAAATAGGGTGAAATGTGCAGAAGTGGAGAAGAACGCAATACTGCAGGACCTGGAGACATGTCAGATGAATACCCCACAAGGAAGACAGCACGTAGGAGCATCTGGAAGCTCCGGAGGGTGTCTAGAGTGTGACCGCCAAAGTAAATATCGAAATACAGAGCAAGTGGAAACAGAAGGGAAATCAAGAGACCCTGACCTAGGATTACAAAGCGAGATGGACACCAACCATAATCCCTACATTACTGAAAGCAGCTGAGTGTGCAAGAGAGGAGCGGGGCTCTCTGAACCATGGTTAAGGGATGTGATTGTAGCCTCAGGAAAGTAGCACAACCTTTTATTTTTCACTGTTTCAGTTGTTGGCTTTAGAAACACAAATGCATGTATCAGATCCAATGGTATTTTGGAATTCAAGATGTGCTGACTGATGCGAAGTGAGTGCTGCCCTAAAACTATACTATTAAGGCAGTGAAAATAACACAAGAAGGTGTTGTGGTGATGAGGAAACTCTAAAATAAGAATCAGACCATTTTTTGCTGATACTCAAATATTTCTGTTCTGTTTGAAGGACTCCACTATCTACCAGAAGTTGCCAGCTTACCAATGTGATTTTAGGATCAAGGGTATTTGGAAGCATGTCATCAACAAGGATAGAAGACAGACTGGACAGAGAAAAAAAGGGAGAAGTGAGATTAAAGAATCTGGAGGGCTGATCAGTGGAAGCTGGAACATAAAGGTATCAGGCAAGCTTTTCAAGTCAAGGTCACTACGTGACTGTTTTGCTTCCACTAATGACCGAGCTGACAAAAATCTCTAGAATGCACTTCTTAGTTTAAAGAAGACATTTATTATTACTTCACCACGAGGTTCCTGAGAGTGGAGATTAGTAGGTTGGAGGCCCATGTTTAAAAATAGTCACAGCAATGAAAGGAAAATATATCAAAGTGATTCTCAATTGCAATGTACACAGCAAATACATGTGATTATATTAGAGCATAACTGACAAGCAAAGAATAAAAGTCATAATTCATCACCGTAGGGCCTATCACTGCTCGTCATCCTTCTCATGCCAGCAAGTTGATGACCCCTGTTCAACTGCGAGAAAGAGATTTTCCACCCTCACGGGACAGGTCAGGCAGTTGACGTCCTCTCCTGACTGAAGTCTCTGAAAATTCCCCTCACTGCTGCCCAGGGACACCTTTTATAATATTCAAAACAGGCTGGCTACTGTAGGTCAGAGTTGGAAGAAACAAGCGTCGAAAGTTGGCCAAGTTTTCAAGGCTGTCTCTCCCAATGCCGAAAAACACAAAATATGTGCTTCCTTATAATGCGATCGTGTTCGGTAAGAGAAAATACAAAAAACACAATCTTAGTTTACCATGTGGAAAAACACAGCTCATCTGCAATGTCTTAACTGCAATGTCTAATGCCACGATAAAGCCAATAGGCAGCTAAACTGAATACAAAATGTAATGTCTAACACCACCTTAAAGCCAATAGGCAGCTAAACTGAACACAAAATGTAATGTGCTACTGGCGAACACTGAACAACTAATATGCACAGTGGTGAAACACAAAGTCAGTGGTCAAACATAATTATTTTCATTACAGTGACCAATCAGCGGTATAACATAAAAGAAGGCAGGAACATCCAGGGATATTTAAGAACTAGCTGAAACAGTGGTCAGTTGTCTCAGAAGTTTGTTGTACATCTCTCAAAATCATAATTATTACCCAGTGCTTGCTCTTTCTCTGCACCTTTGTTGTTTTCTCCCTTTTCTTCCTTATTTCCTTCCCCCTGCAGTGTCTCCCTTGTTTGGCTTGCTTGCACCTCCATCGCCTGCCTCACCGCATCAGTTACAGTCTTACTTTACCTAGCCGATGTACTTCTCTCGTGCCTGCTCTGATAATATTCTTCTAGTTTCTTTGCTGGGTCATCTTGAACCATCCATTTCCCAGTCCTCATGTACTCCAGGTTGCCAGAGGTTTAACAGTACTCTTGACCTATTAGCAGCACCTTCTAACTTTGAACCTGACATTACAGACAAGATGTGTACTCATAAACATTGATCTGAAGGACTAGTAATCCATATGAAGCTGATATCAAACCACCAAAGACACTCACAGTGTTTCTCTCATGCTCGCCCCATTTTCCCCAAATGGCGAGCATGTGTTCTGAGCCCTTGTTACTTGGAACAATACCAGATTCTATGGGTGGAATCTTCGGTATTAGTATCAGAAAATACCAAACATAGGGGGTCATTCCTACCCTGGCGGTCCGAGACCGCCAGGGTAGGGGACCGCGGATGCACCGCCAACAGGCTGGCAGTGCATCCAGGCCCATTCTGGTCAGAAAAGGGAAACCGGCGGTTTCCCGCCGGTTTTCCCCTGGCCTGCAGAATCCCCCATGGCGGCGCTGCAGGCAGCGCCGCCATGGGATTCTGACCCCTTTCCCGCCAGCCTGGTTCTGGCGGTTTTGACCGCCAGAACCAGGCTGGCGGGAACGGGTGTCGTGGGGCACCTGGGGGCCCCTGCAGTGCCCATGCCAGTGGCATGGGCACTGCAGGGGCCCCCTAACAGGGCCCCACATTGATTTCCAGTGTCTGCATAGCAGACACTGGAAATCGCGACGGGTACAACTGCACCCGTCGCACAAAAGCAACTCCGCTGGCTCCATTCGGAGCCGGCTTCATCGTTGCTGTGGGTTTCCCGCTGGGCGGGCGGGCGGCCTTTTGGCGGTCGCCCGCCCGCCCAGCAGGAAAGCCAGAATGACCGCCGCGGTCTTTTGACCGCGGTACGGTCTTCTGGGGGTTCCCGCTTGGCGGGCGGCGGTCTAGAATCACCCCCATAATGTTTTCAAGCTTGAACCTCAAAGATAAAGATAAAACTAGTGGTGAAGCCGAGAGAGTCACCAGTATGCAAGTCGCACTGAAGAGGTTTTGATAGAAAAGAGACAAGCTCTTTCCTATTAAAACAAACTCTCCATAAATCAGCACTTAAATTGAATTTTTCTTGGTGTCATGCGTCTGACACTACATTGCGGGACCTTTAGAAATGTTTGCTTCCAAAAGCTCCACACAGCTTTTAATGTTATCCTTGAAACCCCCCCAGGTAAACTCAAAATGCTGAGATACTCTCTTCTAGTCCAGATTCAGGTTCAACAAAAACTAGTTTTCTCTTTGGGTCTGGGGGGTCATTATTGTTTTCTTGTCCCTCACTACCAGGCTTTTCCTGGTGGTGACCGACAGAAAAAAATTTCCTTCCTTCTACAGTCCCTTGTCTGATGAACCATCAGAGGAAATATTCTGTCAATGAAGCCAACAGGAGCTCTGTTGATAGAAAACTTAAAGTCCACCAGTCTCTACACAATGCAGGTGGACCTATGGTTTGGCAATGGAATACCCTGACCACCTAATTCTACATGGGTCCTAACTCTCATAAAATCTATTTACGTATATGCAAAATCCACCAGAATGGTATAATTTTCACATTCATAAATGTAGGAGCAAGAGTGATGATGTGTGTGTTACAGTAATTAGGGCCATGCAACAATAAACTCATACATTTCTGTGTAGCCACAATTTTCAAATGTTCTCACCATGAAAATCCACACAAGACAGGTGTAAGTGCCTTTCCAAGGTGGGAGAGGATAAAGAGCGCCCACATATTTATTGGGGATGAGGTGAATTAGGAGGGAAAAAAATGTGTGTGCACATTTCCTCATGCAATTTTCCATCTTGTGTGAATTCTCCATGCTGTTTACATTTTGTGAATTGTTGTACTGCTCAAAATTATTGCCACAAGTTTTCAGAAGTGCTCCTGAGATCATTTGTGAATCCCATAAAAACCCACGCAAGTAATATCACTGAGTTTTACAACCTAGCCTTAAAGAAACTCATTCAATAATCTCTTGTAAATAAGCATTAGCAAAGCCAGTAGCTCCCACATTAAATATGCAGACACAGACCTCTTAACTTTACCAGTGCTGGTTTACTTTTGCATACTGCATGCCTAAACCATTCTAAAATTGACGTTATTGCATGCACATGTATGCAGACACACAGGTGTCAACCTTGGAATAATGTTTGTAAAATTATACTTCCAAGATGGCCACTGTGTGTGTGTGCATGCATTTGCATGCACTGAAAGCCACTTTGCTATGTTTATCATAGTTTGAAAAAACATTGCAAGATGGTCATATGTGCCTCCACGTGGAACTGTTTAGTGGTATGCAGGTGTAGAACATGAATGGGGTACAACAGTGCACATTTGTGCATTGAAAACAGTAGTGTCCCATATGTTTATTAGAGACTGCGTTCTGTGGGTGTAAACGGAAGGACATATCTATTTAAAGATCTATATAAAATAAGATAGTGTGCTCATGTGTGATGGTAAAAGATTGTGCGCTACATATGTAAATGAAAAGTAGTGTCCTGCGCTTATGATGATCTGTGTGCTTCAAGTGTGTATAATTGTGAGAATTGTGTACAGTAGATGACTACATGTTGCATTACTTGTGTAAATGAGATAGTCAGCTGCATGTGTATAAAAGGGGGTAGATTTCTGCATGTAATACTGGCAGGGTAGAATGGTTGTGCATCTTCGAAGAGGTAGTGTGCAGCATGTGTTTTGGAAGTTGTACTGCTTGTGTGCATGGAAGCAGAATGTGTATTTCATGCATTCATTGTATGGGACCTAATTGCTACACATGTATAAAAAAGTTGCCAGTCTAATACAAGGGTCTACTGCAGAGCATCATGTGCTGGTATACATGGAAATGGTAGTGTGCTACACAAGATGATATTGTTTGCATGTGTGTGTCATAGAGTACAGCATGCTGTATATGTACAATGGAGCTGTACTGCACTTGTGCAAGAATGGAACAGTGTAATACATCAGGGATTGCATGAATAAGGGCCTGATTATGATCTTTGACAATGGGATACTCGGTCACAATCGGACGGATATCCCATCCACTGTATTGCAGGTTCTATTAAATCCTATGGAACTTGTAATATGGCAGACGGGATATCCATCACGTTTGTGACAGATTATCCCATCGGCCAATATCGTAATAAGGTCCTAAGTGTTTACCTCTAAATACAGAGCCCGGAAGGGGAATGTTTTCTGCATGTGTCTATGGTATGATTTTAGGACACTGCGTATTACTTGATTAGATGGAAAGCGATATTTTGCAGGACAACTATGGGGCTATATGAGGCTGTTTAAAGTGGATTGTGCACTGGTAGTGTGTATGAAAGAGGACTGTGTGCCACATGCCTATATGAAAGGAACTGCTTTCATGAAAGGCAGGTTACATGACACTTGGGTGTGTTCTGTTAGTGTGTATGGAAACGGCATGTCATCCGAAGAGGTCTGCGTGCTAGAGTTTTAAATAGAAGGTGGTAGTGTGCTGCATGTTTATATTGCTGGCTCCTCCAAACAGTGCTATATGTTTGGAGGGCAGCATGTGCTGCATTGGTACATGGTAATGGACTACATCATCCTATTATTTATAGAAAGCAGTAGTCTAATGCCTGGTGCATGCATATTTATATGGTAGTGTGCTGCATGCATTTATTGAAAGGATTGAGTATATATGTGTACTTTAAATGAGATAGTTGTGGTATGGTGGAAATAAGAGATGAATAAAAACATAGTGAAGTGGAGGAATTAATTTATTCTGTAGAAAGAGAACCCACGACCAAGAGCAAGAGCTAACGGAAGGCAAGTCTTGGAGAGCCAACAGCCAGGAAAGGGAACTCGAGCCATAGATTCCTTCAATACTCTTCTTCAAGAATGCACATATGTAATAGGGCAATAAAGCAATGAAAATGCAAATAAATAAACACTATTATGTCAATGTCACTGTAAACACTACTGTGTTAAGATCACTATATTAACTACTTTAACATACTACAAACCTCCCACCTTAAAAAAAAAAAAGATAATACATCTTAAACCATAAAACCAGGAAATATCATAGTCTACTAATTTGGAAAGCACTTTAATAGATCTGTGGCATCTAAAAACTCCATTGGTGTTCAACATTTCTGTAGATATGACAGCAGGAATCACAGACTCCCTTGTTTCACACTTTCGACTTTGACTATCACAAACATTTTCATACCAAGGTAAATTCAAATCTGTACCCAACATTGAATCATCATTCAGCTTCACATTGACACAAGACTCAGCATAAATCTTTTTCTGTTAATCTATGACAGGTACGACACTGTTCTCATTTCACTAACCTTTTCCAGAGAGCAATACTGCACTCTTGCCTACTTTTAGTTTTTTGACAGAAGCAGAAAATGTGGACTCCCCTTTTATAATTTGTGTGGGTTTCTTAATTAAAACCCATCCTCCCTCAAAAAAAGAGTTTCTATGACATGCTCGGAGAAATATGTTTTTTGGGAGAGTTGTTTCTTAGAAACTCTTCTTCTCACATCTTCAATTGAAAGTGAGGGTTTGTCAACACATGCGATGAACCAATTGGCAACAAGTTTCAAATTGTGATTTCTACATCTCAAGATTTTAAATTGAGCTACGTCAGAGGTTGAATGAGGTGTGGTATGGTAGGCCCATACGTTTTCTTTAAGATAATCTACAAACTCATGCCTGAAGATAATGCAGTCTATAGTCCTTCCTTCAGAAAACAGTTTGTTCTTTCCAACAAATCATTAGCTGCTGGACTGTACAAAGCTACTTGAATATACTTGATACTTGTAAGAATTGTTTCATTTCCTTTGATAGAAAATGGGCGCCATTGTTTGTAACAATTTCTTTTGATGGTTCCACCCAAAAAAAAGTTTTTGAAGAAAACTAATATATTTAGATTGTGATCAATCAAAAACTCAAACTAAATCCACTTAGATAAATAATTGATTAAAACAATGAGGTACTGACTCCCATGAGGTAAAATTTGAAAAGGACCGGAAAAATTAAGGACCCTCAGGCAAAGAAGCTGGTGACAGAGGTTTCTCACTAACTAACCAGTGTTTGTCTGAAACAACACATGGCAGGCAAATATTAATCAAAGATTTCACTTGAGAATTCATTTTTGGCTACCAAAAGAATTGTCTAATTTTTTTACATGTTTGTAGACACTTCCAAATTACCTACATGATAAATTCTTATGATTTTCACTTGGAGACTCACAAGATGTACAAAAAATACATTACGCATACAAATATTACTCTTGCAAGTAATATTCTGATGAATATTCAGTAGTAAGCTCTGATGACACCTGCACATAACTTTGTAGTTCACCCTCTACTTTCTTGGCCATCCTTTCTTTATTTGTGACAGAACTGTGTTCAAAATAACATCCTCTTCCATGACCTTTTCCCATTCTTTCTCAGAAATGTGCCCATCTGTACCCTGCACAGCATTAATTATTCCCACAACACATTCAGAATAATCTTGGTCAGGCTTGTCCTGCTGTGAATCAATCAAATGTAAGCGAGAGAGAAACTCTGAAGTTTTTACCTCCTTGAATATATTTCACCTGCATATCAAACTCTTGTGATCTGGCTAGAAGTCAAACTAGGAGTGCAGATGCCTTTCCTAACCCTTTTCCTGACAATAGATATACCAAGGTTTTATGATCTGTGAACACTTCCAATGACATATCCCAAATATTAGCCTTAAACAAAGGTCAACACTTCACATCAATAGTAATATAATTATTTTCTGCCTCGGAAAGTGTCCTAGAAGCAAATTCTTTCCCATCAACAAATTGTCCAAAAAACACTACTACCCCTTTTAAACTGCCATCCACTGTAACAAAACATTTTTCTTTTGGATCATATGGTTTCAAAGTGGGAGCCTTGATCACCATATGCTTAACTTTCTCAAAAACATTGTTAATCTCTTGTGTCCATATAAATTTAATTCCTTTGTAAAGTAGTTTTCTCAGGGCTTGAACTACAATGGCATACCCCAACACAAAGCTGGGATAATATTCGCACAGTCCTAAAAAGGACCACAAAAGTGTCTTTGTCACAAGGTGCCAATGCTTTTTGAATAGCCTCAAGATTACTAAACTTTGGTTTAATACCTGCTGTGGAAATAGTGTACCAAACCTCTTGCACTATGATTTTGCACTTTTCAGGTCTTACTATCATGCCCCTTGTTTCAAGATATTTAGCACTTTCTCCAATACCATTACATGTTCCCCTTTCTCCTTCATAAAAATCAAAATGTCAGCTTGGAAAGCCTGTATGGACTCTAAATCCTCAAACACAAAGCGTATCATCCTCTAAAACACTTTGGCAGCTGACGCCAGTCCAAACGATGGCCTCGGATATTTATAAGCACGATGTTGTGACATCTTATTAATGTTTATCAAGAGGAATATGGTGATATGCTGAGTGGAGATCAACTATAGAGAAATACCTAGTTCCACTACTATTATCTAGAATCCCCTGTATGTCAAGAAGAGATTGACAGTCCACAATTATATTCTATTTAGAGACCTGAAATCAACACAGTCGCAACTCACAGGATCTTTTCTTGGTTAGAACAACCAGAGAAACCAATTCAGAACTTTTCCTGGTTGCATTACCCTTTCTTTGCACACATTATCAAGCAAAACTTCAAGTTCAGAACGAGCACTCAAAGGAATTGGACACACTTTGTGAACTATTGGACGTGCATTTGTCTTTAGTTTGAAACTATGCTCAGCTCCCGAAACATTCCCTATGTCTTTTCTAAAAGCTTCAGGAAATTTCTTTATTAGCTCTTATAACTCATCTTCCCTTTCGTCAATAGCACATATAAATACTTCACCCAAAGTAACTGGCTCTTCATATCCAGGTCTCAAATCTATTCCTAGTTTGACAAGATCTTTCCATCCTATAATATCTCATCCTCCATCTGCCACATATATCTTAGTTAGAGTTTTCCTACCCAATCATTCTAGGTTACTCTAAAAATAACCCAACATTTCTACATCAAATTCCACCAAAATTTGGGGATTAATGTCTGTTTGCTTTAACTTATATTCAGGTGGTCACATTTTGAACAAAGTATGATCTGCCAAAATTGTCACAGATGCTCCAGAATCAGCCATGACCAGAATATGTCTTTCATCTATAATTGCTTGCACAAGAGGACATTTGATTCTAGACATTTCATTCTTACCTTCAATAGTTAATAAAACATTTTCAAATTTCTTTGAACATTCATCCTCATCTCCCATCTCAACATCACCAATTTTAACTCTGCTATAGTTTCCTTTGTACATTTTACCACCTCCTCTGCACATGATTTTGAAATGCCCCAATTTTGTACATGTGTTGCACATTTTATTCATACCTCTGGGCACCCTTTCTTTAGTTTCATGTTCACTGCACACACCACATCATCATCATCATCCACAGTACGCGCCATGGCAGAGGAGCTCTCATTTCTTGCTGAAGCTTTTAAAGAAATGATAGACCGTTCTATGCTTTTTGCTACATTGATGACCTCAGATAATGTTGGGTTTCTGAAAGTTAATAGTCTCTCCTGAATTTCCTTTGAACAACAGTTAAAAACAAATTGGTCACAGATGTAGATATCTATGCTATTCTCAAATGCACATGTTGATGCTAAAACACGCAAGGCAGCATTAAAGTCCTCAACAGTCTTCTCATTACTTTGGTTGCCCGTGAAACAATTATGCCACTCCAGCAAAACACTTATTTTCTCTGAATACTGTATCTGCATCCTCTCCTTTGCTTCTTCATACACGTCCCACCTGACATTTTCTCCTGTAGGTGTAGGCTAAGTAGACAGATTATCAAAAACTTTCTGACCAGCTATTCCTAAGTGGTTGAAAAGTAATGCAGTTTTGCGTTCCACTTCATACCTGGCTGCTCCAATTGCCACCAAATAATTCTCAAAGATTCATAGCCATTATTTCTATTTTACTACAGGTTTCCCTGAACTTTGTAGAAAAGGCGTAGTGCGAATTACATTGTTATAGGTAGCCATAGTAAATTGATTTTAGGGCAATGCACCACACATAAATAAATTGATGTCACTGTGACTAATAGTTATACCAGGAATGTAAAATATTATTCTTTACCTCAGTAACGTCAAATACTGTCAAAATGAAGTGTTGCTGTGCTGAAAGACCATTGCTCCTGTCATCAGCACTGATCAAATATGTGCAAGGGTTGCTCACACTGCTCATGCTGCTCACACTGCCACTAATGCAACATTAACATACGTTGCTCTTCGTTTGTGACCAGTCCAAAATGGCGGCCAGAAGCAAGCCGAGAATGTCAAGATGCAAAGTGTAATTTATCCCAGCATGCTTCGTGACCTCACCAACCAGTAGATGCCTTACGCACACAAAGTGACTCACATTAGGAGATGTTCCTGTGGAGACCGACTGCACCTCGCTGTAAACTCTTGACATTTTTCAAATATACACCACCAGGTAACTGACTCCTCCCTTAGTCTCCCCTAATCTCTGTACATTTCTCACCTTCACAATTTCGCCTGTGTAAATTAAATGGCAAATGGTGTGTGCTATCAAAATTCCTTGCTCCCTGCATTATAAACACTACTATGTTAATATCACTATATTGATTACTGTAACATACTACAGTAGTTTGTCATCACCAGGGCCTGCTTTCTATATTGGCGCCCTCCATTGACCTCAATAAGCAAGGATTCTCTCACTATCACCCTAAATTGGCGCTCTTCATCTCTCCATAGCCTGTCTCCCACATGTTTTTAGCTTACTTTATACTGTTACTCATATCAGTGTAGGGTGTCGGAACACTTTACATCACACATGTATTATAAAGAGACAATGAATCATACAAGTCTGAAGAAGTACAAACATTTAATTTAAAACATAACTCAGTAGCTGGGGTTGTCTTTACAAACAAAAGGATCACTGTGACAAAATCACTAACCCACTGAGCTATCCAAATAGAATGCAGTTTCGGGGCGTGGCCTTGCAAGATGGCCGACGGGACGCGCTCCGAGTGAGATCCCGCTGTCCCGGCCCAATCCTGCGGTGATCCTGTGGTGCCATATGTGTTTGGACCTCCCCCATTGGCGAGGTTTAGAGCCATAGGGGTAGTGGCGCCTTCTGGCTGCGATTTGGGGCTCTTAGCCCCCAGATTCAATCCTTCCTCGTGTGGGGCCCACTTCGGGCCGCAAGGACTTCGGCTGGGCGGGGCGTGGGAGACTCTGCACTGCGCCCCCGTTAGTGGATCGTCTCCCCTGTTCCTGGGGGCAACAGCTGTTTTGCGGGCCCACTTCTTTCTGGCACAGATAATTTTGCCGCTTGGTCGGGGCAGCAGCCTGGCGTGTGTGGGCCTCCTGTGGTGCTGCAGAGGGCTCTGTGGCTTCGGGGCTCAAGCCGGTTGGTCCTGGATCGGCTCCAGCCCAGCACAGATTGGCGGCGCTGACAGGGTGCTTGGCTGGCTGTCTCGTGGGGGTGCCGTGGGCACTACCTGGTGGACTGCTCTGTGGCCCTAATGAGGATGGCTGGGGTGCCCTGTTGGTGGACCTGCCTAGAGGTGGGCATTTTATCTCCTGATTGTGGACCCATTGGAATGTGGAGTCTACGCCCGGCTGTGTGAAGCTTCTGCGGGGTGGTCGGACCTTCTGGGCCTGGGATGCCCTGTGTACTGTGACTGCATGGTTATTTGTGGTAAATCCTCAGGGACTTGACGGCTGAATTGCTCTGTTCAGGAGTGCGGCCCTGGACCATGCACTATTGCCACCCTCTGACTCAGATATAGTGGTGTTGCATTTTGATTGTCATTAAGTGGCTGGTGAGATGGGGAGGCATCGGCAATCCACTACCTCGCAAGGGAATACTATGGAGCAATATACTACGCCTGCCCAGTTGCCCCAGCACCAGTCTCTTATGAGGGGTCCTGAAGAGGTTCAGAAACTGCCAGCCCCGGCGGAGGAACCTTCTCACGATGAACTGCTGGCTGCAATACAGGGCTCCCATGTGGTCCTCAAGGGAAAGATCGAAGCTGTGGCTGTGGAGGTGAACCTTCTTCGGACGGACCTCCGTAAGGTTTCTGATAAGGTCAAAGTGGCGGAGGGGTCCATTGTGGACTTACAAACTGTGGTAAGCACTCTGCGCAAGCAGATGGCACAGGTCACTTCCACAGTTGGGATGTTGGAGGTGAGGTTGGAGGACTCGGAGGGCAGATCCCATAGGAACAACGTGCACCTCCTTGGGTTTCCAGAATGAGCGGAGGGCTCCTCAGCAGAGGGCTTTGTGGAGCAATGGATCACAGGTTTGCTGAAACCGGAGGGTTTGTCTATGGTGTTTGTGGTGGAGCGAGCGCCCAGGGCTCTGGTAGCCCCTTCTAGACCTGGAGCGCCTCCGAGGGCCATCATCGCGCGCCTCTTGAACTATAAAGATAGGGACTTATCCAACAGGCTGCTCGAGAGACTGACAGGGCTGTGTTCGAAAACTCTAAGATCTCCATCTATCCGGACTACACAAACAAAGTTCAGAACGCCAGAAAAGGGTTTTTGGAGGTGAAGGAACTGCACCCCATGAACATCAGGTATATGTTATTATATCTGGCACATCCGAAGGTGCTCTCAGGGGGCAAGTCGCACTTTTTCCATCATTATGAGGAGGTTTGGAGATGGTTGTAAATATGGGACAAGGCTGGCACAGGTCGCTCCTTGCAGCCCATCAAAGGGGCTGCTCGTGCTTCTGGTGTGGACGATATGGACTGGAGGAAGCGTAGGGAGAGCCAGACACATCTCTCTGCCCAGGGGACTGACATGTCCAATGGCAGGGGTTATTCAGCAGGATGGTACTATGGCTGTTGTGGGACCTGAGATGGCTGTTGAGAGCATTGAGCCATCGGATGCACGAGTGGCATTGAGTGCTGTTGACACTTGATATTGTTCGCTCCCGGCTGGTGCTGTCTGGATGGGAGCGCTGGGGGAGTTTGGGTTTGTGTCTCAGGAGTGCGCACTGCATGGGCTGGGGTTCCGGGCACTGTGATGGGCATAGATACCAGTGGGCACTGTATGGAATTGATCAATAAGATGAGGGAGGACTGTTCTTTTTCTCGCTTATAACTGATAAAAGTCTTAGGTGCACTGACCTCTGTTTACGGGATGGGGGTGGTTACTTCCACTGTTGTGGTAGGACGTGGGACGTTGGGGATAAGGCTGTTGTCCTGGCAACATACATATACATGGATCTACAGTATGTTTTGATGTATCTGTTTTACTGTCTATCCGGGGTGGGTTCAGGGGGTTGGGGTTGGTTAGATTGTGCATGTTTGCATGTGTTTGTTGGTTACGCCAGCAATGCATGGATGTGTGAGATATGATGTATGGACTTGCAAAGCTTTTGCTACTCTGGAGGGAGGAGGGGGAGGAGAATTAAGGGGGATGGAATTTCTGCACCACTCACATGGGAAGACAAATTAACACGCTGACATGGAATGTCAGGGGGTTGAAAACCTATACTATGAGTTATAGGGTGCACTCTTTTCTAAGGTGACATAAGATACATATAGCCTGTCTCCAGGAGACACACATGACTGAGGAGGAGTCGCAAAAACTGGCTAAGAAGTGGCAGGGGCAGGTGTTCTCCTTGTCCTTTTCTTCATATGCAAGGGGTGTGATGGTTTGGATTGCACCGGGTGTCCCATTTACGCATAGCTGTAGCAAAGCGAATGTGGATGGGAGAGATATACTTGTATAGGGCACACTGGATGGATTACCACTTACTATTCTCAACACTTATGCACCTAATATAGATGACCGAGCTTTCTTTGACAATATCCCTGCTGTGCTGGGGGAGGGTGTTGGTGATCCCCTAATATGGGCAGGAGATTATAATTGTATATTGGATGGTGAAAGGGATCGCTATCCGGGTAAACTGGGCACCAAGCCTCTGATGGTGAGGTCTCCCACAGATGTTATGCATAACTTACGGCTCTGGGATAGATGGAGGGAACTGAATCCAGCGAGCATGGAGTACACTTGTCACTCTTAAGACGCATAATACATATAGTCGTCTAGACCATTTCTTCTTGGGTGGCTTAACTCGTTCACAGGTGGGGGACATCAAACATCTCGGGAGGGATTTAGCTGATCATGCACCAGTGTTGCTGCAAATGCAGTTGGGAGTTGATGCGGAGGTGAGGCGCAGTTGGTGCATGCCCACGAATTTCCTGATGGATGCTTGCTGTCGTGAGAAAATAGCAGTGGCTCTTGGAGACTATATGGATCACAATTGGGGGGTGACAGACTCTTGGGGAGTGGAATGGGAAGTCTTGAAGGCCGTTTTGAGAGGGGTTTGTATAGGCACGGTCTGTGGTGGACGTAAGCAAATGGAACAGGAGCTATCCAGATCTGAGGGGGAGCTGGAGGCGATGCAACACCGAGTGGCATTAACAGGGGAGGTGGAACCAGAGCAGCTCAGATTGTATAAGAAGGTTGGTAGATGCTGGGAGACTTTGGATAAGGTCACACCTAGATCGTATAGGCAGTGCCTCCATAGGGAGGGTGATAAGTCTGGTAAATTATTAGCGTGGATCCTCAAGCGGGAAGTTGAATCTCCTCCCATTTTATGTATTAGGAATCCTGATGGTGCGCAGATCACTAATTGCAGGGAGATTTTTCAGGTGTTAGTGGAGCACTTGCAGAGCGTGTCCAGCGCCGGCGTGCCTGTCTCGGACTCTGATCTAGAAGGGTTTCTGCAGGGAATGTGTCTGCCGCAGCTAGATTCGGAACACATGGAGAGTCTAGATGCCAAAATAACAGTGGAGGAAGTGCTGGAGGCAGGGGAGGCACTATCGAAAGCTAAATCTCTAGGCGGGGATGGATTCCGGATTGAGCTCTTCCAAATGTTTTCCTCTCAGCTGAGGGAGCGGTTGTTGGAGGTGTTTGAGGAGGCTCGGTGCGGGGTATACTCCCGGAAACCATACGTCAAGGCGTCGTCTGTCTAATGCTTAAGCCTGGCGGGGACCCTTGTGACCCCTCCTCCTATCCCCCACTTACTATGCTGAATAGCGATATAAAGATTCTATGTAAAATACTGGCCACTCGGCTACGTGGAGTGATTCGGGGCTTGGTGCACGAAGATCAATGTGATTTCATAGCCGGTCATAGCAGGACTTATAATTTGAGTCGTCTAGCACATGGCATGCATGAAACTACGGGGGTTGGGTAGGATTTAGCACTGGTGTTATTGGATTCAGAGAAGGCGTTTGACACTTGACACTTGGCTACTTACTGGTAGTGTTACTGGGAATGGGGTGTGGCCCTCATTTCTGTTCTTGGGTCCGTTTGCTGTACACTGCACCTACCGGGTGAGCGGGGAGCTCTCAGACTCCTGGGTAATCGGGAGGGGTACCAGGCAGGGTTGCCCTCTCTCACTGCTTCTTTTTGCATTGGCCGTGGAGCCACTGGTGGTCTGGGTTCGCGGGGAGCTGGCGCCCTGGGGCATGCAGCTGGATAGTTTGTTGATCTTGTTGGTTTGGGCTGGTCGTCGTAGCAAAGTGGCGTTGTCCACACTGCAGAGAGAAATGGTAGATGGAGAGTTGGCTATCCCCAATGTCAGGCATTACTATTATGCAGCACATCTACAACATGCTGCAAGGTGGATGACCCAGTTTGATAATTGGGGGAAGCAACTTTTTTCAGGTCTAATGGGAGGAGAGGAACTGGTGCATGCCTTGATGACGGGAGGTCGATCGGAGACTGCTGTTCCTTATTTGGTTAGAACTACTGCATGGATTTGGGAGCAGGCAGTTAAGAAAGTGCTTTGCTGCACTCCATTTGATAGGGAGTTGAAGATCTGGGGTTTAGCCCCTTTCAGGAATATGGATACTTTAATGTCTATGGATGCCTGGAGAGCAGGAGGTTGCCTAGTTGTGGGTGACTTATGTCTGAATGGGGAGTTTATCTCCTTTCAGGAAGCACAGGAAACGTTTGGACTGAGGTCTGGTCAGTTTTTGCAGTAGGCCAAGATGGAGAGCGTGGCACAAGAGGTTTGGTCTGGATTTCCGGTGGCCCTTCCTGCCTCGCAGATGATGAACAAATTGATTACCCTGTTTTATATGGCGCTTATGGAGGATCAGCCGGGTGTGAAGTGTGTGGCACGTGGGGCATGGGATCGAGAACTGGAAGATCCATTGGAGGACGTGGAATGGGATATGGCACTCTCGTTGGTGCACACGGTCTGTTGTAATAATAGATTTATGCTTTTACATTTTAACTTTGTTCATCGTGTATATCTTACGCCTGCCCGTCTAAATAAGATTAACAAGACAAAAGTGGTTGGGTGTCCTCGATGTGGGGAGATAGGTGCTACTTTTCTCCACCTGCCTTGGTCCAGTAGGGAGGTGCTGCTCTTCTGGCAGGAGGTGATCCGGATAACAGATGGGGTCACAGGATTGGGACTCGAAGCAACACCTTTACCCTGTCTTTTAGGTGTGATGCGTAGATCAAAAGGCAGGCGTATCCCATACAGATTTGCACAGCTTGCATTGGTATTAGCTAGACGTAGAGTGGCTATACGATGGATGAGTGTTTGGAGCCCTTCCATTCCATATTGGACCCGAGATGTTCTGGAGTGGGGCACTTCTGAAGAGCAAAATATGAGAATGGAACGTAGGAGGGTGCCCTAAGAGATATGATGGCCTGGGGGGCATTATTGGAACACTTCACGGGGTGGAGGAGTCGAGCTCGGACCATAGCACTGAAGATGAGGGCTAACGCCTGGGTTGATTTTGTGGTTTAGAAGATGTGACAACCAGCTGTGGTGTATTTGTGTTGTTATGCCCATGCTAGAACTAGGAATTGGTTACACAGCAAATCCTCAGTAAGGGAGGTTTGGGGTTTCCTCTGTTTTAATACTTGGCTGTGCTCAGTTTGTCCTCTATTATATGCCTCTTTTTCTACTCTGGGGTTCTGTAGATAATATGATGTCTCGCAATGATATGCACTGCACTGTTTTTATCTTCTTTAAAAAATTAATAAAACAGAGTTTAAATAAAAAAATAGAATGCAGTTCCGTGGTATGCTTGTTACACGTGTGCAGGAACATTAACGGTCTGCACCACTTCATATATTCAAAACTGCAACTCAGATCTCTCTAGAGGGTACATTGATAACAAGAGATTTCGTGACATGTGTATTATTACCTGAAATTGCTTAGCCACACAATGAACTCTGCAGCAATGTTTTTAAACCAAACAGATATTTTAAAAGTGCCCCCTGAGTTCAGCACCCAGTTCAGCTGCACTTGTCACACAGCCCTAAAGCTGGCTCTGGTCATCACTGTATAGTAATGAGTAGATAGTGCTACATATGTACCTTAACAGAAGTAGTATATTTTAAAGGAAGTGGTGTATTTGCTGTTCACTTTAAAGGATGTACTGTACTGTATTTTTTCCATCCCTGTCCTTCACAGTGGCATGACAATGGGGCCATGGTCCATAAAGAAAGGAATTAAAATGACCCTCCAGCTCCGTGATTGTGTGGTATATCGCAATCTTAAGTGGGGTGCAAAGCCCCCATACCTCTGGGTGCCAGTGCACCAGTTCCACTATTGGTGGCTACATCCGCGCTACCCACTTTTGCCCCTTGAACGGCATGTCTTTATTAATTTTGAGAATGTAGCTTAGATTTTCAAACAGAATGACTGCCATTTTCTATACCTTTTTGCATAAGCTAGGATCCACATCTGCAGGGCAGGTGGTGTGTGTTGCTGCATAATAAAAGACCTTTCGCAAAGATTGACTGACCACCTTTCTATTGCTTTTTTCTTTACTTGGGTGTCAAAACGATATTAATGAGGTAAACCCTTTGCACAGAAAGTGCTGACATGTGTAAAAAAATGCCAAAATTATGAGTTCATATAATAAAAAATCTACAGTATTATGCCACATAATTTGCCTTTTCTTGCTGCATAATGTAGCCAACCCTCACAATTTGTTCCCTTGCTGCCACATAATTCCCGGGCCCATGTCCAGTTAAGTTACACAAGTCCACACTGCAGTCAGAGCGACATCTTTCCACACTATTCCCTAAAAAATGTTTGAAATTGTGGATTTAAATCTCCTGCAGAATACAAACTCCATTGACAGTTAAATAATTATTAAACCTCAGTGGGTGTATTTCTTTTACTGCACAGATTCTTCGGCAATGCTGCACAATAGGACACATCAATCACTTCGCACCAAGCATTTGCCATAAGCCAACCTTGCATTGTTAATTGGTTCAACTAAGCATGTGCCCTGTGGTGTCTTTAAAGGGGCCATCCTGAGTAGGATACATTAATTTCTGTTCTCCCAGGCCAGGAAATTATTATTATAAATCGCCTTTTAGTAATACATACACACACAACCACACACTAAGGGCTTGATTCACAATACTAGATTTTGTAGAATGTAATGTACCACTAAAGTAGTATTATTTACTTGCTACAAAATGCAATTCACAAACCTATTATTTATTACACAATAAGTAAACATAAACATTTTCTTCCAGGTGGGATATTTTAAATAAATCTTTAAAGAAAACAATTTTCATTTAATATATTTAAGTTCCTTAAATATTGAATTCAAAATTAAGTCAGTAGTGATGTAGCTTTTTTATTTTGATCTACATTTAAAATAAATACATACAATTGGTTTACATTACTATTTATCATAAAGATATTTGTACTTTATGTCATACACAAGGGCGTAGGAACTGTGGGGTACAGGGAGGATATATCCCCACCAGATTTTGAAGTGGGGGATGCAGGGGACAGATTTTTAAATGGAAAATGATTTTAAACTGTGGCAGACCGTCTCTCTGAAGCCAGGCTGCACATCGCCTAGGTCTTCTTGAAGCGCTGTAACCAGAGGACCATAATCTGTGGAGTTTCTATGACCTTTGTTTTCTTAATTATTTAATTGCAGTTAAAGGCAAGTTAGACAAGCCAACAGAGTAAATCAAGAGATGCTATTTTATGTCACTTTAGCGTCACCAGATTTTGAAACCCCAAAACAGGGAAGATCCACAAACACAGAAGTAAGACTACAATGTTGCATCCACCAGGAGTCATAAACTGGCTTCTTCAATAACACAGACAATGTGGCATTAAGGGAATTAAATGCAACTTTTAAAAAACAACATCACTTGTGTCAACTAAATAGCATTCTGCTTCGTGCAGGCAACGTTTTCTGCACTGCAACACATGAATACTTGCCCGATTCTTAATTCAGTTTACCATGGATAAAAACTGGGGCATGTGCTGTATTTGGTAACAAGTGTAGGAAAAACAGGGACTGTCTTAGCAAATCCGGAACACTTGATCACCCAATGTTAAAGTTACTTCTGGCTCAACTGACTTGGAGAAAACGAGATTTCAGGAGAGGCTCGACACCGCAATGACCACAATTAAATAATCAGTAGAACACAAAGGAATCTCGGATTCCCCGCAGAGTTTGTTCCTTGTGTTACAGCTCTTCAAGGAGGCACTAGTGAAGTGATTTTACATAGGTGTTTTCTGTCACTGTGTTTGGTCTTCAGTGTCTGTGGAAACATTCCAAACAGAAAAGTACACCTTTACTTTTTATGACTACACACAACTATATAAGTGTGTGAAGTCTCAATATGATTAAAGGTGTGCTTAATGTATTTTTTGACGTCCACATACCAAAACTAATAACATTGGCTGACTGCCTAAATACAAAGCACTGCCCTTTGGAATTAAATGGAAGAGAAAAGGGTGCAACACTCATTCTCTCCAATGTACAATATACCGTCCTGTATCCCAGCTTCCCCACATGACCTAATGACTTTACTTCACTATGTATCATGTGCTTTAGTGCCTAGTTTGAGAGCACACTGAAGTCATTCAGTACAGGACCTGTGCTCTAATAACCCTCACTTGTTTATATTTAATATACAAGAATCTTGCTTAATATGTGATAGCAATATGGGCTACATAATAAATAACATGATAATCTGACACATTTTGTGTAACTTGTGACAACGTTGTTAGGGCATGGGTATATTCTTGAATGTTTCCTTTTAAAAGTAATATTTTCAATAAATGTCACTCAATTACGTGATATAATTATATGTACCTAATTGAGAGACCGGCACATGTTGAAAATATATATTGTTTCATTCATTTCAAAGGTGTTCTCATATTTTGTGATGCTCGTACTTTAGCTCTCGGCGATTGGAGCAAAACCAGACCCGAGGCTTGGCTCTCCCCAATGCTGTCTGTGTCACTCCAAAAAGGTAATGTCTCTGCCCATGGATAAACAGGCAGGCAATGAACAAACCCATGTATTTGCATAAGACAGGCTGCTTCTGATTTAAAAAATTGTTTACAGCCAAGCTTATGCGCCTGGAGCCTGCTAGAGAATCCCATCCTCTGCAAGTGCTAAGAGGCTTCACGGCTTGCATAGCCCCGTGAAGTTTGCTGGAAGCATGCAGTAAACAGAAGAGAAAAAATGCAAAGAGTGTTGCTGCAATTGTATTTTTCTCATTAGTAGCCAAAGCCAACATTTCCTCCTCTAAGGCTAGGGTAGCCCGCTGCAATTTCAAGTGTTCAGAGACTCTTGAGTTCAGTTCATGAGCTGCAGATGGAACAGCTTGGAACTGTTGAGTGATGATGACTTCTTCCTGGTTGCAAGATGTGCTGCCTGCAGCTCATGTCGTAACTCTGAGAATTTGTGCGTGGAGTTTATGCATTTTAAACAGTGAAATGCCTTAAAACAAAGGCAGATCTCTGCTTAAACATATCTTTTCAGGCGAGAGAAAAGTCAACTCCCAAGCCGTGCTGCATCTCATGTCCTGCTTGCTGTGGAAACACAGATTTCTACAGCTTCTTGCCTGAAACCCATAACGACCAGGGGAACAATTATGTATGAAAAACCACCCACATTGAAAATGTGCCCCAGTGCCATGCTATTAGTAGTGAGTGCTATGCATATGCCTATAACATAACAGTAAAGCAAAATTCCATTCGGGTTCCAGTGCAACAGCCGTAAGATCTTTTTGTCAAGAGGCTCCAGATACTTTTTTGTAAATTACCATTTCATCCCAATTAGCCAAAAGTCATTAACTGGAAATGCAAGTCATTAACCTGGAATTGCCCTAACTGCCATTCCGGCTCCACAGGACGGGTGACCAGAGACTGCTCCATCAACCAACAAAACTTCTGACAGGCAGACCAGGTGCCAGTCCAGATGATAATGGATGACATACAGGGTGACTGAGGAGGGGCAGTGTCACCAGCCGACCAATAATAACAGGGAAATGCCCCTTATAGATCAGCCATAAACATTCTCTTCTTGACCAAAGCAATTCTAAGGGCTCACAGAATAAGTGGAAACTCACGGGAAATGCCTTGTTTCTTCACTGCCAGATATTTTGGCCAGGGTGCCCAATCGAAGCCCAGGAGCAAATGGTTCAATGAGGAGATAAGAGTCACAAAAAACAAACATGATGTCTTTTGATGTCTGGGATGTGAACCCTGAGACCTTTTCAAAGGGATACATTATCTCAAGCATCTGTGCATGGATTGCCAAATGTGTATGATTTTGGGGCGCTCATGGCAAATGGCAACCATAGGAATGAGGTCCCCAAGAAGATTCTCCAAGGTGTCTAAGCTGTTGCATAATTAAGCAGAGGGAGAAAATTCGAAAAATACGGTAGCGGATGTTTCATGCAGGTGACAGAGGGAGGTCAAGGTTCATGTAAGAGATGCCATTATCATACAGCACCTAGTGGAAGTCCACCTCACTGATTTGTGGAATGTGAATGTTGTTATGCATCACTCTCATACAGTCCACCTGGGAACGACCCAGGAAAAGGAAATCCCTAAAGCAGCTACTAAGGAAAACAGTCACCAAAACTCAATTTGTGATTCATCAAACAAGTGTATAATGCAGGCTTTATTATATTGTTACTGAAAGCCATGGGCTGCCAGAGTGCTAAACAGCATCAGTTTAAACTAAAGAAGCAAACAACCAAAGTGAAAATTTCAAGAAAAATGCTAAAACTAGCATAATCCTAGGGCAGGTAGCGCTCAAGCAAAAAAAAAGTGGTCAGCTCTTTCCTAACAACTAAAAGTGCTGGATCAAGACTTGGGGAATGGAGAAGGTAATTCCAGAGCACCGGAGCCACAAGTGAAAAGGCTTGAGTGGCAGTGCAAGATGCGGTTAATACAAGTAGCACACAGTCCTCCGAAGACCTAAGGTTTCACAGCCAGGTTGCTTCAAAGTAAAAGCCTCATAGGTAAAGCATGCCAGGTTATATGAAACAAGTGCCTATAAATGTAGCCATATCAAGGTTGAAAGGGCAGGCTTAGTATCCTCATAGTCCTAGTCGTCCTAATGAGCCTAGTAGCTGAGTGAAGCAAAGTTCAAGTGGAAGGGTGACACATTAGGATTGTACTACTGCATGTTGAGGCTAAGAATATCATGGACAAAAGATGGAAGACCAAAACCATCGAAAGGTAGGTGCATATAAATGAAGTATAGACTTACTATTCCTAACTCCACATGTATGTACCTTGAAGCTATACGTCGTCACGGTATATGTGGGATTAGGCATAAAAAATCTATACTCACTTTTCAATATTTTGGATTTGATTCTTTTGCCTTGATATTTGTATACCTCGATATTCTAGCTTCAGTATTCAGGGGGGATACCCACTTTTAGGGAGACCGATGAACAATGCATCATCGCAGTCAATATGTGACAACCTGAGATTCCTGGACTCAGCGACAGGAAGAAAAGGTATTTTACACCTGAGAAGGTACGGCTGTAGGTGAGCGGCCGAGGCTTTCTAAGAAATATGAGCGTGTACAGTTTTTTTTTTTACATATTTTATGTATGTAAAATATCGACACACACAACGTTACAAAAAACACTTTTACAGTATACTGGTCATGAAGCCACTAAACTGAATAGCATTGCAGTATGTAAAAGTTAAACATACTCGTGTGAAAATAAAAACTAACCGTGAGCATCGCTGGTCAATATTTCTTGGATGACTTTTCGCTTTAAAACTTAAAATTAATATTCATTTTTTGACTTCCTGGATTTACTGACGTTTAAAAAGGCAATATGTAACCTAGTGTTTGAACATTTCCTTCAGGATGCCTCCTTCCGATCTACTCGAAAAGTTTGGAGTGTTTGCAATATTTTAAACTGCATACCGCTGGTGTGATAATTTGAAAAATACTTTTGGCTCACGTTTTTTATGGGAAAGTATACAGCCAATGCAACAAAGTTTGCAAAGTTTCATCATAAAGATGAAAGAAAGATTTAGGCCCATATTTACCTGAAAATTACAGAGTGTGACGCTGTGCCAAAATTGGCAGCGCTGCGCTCCGTCATTTTCATGATGCAAGGATGTGACATATTTAATTGAATACTGCGCACCCCTGTGTTGTGCAGTGCACTGGTGCTAAATTGAGCTGCCTAGCGCCAACGCAGGCATCCTTGCACTATTGGGCTTTGACTGTTTATGTGTGGGAAGGTGTCCCTTCCTGCACATAAACAATCACTAATGGCAACTTAGCATTTCTGTGTATGCTGCAGAATGCAGCACACACAGTAGTGCCAAAGCGTCATTTTGAAATGATTGTTTAGGTGCAGGAAGGGACACCTTCCCGCACAAAAACAATCATGTCTGGCATTTTGCTCATTCTATGACTGCTGCACCCCTGGGGTGGCGTTAGATTTTGGCGCTACCTCAGGTTTACGAAAACTCGTAAATCTGATGCAGCGTCAAAATGTAATGGGTGTTGTTTTGGCGTGCCCACAGCAACACCCATTGCACTCCCCGTCCACGTAAAGGGCTGCAAGTGAAGGGGCCGTATTTAGAAGGTGGCGTTAAGCAACAAAAAGTGGCTTAATGCTGCCTTGTAAATACGGCACAGTGCTTAGCTCCACCGGACAATCACAAAAAGTGACACTCAGGTGGTGCTAGGAACCCAGAAATATGCACCTTAATTTTAGGGGTTTTATCAAATTGTTTTAAGCAGTTGAGGGCTGCATGTAAAACGTTAAACACCACTGATTTGGAATTACCATGTGTGAGTCATAATTATATTGCTGTGTTATCAGGACCAGCCTTGGTTGGAGGCTTGAAACAATGTAGAAGTGATCCATAAAATCGAAGGGAAACATGCGTTTACACATCGCACATTTTTGTTTTATTTTGCTCTTGACCTCACTGACGGACTGTGATAAAAAAGTGACGCAACTGTGTGATGAAGGTCCGGCGGTAGCTTGGTTGCTAAGATTGGGGGGTGTAAGCTTCCGATTTCACAACAATCACAGTGACATGTCTTGTTAAAATACATTATATGAGAAGCAGGACATGAGGGGACGTAAGAGGCAGTGAAATGAGAGAGGAGTGGAGATTATTAGGGGTACTTAAAACACAGGGCCATATTTATGGCCAAGTGATGCAGCACAGTCCAGCAAGTCACCTTGCTACACTCCATCACATGGATAGGACAGGATTGCATTGTATTTGAAAGCCTAGCACCAAAGCAGGCACCCTTGCTTCCATTGTAAGGACAATGGTTTTTGAGCAAGAAGGGATAACTTCCTGCAGAAAAACAATCGCCTGAGGCATTTTCCAAATTTTCTGAGTTTCGGAGGTATTTGCAGAATGCAGCACACATAGAAAGTGTAAAAATATTACTCTTCACCTGGAAGGCGTAGCATTTTGGCGCATTGCTAGGTCTACCACTTTTGGTAAATCTGGAAATGCATCAAAATCCATGGATGTTTCATGGGAATACACATTCAACACCCTGGGAACGCAACCCTTGGGCAGAGTAATGCAACACAGCAATTTACGCTTCTTTGCTTTACTCCTAACTTATGAAGCCACTAAGGGACATGCAAGGTGGCCTTGGGTGGCTTCATAAATCGCATTTTGGGCTTGTGTCGGTCTTGTGCAAGAGTGAAGCAACGGGTCTCATATATATGCCCCAGAGTATTTTTCAAACAAACCAACTTTTTATGGCCTTCAAAACAGAGACGAGAGAGAGAGTGTGTGTTATTCTCAGTGTGGGCATGTAAAACTTATGGGTGAATTCTGGCAGATTCCCTCACCATCCCTGACTAAGAGCATCTGTACTCAACTATTCAATAAAGAACACATTTTTAGGGGAATGTAACAAAGCAAACACCACTCCCCTGAAGGTACGCCCATGGTGAAATGATGATGGACAGGCTCATTTATCGGTTTCTGGTTGACACTGGTTTGGCGATTACTTTCTGTCCTTCTTTGCCTTGTTTAAATATTGATCCTCCCCTGAGCTGACGTTTTTGGCCACAAGGAAGCGGGGAAAAACAATGTCTTAGCTCCCTTTGGCAGGATGGCACTTTTTAGTGCAAAGCACTGTACGATGCAGCATGGACACACTACCCTCAATATTTCACACCATGTCCAATACAGATAGCTGTAACCACAGACAAGGTGATGATTTATTTATTTTTTCCACTCTATGTTAAATCATTATTTTCTTTGATAAGGTGCGTTTCAATTTATTTTGACACTCTCCTTACGCTCACTAGCAGAGTTAACAAGCTGTTGGAGAAGACCAGTCCAGCCAGAAAAACAATAATTTTCTTTCTTCTATCCCGAATGTGTTACCCCTTTTGTATGTGTCACCTGCCGCAATAAACATTCCAGAGGGTATCCTGGTGCCAGTAACTGTGTTGATGGCACAAAGTGCCACTAGGTGGCAGTCTTGCTTCATAGAGGTTCTGTTCTTCCCCTTATTTGCTTCTATCCTTACATAGTCAGAGTGTGCTGGTCATCGCCACTGTATGCTGTCCTTCACTGGTGTACTTTAGAGATTTTTAACTACCGGCCATGGTGGTAAGGGTGATCTTTGTTGACAGGGAAGGATAACAAATACTTAACAAGCATTAACTTACGAATCCCGTTTGCATGCTTGTAATACCAATAAAAAACACATCGTGGCAGCAGAATGCCATGAAAGTGAAGTTATGCAGCTAAAAATGTATCGAGCCCTATATCTACCATTGCTGACATAATGGCGAGTGAAAAAAAATGCATCTTTCTTCGATATGCAAGATCATTTATTGTATTATTGCAAGGGTCTCATTAGCGTCGGCAGTCAAGCGCTCAAATAGAATCAGACCTTTGGGTGGCAGTTTTTTGTTTTTTCTGGCAGCTTTATATAGTGTGAACTGCACCCGAAAGTATTGGAACGCTTTACATGAGCACCTGTTACATTACGCAAAGAAACATTAATATTTGGTGGGTGCAGGGAGATTAAGGGGAATATTTAAGAGCCTCTTGCGCCATGGAAGCATCACTTTAAGCGACGCTCCAGTGGCGCTATGCACTGCAGCGTTTTTACAAAGCGGTGTTAAGCCACTTTTTGTGGGTTAACGCCACCTTGTAAATACAGCCCCTTCAGATGCAGCACTTTGTGTGGATGGTGCGTGCAATGGGTGTTGGTGTGGGCATGGTACAGCATCACCCATTGCATTTTGATGCTGTCCCAGATTTATGAGCTGTTGTAAACCTGAGGCAGTGCCAAAATCTAACACCACCCCAGGGCTGGCGTTAGAGTGGCACAATGAGGAGAAATGCTTTCATTGCTCCTCATTTTGTGCTCTTTCTATGTGTACTGCATTTTCCCGCACCCATAGAAGGAGCAAATCGACATTCAAGATTGTTTTCATGGAGGAAGGTGTCCCTTCCTGCAAAAAACAATCTCCCCCTCAACGCAGCCATCCTTGCACCATGGTGCAAGGGTGGTTGCATTGGTGCGTAACAGAAAATTTTGCGCCGGTGCAGGGGCAAACATGCTATTGTAAATACAGCACATCCCTACGTTTTGTGGCGCTGCCAGATTTACCATTGTGTCTGGTTTTCATGTCTCCTGGCAACTGGCAGTTGCAAAGGAGAAATAAAAATAAAATGAGTCCAATTCACAAAGCCAATGCTGCCATAAAACTATATGATTATGGCTGAAATGGCTCAACTTTGACCTATCCACAGAAGGCTATGTGGCAGATGTAAATAATTTATTAATGCATGATTGTACGGAACGACAACGCTAAATTACACAGTAATAAGTACATAGAGGTAAAGAGAGGGCAGAGCACGGCAGATCAAGGCATGGCTTGCCTTGAGGGATGGTACACAATGACAAAGTCACGAGAGGTCATTCACAAACTTATCTCTGACCATTCTGCAACCTGGAAATGATCTGATATTTGGTCCTGCAAAAGGGTCAAGAAACTCCCCTTTCCGGATGTGAGGGGGAATGGATCCACAGAGAACCACATTCTCTGTGGATGTAGAAGCACAGGGGCCCACTCCCTGCATCGGATACCTTTATTTTTAAAAACCATACAGCTCCCACTCCTACTTTTTAATGAAGTTCTGCCTGGGTAAGTGTAGCCTCTTAAGTAAGAAGAGGGCCATCCCAGTTTTCATTGAGCCTCTGGGTGTAGCAGAAGGGGTTTCCATAGTTGCCAAGGTTTCAGGATGCCATGTCTGTCATTTTCATAATTACAGTGTAATTATGAGTGGCATTTCAACGACTATGAGTGACACTTTCTCGCGAGCAAAATGGAAGCAAGAAAGACGAGGGCACCATACAAATATCGGTAGGATACATATTTTCTCACAATATACCGAGAATCCTATACCTCCAGTGGACGCTAGAGCTACCTTGTGGACTTTGATAAACAGTACTCAGAGCTTCTAGCAAAGTGAGGAACTGGAACTACACAGTTTTGTCGCACTTCTGGACACGTTTCTTTTGGTTACAATCTCAGGCATTGCAGTAATGCGGCAAAATGACCCAAAATGCGTTATTCTAACGCGAGATGTGTGGCACTTGGCAGTGCTAGGTTTCTTAATGGGTAACATGGTTTTCCCATAAGGAAAGAAAGATATTTGAGAAATACCAACCATCCAAAAATGTCACGACATTTGCAATAACTTGCATATAGTGCAGGGTTACAAGTGTACTACTGCCAATGTTTCTGAATTGCAAAAAGAATCAAATCTGCATCCGTTCCTGGTGGAACTTCCAAGGCTGCAAATTTACTACTTTTGTGGCAAAGAGGTTCAATGTTAGCTCCCGTCTACCTAATGGTATTCAGACTTTTATTTGTGATCACTTGAAAAATGTATATTTAGCAACTTTATGTCTTGATCAAGAATGTTTGAATTTCTTTTGAAGAAGGGTCTTTGGCATTGACCCCTTGACTACACTAAAGCCGCCAACGGATAAAGGGGGAGAGGCAGTCAATTTGGACACAGTGACATACAGAGAGGAAAGTGTTAGAAAGTTAAGTGATGTAGGTCACTACCGTCCCTTGAAATGATATCCTACCAACTGGTTATAGACCGTAATAAAACATTTTGTGGATGAAGCAAAGGAGGCAGGGTAGATTACTCAGAGAAAGGTGGATTTGTTGGCAACAGACAAGCCCGTCACTCCGTCCTTTTACATATTACCTAAGAGCGACAAACCACAACACCTACCCCCGTAGGCCAATTGTTTCTGACCTTGGATATCTTTTGGAACCACTGTCATAAATTATAGATATTTTTTAAGACCCTCAGTGGGTGCCATGCTATCTCATCTTCAAGACACTAAAGACATCTTAAATAGTTTGGAGGATTTGCCTTTTTATACCACTACAGATTTTTTGTATTTCTTTTGACAGTCTCTACTCTCTACTATTCTTCAGGACGAAATTTGGGAAACCATGTGGTCTGTGCTGCTACACAGCCCCCATGGCTACATCACACCTATTGTTTTCATTATGAAGTGTGCTAAGTTAGCCATGACAATACTTTTTTTCAGTTTGAGGATGGTCTCTTGTTACAGGTGTCCTGGACATCTGTGGGCATTACCTTTTCCCCACATCTGGCTAATCTCCATGTGCTTATTTTTGAGACAGCCCATACTTACCCAGATCTGAGCCCTGTCAGTATACATCAGAGATTTTGGAAACAATGGTGGTCATTCTGACCCTGGCGGTCTTTGACCGCCAGGGCGGAGGACCGCGGGAGCACCGCCGACAGGCCGGCGGTGCTCCAATGGGGATTCCGATCGCGGCGGTAAAGCCGCGGTCGGACCGGCACCACTGGCGGGGTCCCGCCAGTGTACCGCGGCCCCATTGAATCCTCCGCGGCGGCGCAGCTTGCTGCACCGCCGCGGGGATTCCGACCCCCCCTACCGCCATCCAGATCCCGGCGGTCGGACCGCCGAGATCCGGATGGCGGTAGGGGGGGGTCGCGGGGCCCCTGGGGGCCCCTGCAGTGCCCATGCCACTGGCATGGGCATTGCAGGGGCCCCCGTAAGAGGGCCCCTACATGTATTTCACTGTCTGCTGCGCAGACAGTGAAATACGCGACGGGTGCAACTGCACCCGTCGCACAGCTTCCACTCCGCCGGCTCGATTCCGAGCCGGCTTCATCGTGGAAGCCTCTTTCCCGCTGGGCTGGCTGGCGGTCTGAAGGCGACCGCCCGCCAGCCCAGCGGGAAAGTCAGAATTACCGCCGCGGTCTTTCGACCGCGGAACGGTAACCTGACGGCGGGACTTTGGCGGGCGGCCTCCGCCGCCCGCCAAGGTCAGAATGAGGGCCAATATATTGATGACATATTGGTGGTCCGTAGAGTGGTGATGTTAATGCTATTCTTGAGTTCAACGCCTGACTCAACTATAGGAATCCAACCCTGAAATTCATCCGTGAATACAGTAAGGACATGTAGAATTGACACATGGATTCCTAAGAATGTACAATGTTCTGACAATGTATTATTTTTTATCTCACTGACACCCCAAGAGGAGAATCTGCTTCGCTGTTTGTTGATCACCATTGATACCAGTATAATTTTATACCTTATCACTGTATTTTATAGCAGACTGACTCTATTAGGTCCTGACGAATGCCTGCCACACCTATTTAAGGTTAACTTTAGGGCAGAAACATATTGACCAATCCACACTGTCAGGGATGAGTATTTTAACTGCTTCACTTCACAGTTTTTAATCCTGTTCCTCGTAGACAGAATATAGTTCTACGACCTGACCAGGAGATAGTTTTAAGTTCACCACATAACATTCTTTGCACTCTTCTCAGTTCATCCACACCTTAGACTTTCATAAAGCAGGTTTAATATCAAAGAGCTCCTCCTGATTCAGGAGTTGTAGCCCACATCACGACAGGCTGTTAGGGTGTGAGGAGAGACCCTACTGTGAAGCATGCCACATTAGGGTGGATGAGGCATGGACGTCAATTCACCAAAATGTTAGGGGTAACAGAAGTGACATCATATGTCCTTTGACACCAATGATATCACAGGAAATGATGTCAAATGACCTTTGACCTGCTATCACCCTCCCTTCTTCTGTCTCTTCTCCCACCTGTCTGTTTTTTATTAACTCTCTCACCTGTTGCTGTATCTTTCACACCCATTCTCCTCCTCTATCTCAACTGACTCATTCTCATTGGTCTTATCATATTTCCCCCTTATGGCTCTCTCTTACTTGCCTTTTCTTACCCATCTTCTTTGAACATCTGTCACTTGTCCCTCACCTCTTCTACGCTGTCTCTTTCTCACCTGTATACTACCTCATCGTCAGCTGTCTCTTTCTAATTTGTCTGTCTCCTTATGACCACTTTGTCTCACTCCCGAACTTGTATAACCTATCTCCCATTCTACTTTGTCACTTTGTAACCACTTTCTCAACTGTCTCAATTCTTGTGGCTGCCACCTATTCCTCGGTCTACCTCCTTAGTTCTCTCACCTATCATCATACAATGTCTCTTTATTGTGTGTCTCTCCTACACCTGTCTCTGTACTGTTACTAATTATTTTCTCTATCACCTCTCACAAGACTCTCTCCACCCTCTTCATCTCATTCTCTCTGAACACTCTCACTAATCTCTCACCTTTGTCTCTCTCACAACCCCCCCCCCCCGCTCACAAGCAGTACCTCACCAAGAACCCAAACAGTAAAAGGTGATTTCAGGCAGCTTTTACACATGGACTGAAGAGTGAGACATCTCAGGGGAGTCATGGTGGAATGGGCGTTAACTTTTCTTTTGTTAGCAATAAGTTTCAATCACACACAGGCAATGAAGGAGATGCAGGAAAGTTTTCACTAGCTTTATTGAAAAGACTGCAATCTGTGAGAAAACACGTGGGCTGCAATAATTAGGATAATGCATGATAAAAGAAGCATGATTGTAAAGATGATAGTCATGAATTCAAGGACCCTCACCATCTTGCAATAAACATTAAATGTAAAATCTCTAGCATGGAGAACCTAATCTTTAACCAAATGCGAGCTTGGTGTGATAAACATAATCTGCCAGTTCCGTGTGCATGAAAAGCGCTCCCTAACCCTTGTTGCCTTGAAAAGAGGTCTCTAGATCCGGCTGGGTCTCCATCAAGGCAACATGCAGCATAGATGGCATTGATAGCAACTGGTAGGAATCTTTCTGATAACCCTGTCTGTGTGAGGTGTATTTACACAGACCATGCAGGACCTCTGACACAGGTATGTTCCAAAACTATAGATAAGGAGGCATGCTCGTGGCAGCAATTATGGAAACAATTACCGACAAGTGTACAGTATTTTCCTGTCACCCATAAGTGAGAAGGGGACATGATGTGCCTAAATATTTTCATCACTTGATCATGACGCTGATAGTGACGCCTTCACAGAGTGGTACTAGTAATGCAAAATCAAAACATTTCTTTAACTATAAATGTGGCAGCCATTTTAAAATAAATAATAAAATAAATGGGCTAAAACAGAGCATACTAAGCAGGTTAAAAGTCACTAGATGATGAGGGCACAGGCCTGCAAGCCCAAAGGCTGAGCTAACCTCCTGAGTCCCAATAAAACTAACAGGATCCACTACACCTTTCCCATTGCCAGAACAAGGATGATGCCATAAAAATGATGCCACAGAAGGTGCACAAGTCCAAGCTGAAAATCCTCTGAGCTAAAAACATGCTAAAATCTACTTAGAACTAGCTAAAAACATATAAAGAGATAAAGTGTCAACCATGACAAACACAGCAGGCCAAAGTTAATCTAATTTAAGAAGGCAATTTTGCATAAACGTTTAAAACTTTGGAATAAAGCCAATGGTCAAATTAGTTAACAATAGTCATGATCTTGAAGAATTTCTCCGAAGTCATTGAAAGGAAGTGCATCCAAGAATGACTCCACATAGTCAGATGTCAGATCGATGATGGGATTGGCAGACGGATCCACGGAGCAGAAGTGCACAGAAGCCTCAAGAGCAGGATCACTCACGAAGGCATCACCATCCAAAGTGACTTAAGGAGCCAAATAGTTGACAAGGGGTGGCTCATAGGCGACCTTGACAATCAGCCTCAGTCTTATGGGGCACAACTGTGAATGAACCCTCATCGGGAACATCAGCAGTTCTCTGTCCACAGGAGGCACTGGCGGAACAGCAAGACACATCTAGCGTAGACACTCGAAGAGGCACCAGGTGCAATGAAGGACAGGTTGCACGCACCATAGGACTGGTCCGAATGACAATGACCAATCATGCTCCAATTCTTCCAGCAACGGGGCACCAAAGAACTGTACCATGAGATCATGACACAGCTGGGCTGGTGGTAGTAGCTCCATCACTCCGCCAGGCTGAAAAGGCACAACCACTGCGTATTAGGAACAGCAGCAGCAATTTCCCACCAATCAGTGCCAAAGTCACCTGAAAGCTGCCAAACACACTTGAGAAGAGTGAGTGGATAGCTGATGAAATGACTCCGAAGACAGTCTGAAAGATGGAAAATAATCCAAACTCAACAGCCTTAAAGAAGTGCACATTCCCCACAGTGCTTGAAGCACTGAATATTCAGAAATCTAGCTATCCAAAGGGATTGGGGAAGTTGGTATTTAATAGGGGTTGTATCTCGGCTGATGATCTTGCTATCTGGAGAGCATATATCTCTCTCGCCGATGTCAACACCACTTGTTTTTGGAACAGTAGCTCCTTTAGTCTGCTCAGCTTGTCATAATTTACATTTCTGTTACTTTTATCTCTTGGTGGGGGGGAATAGAATATGTCCACAACAAGCTACAATTTGAGAGAGTGAAATTGCATGGGCTGTTCCTGGTCTAACATGGCTCTGTTTGTTCAAGACCACATAACTTAATTTCGAAAGCATATGAAATGCTGGACGACTCAAAGGGACAGGAGTACCTTTCAGTAAGCATGCCAAGTTTGCGACCTCTGCATTGCAAAAGCTGAGAAGTTGCACCTGTTTCAAATCATTGAATGACTAACAGTGGTCTCGCATTCGCCTCCGCTCAGAAAGACATATTTGCCGTTCAGACATTTGAACTCGAAATGCAACTCCCACTCTTCTTTATTAAAGCTATCTCCTAACCGCTTGTATCTGCCTACAGCCAAATGTTTCAAACATTTTGTGAAATGAATGTGGAAATTGGTAGATTTATAATGCCATGCATAAGCCTTACTGTTGAGGGACTTTCTGTTACTGTGAAAGGCACCTTTTCTAACTTTTCTATGTTAAGCATGGTGTAACTAGCATCCTTCTTAGCCATTATCTGTTGCTCCCTGGAGCTGAGAGCAAGCTACTAATGTTAATGTATTTCCATGGGAAGCAGCCATTTTTCAGAATCTGGAACGTTCAACCCAACTGCATGATGGAACACAGCTGACTTTGCCCTTGTTGTATAAGGGACATGTCATTCTGAATGAAGTCAATTGCAGAAGACACTATGGCCCATATTTAACAGAAAGTGGTACAGCGCGGTGCTGAGCCAAAATTGTCAGCGCAGCGCTGCGTCATTTTAGAAACACAGGGATGCGCTGTATTTATTAGAATACGGCACACCCCTGCGTTTTCCCCTGCACTGGCACTAAATTGAGCTGCCTAGCGCCAACGCAGGCATCCTTGCGCCATTGTGCAAGGATGTCTGTGTTGAGGGATTTGATTGTTTATGTGCGAGAAGGTGTCCCTTCCTGAACATAAACAGTCACTAATGATTTGCCACTTTTGTGTGTACTGCAGAACGCAACACACATAGAAGTGGCAAAGCGTAATTTTGAATGATTGTTTATGTGCAGGAAGTGACACCTTCCTTCACATAAACAACAATTTCTCGTATTTTACTCTTTCTATGCGTGCTGCACAATGCAGCACACATAGAAAAAGCTAAAAATGAGGAGGAATGAAAGTATTCCTCCTCGTTGTGCCACTCTAATGCCACCCCCGGGGCACGCCCACAGCAACATACATTGCATGCCCCTTCCACGCAAGGTGCTGCGTTTGAAGGGACTGTATTTACAAGGTGGCGTTAAACCCCCAAAAAATGGCATAACACCGCCTTGTAAATACAGTGCAGGGCATAGCGCCACCGGAGCGTCACGTAAAATGACACTATGGTGGCACTAGGGGCTAATAGACATGTCCCTATGTTATTAAGTGTGTATATTCTGTTGGACAGAGTATTCATGCCATTATCAACAGCAGTTAAAGCCTTTTCCATATTTTCCTTCCTGCCTTAAACATGCAGCTGCTTCTATTTCAGAAAGCTTCCATATTTCATTGTATATGTGTAGGAGGCTGGCCTGGCTTATAGTGGGTACATGATGGTACTTACATCTTGTGCCAGGTCCAGTTATCCATTATTAGTAGATTAGTAGTGTTCTAGCAGCTTAGGCTAGGTAGCTATAGCAGAGCAGCTTAGGCTGAACTAGGAGGCATGCAAAGCTCCTACTATACCACTTATATCATATAGCACTATATCATAAGAATCACAATACTCAGAGTTACTAAAAATAAAGGTACTTTATTTTAGTGACAATGTGCCAAAAATATCTGAGAGGATACTCCCCCTTAGGAGGTAGGTAAAATACACAAAATATACACACAAACCAAAATCGGGTAAGTAAACAGTTAGAAAAGTAGTGCAAACACTGTAGAATACAATAGGACGCAATAGGCCTAGGGGCAACACGAACCATATGCTAAGAAAGTGGAATGCGAACCACTTAGGGACCCCAGGCCTAGTGTATTGTGTAGAGGGTCACTGGGAGTGTAAGAGAGCACTAAGGGTGTCCAAGATACCCCACCCCAAGACCCTGAAAAGTAGGTGTAAAGTTACCCTACTTCCCCAGAAACACACTAAAGGCGTGATAGGAGATTCTGCAAAGACAACAACTGACTGCAAAGCACTGAAGATGGATTCCTGGATCTGAGGACCTGTAAAGGAAGGGGACCAAGTCCAAGAGTCACGAAAGTGTCCGGGGGGGCAGGAGCCCACTAAACCCCGGATGAAGGTGCAAGAGGGCTGTCTCTGGGTGGAAGAAGCTGAAGATTGTGCAGCAACAGAAGATGCCTGTAACTTTTCCTTTGCACAGAAGATGTCTCACGGCGTGCTGGAGGATGCAGAGTTGTTTCCACGCAGAAAGACCGCAACCATGCCTTGCTAGTTACAAAGGTCCCGGTTGAAAAAAATGGGAGCTGCCGGGGCACAGGAAGGACCAGGAGGTCGCCCCTTGGAGGACGAGACAGAGGGGGCACTTAGCAGTACAGAGAGCCCACGCAGAAGCAGGCAGCTCCCACAGAAGCACTTGAACAGGCATTCAGGAAATCTGAGCATGGCAGTCATCTCAACACTACAAAAGAGGGTCCCACGAAGTCGGTGGTCAACTCAGCGAGTTGAGCAATGCAGGACGGAGTGCTGGGGACCTGGGCTACGTTGTGCACGAAGGACTCCTCACAAAAGTGCACAGAAGCCCTAGCAGCTGCAGATCACGCAGTACACAGGATTACTGTCTGGCGTGGGGAGGCAAGGACTCCACCAAATTTGGACAGAAGGACCACTGGACTGTCGGGGTCACTTGGATCCAGCTCCTGTGTTCCAGAGACCACGCTCGTCAAGATGAGAGGGGACCCAGAGGACCGGTGAAGCAGGAGTTAGGTGCTTGCATTAGCAGGGGGAAGATTCCGTCGACCCACAGCAGATTTCTTCTTGGATTCCAGTGCAGGATGAAGGCAGACAGCCCTCAGAGCATGCACCACCAGGAATCAGTTGAGAAAGCTGGCAAGATTAGGCGCTACAATGTTGCTGGTAGTCGTCTTGCTACTTTGTTGCAGTTTTGCAGGCGTCCTGGAGCAGTCAGTGGTCGATCCTTGGCAGAGGTCAAAGAGGGAGATGCAGAGGAACTCTGGTGAGCTCTTGCATTCGTTATCTGAAGAGAAACCCACAGGAGAGACCCTAAATAGCCCTTGGAGGAGGATTGGCCACCTAACCAGGTAAGCACCTTTCAGGAGGGGTCTCTGACATCACCTGCTGGCACTGGCAACTCAGAGGCCTCCATTGTGCCCTCACACCTCTGCATTCAAGAAGGCAGGGGTCTGGGAAACACTGGAGGAGCTCTGGGCACCACCCCTGGCATGGTGATGGACAGGGGAGTGGTCACTCCCCTTTCCTTTGTCCAGTTTCATGCCAGATCAGGGGCTGGGGGGGAACCGGTGTAGACTGGCTTATGCAAGGAGGGCACCATCTGTGCCCTTCAAAGCATTTCCAGAGGCTGGGGGAGGCTACTCCTCCCCAGCCCTTAACACCTATTTCGAAAGGGAGAGGATGTAACACCCTCTCTCAGAGGAAATCCTTTGTTCTGCCTTCCTGGGACTGGGCTGCCCAGACCCCAGGAGGGCAGAAGCCTGTCTGTGGGTTGGCAGCAGCGGTAGCTGCAGTGAAAACCCCAGGGAACTGGTTTGGCAGTACCCGGGGTCCATGCTGGTGCCCTGGGGATGCATGGGATTGGCACCCCAATACCAGATTTGGCATGGGGGGACAATTCCATGATCTTAGACATGTTACATGGCCATATTCGGAGTTACTATTGTGAAGCTACATATAGGTATTGACCTATATGTAGTGCACGCGTGTAATGGTGTCCCCGCACTCACAAAGTCTTAGGAAATTGCCCTGAACTTTCTGAGGGCACCTTGGCTAGTGCCAGGGTGCCCTCACACTTAGTAACTTTGCACCTAACCTTCACTAAGTGAGGGTTAGACATATAGGTGACTTATAAGTTACTTAAGTGCAGTGTAAAATGGCTTTGAAATAACGTGGATGTTATTTCACTCAGGCTGCAGTGGCAGTCCTGAATTGTCTGAGCTCCCTATGGGTGGCAAAAGAAATGCTGCAGCCCATAGGGATCTCCTGGAATCCCAATACCCTGGGTACCTAGGTACCATATACTAGGGAATTATAAGGATGTTCCAGTGTGCCAATCAGAATTGGTAAAAATGGTCACTAGCCTACAGTGTCAATTTTAAAAACAGAGAGAGCATAAGCACTGAGGTTCTGGTTAGCAGATCCTCAGTGACACAGTTAGGCACCACACAGGGAACACATTCAGGCCACAAACTATGACCACTGGGGTCCTGGCTTGCAGGGTCCCAGTGAGACATATAAAACACACTGACAAATATGGTTTTCACTATGAGCACTGGGGTCCTGGCTAGCAGGATTCCAGTGAGACAGTAAAAACACCCTGACATGTACTCACAAACAGGCCAAAAGTGGGGGTAACATGGCTAGAAAGAGGCTACCTTCCTACAATATGACATTCAGGAATCGCTTAGAGTGTGGCTTTTTTGGACCTAGCAAGACATTTTTGAAGTCTACTTCCTCTGATAGTAGAGTAAAATGTTCTTTAACTGCTGCTAATGTGTACGTATGTAACTATTGTTAGCACAGTTTACCCACACTGTATGTGGTACCTATACCCTAGTGTTGACCCGAGCCACAGCGAGGGTCTAGCAGGCTAATCTTGAAACCCCCTGAAAACAAAATGCACCTGACACCCGTTTGTGTCTATTGGCCACACTAACCTGCTGAAGGGACTTGAAAGTGTGGAATTACAGGTACCATCCCAAACCCAAGCATTTAGTTCCTCCTCGGTGACATTGAGGAATGATTGCCAATTGGCGAATTTGGCTTGTGTGGGGATACTGGGTGCATTAATTGCCTCGAATAAGGCATGCTCTAAACAAGGCTTCCCTACCCCAAATTTGCCAATCGTGTGTTCTCCATACATTTTTCACATCAATAGTGCTCTTCCAGTATTCACAACCTTATACCATTGATAAACCAAAGAATTATTTTTAAGCCATATGTACAGTTTATGTGTCTTTGAAACAGTTTCAGATGCAGGTGCAGATGAAGTTGAAGAAAGAAACCAGAAGCAGTCTCTGCAAAAACAGGAGCTGTTGCATTACTGGTGGGTGGATCTACTTCGCTTGGAGGTTCATAGTAGAGAGTATTGTTGGTTTGTGTTATAATGGAGTAGAAAACAGCCACATCTTGGACAGTTCTTTTCTGTGATGTGGAAACAGGAATCAGCAGAAGCTCATTCTTCCCCCTCCCCATGCTCGAGGAGGCATTTGTAGCATTGTTGTACATGCTGGTGTAGTCAGAAGAGTTGTTGTGCCTTCTTTGAAGAGGTACATCCTGTTGGGTAGTGAGAGGGAACCTGGGACTACACAAGGGGCCTCTGGGTATACTGTGCAGAATTGGCCACATGGTGCCGATATGTTGTCAATGGAGACAGATCTCTTTCCTTTGGAACCTGGCAGCGGTTGTAGAATGACAGTTCTGGTGCTTTGTATTCCCAGGACTGGAATGGGTGCTCTGTAAATGGGGTGAATTCCTTCCTCACATTAAAACTACTCACAAACCAGATCTCTGACTTTAGGAATCCAGCCTGTAGAAGTTGTTGGCAAATCTCTTAATCCTAAAGTGGCAGCACTGGCTGATGAATTATCATCAAAAAATTGTTGAAGCTTCTGCAAGACAATGAGACGTTCAATTATGTAAAAGGTTATGCCTGCTGCCACTATACCAGGGCCATCCAAATCTGGGACATACATAGGTATCCCAAAGAGAACCTTGTAAGGAGTGCATCCTCCAAAGGACCGCCTTGGTAGATTATTGAGTGCTGTCTGGACCTCATATAGGTGATGAAGCCAAATGCGACCTGAACCTAATATCCAGCTGACTGCTTTAGGGCACGATTCCTCCTCTCCACAGCACTATTTCCCTCAGGATGATATAGAGAAGAGTAATGGAGTGCAACATCTATCGTCCTCATGGTGTCCCTAAATGCCCTAGAGACAAAAGCAGGGCACTGGTCCGAGTAGAATGCTGCAACCGAAAATGTACCAAAAAAGACCAGCAAGTCTTTTATAACAGTTTGAGCATCAACCAACCACTGTAGTCATACTCAGAGGAATCTAGAACAAGAATCAACAGTGACTAAGATGTATTTGTATGCATCATCAGGTTGTAAGGGACCACAGTGGTCCAGGTACATACATTGTAGTGGACTATGTGATACTAAGAGGGATGTCTGCAAGTGGGAGTTTGATGTTTGAGGCCTTAATTTTCTGGAAAATGTCACAACAAAGGACATATTGCTTGGTCTATTTGTATAGACCTAGCCACCATAAATGTTTCTGTAAAAGTGTTGTCATGGCCGCAACACCAGCATGAGCAGATGCGACACCCACATGCGCTGCTTTAATGAGATATAATCTCTGGTCTTGGCTGGGGATCATTCAATCTCCAACCTCAGGAACTGTCGCAAAGACAACATTCTGAGTACTGATATAGTATGAATATTTTGTAGGGTATGCTTTTGGAAGAGGCTCACCTTCAACCGAAGCTTTCACAGCAGCCAGAATTTTGTTATCCAACCTCGTTCGGGAACGAGTCACTGCAGCAACACAAGCCGTAGCTATTGTGAATTTGGCTGCTTCATCAACCAAAATGTTACCAATAACGTGTTCTCCTACACGTTGGTGGCCCAATGTATTGACTACATGAGCCTCAGCTAGCCATCCTCAGATGTTCTGTCTTTAATGGTGTTCCCCTTTGAGTATCTGAAACCCGTTCAACCGCCAATGATTAAGATAATCATTGTAGGAATGGACACAGTAGTATGAATCACACACAATCAATGTGAGGTGTCTTGGATCTGTATGTTCCAGTGCCAAGATGAGAGCTTTAACCTCAGCCAACTGTGCTGTGCAGTCCCCCAGGGTCTGCATGTAGGTATTCTGAGGGTGGAATACACCATCCTTCATCACTCCGCTCACGGTTGTGCAAGTGGCTAAGTATTGATGTTTTGTATCTACAGCTGGTTGTGCTGAACCATCAGTGTAAATGACAGTTGGTATCGGTCAAGTGGAAAGATGGTCAGAGGTGCGGGGTACTCGTGTTCTAATTGGAGAAATTCTTGTGTTTGAAGTTTTGGGTTGAAATTGTGATCAACATCAGTGGCTGTCAGGGAGGTTGCCCTTTGAATAAAATGTGGATGTAATGCTTTAGCGTTAGGAACACTTGCTTTGTTGAAGGCCTTTAAAGCCGACACCAGGGAACAACAATAATGTGTTTCCCTTGGGCAAGTGGCCTCTCCTTGATGACAGCCATCTGTACAGCAGTCAGAAGTTTTTCTGTGCGTGCAAAGGGTTGCTCTGCATTGGAATATAAATGTGATTTATATGTCATGGTCACCGTGTCGCACTCATTAAAGGTGACATAGGTGAACCCAATGTCATCAGCAATTTTTCTGATGACCAAATTTGTTTTGTTGTCACACGTGTAAGTGTTTTGCTTCTAGCATGTCTTTCTGCAATCCTCGAAGGATGCACATGTGTTCAACTGTCCAGTGTGTGCTTGAGAAATCTGGGTGAATTCAATCATATAGTGGCTTGATGCATTGTGCATAATCAGGAATGTACCTTCTGCCAAAGTTAAAGAAACCAAGTAATGACTGCAGTTTCTTGATACCGTTTGGTGGTTGAAGTTGAGCACATTTATCTGAAAAGTTTGGGTCCAGGCTCTTGCCCTTGTTTGATAGTTTGTATCAACAATACACTGAGAAAGACTATTTTAGTTTCTCTAATATTTAATTTATATCCAAGGGCTGCGAATCCTAGAATAATCCAATCGACCCTGGCAAGATGAATGTTGAGGTTCTCATCTGTCAGATAGATGTCATCCACATAGGACAACGCCTCAGTATCAATATTATGCAGTATTGATTTTACATGGGCTGAGGACCACCCTGGACTGTTCTCATAGGCCAGGGCAAATTGCAAAACCACTTTTGTGAGCCAAATGAGAATGCACTCAGGTCCTGACTTTCAAATTTTAGCAGAAAAATATTTGGGAAATATTCAAGGTTTTTTTGTATTTTTTATGCACTATGTTGTTAATTAGTGCAGTGTTGTGTGCATTTTGAATTGCATATGTGCGTGTATAGTTATTTAAGTGTCTGTAATCTAAGACTATTGTATAGGAATGGTCTGGTTTTGCAACGGGGAATAACAGGTTATTCATTGCAGAGACACAGGGCTCTATTATTCCCTGGTACTCAAGCTGAGTGAGGATCTCTTTCACTGGAGCTTTAGCCTCGTGTTTAAGGGATCTTGGGGCTGAGGCTGTGGTGTAGACCTGATAGATACTACATGGTAGAGGGAATCTCTATCCCACTCTACGTGCTTGCCATATAGCATCGGAGCTTGCTCCAAAGCTCAGTTGGCAGCGTTGGCTTTTCTTACCGCTATTGGAACAAGATCAGAGAAAGAAGGCAAAATGACATTTCCCCATGTGGTAGCTTAAAGACATGTTCAGGTGGCCAGTCTCTTTCTGCCAATAGGATATCACAATTAAATTCAACCCAGAAAATTACACTACTGGTGCGCTCTATGTCTACCTCAATTTGGATGTTTAAATCATAAACCATGTGGGGTGGGAGAATGTGCCCATCCACAGTCTCGACTGCAAGAAAGTTGTTAGCTCCTGTTGCATCCAGATGATCTTTCAGACTCTGGTGACATATCATGACTTCTGCTGCACTGTCCAGCAGGATCACTGCCCACGTCTTGTTCTTCAGAAATGCTCTCAAGCTTGCTGGCATGTTTAATTGAAATTGCTGCCACCTTTTTCTTTTTAAATTGTGGCTTTTGTTGTGGGGATTTGTCTTCTTTCTTGTCTGAAGACCACTGTAAGTCTTTCTTCTGTTTCACGTAGTCAGGGCGTTGCTCTGACCGGCCCACTCTCTCGCTACGTCTATCCTGTGCATCCTGAAAGGAACGAGAGGGATGTGATTCAGTATATCTGTCAGGAGCCTTTATATTTTCGACGTTTCTGAGATTATATCTCCTTTCGGAGCTCTTCATGTGTGGAGAGTCTGCTCTCTGACTTCGTCTGTCTTTATTTTGTTTTTGTTTATACCAACGTTTTTAGAACCCTCTTGGGCATGTTTAGTACGTCCTTAGGGGTGGTACTCTGAATGTCTTTTTTTTTGGCTTGACTCCCAAACTATCCTGTCCTATGCTAGTATAAGTGTCGGAAATATTTATCTGGGGTTGACGCTCTTGTTCCAGCTGTCGAATCTCCCAGAGCTGCTGGAATATGGCCAACGCTACTACTTCCTCTTTAATGGAACTTAATATTATTGAGGAGACTCTGTCGATTTACGCATCAGATTCATCTCCAAATCCAGGGCTGGAGCAGCCTTGTGCTAATTTTTAATTTGTTTTACCACCTCCGGTAAATTGGCAAGTGCTGGGGTACCATGCGTGCTACTGTGATCACAGCGAAGACTGTACCCCATGTGGTGCAGTTGGCCACTGAGGAAACCACTCCAAATGGCAAGCACATTGTGAGAATTCTATGTTTATCTTGGGGTCCCGTATGGGGAAACACTGCTTCCAGCAGGTTAGTTTTTTGTTCTATCCAGAACGGAATCTTCTCACGTTCATTTGGCTCTTTGCCCATGATAGAATGTACTGTTTGTGGGTTAATTCAAGTAACAGCCAATTGGTGACCAGCTGGTGCAGCTCGTGCTTGGCCGCTGTTCAAGGTCCGCATAGCGAGTTGTACTAATCATCTGTAAAGTTGTACTAGCTCATTGTAAAGTGTGCATATGTCAGCTACTTGCATAGCCTCTACACCAGGATGTGGTGTGTATGGGGCAAACATGGGCCACGTTGGTCTGTCATTACTTAATACTTAATGGACCTAATCTCACAAGTTGTATTACATGTGGTAGAGTGCCACTGAACCAATTTTGATGTTCTTGATAGGAAAGGGGTATTTCTAAATACTGATATGCTCAGTACCGCTGTAGTACATTTGCAATTTGGTATGTGTGAAATGTGTATGTTGTAGTGTCTTCCTCAGGAAAGGTAACCCAGGAATAGAGTGTTTCTGTTTGGTAAGCTTCATGAGCTTCCACGATAAATGTGACATCCCTGCCCTCACCTGTTAAGCCATGGGCAAGTAAATGTTGTGTTAATGAGTGTCTGACATTTTCTGCAATGTCAATTGCATTAGGCATATTGAATAATGGGAACAGAGATGGACCACCAAGTGGGGAGAAAGGCCTTTTAGGAGTTCAAGCTTGAACAACCTACAGTCTAGTTAGGTACTTCCTATTCGGCTGAAGATTATCTCCAAGACAAGGGATGTCTCTGTATAATGGTACTTAGGGTACCTGCTGTGTTTGAGACAGAGATACTCAGGACATCCGTAAATTAGTGTCAAAACACCATCATTGCTGGTGTCATGTCGTAGTTGGACTCTCACTCCTAGACGAGACTGCTGGTTTAGAGATGACAGCACTTTTGTTTGTAGGTGACTAGGCCAATCCTACAACAGGTCACAACTGTCAGCCCAACACTCCCGGCTCACAAGCTGTAACCCAAACACTAAAAGGTGATTTCTGGAAGCCTTTATGCATGGACTCTAGAAAGCTGCATCTCAGGGGAGGCATGGTGGAATGGAAGTTACGTTTTCTCTTGTTAGAAATAAGTCTCAGTCACACACAGGCAATGAAAGAGATACAGGAAAGTTTTCAATAGGTTTATTAAAAGGACTGCAATCTACAAGAAAATTCATGGGCCGTAATATATAGGATAACACATAATAAAAAAAGCATGATTGTAAATATGCTAGTTGTGAATACAAAGACTCCCACTAACTTGAAACAGGAATGAAATGTAAAATCCCTAGCATGGAAAACCTAATCTCTAACCTAATGAGAGTTAGGTGTGATAAATCTAAACAGCCATTATCGTGTCAATGAGAAATACCTCCCAACCCTCGTTATATTGGAATGAGGTCTCTAGATCAGACTCTGTGGTGATACGCAGGCCGGGTCTGCAGCATCAAGGCGATGGGCAGCATAGATGGCGTCAATAGCATCTGGTAGGAATCCCTCTGATAACCCTGTCTGTGTGAGGATTATTTATACAGTTCATGTAGGACCCCTGACGCAGGTATGTTCCAAAACAATAGATAAGGAGGCATACTTGTGGCAGCAAATATGTAAACAATCCTGACAAGTGTACATTATGTTCCTGTCACCCATAAGTAGGAGGGGACCTGATGTGCCTACCTACTTTCATCACTTGATTATGGCACTGATAGTGACACCTTCACAGAGTGGCATTGATAACACAAAATCAAACATTTCTTTAACAATAAACATGGCAGCCATTTTAAAAGAAATAGTAAAACAAATGGACTAAAACAGAGTAAACTCAGTAGGTTAAAAGTCACTAGGTAACAAGGGCACAGGACTGCAAGCCAAAAGGCTGAGCTAACCTCCTGAGTTCCAGTAAAACTAACAGGATCCACTACAGTAGGAGAAAAACATAGATGCCTTTGACAGGGGTCTGCCCCACTTGTAAGCTAAATTATTGTTTTACAAGTGTGTTTGATAAGGTCTGGCTGCTGCCTATGGTTTAAATGCCTCTTCATGCACACAATATAGCCGAGGGGAACGGCAAGTATACAAGGCTCACTAGAGCCTTGTTTAGCTTTGTTATGACACTGCCCTTACAACCTCTGAGGCAAGGGATCGCAAGGACAATGTCAGGGGTTGCAGCAGGGAGGCCAGGTGTCGTAAATGGAACCCCTGTCGACCCCTAAATGACATCCCTGGGATGAGGGTTCTTATGTTAAAGAAGTCTCTCTTATTTCTCTTTTCAGAAACATTGTTATTTAGTGATTGTTCAAATATTAATCAAGATATTCATTGGTAGACCCCTGTGCATCTTTGTGATTGACATTGTTATTCAGGAGATTGTTCATGGCGGTCTTTAGATGGTCCTCTGACCCTTTTTGGGTTTATCATCATTATTGACTATACTGGCAGATTTTTTTTTACAGGAAAACATGGACAATGCCACAGATTCAAAACAAGAAATTGAGTCAGTAAATGCCGGTCTATAGGAACTCTTTATGGGAAAAATCACCCCTAGGCTTTGTACATTCCCCATATTGTTATCCCCCTCTTGTTATCCATTGAATGGATCGCATATAATTATTACTTTCTATTAAACTCCTAAATTATGGCTGCTAATCACCAATGATATTAAGCAGTGAAATTTATGAGGAACATCAAGTTTGAATATGATTTGCCTGTAATGTGTGTATATTTTTAAACTAGCATTATATGTAGGCTACTTTTGGACAAAAGTGCTCTGCATGTGCAGTATTAAATGTAATTCTCCATTTCCAGTGGCTAGTGGTTATCTTCAAGGAACAGAAAGACAGCTAATGCCTGTTCAACACAAGAATACTACACTTTTTCGACCTAGCAGAAGCTTTGTCCTAGATCAAAGCATTAAAATTGATATTAAAAGGTTAAATAAAATTAGATGGCAAAAGAGTGCTAAATGATTCGTCTAAGTAGGCTAGGGATGGGAATTCACAGTACATCCATCAAAGCATTCGTAATTCTGGTTACTGCAGCCTTAACTGGGTCCAGAGGGGCTGCACCACTGCTGAGGAATATTTACCATCCATTATAGCATGAAGCCCAACCAGAAAACTACCGACCTTCCAAGAATGGTAAATGTTACTCTATTGCTTCAAACTCAGAGTGGATTCTTAGTTGAAAGGTTGCTGGGTTGGGGTCTAAAACTGAAAATCCTGACTGTCTGCATTTCCTCAACCCCTTGGGTGCTCTGGACGTAACGATTACGTCCTCAGCAGCACCTATCAGGTGATTCGTTTCTCCTCTGTACAGGGGCAGGGGAGGACAGGGAGGCATGAAAAGGAAAGGAAAGGCTTTCCTTTCCATTTCATGTCTCTCTGAGCATTCCTAAAGCCCAATCGCATAACTATCGGGCTGCAGGAATGCCCAGCGGACACCAGGGATTTTTTTTTTATATTAAAAGGGAAGCGACCCCTTAGGCAAGGGTCGCTCTCCAGTGGGGCAATTATATTTTAGGCCATTTCTGTCTCCCTTGGGAGCAGATCGGCCTATATTAATTAGGCACATCTGCCCCCAACGGGGGCAGAAAACACTAGACACGAGTGATTTTTTACTTTTTTTTTTTACTGGAGGGGAGCGGCCCCTTAGGCAAGGGTCGTCCCCTGCAGACTAAATTTATTTGAGGACATTTCTGCCCCTCTTGGGGGCAGATCAGCTTATTTCTATTAGGCCGATCTGCCCCCGGGGGGGGTAGAAACCACTTAGGCACCAGGGATTGGTGTGTGTGTGATTTGTTTTGGGCAAGGGTCGCTTCCCAAAGGGACACATTACTTTTGGCCATTTCTGCCCCCCCCCCTCCCCCCCGGGGCAGATCAGCTTATTTTTGGAAGGCCCATCTGCCCCCAAGGGGGGGGGCAGAAAGTCTACCAGACACCAGGAAAGATTTTGTTTTAAAAAAAAGAGGGTGTGGGTATGGCCATATGCCCACCCCAAATAAATGGGGACAAAGTGACAAAGTTGTTCTGCCCACCGGTGGGCATATGGGGCGATTACCCCCGATCCACTCCACAGGGGGCAAAAAGCCTACCAGATGCAAGGGCATTTAAAAAAAATAAAAAATAGTGGAGTGGTGGCTACAAATCAGTATGGGTATGGTTATGCCCCAACTGAAGGGGATAACAGTCTTTCAGCTCTCCCCCAAACACTAAAAGAACTTATCCCAACGGCAAAGCAAGCAGACATTCAATTATTTGGGGTTTTGGTTTTACATTTGGGCCATGAGAGCTTGTCTAACTCTCAAAAAATGCCCACTTGGAATGGTGAGGGCTACACTTTTTGGACTTTGAGATGCTGCCATGTAGAAAAATCTAGGAGACTTAGGGGGTCATTCCGACCCCGGCGGTCCGGGGTCGGCGGGAGCACCGCCAACAGGCTGGCGGTGCCCCGCAGGGCATTCTGACCGCGGCGGTTTGGCCGCGGTCAGAACAGGAAAACCGGCGGTCTCCCGCCGGTTTTCCGCTGCCCTCAGGGATCCTCCATGGCGGCGCAGCTTGCTGCGCCGCCATGGGGATTCCGACACCCCATACCGCCATCCTGTTCCTGGCGGTTCGCCCGGCAGGAACAGGATGGTGGTATGGGGTGTTGTGGGGCCCCTGCAGTGCCCATGCCAATGGCATGGGCACTACAGGGGCCCCCGTAAGAGGGCCCCACAAAGAATTTCAGTGTCTGCTTAGCAGACACTGAAATTCGCGACGGGTGCAACTGCACCCGTCGCACCTTCCCACTCCGCCGGCTCCATTCGGAGCCGGCTTCCTCGTGGGAAGGGGTTTCCCGCTGGGCTGGCGGGCGGCCTTCTGGCGGTCGCCCGCCAGCCCAGCGGGAAAGCCAGAATGGCCTCCGCGGTCTTTCGACCGCGGAGCGGCCATATGGCGGTTCCCGCCAGGCGGGCGGCTACTGCCGCCCGCCAGCCTCAGAATGAGGCCCTTAGACACATCTGAAAACTAAACATCTGGATAAGTCCAAGGAGGTGTGTTTCACATGCACCCCCACCATTTTCTTAGCCACAATGACCAGCAAACCTACAACTTTGCTTGAAATCACACATTTCCCCCCACGTTTTTGTGATGGAACCTTCTGGAATCTGCAGGAATCCATGAAATTCCTACCACCCAGCATTGTCGCATATACACCAATAAAAATTTTGCCCCATTTGTCAGCCGAAAAACATTTTTTTCAAACTGCCCTTTTGGATCTGCTTTGGTTCCCCCCCAATTTCAACATGCTTTTGGCTCTTCCCTGTCACAGGCACGCTGCCCACCAACACAAGTGAGGTATATTTTATCAGGAGACTGAGGGGAACGTTGGGTGGCAGGATATGTGTGCCAGTGTGGTGATCCCACACAGAAATGAGGGGAAAATGTGATTTCTAGCTAAATTTGAGGTTTGCTGAGGACTCTGGGTAAGAAAACACAGGGGGATCCACGTAAGTCACACCTCCCTGGAATCCCTTGGGTGTCTAGTTATTTGAAATGTCTAGGTTTTGTAGGTTTCCCTAGACGGCTGCTGAGGCAAGGACCAAAAACCCAGCCCCCCACCCAAAAAAAAAAAACAGGTAGTTTTGTATTTGATCATTTTGATGTGTCCATGTAGTGTTTTGGGACATTTCTTGTCACAGGCACTAAGCCTACTCCCACAAGTGAGGTGCCATTGTTATCGGGACATGTGGGGGAATGTTGGGTAGAAGGAAGTTTGTGGCTCCTCTCCGATTCCAGAACTTTGCGGCACCGAAATATGAGGAAAAATTGTTTTTTCTGTCAAATTTTGAGGTTTGCTAAGGATTCTGGGTAACAGAACCTGGTGAGAGCGCCACAAGTTACCCCATCCTGGGCTACCCTAGGTGTCTAATTTTCAGAAATGCCCATGTTTGCTAGGTTTTCCTAGGTGCCAGATGAGCTAGAGGCCAAAATCCACAGCTAGGCACTTTGCAAAAAACAGGTCAGTTTTCTTGGGGAAAATATGATATGTCCATGTTGTGTTTTGGGGCCTTTCCTGTTGCGGGCACTAGGCCTACCCACACAAGAACGGAATGTTGGGTAGAAGGAAGTTTGTGGCTCCTCTCCGATTCCAGAACTTTGCGGCACCGAAATATGAGGAAAAATTGTTTTTTCTGTCAAATTTTGAGGTTTGCTAAGGATTCTGGGTAACAGAACCTGGTGAGAGCGCCACAAGTTACCTCATTCTGGGTTTTCCTAGGTGTCTAATTTTCAAAAATGCACAGGCTTGGTGGGTTTTCCTAGGTGCCAGCTGAGCTAGAGACCAAAATCTACTGATAGGCACTTTCCAAAAAACGGGTCAGTTGTCAAAGTAAAAATTTGAATTGTCTATGTTGCATTTTGGGGCGTTTCCTTCCACGGGCACTAGGCCTTCCCACACAAGTGAGGTACCCTGTTTATTGGGAGGCTTGGGGAAATGGTGGGTGAAAGGAAGTTTGTGGCTCCTCTCAGGTTCCAGAACTTGTTATCACTGAAATGTGAGGAAAAGGTGATTTTTGGCACATTTTGAGGTTTGCAAAGGATTCTGGGTAAAAGAACCTAGTGAAAGCCCCACAAGTCACCCCATTCGGGATTCCCCTGGATGTCTAGTTTTCAGAAATGCACAGGTTTGGTAGGTCTCCCCAGGTGCCAGCTGAGGTAGAGGCCAAAATCAACAGCTAGGCACTTTCCAAAAAACACGTCAGATTTCAAAGTTACAATGTGATGTGTCCATGTTGAGTTTCCTGTTGCGGGTACAAGGCCTACCCATCCTGGAGTTCCCTGGATGACTAGTTTTCAGAAATCCACAGGTTTGGTAGGTTTCCCTAGGTGCCGACTAAGCTAGAGGGCAAAAATCCACAACTAGGCACTTTCCAAAAAACATGTCAGATTTCAATGTAAAAATTTGATGTGTCCAAATTGTGCTTCCTGTCGCGGGCACTAGGTCTACCCACACAAGTGAGGTAGGATTTTTATTGGAAGACTTGGGGGAACACAGAGTAGAAGAACAAGTGTTATTGCCCCTTGTCTTTCTCTACATTTTTTCCTTCCAAATGTAAGACGGTGTGTAAAAAAGACATTTATTTGAGAATACATGCTAGTATGGGTACCCCGGAATTCAGAGATGTGCAAAAAACCACTGCTTCTTAATACCCTATCTTGTGCCCATTTTGGAAATATTTATATTTCACCAAATCCCGTTGCTAGGTGAAGCTCATTTATTGGCTTTGGGTACCTAGGGTTTTTGATGACTCTAAAAGCCCTATATAGATCTACAACCAGAAGAGTCCAGCAGATGCAACAGTGTATCACTTTAAAAAATCTGCCATAGCTGTAAAAAGCTATAGAAGAAAACATGAAGAGAAATGGCTCTTTTTTTCACCTCAATTTCAATATTTTGCTTTAGCTGTTACTTTCTGTAGGAAGACCTTGAAGCATCTACACACTTGACAACTTGCTGAATTCAGAATGTTGTCTACTTTTCAGAAATGTTTAGCTGTCCAGGATCCAGCATTGGTTTCATACCCATTTCTGTCAGTAACTGGAAGGAGGCTGAAAGCACAACATTTTTTTTTAATGGGGTATGTCCCAAAAAAATGCCAAAATTGTGTTGAAAAATTTGTTTTTCTGATTCAAGTCTGCCTGTCCCTGAAAGCTGAGAAGATGGTGATTTTTACACCGCAAACCCTTTTTTGATGGCATTTTCATGGAAAAACCACATGCTTTCTTCTGCAGCTTTTTTTCCCATTTTTCTGACAAAAATGAAGGTGTAGCTGTCTTTTTGCCAATTTCTTGGTCTCCTGCAGGGGAACCCACAAACTGTGGGTACCTTTAGAATCCCTATGATGTTGGGAAAAAAGGACACAAATTTGGCGTGGGTCACTTACGTGGACAAAAAGGTATGAGGGCCTAAGGGCGAACTACCCCAAAGAGCCAAAAAAAGGGCTGGCACCTGAGGGGGAAAAGGTCGGGCAGCAAACGGGTTAAGCAGAAAGATGTCTGTTATTTCTAGGAAACATGCAACAAGAGAGTTTTCCATGAATGGGTTTGCGTCTCATTCCACCTCAGCACTCAAACTAAAGTAGAGTCAACCATTGAGTGGTCTAGTCATTTCAATCTTTATGAAACTTCACACAAGTGTTCAGCTACTTGAAGTGTCAAACACGTCTTTGCGCAGGATCCACATAAGAATATTTGGAATACATATTTTGAGGGATATATTAAATTCACTGAATGTTTATGTTACTCTGTAATAAAAAGGGAGACAAGATAGTTTTAGTAGTTTAGCAGTTCTCCAGGATGTTTTCATAAAAAGAACTAGCATCAATGGTATGTGTGCTCTCCAGATTGTGACACATGCAGCCAGCACTGTGTCACTCTAATAGCCAAAGATACAGCTGTTTGTCGAAACAGTTCTGAGCTGGAATGAAAATCAGCAGGGGGTATGTGTATGAAAACAGGTGACTGTCAATGAAAACTGTGAACACCAGGAACAGCTGATTCAGAGGGAACTTGTAGGAAGAATTTTTTGTGCAGGTCTTATTGTTTTATTTTGGTGACAAATGTGCTTTTCTTTCACACTCATGGGCTTTTCCTTCTGAAAGCCCACAATGAAAAATGGTCACATTAGCCCAGTAGACCATCGCATTGAAGAGGGCCTTTTTTGGGTGTGGATGGGCTCCTTGTGAAAGGGCAGTGAAATTATTAATCAATAGCTGAAATGTTCTGACTCACTGCTCTGTGCTGGATGCTGTAGTGAGGGATATAAAAACACCAGACCAATGGACTGAGAGGGCTGGCTGAAGTCTCTACAAGTAGCAAGTGAGAGTATATATATATATATATATATATATATATATATATATATATATATATATATATATATATATATATATATATATATATATATATATATATATATATATAAAATACCTAGTGGTGGTCGCCACTAGGAAGTTATAGGTAGGACCTAGTTTCAATAGAAAGAGCATTTTTTGTTTTGTTTATAACTTTGGCGCTGCTTGACGAATCTTTACAAATTTTCAAAACGTATACTTTGCTAAGTTTAGCTTCTGTCTTTCAAGTTTTCGGGTGATCTGTCTAGTGGGGACCGAGAAAAAAGAGGGGTCCCAAAACGGGTTTTCCCCATTCATTTTTTTATAGGACCTTTAGACACGTCTACAGCCCGAACCACTGAACAGAATCACACCAAATTTGGCACAAAGCTAAATTCTGTTCAGCAGATCATGTTTTTTGTGATTTGGTGCGAATCCAATCAGTAGTTTTGGACAAATGTAAGGTCAAAATATATATATATATATGAAGAAACGCGGACCGCAGATCCAACTGTCCCCATGCTGCTATCGGATTGGCTCAGAACACTTCAGCAAGGAAGTGTTGGCAGGCATCTTGGGACTCGGCTTCAGAAAAAAAGACAAAAAAGAAAAGGAGCCAGGGTAGAGTCACCCTGACGCCTTAGTCCTGGTGCCAGGGCTAAAAAGCATTTTATTTTTTTAAAACATTGGAAAAATCGGCAGATCCATCCAAGGATTTTTCCAATGTTTTTTTTTGTTTTTTAAACGCGGTCTCCTGTGCTTTTTATTTTATTTGCCCACGGGTGGGCCAGGTTCCGGCGGCATCTCCTTGGGCTTTAATAAGCTCCAGGGACTGCCACCTCCCCGGGGTGAATGTCCAAAAAAGAGCGGGCACGCCCCGCACCCCAGGAACCACCACCCCTGGGGGATATATTTTATTTTGAGTGGGAGGGCTATGTCCCAGCTGCAGGGGGACCGCCACCCCCCAGGGACAGCTCCTGCTATGTCCTGGGGTGCCAACTCCTAAGACATAACTATTTGTTGTGGCTTGGCTGCAGCGCTAGGCTTCCTCTCAGTCCCAGACCATACAGGCCTAAACATTTTTTTTCTTAAACACAAACCTTGGTAGCTCAGTATGAAGGTAACAGACCTTCACACTGAGCTTTGGGGGTTAAAGTCCAGCTGGACTCACTACCATTTTTTTTAATTAAAAAAATATTATATATATATTTTTTTTAAATATACATCTTTTATTTTAATTTGGATAGAAATACCTCATTCTAGGTATGAGCCTAAAATACTCTCTCTCTTTCCCTCTAACTTTCTTTCTCGCTGCCTCTCTTTCAATCAATTCTTCCGCTCACACACCCACTCTGTCACTTATGCACCGACTCACAGACCTATTCAGACACTCACGCATCCCCTCACAGACCCACTCAGACTCTCATGCACTCACTCAGAGCCCCAGTCGGACCCTCATGCACCCACTCAGAAACACTCAGACAGTTAGGCACCCACTCACACACCCACTCAGACTGTCACACACCCGCTCACAGACCCATTGACACCCTCATGCACCCACTCACAGACCTGCGCACACACTGACGCATCAACTAAAACACTGATGTTCGCACTATGACACCCAGACAGACAATTTGACAGCCACTCTCACCCCCAGATACGCCCTCTCACACCTATTCTCACACCTAGAGAGGCCGCTGACTACTACCGCCACGCACGTTCAAAGGGCAATGCGCAGCTTGGGATTGGGTGGTTAGGGAGGTTGGCTGCAGGGTCTGGTTTCAGGCCAGGTCTTGGGGGCAAGCTTCCCTGCACATGGCGGAAGGCCATGCACGGTGTAAGGCTGAGTGGTTATAGGGGGTTGGCCACAGGCTTAGCCGCAGGCCAGGCCCTGTGGCCAACCACCACCGTGGAGGTTGGATTAACGTGTAATAAAACATAGAAATTCACTTAAAAAACCAAAGGTTACAGGGACGTTACAGTTAGGAAATAAAAAAAAATAAAAAATAGAAATTCACTGAAAAAAAACAAAGGTTACTGGGACGTTTTAGTTAGGCTCACATTTTAAACGTACACAACCTTAGAAATTTGCCAGTTATAGTTAGAGTTATCTCAACTAACTATAACTCGTGCCCTAATGTAACTATAACTCGCGCCCCCGCCATGCACAGTTTTTTCATCAAACTGTCAATAGTACATTGATATTATCAATGATGTAATCAAAGATGTCATAAGTTCCATTATTTGTGGGTAATTACCAGTGCATGGCGAGGAAGTGATTTATAGTTACTTTAGGTCGTATAGAGAGATAGAGAGAGATAGAGAGAGATAGAGAGAGATAGAGAGAGATAGAGAGAGATAGAGAGAGATAGAGAGAGATAGAGAGAGAGAGATAGAGAGAGAGAGAGAGAGAGAGAGAGAGATAGAGAGAGTGATAGAGAGAGAGAGAGTGAGAGAGAGAGAGTAGAGAGAGAGAGTGAGAGAGAGAGAGTGAGGAGAGTGTGAGAGAGAGAGAGAGAGAGAGAGAGTAGGAGAGAGATAGAGAGAGATAGAGAGAGAAGAGAGAGTAGGAGATAGAGAGAGAGAGAGAGAGAGAGAGTTGAGAGAGAGAGAGAGATAGAGAGAGAGATAGAGAGAGAGAGAGAGAGAGATAGAGAGAGAGAGAGAGAGAGAGAGAGAGAGAGAGAGAGAGAGAGAGATAGAGAGATAGAGAGATAGATAGATAGATAGATAGATAATTACCTAATGGCGTTTTTTGTTTTGCTAATAACTTTGGCACCGTTTGGTGAATCTTCACGAAATGTTCCAAGGAAATACGATGCTTACTTAAGCTGCTGCATGAAAAGCTTTTAGGGGTGATCCATCAAGTGGGGGACAAGAAAAAAGGGGGTTCCAAAACACATTTTCCCCATTCATTTTTCATAGGGATTTTGAACAGTGATACCGCCTAAACCACTGGACGGAATTACACCACATTTGGCAGAAAGGTACTTCTTGGTCCAGAAAGAGCCCTTTTTGTTATTTAGTGTAAATCCGTTCAGTAGTTTTTGAGAAATTAAAGGAAATCCAAACTCCCAATCTCATACAGAGATCTGATTGGCTGCCAACACTTCAACAAGGAAGTGTTGGCAGACATGTTGGGACTCATCTTCAGCCGAGTATCATAAAAAAAGAATTAAACAAACAAAAGGGGCCAGGCTATGGACACCCTGACCCCTAAGCTCTGGGGCTAAGGTCTCAAAGGGACCCCCCACTCCCCTTGGGCTAAAAAGCATTTTTTCAACTTTCCCTGTTATTCACAGCAGATCTGGTAAAAAACGTTTTTTAAATGAAGCGCAGACTCTCGCGCTTCATAATTCTGTAGCTCCGAGGGGCACTCCTAGTATAATGCAGTGGGGTTACCTGGCCCCCCCGGACTTCCTGGGACCGCCACCTCCCTGGGGATTTCATGAATTGTGAGGGAAGGCCACATGAGCACCCCTGCAGCCCTGGGGACCATCACCTCTCCGGAACTATTAACAAACTGTGTGCAGGGTGAGGTGCGTGCCACCCCCAGCATCCCCGGGGACCACCAGCTCCCTGGGGCTTTTACCAAACTGTGTGCGGGGGACCATGCATCCCCCCCCTGCAGCCCCAGGGACCACCACCTCCCCAGGGCAAACACTGACGTATAGAAAGGGCGTCAGTTTCGGACTACCTGCAGCCCTGGGGACCACCACCTCCCCAGGGATATATTTTCAAATGGGCCCCTAGGCCGAGATCGGCCTGGGGAAGGGTGCCACAAGGTGCCCGTCCTCAAAAAAATTATGTTTATGCCAGGTCCCGGAGTTCTGGTCCCCAGGGCCAAGATCAGCACTGGGGACGGGGGCCACGTGACTCCCTCCCCCCAAAAAAAATTATAATCAGGCTGAGTCCCAAGGGATGGGGTCCCCCGGGCAGAGATCGACCTGGGGAGGGGGGATGCGCAGCCCCCGAACCCCCAAAAAATTAGATGATTGGGCCAGGCACTGGGAGATTTAGTCCCCGGGACCAAGATCGGCCTGGGGTGGGGGTCCTTGCAGGTTTTGGTTGGTATAGGTGTTGGCTGCAGGGATTGGCTGCAGGGCAGGTCAGGCGGACAACCCCACTGTACAAGGCCGAAAGACAGTGCGCAATGCAGGTTTGGGTGGTTATAGGGGTTAGCTGCAAGGACTGGCCGCAGGCCAGGCCCTGCGGTCAATCCCATCAATGCACGGCCAAAGGCCATACGTGGCAGTGGTTGGCTTAACATATTGTAATGAAAATTACTATACATTTAAAAAAACATAGAAATTCACTGAAAAAAACAAAGGTTATAGGGACGTTATAGTTAGGAAATCGATTTAAAAAAAAAATAGAAATCCACAAAAAACAAAGGTTGCAGGGACTTTATACTTAGGCTCACTTTTTGAACATACCAAATTATAGAAATTCAACAGTGAAAGTTATCTCAAATAACTATAACTCGCGCCCTTGCCATGTAGTGCTAATTACCCCACAAGTTACTGCACTCATGACATCCTTAATAACATCCTCACAAGGAGGACAAGGAATGATGTCTGGTGTCAGAACCAGACTAGTTCAAACATCAATATTTTGGAAAAAACGGACCTCACCCACAATTTGTGGCATGCTTCATCATAGGGCTCTGCTAACACACTCCGAGATATAAATCCCCTTCGGAGTGGAGCAGTAAGGGTGGGGGAACATAAGAGCACATAGGACAAGACCAACAATCATGGCCCAGGACCAAAGACGAACACCAAAGAGAGACATAAAACTGACTCAGGCTGACCACTTATCCTATTTTATTCTAGTGCAGCCTGGAAACGGATTAAAAAATTTATTGGTGGTGTTTTCAGGAATTAGTTACCTATACACCCAAATCTCTGTAGAGGGTCAACATGTTTCGGCCTGTTCAAAATGCCAACTTGGGTCATGTGGCCTTCGTCAGGACCTTCGTCCTGTCCCCGTATTTATAAAAGTCCCTACCTGTCCTTTAATCAGGAGGTTCACTGATTCGTGTCGCTCTGTACACTTTTGTTTGTCAGCACACTCAGTTATCAGTGGGAAGAAATAGGCATGATACCCAAACTTCGGTGGAATATGGTATATAGTAATGTAAATTATCCCGAGACCTTCACCTTAATGTGTAGGAAAAAATAGTTATTAAACTTGTGCATAAAGGTCCCCTAGTTATTATCTCAATATCTTGTGAAAGAAATAAAACTAAACTTAGTCCACCTGTGTTGATTAATTATCATAAATATATATACATATACCCAGGTCCATAGACAGAAATAGAAGGTGTATGTGTGTGTGTGTGTACACTTACCGAGTTTCATTAACACTCGCTTTCATCAGAGCCGTGTGGGAGCACCACCCTGTAGTCACACACTGTATAAGAACAGATCATTATAAATATAATGATTGGGAGTAGCTGTATTTACATATAGAATGTTTATCCTTTAGGTATTTACAAAAAATGGTTCTGGACTGTCAATAGTTTTTTTTAGAATGTGTCTATTACAGCCGTGGTCCAATGTTTCCACCCACCGGCAGGTTGATATTCACTACTTGATGTTGCGGACGCCTACTCATAGGTCAACGCCCCCAAATCCCGTCTTTCCAATATAGACAATATGGTTATAAAATAGTCATTCCGCCCGCCGGCCCTTTAATACTAAAATTCAGACTGCCCATGTTTTTTAACTGAGTGAAAAAGTCGGTCAACCTGGAGAGACGGGTGGTCGTGGCTAGAATGCGGGCAGTGAAAGAGCGACCCGCTATACATGGCTCCATATAATTGGCCCCAGACCCCCTCCTTCAACTCCTTACTTCTTCAAGGGTCCGGTACTGCCGGTCACTGCCGCTCCCCGGCTCCGCGTGGAAACAGAGACCCGGAATTGGTGGCCCCTAGAAAAACGCTTCCGGGTATGACGATGTTTGCATCACACCAGAAGCTGAAACGTCAAGTTTCTTGAACGTGGCGGCCATCTTGGGTGGGATCGTGAATATCGATCCCACTCAAGGTAAAAGAAATGCCCGGATCGACATGGCACAGGGGCGGAGAAGGGGTAATTTGGGGCAGGGAGAGCTGGGGGGGTGAGGGAGGGGAGGAAAAAGAAGGGGAAGCGTTAGGGACACGTGGAAAAAAGGAGACTATTCATATAAAAATCGAATATACATATAAATATTCAAGCAAATTACACAAGTCTTCAAATCTGGTATTGATTGAAAAATCTGTATAATTTACAAGGGGTTTTGTTGTTGTTCGTATAAACTTGCCCCTTCTAAAAGGGAAGGCGGTGGGGGGAAAATGGAGGGTGGGGGATGCGAGGAAACCACTACAGTAATTGTGATTGCTTCTATTGTGTTGTAAATCATACTAAGCTTTCACCCATGTGTCTTGTCTCGTCAGGTTATGTTCAAAATGGCACAACTATTGTTTAAGCAATTGTAACCATTGTACATCGTCATTAAGTCCCTGACTGTTGCTCTTAGTGCGGTAGATCCACCGTTGTTCATGATAGAATAGGAGGTCCCCTATATTGATGCCATTGTTTTGTGGGGTAGGTTTGTCAAGTATAGTAAGAAAACAAACACAAAAATGACAGCACATTACTTTGAGAAGGCCCATGGACCAGATGACATGACCTGGACTATACTTGACAAACCTACCCCACAAACCAGCCCATCTCCCTGCTTCCATTCCCGGCAAAGGTATTCGAGAAGATCGTCAACAGGCAACTGTCTCACCACCTGAAGGAAAACAACACTCTGGACCCATCTCAATCCGGCTTTCGCAGCAATCACATCACCGAGACCGCCCTCATCGCAGCAACCGACGACATCCGGACCCTCCTGGACAAAGGCAAAACAGCAGCCCTCATCCTCCTGGACCTCTTGGCCGCCTTTGACACCGTCTGTCACCATAACCTGCGCACATGCCTCCACGATGCAGAGATCCGTGACTGGGGCCCTAAACTAGATCACCCCCTTCCTCGCCAACAGAACACAGAGAGTCTGCCTCCCACCATTCCTATCTAAAGCCACCAAGAACATCTGCAGCTCTTCCCTCAGCCCGACACTTTTCAACGTCTACATGGCACCGCTTGCTAAAATCGTCCGATCTAACAACCTCAACATTATCTCTTATGCCGATGACACCAGCTGATCCTCTCCCTCACTAAAACTTAACTCAAATAAGACAGAGGCCCTCATCCTCAGACCCACCCCCTCTGCTTGAGACGCCTCCTGGTGGCGCCCTCACTGGGAGCCGCACCAACGGCTACCAGACCCGCCCGCAACCTGGGTTTCATCCTTCACTCATCGCTCTCCATGACCCAACAAGTCAACGCCGTCTCGTCCTCCTGCTTCAACACCCTTCGCATGCTTTGCAAAATCTACAGTTGGATCCCTACCTAAACCAGAAGAACGGTTATCTAGGCCCTCATCAGCAGCAGACTGGACTACGGAAACGCTCTCTACGCAGGAACCACTGCAGCTCTCCAGAAAAGACTGCAACGGATACAGAACGCCTCCACACGCCTCATCCTCAACATGCCCCCGCCACTGCCACATCACAGCCCACTTGAGAAACCTACACTGGTTTCCTGTCAACAAAAGGATCACATTCAAACTCCTAACCCACACCCACAAAGCACTCCACAACACCGGACCAGCATACCTCAACAATCGTCTCACCTTCTACACCCCGAACCGTCAGCTTCGCTCCACCGAACACGCCCTCGCCACTGTCCCACGCATCCAAAGGACAACATCTGGCGGCAGATCCTTCTCCTACCTCGTGGCCAAGACCTGGAACACTCTCCCCATCCACCTACGGCAGATCAAGGACCTACTAACCTTCAGGAGACTCTTCAAGATCTGGCTATTCGATCAGTAGCAGCTCCCTCCCCCCCCCATAGTGCTGTGAGACCCTCACAGGTGAGTAGCGCGCTCTACAAATACACTGATTGATTGATGTAATATGTGAGGTCATAAGCAGTCCATTGCGGGGCCGTGAGTTATAGTTAGCTTAGGTAACGATAACTGATTAATTTCTATGTTTTTGTCCATGTACAATCTGAGCCTAACTACAATGTCTCTGTAACCTTTGGTATTTTCAGTGAATTTCTAAGGTTTTTTTAAGTCTATTTCCTAACTCTAATGTCCCTGTAACCTTTTGTTTTTTCTGTGACTTTCTATAGTTTCCTTAAATTACTTTCTGACTATAACATCCCTGTAACCTTTGGTTTTTCAATGAATTTCAATGGTTGTTTTAATAGAAATTGTACTACAATTTCATCTAAAAGTTTAATTTAGTAATATTATTTTTACAAGTATATAAACATATTTTATTGTCACAATTATTATTAATATACATTTTAAAAGTAACAAAGGTGATCTAACTTATGTACTATTTTTGTGAATGCAATAAATACATTTTTATTTTTTTGCAATCATTCGTAAATTCGAAAAAAGGAGCTGATAAGAGTAATCTGTGGTTACTAGCTTCTGTGAAGAAATCATGGTGCATCTGCGGATTCAGATTGGCGCATTTGTCGAAACATGTAAAAATGTAAATAAGAATAATAACAACATTAGCGGAAACATATTCATAGATAAATACTTGGAAGCCTATGTGTGTTTTAATAGTTATTTATTTCATGAGTTAGACAAAACCAAGAGTCCGAGGGCTCCACAGATCTGCTGTGATACCTGGAACACACCCACACCTCAACTTCTCATTGGTTACAGTCCCCGCTCACACAAATTGCAGACCACACTCTAACTCAATCATTTGGATTTCAGATCTCTAGAGAGAAGACTGGTATCCAGTGCTGGAGTCAGTTACTTTACATTCCTGTGATTACTTTGTCTGAGTTAGGTCTTCTGCGGAGGAACAAAGAGATCTGTGAAACAACAGGAAGAGGATAGGCCACCACCCAAAAAACAATCAATCAGATGAGTGGAAACACTTCTCAATACCATCAGCAGAAAAGAAGGTGGTGGCTAAGCTCGTTCAATGTAACATCTACTCCAAGAAGTGATCCCATGGAACAAGAAAAAATTATTCACATCACACTTCTTCCATGTGGAAGCACTTAAGAACAATCAACGAGCGTTCATACAATCGAAAGCAGCTATTGGCTCATCAACATCGGCTGGAACAGCTAGAAAAGCTTCAGCAGCAGTACAAATGATATCCATTCTGGGTTATTTAGAAAAACTCTCCACCATGGTTACTCATTGTAGCAAATGCCACATTCCTTTTGGTTTAAATATCTCTTCTGTGGCTGCAGTAAATGGCTACAGGTGCTTATTTTTTGTTCTCCCCATTTGATGTTTCATTTTTTTTTAGACAGTGAAGCCAATTGCTTCCTCCAAGTTCCCTTCCCTTACCCATTTTATAACCCTGCCTAATTTTGTTTCCCAATACAAAAAACAAACTAAATATAATTTTTTTAAACTGCAAGTTTTATGTTTTTGTGCAATCGTGTGGGTTTAAGTGTTTCTGAGTGGCTGTGTGGGTGTGTGAGTGGCTGTATTAGTAGGTGGGTGTGTGCGAGGGTGTCTATGTGGGTGTGTGAGTGGGTATGTGGCTTGCTGTATCTGTGTGTGAGTGTGAGTTGCAGTATCAGTATGTGAGTGGGTGGGTGAGAGTCTGTGTGGGTGTGTGAGTGTTTGTGTGTGAGTAGGTATGTGAGTGTCTCTGTGGGTGTATGAGTGGGTATCTGAGTGTGTGTGTGTGTGTGTGTGTGTGTGAGTGGGTGGGTGTATGAGTGGCTGTATGGGTCTGTGAGTGGGTTTGTGAGTGTCTCTGTGGAATTGTGAGTGAATGTGTGAGTGTCTCAGTGAGTGTCTGAGTGACTGTATGGGTGTGTGAGAGGGTTGCCGACTGTCTCTGTGGGTGTGTGAGTGGGTGTGTGAGTGGCTGTGTGTGAGTGAGTGTGTGAGTGTCTACATCAGTGTGTGAGTAGGTGTCTGACTAGCTGTATCAGAGTGTGAATGGGTGAATGGATGTGTCACTGGTGGTATCAGTATGTAAGTGGGTATGTGAGTAGCTGTATCGGTGTGTGAGTGGGTCTGTGCGTGCCTGCCTGTGAGTGCGAGTGGGGGTATGAATTACTGTTTGGGTTTCTCTTTGGATGTGTGACTGGGTATGTCAGTGTCTGAAGGGGTGTCTGGGTGGCTGTATGGGTCTCAGAGTGGGTGCAGGAGTGATTGTGTGGTTCTGTGAGTGGGTGTTTATGTGGGTCTGTGAGTGGGTGTGTGACTACTGTATTGGTGTGTGAGTGTCTGTGTGCAAGTAGGTGCGAGAGAATCTCTGTGGGTGTGTGAGCAGGTATCTGACTGGTATCTGACTGTGTGTGAGTGTGTGTGAGTGGTTGTATGGGTCTGTGAGTGGGTTTGTGAGTGTCTGTGTGAGTGTCTTTCTGGGTGTGTGAGTGGCTGTATGGGTGTGTGAGTGGGATTCTGAGTGTCTCTGTGGGAATGTGAGTGGCTATGTGGGTGTGTAAGTGTCTGTATCAGTGTGTCAGTGGGTGTGTCACTGGCTGTATCAGTGTTTAAGCTGGTGTGTGTGTGGCTAAATCAGTGTGTGAATGGGTGTGTGAGTGGCTCTGTGGGTGTGTGAGTCACTGTGAGGGTGGGTAAGTGGGTTTCTGGGTATCTGTGGGTGTGTGAGGGACTGTGTGGGTGTCTGGGTGGGTTTCTGAGGGGCTGTATGGGTCTGTGAGTGGATGTGTGAAAGGGTTTGTCAGTCTGTGAGAGTGTGAGTGTGTCAGAGGGTATGTGAGTGTATGAGTAAATAGGTGTGTGAGTTTTTGTATCAGTGTGTGAGTGGGTGTGTGAGTTGCAGTATTGGAATGTGAGTGGGTGTGTGAGTGTCTGTGTGAGTGGGTGTGTGAGTATCTGTGTGATTGTGTGTGTGAGTTGTGGTGTGAGTGGTTATCTGAGTGTGTGTGTGTGCGTGTGGGTGTGTGAGTGGCTGTATGGGTCTGCGAGTGGGCTTGTGAGTATCTCTGTGGGGTTGTGAGTGGATATGTGAGTGTCTCAGTGGGTGTGTGGGTGGCTGTATGGGTGTGTGAAAGGGTTGCTGAGTGTCTCTGTGGGTGTATGAGTGGGTTTCTGGGTATCTGTGGGTGCGTGAGTGGCTGTGTGGGTCCCTGAGTGGATGTCTGAGTGGCTGTATGGGTCTCTGAGTGGGTGCATGACTGATTGTGTGGTTCTGTGAGTGTGTGAGTGACTGTATTTGTGAATGGGTGTGTGAGTGGCTGTACAGGTGTATGACTGGGTATGTGAGTGGCTGTATGGGTCTGTGAGTAGGTGTATTAGTGGCTGTAAACGTCGGTAAGTGGGTGTGTGAGTGGTTGTATGCGTGTGTGAGTGGTTGTGTGAATGGGTTTGTCAGTCTGTGAATGGGTATGTAAGTGTGTCAAAGGGTGTGTGAGTGGCTGTATGGGTGTGTGAGTGGGATTCTGAGTGTCTCTGCGGGAATGCGAGTGGCTATGTGGGTGTGTGTCTTTATCAGTGTGTCAGTGGATGTGTCACTGGCTGTATCACTGTGTAACTTGGTGCGTGAGTGGCTAAATTGGTGCATGAATGGGTGTGCGAGTGTCTCCGTGGGTGTGTGAGTGGGTGTGTGAGTCACTGTGTGGGTGGGTGAGTGGGTTTCTGGGTACCTGTGGGTGTGTGAGTGGCTTTGTGGGTGTCTAAGTTGGTTTCTGAGTGGCTGTATGGGTCTTTGGGTCAGTGCATGAGTGATTGTGAGGTTCTGTGAGTGGGTGTGTGAGTGGTTGTATGTGTGTGTAAGTGGGTGTGTGAATGGGTTTGTCAGTCTGTGAGTGTGTCAGAGGGTATATGAGTGTGGGTGCGTGAGTGGCTGTATTAGTAAATGAGTGTGTGATTTTTTGTATCAGTGTGTGAGTTGGTGTGAGAGTTGCAGTATTGGTATGTGGGTGGGTGTGTTAGTGTCTGTGTGAGTGGGTGTCTGAGTGTCTCTGTGCGGTTGTTAATGGGTGTTTGAGTGTCTTGGTGGGAGTGTTGGTGGCTGTATGGGTGTGTGAGTGAGTGTGTGAGTGTCTATATCAGTGTGTGAGTAGGTGTCTAAGTGGCTGTATCAGCATGCGAATGAATGAATGGATGTGTCACTGGCTGTATCTGTGTGTAAGTGGGTGTGTGCGTAGCTGTATCAGTGTGTGAGTGGGTCTGTGCGTGCCTGTCTGGGAGTGTGAATCACTCTTTGGGTTTCTGAGTGTCTCTGTGGGTGTGTGAGCGGGTATGTGGGTGTCTGAAGGGTTATCTGAGTGGCAGTATGGGTCTCACAGTGGGTACAGAAGTGATTGGTTCTGTGAGTGGGTGTCTATGTGGGTGTGTGAGTGGGTATGTGGCTTGCTGTATCAGTGTGTGAGTGGCTGTGTGCAAGTGGGTGCGAAATTGTCTCTATGGGTGTGTGAGCGGGTATCTGACTGTGTGTGAGTGTGTGTGTTAATGGCTTATATGGGTCTGTGAGTGGGTTTGTGAGTGTCTTTGTGAGTGTCTCTGTGGGTGTGTGAGTGGTTGTGTGAGTGTCTGTGTGAGTGTCTTACTGGGTGTGTGAGTGGCTGTATGGATGTGTGAGTGGGATTCTGAGTATCTCTGTGGGAATGCGAGTGGCTATGTGGGCGTGTGAGTGTCTGCATCAGTGTGTCAGTGAGTGTGTCACTGGCTGTATCAGTGTGTAAGTTGGTGTGTGAGTGGCTAAATTGGGGTGTGAATGGGTGTGTGAGTGTCTCCGTGGGTGTGTGAGTCACTGTGTGGGTGAGTGAGTGTGTTTCTGGGTATCTGTGGGTGTGTGAGGGGCTGTGTGGGTGTCTGAGTGGGTTTCTGAGAGGCTGTATGGGTCTGTGAGTGGATGTGTGAATGGGTTTGTCAGTCTGTGAGTGTGTGTGTGTGTCAGAGGGTATGAGTGTGGGTGTGTGAGAGGCTGTATGAGTAAATGGGTGTGTAAGTTTTTGTTTGTGTGAGTGGGTGTGTGAGTTGCAGTATTGGAATGTGAGTGGGTGTGTGAGTATCTGTGTGTCTGTTTGTGAGTGGGTGTTTGAGTATCTCTGTGGGTGTGTGAGTGGGTATCTGAGTGTGTGTGTGTGTGTGCGTGGTGTGTGAGTGGCTGTATGGGTCTGTGAGAGGGCTTGTGTGTCTCTGTGGGGTTGTGAGTGGATTTGTGAGTGTCTCAGTGGGTGTGGGTGGCTGTATGGGTGTGTGAAAGGGTTGCTGAGTGTCTCTGTGGGTGAGTGAGTGGGTTTCTGGGTAAGCAGCATTCACAATCCTTGTCAGGGTGAGCCACAAGACAACCCAAAACTGTCCTGTGCTCAGTTCACTGGCAGCTTGTGAAAGAGCAGTCAGCCTACATTAAGTGGAAATGTATACCTGACTTGTGCTACACTTCAAACAATGATAAAGTTAACACACCCCACAAAAAGGCTTGCACAGAAAGGTTGACAATGTAACTAACTTTGATGAATATGTAAGACCAAGAACACAGAAATCCAATCAGTAGCAGCATAGATATGCACTTTAGTAGATACTGTAGTAGAAATTGCTCTATAAACGCACAAAGGAAACACTGTGGATATGTGGGTGTGTGGGACCAGGACAAAGTCACACGTCCATGCTGACCGCACTGGACTGGAGGGTGTGCTGACTACGGTGACCCTGTTAGGCCCACAGAGGCCAGTATCTTTGCTATTGGTTAGCAGACGTTTGCAAGGATGTGCACTGATGATCTGTCGCACCGGGTGGTTACCATGGTGCTGTGCAGCTGATGCATCTCTTTGAAACAGATGGAAGTGAAGGAGCTGTGATGATGGATCAGTTATACTAGATCCACATAGCCTGCCAGAGCACTTTAAATCCACTTCCAAGGGTCCAGGACTGGGAGGGTAACACTTGGCAGGTGTAGACTCACAGATGGCAGTGGCCAGGTGCAGGCACATGTTGTTGGATGCCTGTTGTGTGCCTGTGGCTTTAGATCAGGAGGCAGCCATCTACAGCTAGGAGTCACTCTGGCTTCAGGGATCATGACATGCAGGTTGAGTCATTCTCATCCACCCACAAAAACAGCAGACAGCGGGCCAACACAGCAGTGCAGCAGTTGCTCCAAGCAGCAGCAGTCCAGCAGATGGTAAAGTGGGTAACCGATGAAGCTGTACAGATGTGGAGGGGGAGAGTGTTACATGCCTTGGCAGCGAGGTGAGAGAAGGAGTGTCCACCTGTGCGACCGCAACGTGTGCATGGTATTTTTGCTGCTGGTGTTCGTGGTGGTGCCCGCTTAGCCATAGTGTGGAGGACTGGTGATGAGGGCCTGTGTCACTGTATATTTTTTGTCAAGGGGGATCAACTTGAAGATCTTCCGGAGCAAGTGGAGAGTGTGGAAGCATGATAAGGAGACGGCATTGACCTGCTGTCTCATCGAGAGGTCGCTGTTTACAATTCTGCTGAGGTTCCGGGCATGATCCTTCAGAGTAGGGCCGATCCGAGTTATAATGGCCACCATGAGTCATTCCAGAGCATTGAGTCTCTGCTGAAGGTTTACAAAACATAATGCAGATATTGCAGAAATGATCACAGCCAATGAGAGCCAGTTGCACGCTGCAGCAACATGAATTTCACATACATATGCCTAATCATCATTTAGGAATAGATCCTTAGAAATATATGCCCATTGCTACATGAAATCCGTAAGAGTAGTACTGTATTAGCATCTTACTGGAATTACGAAGATTTTCACTTATACTGTTACAGCAAGCATACAGATAGTTTATGTTAACTTACAGTCCAATAGGTCTCTGGACTTTAGGTAGATTTCTCCTCATAAATGTTACTAAATGTGGTAGAAATGTAAATGGATTCCCCTTCCCCCCACAGATCCCTACTCGCCACACCCAAGCCCTATCCAAAACACATACTACTAGGGACTCCTATCTCTTCTTGGATCTTTATTTCTGATGGAAGTGACCTGTTTGTGTTCTCATATCCCTACACATGAGGATATTTTGTAATGCTGTGTGCATTGACTACTGCCCCCTCCTTTTCTCACCTCTTTTCAACCCCCCCTTCTTACAGCCCCTGCTTGTTTTTGTCATCTTTATTATCTTTATACTGTATTATACATGTATCCTGTTGTCCTGTTTATTCAATAAAGAGTCGCTAAACAAATAAAAAGAAATGTAAATGGATTTCATCGGCTTTAGAGCATTCAGACATTGATTTTGACTGTGTCCATGATGTGTCATAATTGGTAAGCATTTAGGGACGCACATTAGATTTTCTTCAGCGGTATTTCCTAGTGAGTTGTACTACATAAAAGTACAAAAGCAAAGTGTGACTGTTGATATCTATTTTGGTGAGATCAGTGCCTAGTAATTTAGTAGGTGATTTATGGGACTGAAGACACACAGACATGATCACCGCAGAAGTTCACGAAAATGTATGGATAGCTACAGTGGAAGAGCAGGAGACCATCCCCTGTGCACACCGAAGTAAAACATACTTTGTAGGTATGGTGCTGATCACTTGGGAGCATGCCACAGTCTTCTTGGTAGTTAGTGTTATGATGTTGCAGACTTAATTATTTACAGACTATGAAATTATGTGACATCTACATGTTTTTATGTGTCTTACCTCAAGGTAACATGGATCTTGCTGCAAAGCGCAAGAGATACAAAAGAAAACAAAGGTATCACCACATGGAGAAAGTGAGCAAACATTTCTGGGAAACGTACTGAAGAAAGAAGAGAAAACTACAAGGGAGTGGTTCTCAGGGTACTATCTCAAGCAAAGATGTAGGCAAAAGTATGGGAGGAGCCAGAGAGGGTATCAAGTGGGCAAATGCAAGCCACCACAAGTGATTTTCCTGCAACATCAGATGCAGAAATGCTATCTGCAATGAACGAACAGACAAAATATCTGAAAAAATTATTGAAGGAACCATCTACGCTCAGTAAATTTTAGTGACATTGCACATATGCTGGTTATCTGTATTTTCTTCTGTATGTTCGGCATAATTGTTGCATGGCACTGATGTTAACAGGCTTCTGCTGAATAGGTCTCTACATGCTGTGTTTAAATTGTTACTAATGTATAATGTATACTTCTAATACAAATAGTTTTTTTAAAGGTAGGATAATGTCTTTGTTGTCTAGCTTACATTAAAAAGTTTTGAACCAATTGGTATTAATGTGTTTCTTTTAGTAATTTTTTTATGTCTAATGTATGTAACATTTACATATACATTTTTACACATGACTAGCTTTTTGTCAGTGCCAAATATGCCTAACACAACTATCACATCGAGATGAGATAATATGAAATAATTAACTATATCTTAAGAATATCACAACATTACAGAATGTACATTGATTGAGTTCTCATGGAGTGTGTGCACATTTGGAGGTTTGCAGGAAGTATGGGTAAGAAAATGTTGGGGGATCCACACAAGCCACACCTCCCTGGACTCCACCAGGTGTCTAGTTTTCAAAAATGTCTGGGTTTGGTAGGTTTTCCTACATGACTACCACACATGGAGTGTGTGCAGTACCTTACATTGAATGTTTCTTCTAATGGTGTTTTTGGGTTGGTGAAGGGTGCAACCAGGGTCTGATTGCATATCCCTTGTCACCTTAAATGTTAATATATTTATGATCAGGTATTGACTTTTTTTACATAATTATGACTCACAACAACTCATATTATCAGTGTGTAAAAAATGTCTACCCATCCATTGTGAGCTCCTGATCTGTGTTGAATGACAAGTGGTGGTCAGGAAAGCTCGATATTGACATTTTAGGTAACCATGATGCCCTAGCCTCTGATGTTGCTCACAATCAGCCAGCTGAGTGAGTCACACCTTTGCACCATATTGCAAGGTTATTTGTGATATATTGGAATTAATTTATACTGCAAGTGTTTAGTTTGATCATCAAATGCAATGCTTGGCCCAAATTCCACATTTATTTGACATTGCATGTGTGCTATACAGCCCAGTACACAGACAAAGCTGGTAAAGTGTAACGGCTTGTCCAGGCATTGCATTGTGGTCTGGAAGGGTACCCTTACAGTACAAAAACTGTACTAAACTAATTCAACCCCCATTGCACAAAGGTGCTATGGTGTGTATGACATTCTACAGGCTCATTGTGTGTGTCTGTGCTAGGTAGCGGGCGGAGAGTGCCATATATCTGTACATGTGGCACTTTTGTACTTACTCCATCTCGCAACAGTGCATCAACTGTGCCAGGTGTGAGGTTTTTTTAAATCTGAGCTCATTTGTACAATGGTTATTTGCTAGTGTTTCGTTGCTGGGCCAAATACCATGTGAGATTGTGATGCAAACACCCGTGTTGCACCTATGGATTGCTCCTTTGACAAATAGGTACACTAAGCTGCATTATGCGTCGCACCTGGGACCAAAAACGCAGGTCTCCCCTTCCCCACTACTAAAACAGGACGTTTTGTAATAGATCATTTTGATGTGTCCACATTGTGTTTTGGGGCATTTCCTAATGCTGGCACTGGGTCTACCCACATAAGTGAGGTACATTTTTATCGGGAGACCTGGGGGAACGCTGGGTAGAAGGAAGTTTTTGGCTCCACTTAGATTTCAGAACTTTCCATCACCGAAATGTGAGCAAAAAGTTTTTTTTTTTGCCAGGTTTTGAGGTTTGCAAAGGATTCTGGATAACAGAACGTGGTGAGAGCCCCACAAGTCACCCCATTCTAAATTCCCCCAGGTGTCCAGTTTTCAGAAATGGCCAGGTTTGCTAGGTTTTCCTAGGTGCCAGCTGAGTTAGAGGCCAAAATCCACATCTAGGCACTTTGCAAAAAACAGGTCAGTTTTCTTTGGGCAAATGTGATGTGTCCATGTTGTTTTTGGCGCATTTCCTGTCGCGGGCACTAAGCCTACCCATACAAGTGAGGTACCATTTTTATCGGGAGACTTAGGGAAACGATGGGTGGCTCCTCTTAGATTCCAGAACTTTCTATCACCGAAATATGAGGAAAAAGTGGGTTTTTTTTGGCCAAATTTTGAAGTTTGCAAAGGATTCTGGGTAACTAAACCTGGTGAAAGCCACACACGTCACTCCATTCAAAATTCCCCTAGGTGTCTAGTTTTCAGAAATGCCCAGGTTGGCTAGGTTTTCCTAGGTGTCGGCTGAGCTAGAGGCCAAAATCCACAGCTAGGCACTTTGCAAAAAACAGGTCAGTGTGTCCATATTGTGTTTTGAGGCATTTCCTTTTGTAGGCATTAGGCCTACTCACACAAGTGAGGTACAGTTTTTATCGGGAGACTTGGGGGGATGCTGGGTGGAAGTAAATTTGTGGCTACTCTTAGATTCCAGAACTTTCCATCACTGAAATCTGAGGAAAAAGTGTTTATTTGCCACATTTTGAGGTTTGCAAAGGATTCTGGGTAACAGTACCTGGTGAAAGCCCCACAAGTCACCCCGTACTGAATTCCCCTAGGTGTCTAGTTTTCAGAAATGTCCAGCTTTGCTATGTTTTCCCAGGTGCCGGCTAAGCTAGAGGCCAAAATCCACAGGTAGGCACTTTGCAAAAAACAGGTCTGTTTTCTTTGGGAAAATGTGATGCGTCCATGTTGTGTTTTAGGGCATTTCCTGTTGCAGGCACTAGGCCTACCCACACAAGGAGACTTGGGGGAATGCTGGGTGATAGGAAATTTGTGGCTCCTCTTAGATTCCAGACCTTTCCATTACTGAAATGTAAGGAAAATGTGATGTTTTTGTCAATTGTTGAGGTTTGCAAAGGATTCTGGGTAACAGAACCTGGCGAGAGCCCCACAAGTCACCCCATCCTGGATTCCCCTAGGTGTCTATATTTGAAAACTGCACAGGTTTGGTAGCTTTTTCTAGGTGCTGGCTGAGCTAGAGGCCAAAATTCACAGCTAGGCACTTCCCAAAAGAAACGTATGATTTCAATGTAAAAATGTGATGTATCCATATTGCATTTCCTGTCGCGGGCATCAGGCCTACCCACACTAGTGAGATACCATTTTTATCAGGGGACCTTGGGGACCACAGAATAGAAGAACAGGTTTTATTGTCCCTTGTCTTTCTCTACATTTTTCCCTTCCAAATGTAAGACAGTGTGATAAAAAGACCTCTGTTTGAGAAATGCCTTGTAATTCACATGCTAGTATGGGAACCCCGGAATTCAGAGATGTGCAAATAACCACTGCTTCTCAACACCTTATCTTGTGCCCATATTGGAAATACAAAGGTTTTTTTTATACCTATTTTTGACTCTTTATATTTTACCAAATAAATTGCTGTATACCCAGTATACAATGAAAACCCATTGCAAGGTGCAGCTCATTTATGGGCTCTGGGTACCTAAGGTTGTTGAACCTACAAGCCCTATATATCCCGCATCCAGAAGAGTCCAGCAGATGTAAAGGTATATTGATTTTGAAATATCTGACATCACAGGAAAAAGTTACAGGTTAAAACGTGGAGAGAAATGGCTGGTTTTTTACCTCAATTTCAACATTTGTTTATTTCACCTGTTATTTTCTGTAGGAAAACATTGAAGGATCTATACAAATGACCCCTTGCTTAATTCAGAACTTTGTCTACTTTTCAGAAATGTTAGCTGTCTGGGATCCAGCATTGGTTTCTCACCCATTTCTGTCACTAACTAGAAGGAGGCTGAAAGCACAAAAAATAGTAAAAATGGGGTGTGTCCAGTAAAATGCCAGAACTGTGTTAAAAAATTTGGTTTTCTGATTCAAATCTGCCTGTTCCTGAAAGTTGAGAAGATGGTAATTTTAGCACTGCAAGCCCTTTGGTGATGCCACTTTCAGGGGGGAAAAAACGCAAGCTTTCTTCTGCAGCCCCTTTTCCCCATTTAAAAAAAAAAACATTTTTGCTGTATTTTGGCTAATTTCTTGGTCTCCTTAAGGGGAACCCACAAACTCTGGGTACCTCTAGAATTCCTATGATGTTTGAAAAAAGGACACACATTTGGCATGTGTAGCTTATGTGGACAAAAAGTTATGAGGGCCTAGGCGCGAACTGCCCCAAATAGCCAAAAAAAGGCCTGGCACCTGAGGGGGAAAGGCCTGGCAGCGAAGGGGTTATGGGACTGTAGAGGTACTGAACAAGTTTAGTGATGTATATAAATTTCTACATATGTGTTTATGGGCACAACATAGCTTCATTTTCGAAAACCTAAACAACCACAAGATGTTTGGTATTTTACGCCAACAATAGCTATGCTTTTTACATAATTAATTTTCTATGTTTGGTAGTTCTAAAATAATGTTGATTTGATTCGAACACTTACCAACCAATAGGCCCTTTCCACTTTCGAAATGTTGATTGGTGGTGCATGCCTGAAGATGTAAGAATCATGTGCACTACCCAGATATTTTGCAACAACATTTGTGAAGCAGAATTTGTCATGACAGATGGCTTATACATTGATGGAGTAGTATGCTTACTATTCCTATTTAGACAAGCTGTTTCTGCAGGTGGAAGCAAGTTAACATACGTACAATCTATTGCCCAAGGACATGGGGACATTGCACAATTTGATAGAATCCTTGCTTTACTTGTCTCTGGTCCTGTGCAGAATGTGGGAATCACAAGTATTGTGACATTATTTTAATTATGGCTTCCAAGACATGTTGTAGAAATGAAGACAGTGCACTCTGAGACACACCAACCACTGTAGCACAAGTAGTTTGGAATGAACCTGACGCAAGTAGATGTAGTACTGCCATTACCTTCACATGGGCAGGTATGGCATGTGGTCTCCCAGTTATGGGCTCAAGGTATGGTGCAATTTGTTATAAGAGGGAGATGATCATTTCCCTAGTCAGCCACAATTTCTTTGCAATTTCTTCTTCATGCAAGTCAACCAAAGTAATTCTCTGCATGTAGATTTTTTCTTTCCTCTGACATCCTTTTGACAGGGCGAGAGGATGTAGGTGGTGTCTTTCTCTGACAATCTCCATGGTTGAATGTACACAATGATGTACTACTGCATATTCCAGAGATGTGGTTTTGCCCCTGTTTTTCAAATGGGCTATTTTTCCACACAGTTTATATTTGCACAGCTGCACATCACTCTGCGTGACTTTAGTAGATAAATGTAGAGCCACTTTGGAGGCCTATTTGCATGGGTTCCGCCCAACCATGTCAACATTGCTTACATTGTTTTTTGGTGGAGACCAAGGCAAATTCACTTTAGCACCATACAAACGGTGAAATTTGATGCAAAAGCAGATTTGCACCAAAAAAAATATCTGCATGGCATTTCCACACGCAATCCCCAATGCTGAAATTTAGTAAATCTGCCCCACAGTCCTTAAAACACAAATGACTCCCAGCTATACAACAAACGTTCCTGCCATCAGAGAGCTGAAAAAGACATTGAATGGTGGGAAAGGTTACTATTTTGGGGTCCGCCCCAAACTAGTGTGGGGACCCAGAGATGACCTAGACAGAAAGAGAGTGTTGTGCTCAATGTTTTGATGGTGGTCCCATTGTCCCAGGACCACCACATGGTGAGTTATGGGTAAAAATGTTTTGAAAAAGGTATGCCCCACAAAGCATTATGGGGCAACTTTCTGAGTGCAGCAAATTATGTATTACCTCGATTGTAATGCTCAGAACAGCCCCTGGAGGACACCATAATAAAAATAGCATTTGTAAGAAACATGGTCATGTAACCATATAGTCAGCCCCTACAGGGCATAACACCATGAAAACCAAATTGCAGAAAGTAATGCAGTGTAACCGTATATGTAGCCCCTAGACAGCATATGCCTTACACATTTTCAGACCTAGCAGGCCTATTGCAATACTATTACAAACAATGCCCTTAAGATACAAACTACTCCCAGCTGTACAACAAACATTCTTGCCATGAGAGAGCTGAAAAAGACATTGAATGGTGGGAGAAATTATTATATTGGGGTCCACCCCAACCTAGTATGGGGACCCAGGGATGGCCTAGGCAGAAAGAGAGTGCCATGCTGAATGTTTTGATGGTGGTCCCATTGTCCTAGGACAACCACATGATGAGTTATGGGCAAAAAAGTTTTGAAAAAGAAATGCCCTGCAAAGCATTATGGGGCGAGTTTCCTGAGTGTAGTGAATATTGTAGTATTGGCTCTCCCGCTGTGCAGAGAGAGCCGCTTTGAGGATTTCTGTGTTTTTTTCTGTGTTAGATGTTCCAGTTTGTATATTTTTCAACTGCTAAAGTTGTTAATTGGTTTTCATGTAAAGCACTCCTCAGATCAAGGTTGCGCTATATGAAACTTGACGTAGTTATGTAAAGCGCTCCACCGACCGACTTTGTGCTATTTGAACCTTTTAAAAAAAAATTATTAAAAAGTACCTCCCTCCAACTTGCAGCTTTTGTGCGCAGACATGGCAAAAAACAGCAGCATGCCCAAAACAAGGAAGAGGAAGAAACAACATACGGCCACGAAGTACGAATCGACAATGCTAAAGAAAAAAGTAGTGCGCCACACTAAGGTATATGGCTGATCATGCATAACCCATGTAACAGGGTCAGTCTCCAAGGCGGTAACAAAGCAGCCTCAAGGCGGGCCAAACATAAAGCATTTACCTACGAAATCCAGGGAGTTTTGAAAGGCAGGCCTAGGAATGAATGAAAGTGATAGGCATGAGATGGGCGTGTTGCAAGCCCACAGGTTTAGATTGCAACATGTTTAGAGACAGCAATTGCACCCTGCCTAGGCTCGACCTCAAAAAGGAAGGTTTGGCCCTGGCAAGTGGATACACTTGCCAGTTCGAAATAGCAGTTTAAAATTGCACACATAGGCTCTACAGTGTCAGGCCTGAGACATGTTCAAAGGGATACTTTAGTGGGTGGCACAATCAGTCCTGCAGGCCCACTAGTAGCATTTCATTTACAGGTCTTGGGCACACATAGTGACTTTACTAGGGACTTACAAGTAAATTAAATATGCCAATTACGGATTCGCCAATATCACCATGTTTTAGAGTACAGAGCACCTGACCTATAGTACTGGTTATCAGCACATCACCAGCAGGAATAAAACTTCCGACTTCAAGACTGTTGTGCATTAAAGTTCATAATACTCACCAAGAAATAAATTAGCCTCATGTGCATGTGAGAATAAAAAAAAACTAAACAACTCCATTCTCTTAATGAGTCCACCATTAAACCACCAGTGAGAAAACCACAGATAACTTACAGTGCAGTGAAAGGGCAGCAACACATATAGATGGCATGCTCACAGGCAACTCATGTCTGTCTCCAGAATCAATCCAGCCTTCGAAAATGTTCATGAGTAATTCAAGATACCGTGATTTGAGCAAACAAAACCAACCAGACAAATTTCACAGATAAATCCCAAAACCCGATACACTGCTTACCTAGCACCAGAGGTAAGCGGTTCCATGAGAGCTTGTGAGCCAAACTCAGATGCCATGCTTACCACCAGTGTAATAAAGTGAAGCAAAAGGTCACGTGCATACTAACAGCGCCAGTGCCAATGTTACAACAGTTAGTGTTTCAGACAGCAAATAAAGATATAAAAAAAAAAATTAAATGATGGACAATATTATATAAAGATTGAACAAGTTAAAGACATTCTGCTTTCCATATGCACATCCAGGGGCACAACTAGACCCAAGCTTGGGGAGTGGGGGCCTAGTACTAAACAGTGGTGGTGGGGCTACCGTTTCGCACACTGGCAGCCGAGGAAGTATTAGGATACACATCTGGAAGGCAAACAAATTCTTCTAATGCGCTAATACATGGAAAAGGTCTGTATGCTTGCCTGTTCTTTCATGTATTAGTACATTAAAGCTACACCTTTGTCTTCTCCAATGCATCACCCTGCGACACTGAACACTGCTGGAATTTAGGAGTGTCCGCCAGACCTGACAGCTTTGGATGTCTGCAAGATGGTTCCTACCAAGCGAGTCCTGTGCATGTCTGATGCACAGAAAAGAAAGCATTGAAGACTTACTGGAAAAGTGTATTTTCTGGTGAAAAGTAGCATGATATTCATAATGATAAATGCTTCCAGGGAACAAGAAGCTATGTGTGGGACAAAAGACCTAATGTGCCCCAGAAAGTGCACCCATAGACTTTGAGATGTAGACTTGAGGTGTGGAGAATAAACCAGAATAAAAAAAGTAGTGGAGGACTCTATCTGGCTGCCACAAAATAAGGTGGGCTCACCAAAAGCTCAAGACAACATTTCCTTAGGTGATAATAGAACTTTCAAAAAAAGCTCCAAACATTTTATTTGGCCACATTTTGTGAATACTCATGTTCTGTTGATGTTTTAACATAGCCATAAGGCAACACTCCTCAAGCTATCTAGTGAGTAGATTGAATAAAAAGTATTTGTTATTTCTGTGTTATACATGGGAAGCATGTAATTGAGTTGTCTCTTGTTTAAGGTTGAGGTTTATCTATTTGCACATACACAATGATTTAAAGTTAAGTACATACAGAGCATGCATAATGGGTAACTGTGTTATCTGGTCCAACACTATCATTGAGGGGTTCGGGTGATATCTTTGGCTATGTGGTTTGTAAATGTCACCAGAAGCCTGAGATGGCAATGAGAAGGCATCCTTTATGTGTTTTCTATATTGCAAGTTGTTTTTTTTAAAGTGCAGCTAACAATGGACATTGTCTGGAATTAAAATGGTGAGGTTTTGTTTACCTGTCGCAAATCAGTTCTTGATAAAACAATAGGCAATTGTGAGATCAGTGGATTTATGTGAATCTGTAGCTGCGGAGTTTATAACATAATAATGGATTTACTGAATTTGGCACATAATTTCCAAAATATGGAGATTTAACCAAAATTGTTGTTTCTAGCTCAAACTGATGAAAATAATACCTGCAGACAAAGTGTCACATAAGTAGCATTTTTCCTGCATAATCTTATCTTAATCTGATAACCTTGATCATCCAAGCTGCGTGATCCTAATAGTTTAGATCATGAAAAACCCTGTACAGTGGTTTGGGGACTACCATTATAATGACAAAATCTGAATTTTACATCTAACTGTGAAATATTTTCCATGGTTCCTTAAAAATGCATGGGTTTTATATCACTGCTTTTTGTGCAATAAAAGCACCAAAACATGTAATATTCACATTTTTACTCAAAGATGTTATGACTTCTCAATAATCTCGATTGTACTCATCCATGTGGAGCAGCAATAATGGTGGAGAGTAGTATCTTTCTTAATGTGGTATTTTCTGTCATCCAACATAGGGGGTCATTACAACATAGACGGGCGGTGGAGCGGCCGCCAATGCGGCCGCACTCCCGCGGTCCCCATTACAACATCCCCGCTGGGCCTGTGGCCGCAAACCTAGTTTACGCCCGCCAGCCCAGCGGGGATGCGGCCGCAACATAGGAGCCGGCTCCTAATGGAGCCGGCGGTGTTGCGGCCGTGCGACGGGTGCAGTAGCACCCGTTGCGCTTTTCACTGTCTGCTACGCAGACAGTGAAAAGCTGCATGGGGCCCTGTTAGGGGGCCCCTGCACTGCCCATGCCAGAGGGAGTCATAATCCCCAGGGCAGCGCTGCTTGCAGCGCTGCCCTGGCGCATTATCACCACCAGGGCTAAAACGGCGGGAAACCGCCGGCCCCGGCAGTGCGATCGCGGCACTACAGCCGCGGTCATAATATGGGTCTCCGTACCACCAGCCTGTTGGCGGTATGGACGCCACTTTAGTCCCGGCGGTCTCCGACCGCCAGGGTCGTAATGACCCCCATAGTGTTCAAACAGCTGATGAATATATTATCAGTTTTTGGCCCTGCAATACCTCTTTAAAATGGCCAAGCGTTGCTCTGAGAGAAATGAGGCAATATTGTAAATTACAACTATAACGCCAGCTGTCATTTTGTTAGCTGTAGGTAATTTTCTTATAACAATGCCCACCTACACCTAAGCCAAACTTGTCTGTGTTTCTTTCTCTCCAAATGAAAGAAGGTTGGAGAAGATGCACAGATTTAAATGTGTGCATGTTGCAACAGAAATTCATCATGGGAAGTAGTGTTGGCAGCCATATTAGTGAAGGAGCTACAGACGTGGCTAAAATGGTGGCCGAGTCAGACGATGTGCAAGAAGCTCTGCTTCAGGCCCCAACGTTATCCTGCTACATCTTGCCCATTTAGTCGCTACCCCAAGAAGTACGCTGCTTAGATGCATGCTGCACACAGGGCATAAATGAAATCTGCTTTTTATGCCTGCAGGGGTCGAGAAACTGGGGCTGATTGAAAACGCACTGGAGGCGCAACCTAATTCACCTCACCTTACAAGCATCCAGACTGCGGCCTTCGCAACCTCTGCTGCTTCCTACCTGTTGCCTGTGCTGACCAGAGGGCCCAGGCCATGCTGACACTGCACCAGAGATGTGTACATTCCGAAGCAGAACTACAGGGATCAACGTTCAACCAACTCCAAAAGCGGCCTGTGCCGCACTGTAAAGCAGCTGCAGGGCGCAATGGCCCGTCTGACGTCTGTGGCATGCTTATCTCGGAGAGTACCACATACTGTATTGCGCGTCGTCCCAGACCTCCTCAAACATATACTTCCTGATCTGGCCCCCAAGGGCTGCTGAAGTTGTAAAAACCAGCACTCCACGGTAGGGAGCTGCTGCAAGATCCACACAAGCGCATAGGTGGCCTTGAGCCTCTTCCGGTAGGAAGTGCCCCGTAACTGATCCACCATTGACAAAACAGCTACACTGAGTGTAGGGCCTGGAGGAGCACGCAGTAACATTTGAACCATATGCTGATGAACTACAGCTGTGCTGGATCTCCCATGACTGGGCAGGTCTATCCACCACGGAGCTCAAAGACTGCATACCACAGCAGCTGTCAGCGTTCAACACGTTCCCATTTGAAGGCGCCCCCCCCTTTCATTACTTAGTCGTGCTGATACCTGCATAATCCAAGTGAGGTAATGCGCTGTACTGTGCAACAGCACCCAGAGGGGACATTAAGTTGGGAACTACCTTTCACATGAGACTGCCCCCACATTAATAAAGGCACATCTTCTCAACAGTATGACCCTCCAAACAGCTGACCACTGAAATTGTGAGGTGCAGCAGATACACCTAAATGTTCGTCTCTCTTTCTTGGGGCAACACCATGTTGTGGGGCACATTTGCAGGACAAACACTGACAATTACTGTGTTATCACGACAGTTGATCCAAAATGTATCCTTAACCATGGACTAATCTTGCTTCGCACCGTACTTGATTCTTACACAATACCTACAAGGGTGGCAACCCACCACCCCCGTTAGGACACCAGTAATTATCTGCACCTGCTGCTACAGTACCAGGATGCATCACAGCATGATCGTGAAAGGTAAATTCATCAGGCCTTCACTTCCGGAACATCCAGACCCATCTCCTTTCTCGCTTACCACAGATAACACCTCAGCAGCCCTGCACCAACTAAAAGATACTTTTCAGATGCACTCCATTCAATTCGTAAAGATTCTACAGGCTATCCTAGACACTAAAACGTTGTTGGAAACCAAGATTGACTCAGTCTCTCAAGATATCAGTCTCCTCTGTGCTGAACACCGCAAACTGACTGACAAAGTGAAGGAAGCAGAATCCTCTGTCTGCACCATGAGACCCATCATTCAAGAGCTGCAGACCCAGATGAAACTACTAAATGCAGAAGTGGCAACCCTGCACCGCAGGGTGGAAGATGGAGAGGGGCACTCCTGATGCAACAATATTCACTTCATGGGTTTCCCTGAACAAGTGTTGGGACAATGCACCGAACTTTTCATAGAAAAATGGATGATGGACAATATATTAACTGGAAAAGTTCCAAAAGTCCTTTCGATTGAAAAGGCGCATAGAATTCCTGGCAGACCACCTCCACCAGGAGCGTCACCACACGCATTAATTGCCCATCTCCTTCATTATCGCAATTGAGACCTGATATTGTAGCGGTTCTGAGCCCAGGGGCCATGGAGATTTGAAGATGCTTCCATCACTGCATACCCGGACTTCACAGCAGAGGTGTAGTGGCTACGGGGCTCGTATACCAAGGTTAAAAAGCGCCTCTGTGATTAGAACATTAAATATGCCTCGATGTTTCCTGTGAAGCTCCAGGTAGTAGACGGGAAATGACCCACATCTTCTCCACATCTGAGGACTTCAGGACATGGATGCACGCCAAAGAAATTGCCTAGCCCTGGAAGGGGGAACCCGCATCTGGCGACTGGCTGACTCGTTGTGCCAGTCACCGCCAATGCAATCAATCACAAGATAAACCTACCAAACCCCAGGCAGTGGAGGAATAAGCTAAGGTATTACAGGAAACCACCCAATACACCGCAAATTCCTTTGCAATACTTTAAGAAAGAGGTCCTTCAGACTCTGGGTCAGGTGCAGAGAGGTCCCGTAGATCTTCAGCAGACGTAACTAAAGGTCCAGATATCACCCCTCGTACAGCTAATGATCTCTGAATATTGAGCATTGCACTGATCGTGGTAGTTCCACACACCTACTGACTTTACGCATTAGGGGGGCAACATTTTCTGTTATCTGAGGAGTGTAAGGTTGGCCCTTGCTCCTTTACTCCTATCTTCGCTGCACAATGAAGTTATACCTTCTAGTCCTGCCTCCATCTACCCCTTTGACACAGGTAGACCTGGGGATATGTGGTTGTGAAGCCCCAAGCTGCCTCATTGATATGCTCACTCATGAGTGAAATGCTTTAGTTTTTCTAAAGGGGACTGGATGTCGACCCATTCGTTAGGAGCCGAAGCTCCGAGGTAAGACACTTTCCAACCTACCACGCTCCGACCAGAGACTTCTACATCGACAGGTTTGACCCCCAAATGTTGTTCCAATTGCATAAGTTGTAGGATTGGGGTACATGGCAATAGACCTGCGTATTCCCTGCCTTGGGGGGTTTTGTCAAGTGCTGTTATATTTGTTAAGTCCAACTGTTTTCACGGAGCTGAAGGGGCTGGGTTGGAGATGGGAAGGAGGTCTTCCTACAGGAAGATACTTGCTTTTATACATTCAAAGTACCGGTGATGGGGGTGGAGACTTTGTTGGTCATGTAGCCTATATTGGAAATTTCGCCATGCTGTTTGTCAAAATAAGTGCACATACTGGTAAGGTTGGCCCACAATTCCGATCCATCACTTGTAATGGTGCCATGAATCCTTTGAGTTTTTAGGCATCCAAATCTATCACTCCGCGGATGCTCTTAAAGATGGCAACCTAGGCCACGCTCTTCGTTCTAATCTGGTGCTCCATGCCGCTATCCCCACTGGGATGAGTGGCGATAGCTCAGATGCTGATAATTCCTTAGTTGTAGTTCTTCACAGCATTGCCAATAGTGATTCCCAGAAGCTTCTTTCAGAAACTGAATGTTTTACTGTTAGAATTGATGAAGGGTAAAGACTGATGTTGAGTAGCACTAGCTACCATACAATGCCCGCCCGGCTCCTAGAAGGAGGTCTTGGTGCACCCAACTTTGAGATTTATTATGGCACAATGTAGCTACAGTGCCCCATATGCTGGCGCAATGAATCCCCCAGTGCGGAAAAGGAGATAGTATGTGCTGGGTTAGTAATGACCAGTGTGACCCTCTAGCTGTATGACCGCACACGTCCTCTGCTTAAAGGAACCATCTTGAAGCTGACAGCCAGAATATGCCCGGGCCGATTTGTAAAGGGCAAGTCTAGCATTTCCCCATTTCCTCCCATGATTCCCATAACCCAAATACCGGGTAAATCCGCTGTTAGAAATGGGATCTCTAGTTGGCAATCAGTTTGGACTCTGTGCAAGCAGGGACCCTTACTCTAGTCAGGACAAGGGAGATCTTCACTCAGGATAACCCCTGCTCACCCCATTGCTAGCTTGGCACAAGCAGTCAGGCTTATCTCTAAGGCAATGTGTAAAGTATTTGTACCACAACACACACAGTAATACAGTGAAAACACTACAAAATGGACACCACACCAGTTTAGAAAAATAGCCAATATTTATCTAAAATCAAACAAGACTAAAATGATAAAAGTCCAACATACACATGTCAAGATTTGAATTTTCAAAATAATAGATTCTTACTCCATAGAAAACAATGGAAACTTTGTTATTACACAAAGTACCTGGCTTGCGTAAAAAATAAAGCTGCACAGGTGAGCGGGGGTCGGAAAAGTCAGTAATGCGTCGATTCCTTACTCGCGAGTGGGGCTGTGCGTCATTTCTTCTCTGGTTGGGTAGGCAATGCATCGTTTTTTCTCTCCCGCAAGACAGCGATATGTCGATTTCTGGACAGGGCACCTCGGATCCACGCAGGTTCACGTTGACTTTGACACCCAGCGATGATGCATGAGAAATCTAGCCACATGGTGCTGGAAAACCACGCTACGTGGCGTTTGAGTCATTTTCAGCAGCCACAATAAGGTGTTGCGTTATTTCTCCAGCTACGATGCAGGTGATGGATCGATTTCCCAGCCGCAATGCAGGTAGTGCATCAATTTCAGCCGTGAGGCAGGTGGCGCGTCATTTTTACAGCTGCATTGCAGGTGGTGCATCAAAATTTTCCCTGCATTGCTTCCTGTGTGTGGTATTCGGCCTTGTTCTACCAGATTCACCTTTCAAGGGCCCAGGGACTGGATAGGGCACCATTTGGCAAGGTAGGATTCTCAGCAGAGTCCAGGTTCTGGCAGAGGAAGTCTTTGAAGGCCCTGAGACTTGAAAACAGGAGGCAAGCTCAGTCCATGCCCTTGGAGACACTTTATAAGCAAGAATATACCACAAAGTCCAGTCATTGTCCTCTTTCAGGCAGAAGCAGCAACTGCAAGCCAACCCAGCAAAGCACAGTCACAGACAATGGGGCAGTACTTCTCCTCCAGCTCTTTAGCTCTTCTCCTTGGCAGAGGTTCCTCTTGGTTCTAGAAGTAATCCAAAAATCTGGGGTTTTGGGTCCACTCCTTATACCCCTTTCTGCCTTTGAAGTAGGCAAACTTCAAAGGAAACTTTCTGTTGTTCACTAGATCCTGCCTTTCCCAGGCCTGGCCCCAGACACACCAGGTGTTTGGAGACTGCATTGTGTGAGGGCAGGCACAGCCCTTTCAGGTGTAAGTGACCACTCCTCCCTCCACTCTAGACCAGATGGCCCATCAGGATAGGCAGGATACACCCCAGCTCCCTTTGTGTCACTATCAAGTGGAGATTCACAAACAGCCCAACTGTCAGACTGAATACACAATCAGGGAGAGTCAAAGAATGGTTTAAACAAGAAAATGCCCACTTCCAGAAATTTTCAAACTGACAAGTTAAAAACCATCTTTACCAAAATAATTATTTATAAATTGTGAGTTCAGAGAACCCAAACTCCATATCTCCATCTGCTCCAAGGGAAACTGCACTTTAAAGATATTTAAAGGCAGCCTTTATGTTAACCTATGAGAGAGAACAGCCTTGCAACAGTGAAAACAGAATTTGGCAGTTTTTCACTGTCAGGACATGTAAAACACATCAGTACATGTCTCACCTTTAACATACACTGCCCCGTCCCAATTGGGCTACCTAGGGCCTACTCTAGGGGTGCATTACATGTATTAAAAGGAAAGGTTTTGGCCTGGCAAGTGGGTACACTTGCTAGGTCGAATTGGCAGGTTAACACTGCACACACAGCCACTACAGCGGCAGGTATGAGCCATGTTTGCAGGCTACTCATGTTGGTGGCACAACCAGTGCTGCAGGCCCACTAGTAGCATTTGATTTACAGGCTCTGGGCACACCTCTAGTGAACTTTACTAGGGACTTACTAGTAAATCAAATATGCCAATCAGAGATAAACCAATCACCAGTACAATTTACACAGAGTGCAAATGCACTTTAGCACTAGTTAGCAGTGGTAAGGTGTCCAGAGTCCATAAGCTGGTCAGAAAAAATAGGAGGAAGAAGGCAAAAAGTTTGAAGATGACCCTGCAAAAAGGGCCAGGTCCAACACCCACCTTAGCTGTGAGTCATGACTTAGCCCATTGGATTTAGGCGGGGATGGTGACAACAGGAGACCTCTTCAATGACGGATCCTTTATGTCTTATGAGAACATTATGGATATTTCTTCCTTGGGCCCAGGACATGTCCTAACATGTCATGCCATTCATCAATTGATGCAGAACACTTGAGGTACCGGCGATGCAGCACCACCACAATCGCCCATCCTCCACACACTGTTATCGGGCATCGGCCACAAAATGGCCATCTTACTATTATATGAAGCCTTAACCGTGAGCACTAATGCGACTTTGCAGGGAGCACTTGCCAGATGGAATGTTGTCCACCCGTAACCCATAACCCTGAAAACATGGACAAGGGCTTTCCAACAGGTGAAGGTGGTTTCCTGTAATCTTAGATTCCACTTAACCCAGTTCAGCTACATCTATCAAGCATATCTATCCCCCAGGCCCAGGGCATTAAACATATGCTCCCTACATCTGTGCCTGAATGCCCAAGATGTAAACTGGTTGAGGCAGTGTTTTGCCACATGGTGTGGGACTGCTCCCCGCTGCATTCCACGTGGCAAACAATTACTGCTGAAACTTTTGAAATGACAGAACGTCCACTGAACCTTTCCCCTGAATCATATCTCTTGGGAATCCACCCCAAGGCTAAGGAGAAAAAATATCTCCACAGGTTTATTTACTTAGCATTTATTTATATCAATATCAATGCAGTGGAAAGTACCCGCAGTGCCAGATACCTGCAAATAGCTCCAAATGGTACTACAGTGGGCAAGGGCAGAAGTGAGTGTACTGTGATCCCAGCACAACAGGGGCCTGCTGTGCACGAGGAGCTAGAGCTGGGATATCTTTGTAGTGAATGCTGAGGCCAAAAATGTCATAAACCCACTGTGAGGGTGCTACTCCACACTGTAGAGACACCATCCCACTACTGCACAATCTCATATAACAGAGACTCTGTGATGTCTTCACCAGCTATCGCTAACTTGCTTTGTCTGCATCCTGAGGAGTAAGGTGACTTGTGGGGTGGTTTCTCCCCACTCATGTCCCTGGCTGTCCACCCTTAATCAGCATAACTATTTACACACTCTCGTTCCCAAATTGCTGACTCAGTCATACAAATGTTATCCAACACATCTGGCTCTCTTCCTTCCCACGTTCCTCAACATAAAACCTACCTAAATTAAATGTATGTATTGGAATACGAATGCTGCAATATCTGCTGTGAAATGTATCTGTAAGTTTACACTGCATTATGTAGCATGATTGTGCAATTCACTAACGTGATGGGCTCCTCCTTGATTTACTCCCACTCCCCTCATGTCTTCATTCCCGAATCTGCGAGTTTACTCTTGTTGTAAAGTAAAATAATAAAAACTGATTTAAAAAAAAAATTATATATATATATATATACCAGTGAAGGAGCTAAAGCCATGCAAATATATAAGTTATTCTTGTTATGATAAGCATTGACACAATAAGACACTTCTGCAGGACCCATGCATGTGGGAAAGTGTGTGCATGCCCATAACCCTGCACTGCTCTCAATGGACTCCTACAGCTCCCACCAGCGCACAACGGTTTCACCCTACGCAAGTGTGGAGTTCATATTCCTTCATCTGAAGAGATGTCTCACAGGAAGATGGAAGCTACAGCTAGCAGTGTAAGGGAGCACACAGAGCTTTTATCTACTAAGGGGACCATGATTTGAGGGCACCATGATTGGAGTCCTTCCCTTTGTTTGTGGTGCCACCAAGCCATACATTAATGATTAGCACCCATGCACTAACAGAGACTCCTGCAAAAAATCCTTCCTATTGCACCCTTGACGTTGGGCTGCCTCACATGCTTTATGCTTTACTCCTCCATTCACTCACTTAGGGCGTTGCCTGCTTCAACCAAACCAGGGAAGCGAATACATAAAATGCACACTCCTTCAGTAGCTGAAGTGTTTACGTTTGTTGTTCCACAGGAAACATAATTTCCAAATGGACTAGACCACCTTTTACAATTACAAAACATAGCTGCCAGGTAAATATGTCACATGTAAAACACTTTCACTTCAACTCAGTGCTTAATTTGCTAAAAAAAGAAAATTGTGCTAATGACCAAAATGTTTCTTTGAGATGGGTATTGGCATCATAAACAGTCAGCACCGCACGGCCCATTGACACAGTGAAGAGCAGACTTCTGTTCAGGGGAGCAAAAGGAAACAGCGAAATGTGCTGTAAAGTTTGCTTTAGTAAATATAGTGACTGTCTCCTGCTTCCACATAAATGGAATGATGGCACCAAAAATATCTCCTACAATCTCTGAAGCACTGGCACCTTTCCTAACTCTGCTGTTTGATTTCTCATCCTAAACAGAATCACTGAAATGCTCCACATGATAAATCTATGTAACAACTATTCCTAGATAACATGTTCCATACCAGCCTATCAGCAGTTTGTAATAGGCGTTTTTCCCACAGATTAAATAAACACGTGGTATGGCGGGTACTTGTCCAGCTAACAGAAAAGTCCAAATACTTTTAAACAAAAATACATTTCTATATTTACTTCTCCCTGCAAAAATTGTGTCAGGTTTCAATTTAGGTCTATATACACAAAGGCCCTCATCACATCCCTGGCGGTGGGTGATAAAGTGGCAGTGCCAACAGGCTGGCGGTTCGTACCACCAAATTATGACCATAGCAGTGATATCTCCCATAGACAGCCAATGTATCACACCAAACGCAAGGGCCCTTCCTGACAGGGGTGGATGGGCTCTTCCTCCCTCTGCCTGGTGGTGCAGGCTCCTTCCCCTTCCTCACATCTCGTGCAGGCTCCTTCCCCTTCTTCACAGCTGGTGCAGGCTCCTTCCCCTTCCTCACAGCTGGTGCCGGACTTTTCCCTTTCAACCCAGGTTGTGCTGGCTCCTTCCCCTTCAGTGTTATTGGTCTGGTATCCCTACCACCAAGAGTAGGTGGTGCTACCACTGTCCCCATGGACTGTTTGGTAGAGGTCCTGTTTGGTATCCTGCCCACATGTGCAGGACTGGGGGAGAGGTAGGGAAGAGGTCACTCTGGGAAAGGAAAATCTTTTTAGGGACATTGCGGTGGGAGGACGGAGGAGTAATGGGAGTGGAGGATGAGGGAGTGGTTGTGAGAGGTGTATGTCTGCTGGATTTGGGTGCTGTATGCTGTTGTGAGGTGGATGGCTGTTGGGTGTCTGAGTGCTTGCGTTTGTGTCCTTTAGGAGTGGGGACAGACAAGGTGGGAGAGGACACAGGGGACGCGTGCATGGATGTTGTGGAGGTGTCTGTCAGTGAGGTGTGTGTTCTGCTTGGTGTGGTGATGATGCTGGTAGGGGATACTGATGTAGTGCATGCAGGTGTGAGTGTGGACGTAAGTGGGTGGGAGGTAGAGGAGGCGGAGGGGGAGACAGTGGAGGCAGTGAATGTTGTCGTGTCTGCAACTGTATGGTGTTTGTGTGAGTGCCTGTGGGATGAAGTGTGGTGCTTGTATTTGCCTGTGCTACTCCTGGGTGTTGTCTTGTGTGCATGCTCGGCTGACTGTGTGCTTGGGATGGGTTGGGGTTGTGATGAATGGGACTGGGAAGTGGAAGTTGGAGGGGGGACTGTTGAAACAGGGACAATGACTGTCATCAGAGAGGAGGTCAGAGCCTGAATCGAGCTCTGTTGGGCCGCCAATCCACTGTGAATGCCCTCCAGGAATGCATTGCATTGCTGCATATGGGATGCCAGCCCCTGGATGGCATTCACAATGGTTGATTGCCCTACACAGATGGATCTCAGGAGGTCAATAGCCTCCTCACTCAGGGCAGCAGGGCTCACTGGGGCAGGACCTGAGGTGTCTGGGGTGAAGGAGATGCCCACCCTCCTGGGTGAGCAGGCACAGGCATCTCGCTGAGGCACTACTGGGAGGGCAGTGCTGGTACAGGGGATGGCGGTTGTACCTGCAGCTGGGGTGGACCACCAGGGAGCTCCCATCGGAGGAAGTATCACAGTTTGTGTTTTCCTCTCCAGTCTCCGCCGTGGGGCTTCTCTCGTCCTCCGTCCCACTGGTTCCCTCCCCCAGATGATGCTAATGCACATAAGGATAGGAGGACAAAACAAGAAAGGGGGGAGAGAGACAAAGGATACAATGGGTCAATGACTGCACCAACACCACCATTGGCGTACACAGCACCCTCACACACAGGGAACAGGCCTACTCACTATGCATTACACTACCAGTGAAATGGCTAGTCACCAAGGCCTGAGGAGGAGCACACACCACCAACTGCAGCACACCTGGGACCCACGCAGCCCTGCCTAGAAGTGAATACTAATAAGCTAGGTAACCAGAATTTTCCATTCAATCCTTAGCCTCCAGAGGACCTACGCTGCTATGTCTGGTCTGGCCCTCGGGGCACCCACTAACAAACTTCCACCACACGGATACAACCCCACCAACCATAAGTTGTAATGATTGCCACTGTACTCACCCCCTTGTGGCTGCTGTGATACCCTCAATCGCCCATCTTGCTCAGGGTAGGCCACCACCAGTATGCAGGCCATCGGGGGGGTCAGGGTCTGACAGGCACCCCTTCCTCTTTGGGAGGCCATCCCCAGCTAGGCCTCTGCGGTCTTTCAATGCCCAGCGTCTCAGGTCCTTCCACAGTTTCCGACAGTGGGTGCTCTGCCTGCCATAGACCCCCAGGGTCCGCACGTCCTTGGCGATGGCACACCATATTCCCTTCTTTTGATGGGCGCTGACCTGCAGAGGCAATACAGACAGGAGAACACCATGAGACAAACAGTCAAGCCTGTCACACAAATGGCCCACCATAACCATTTGCATCACCATTGGCACACACATAGCCCAGCGCACACCATGTACACCGCCAAGAGGAAATCCACCCCACTTTCACGATGCCTTCCCACACAACTCCATGCATTCATGCCACATGGGCATGGTGCCCACCTGTTGGTCTGGAGGCCCATACAGCAATCCGTACTGGGGTAGTACCCATTCACCAGTTGCTCAAACTCCTCCGAAGTGAAGGCTGGGGCCCTTCCCCGGTCACATGGGCCATGGTAGGTTCCAGACACAGGTCACAGCAGCACATGCAGTGTAGGTCCTCTCCTATGGAAGGTCAGGAAACAAGTGAGGAATGTGGATTAAAATGGGGGTCACGTCCACGGCGGTGCATACCGTCACCGCCGGTATAGATCCCCATTGGCCACTGTACCTCATAGGGCCCAATATAAACCAATGAGGAATTGCACAGCGGTTCACGACTGCCTACTGCCATGGCAAACAACATCGGCGGCGTTACCTCACTTCCTCCTGTCCCTCCACACAGAACAGGCGGTCGCCATTTCAGGGGGGCTGAACAGGCCGATCGATTAGTTCTGCGTCACAGGATATATAGGCACATACTTTTAAATTACACTGTCCCAAAACATGATTGCACGATGTGTACTGCTGTTGTGGTATAGTTGTTCAAACTGTGACAGCCTAATCACTCTTGTGTCCCTTAGATACTAACCGCTGCGGATGAATAGGAGATGGAGACATACTCCCTTGTACAGACCCCTGGTGGACTTGGCTACATTGGAGGACATGCACATTATACTCACCTATAGACTGGACAGGCCCACAATCACAGAGCTGTGTGCCCAGTTGGAACCTGAGCTGATCTCAGCTATCCGCCATCCGACTGGGATCCCCCCTCTTGTGCAAGTTCTATCAGTGCTCCATTTCCTGGCAACGGGTTCTTTCCATGTGACAGTGGGCTTGGCAGCAGAAATGTGACAGCCAATGTTCTCAATAGTGCTGGCAAGAGTCTTGTCTGCCCTGATAAATCACGTGTAGGTACATTGCTTTCCTCCAGGTGGAGGATTTGGCCACTGTGAAGGCCGGGTTTTATGCAATGGGACTGTGACAGGTAAGTACAAACGGACATGTGAGTACACAAATTAGAGTTACGGTTTTCACTGTTTATTTGTCTTCTCCAATAAATGTCTCTTCCTTTTTTTATTATTTCTATTTCTACTTGTCTGTATGTCTATAGACTGTATTCTTCCTTTTATTCTTCCTTGTTTCTTATTTTCTCTTTGTTTCCGGTGCAGGTTGGTGCCTCAGGGATCCAGAAGACCGTCCATCGGGAGAGTGAGAGAGAAAAATAAGAAGCCTGTTTTAAAAGGTATGTTTATCTCTATTGTAGGTATTGCTCTTTCCTCTCTGGCTATTTTTTGCTCTCTTTCTGTCTTCTTTCTTTGTTTTCCTGCGCCCCTTTTCTTCCATGATTCTGTTAGTTTCTAGGTATCTCTCCACTATTTAGCTTTCTCTGAGGCTCTATCACCCTATCTTTCTGACCTTCTTAAATACCTTCTTTTTGTTTAGTATTCTATCTTTCTCTTAGATTTTTATCGCTTTTCCTTTCACCCAGTGTCTTAGTTTTGTTCTTTCAGTGGTTTCTCATAGGTTGTTGAATAATTACAAAAATTAGTGCTCCACCCTTTGAGCTTTTTGTTGTCCTTTCAGTCTTTTCTTATAAGTCCTTAATTAAATACAAAAATTAGTGCTCCCCTCTTTTGTGCTTCTTGTTGTCCTTCCCTACTCTTCCCCAGCTCGCGAAAGGGTACCTGTGGGGCCACGTTCCACCTCAGCCTTCTGACTGCGGGGTCCACTTTGATGTTCCCTGCTGTCCACCGCAATTTCCTCCGTTCTCATTCTTTCTTTACCTCTGTCTTTGTCCTCCTCGTTTCCAACCTCCTCCGCTTCTCCGACCTCCTTCGTGTCTCTGACTTCCTCGTCTCCGAACTCCTCCGAATCTCCAACCTCCTCTGCGTCTCCGTCTCCACGTCCTCTTCTCCCCTCTTGGCTTCTTCCTCCTTTTTGTGGTCCGGCCCCCTGCACCGCAGAGCCAGCGTGACGTAGAGGTTTGACCTCTATGTCGGCACGCTGAGCAGTACCCCCGGGGTACTGCCAGTCCGGCCCAGATGCTTGCGCCCCGTCCCATTCACTCCCCCTTCCGAGTGGGATACCGAGATAGAAAGTCAGCATTTGAGAGTAGGGCTCCTGGGGAATGTTTTACCTGAAATAGAAAAAAAGTTGTAATGATAAGAACCATCTGAGTACTCGAGAATTGGCATCCTTATGTTTAGACAGCCAAGTTAGAGGGGCGTGGTCCGTAAGGAGGGTAAACAACCTTTCTAAGAGGTAGTATAGAAGTGATTTGATTGCCCATTTTATCGCAAGACATTCTTTCTCCACTGTGAGACAATGTTTTTTCTCTAGGTAGAAGCTTTCTACTAATATATACAATTGGATGGTATTGGCCATTTTCTCGTTGCTGAGATAGCACTGCTCCTAATCCCTAGTCAGAAGCATTGGTTTGTAATTGAAACGGTTTGTGAAAATCCGGGCAATATAAGATCGGCTTGGTGGTTAGTAAGGACTTTAGATGGAGGAACCGTTGCTCTTCTAGTTTGGTCAAATGGGTTGTTTGATGTGGTCATCTTTTCTCTAATAGAGCCGTAAGAGCAGTGGCAATGTCAGAAAAGTGTGGAATGAATCTCCTATAATAATCAACCATACCCAGGAAGGCCCTTTTATCTTTCTTGTTCTTTGGGACTGGTATTTGTGTGATGGCTTCCACTTTCTCTATCTGTGGTTTGATTGTTCCATTTTCTTTTACATGACCCAAATAGTTGATGGTATTCTGAGCTATCTTGCATTTGTCCGGGTTAGCCGTTCATCCAGCCTGTTGGCGAGCTTTTAGTATATCTGACAGGTGATTTAAATGTTCCTCCCAGGTTTTGCTGTATTACAATATCATCTAGATATGCTGCCGCATAGTCTTGATAAGGCCACAGCCCAATATCAATTAATTTCTGAAAGGTTGCTGGAGCTCCATGCAACTCAAAAGGTAATAATGTGAACTGATATAACCAGGAGGGGGCTGCAAATGAAGTTTTTTCCTTATCTGATGCCTCTAGAGGAATCTGCCAATAGCCTTACGTTAAATCTAATGTAGTAAGGTATTTTGCATGTCCTAATCTTTCTATAAGATCATCTATGCATGGCATGGGATAGGTATCAAAGTGTGATAGGGAATTAAGTTGCCGGAAGTCTATGCAGAACCGAATAGAACCATCGGGTTTGGGAACCAATACTATAGAAGAAGACCAGGGGCTGAAGATGGTTCAATAACACCTGCTTTTATCATTTCCATTACTTCTTTTTCTACCACTTGCTTTCTAGCTTCCATTTATGGTATGTATTCAGTGCTTAATGAGGTGGGTCCTACCAGGTTTGGTTAAAAATACCCTATTGTGGTTATGGAGTATTGCTTCCAGTTGATGGCGTTGGGATGCAGTGAGGGTAGTACCAAAGTGTGGTTTGATGTCTTGTTCGGACTCAGGAAGGGTAGGGAATACTGGTATCTCTGACTCTGGACAGGTTGTAATATACAGATCTACATTACGGTCTTCTTTCTCATACCATGTCTTCAATAAGTTAATGTGATATATTTGACTTCTATCTAATCCTACGGGTATTTCAACCCTATGTGTTAACAGCGTTATTTTTTCAAGGATGTTATACGGTCCCTGCCAACGGGCCAACAATTTATTCTAAGTTGTAGGTAGGAGTATTAATACTTTTTCTCCTATAGTTAGGTCCTGGGCCTTACTTCTAGTGTCATAATGAGCCTTCTGTCTCGTCTGGGTCTCTTTTAGTTGGGTATGTACATCCTTCCATACTGTATATAAGCTTTCTTTTAAGTCGCTAGTATAGGTGAGTATGTCTTTTATCTTCTCCTATGTTTCCTCCCACTGCTCAGCCATCATCTCTGATATCGTCTGAGGTTGTCTTCCGAACAGAAGTTCAAAAGGACTATGTTAAGTGGAAGACTGTACATGTGTACGTATGGCATATAATACCAAAGGTATTTTTTTAATCCCAGCTCCTACCGGAATCGTTTATGGTTTTCCGTAGGAGATTCTTGATGGTTTTATTATAACGTTCCACCAGGCCATCTGTTTGCGGATGGTAAACCAACATCCATATTTGTTGGATGCCCAGAGTCTGACATATTTCGGACATTAACCGGGACATGAAAGGTGTTCCCTGGTCCGTTAGGAGTTCCTTAGGAAGTCCGACTCAGGAAACAAATTCTATCATGGCTTGAGCCACGCTTTTCATAGTTATACTTGACAAAGGTATGGCCTCCGGATATCTAGTTGCGTAGTCCACAAGAACCAAGATATATTGGTGACCTTTAGATGACGGTATCAAGGGGCCCACCAGGTCCATACCCTCCCGGGTGAATGGGGTATCTATAACAGGTAACGGAAGGAGGGGAGCCTTGGGATCCATGGAGGGATTAATTAATTGACATTTGGGACATTGTTGGCAATGTTTTCTTATATTGCTATATACCCCCAGTCAATAAAACCTCCTTGTTATATACTCCTCAGTCTTCTTTCTCCTTAGATGTCCTTCCCCTGTGTCCCCATGTGCTAAGTGAAGTATCTGGTCTCAGTAGTCTTTTGAAACTAGCAATTGGGGTTTCCTGTTCCCTTGTGGAGTGATAACACAATACAATAAATCATTTCTAATGTACAAATAAGGACCTACCACAGTATTTTTTTGGGTGAGAGCAGCATGTCAGGCTTGCTTTAGAGTAGGATCGTCTCGTTGAGACTGTCGAAATTGTCCTGCGGCCGAAAATATCGGCTTCTTGGGATTAGGTTTAGGTTCATTATTACTATTATCTTCCCTGTAGTAGGCTTTCTTTTGCTCTTGTTTTTTTGTGTCTTAGTTAATTTTTCCCTTGGTATACATTTTTCTATTTCTGTGGAGAAAAAAGGGGCTTCAGCCCACCAGGATTCTGTCCGATTAGTATGTTTTAGGCTATCCAGGAGTTCGGGAAATGCTTTATAATCAGTTCCTATAATGAGTTCTTCCACCAAGTCTGGGATGGCTCCTACAATAACGGATTCTTCTTTTTCCCGCCATTTCAGCTGTATGATAGCATCTGGGTATGTTTTACTATCCCCCTGTACACAAGTGATCAGTACCTGTTCTCCCTTTACCCACTGCTCTGGGCGCACATATTTATGTTTGTTGACACTTTGACTATAACTGGAGTCTACAAGTGTTTTCCTTACTTCTTGATTCAAAAGAAGGGATGTAGAATATACCCTTCCTCTGGCCATCCCTATCTCTATGCACCGGGTCATCATTGTGCTGATACTTCTGTAAGACCGTGCTAGGGACGTTCGAGTGTACTCTGGTTGTAGCTATTGTCTCTGTGAGCTTCCAATTGCGGTTTCTTGTACTAGTTGATTATTGGCAATAATCGTTGCTTGGCTTTTCAAAGCTGTTTGTAAAGCCTCATGCTCTTCCTTAGCCTCTTTAATCTGTTCCTCCCACACGAGTTGTAAATGTCTTTGGCCCTCTGCTAATTGGGCGATCATGTCCGCCAAGGTGGGCTTCTCCTCCATTTTATTTATCCTGTCATGTAGAAAGTTTTTAATCCCACTTCTGACACCACTTGTGACAGGTAAGTACAAACGAACACGTGAGTACACAACTTAGAGTTAAAGTTTTCACTGTTTCTTTGTCTTCTCCAATAAATGTCTCTTCCTTTTCTATTATTTCTATTTCTACTTGTCTGTATGTCTGTAGGCTGTATTCTTCCTTTTATTCTTCCTTGTTTCTTATTTTCTTTTTGTTTCTGGTTGCAGGTTGGCACCTCAGGGATCCAGAAGACCATCCATGGGGAGAGGGAGTGAAAAATAAGAAGCCCGTTTTATAAGGTACGTTTATCTCTATGGTAGGTATTGCTCTTTCCTCTGTGGCTATTTTTTCTCTCTTTCGGTCTACTTTCTTGGTTTTCCTGTGCCCCTTTTCTTCTGTGATTCTGTTAGTTTCTAGGTATCTCTCCACTATTTTCCTTTCTCTGAGGCTCTAGCACCCTATCTTTCTGACCTTCTTAAATACTTTCTTTTTGTTTAGTATTCTATCTTTCTCTTAGATTAGTATCGCTTTCACCTAGTCTTTTAGTTTTGTTCTTTCAGTGGTTTCTCATAGATCGTTCAATATTTACAAAAATGAGTGCTCCCCCCCCCTTTGTGCTTTTTGTTGTCCTTTCAGTGCCTTCTTATAAGTCTATTATTAAATACAAAAATTAGTGTGCCCCTCTTTTGTGCCCCTTGTTGTCCTTCCCTTCCCCAGCTCACAACATGTACCTGGTGGGGCCACGTTCCTCCTGGAACGTGGCCAGCTCCTTTGTGTGTTCTCCCTCTCAGCCTTCTGACTGCGGGGTCCACTTTGATGTTCCATGCTGTCCAACTGCTATTTCCTCCATTCTCGCTCTCTCTCTCGCGCTGTCTTTGTCTTCCTCGTTCCCGACCTCTCCTGTCTCTCCAACTTCCTCGTCTCCGACCTCCTCCGCGTCTCCGACCTCCTCCGTGTCTCTGCCTCCTCCGTGTCTCTGACTTTCTCATCTCCAACCGCCTCTGCGTCTCCAACCTCCTCCGTGTCACTGTGTCCTCTTCTCCCCTCTCGGCATCTTCCTCCTTTTTGTGGTCTGGCCCCCTGCGCCGCGGAGTCAGCGTAACGTAGAGGTTTGACGTCTATGCCGGCATGCTGAGCAGTATCCCCGGGGTACTGCAGTCCAGCTCAGATGCTTGCACCACGTCACAGGGACATATCCCCAATATAACTGGGGCGATTGACCGAACACATATTGCGTTTGTCCCCCCACCTCCAGCAAAAAGAACAGGTGTACAGGAATCGTAAGAGTTTCCACTCCATGAATGTGCAGATGGTGTGCATGGCGGACCAGTACATCTACCACATCAATGCTAAGTATCCTGGGTCGGTGCATGATGCCTTTGTCCTAAGAAATAGCAGCATTCCAAATGTGATGTCCCAACTACAGAGGCACAGGGTGTGGCTAATAGGTGAGCCTTGGTCCCCACCCAGTATATGTTGGAGAATGCCTATGCTGTTGGCCATATAGAATAGTGTGTGGCTAAATGTTGTCCATCAATATTTGCAGGTGACTCTGGTTACCCAAAGCTATTATGGCTGCTGACACCTGTGAGGAATGCCAGGACAAGGGCAGAAGAACGTTATAATGAGGCACATGGGTGAACCAGAAGGATCATTGAGAGGACCTTCAGCCTCCTGAAAGCCGGGTTCAGGTGCTGCCATCTGACAGGTGGATCCCTGTGCTACTCACCCAAGAAGGTCTGCCAGATAGTAGTGGCATGCTGCATGTCGCACAACCTGGCCCTAAGATGCCATGTACCTTTTCTGCAGGAGGAGGAGACTGGAGATGCCCCTGTGGTGGCAGTGGACCCTGAGGACAGTGAGGATGAGGAGGCAGAGGATAAGGATGTGGACAACAGAACACTGTTGTTACGCCAGTACTTCCAATGACACACAGGTGAGACAGTGCAACTTCACATTTCTATGACTATTGGTGTATTCTGTTTGGCATTGGCATGCTGACATTACCCACTTCTTTCCCCTACTTACTGTTATCTATGGATATTCATTTTACAGATGTTGGTGATATGACGTCAATGTCCTGATGTGATCACAACAGCCAGCAACAGGTCATTATTACTATGCTCATACTATGTACAGTTCATTTGCAATGGTTGTAGCTGTTTCGATCAATACAAATTTGCAATACATGAAATACTAGTAGTCGAGTTTTATCCAAGGGAGTTTATTGTTAAATATAGAGGGGAAAGTGCAATGGAATGGGGTGATGACGGAGGAAAGTCTAGGGTATTGTTCCAGTCTGTTTGTAGCACAGGTGCAGTTTCCATGGGGACATAGGATTGGGAGCAATGGAATTTCAAGGTGGACAAGGTGACTGAGTGGGACACAAGGAGGACAGTCAGGACAGTCTCATTTCCTAGCGGTGGTCTTGGCAAGTGTCTCTGGCTTCTGCCTGGTTTGTAGGGAATGTTTGCGGTGTGGTTCACCTTCTGCAAGGGGAGGGATGCTGGAGGCCTGTGCCTCCTGGCCACTAGCGGCAGCGGAAGTGGAGGGCTGTTCAGATGAATGGCTAGTGGTAGGGGCCAACTGGTGTGCTGTTGCCTCCCTCATGATGTTGGCCATGTCTGCCAGCACCCCTACTATGGAGAGCAGGGTGGTGTTGATGGCCTGCAAGTCCTCCCTGATCCCCTGTCACTGTCCCTCCTGCAGCCACCTGTTTTCCTGCACGTTGTCTAGGATCTGGGCCATCATGTCCTGGGAATGTTGGTCGGCTCCCAGGATCTTGGAGAGTGCCTCCTGGAGAGTTGGTTCCTCTGGCCTGTCCTCCCCCTGGCACACAGCAGTCCTCCCAGTGTCCCTGTTGGCCTGTGCCGCTGTCCCATGAACGGTGTACCCACTGCCACTGACCCCATGTCCCTGATTATCTCGTGGGTGAGGTGTGCCCTGGGGTTCTCGTACAGGTGGGCACACTGCTGATTGACATGTCCTGGAGACAGAGGTGTGGGTCCGCTGGGTGGGTGCTGTGGTGTTGGTTCCTGATGGGGGAGGCTCTGTGGTGGTCTGTGAGTGGGATTGGGTGACCGGCTGTCCAGTGGTCCCTGATGGGCCAGGTAGGTCATCCAGATCCAGAAGGCCAGAGTTACTGTCATCACTGGGGGCCTCTTCTGTTGGAGGACTGGATAGTGGTGGCACCTCCACTCCACTGATTTTGGCTGGGGTACCTGTGGGGATGCAAATTATGTATTATGCTTCAAGTGTATGACATTTGTACTTCCGTAGCTTCCCCTCTATGGTTGGTGTTACCCTGCCAGCTTTTGCTTGTGTATGTTGGTGTATAGTGGGATTTTTAGTTTCCCTATGATGTGCATGCTTTAGTGATGAGTGTCTATGCAGGGCTGGGAGGGGTGTCCATGCATTGGTACATCACTCATGGCCTGGCACTGGGATTAGTGAGATGTGTTGGTGGAGTTTGTGAGATGTGGTGGAGTGATGGGAGTGAGGGTGTGGGTGTGTTTGGCATGCAGGTATGGGGGGTGATAATTGTTAAATGTTGACTTACCAGTGTCCAGTCCTCTACCAACTCCAGCGAGTCCCTCAGGATGCTGTATTGCCAGTACCTGCTCCTTCCATGCTGTGAGCTGTGGGGGAGGAGGCGGGGGTCCACCGCCAGTCCTCTCTATGGTGAGCTGGTGTTTTGCTGCTATGGAACGTACCTTTCCTCATAGTTCGTTCCACCTGCTTGTTCCTAATGACGTCCCTTGTTTGTGGGTGCTCTCCCTCGGCGTTGACCTTGTCCACGATTCTCCGCCATGCTCCATCTTCCTTGCTATAGATATTTTCTGCACCTGTGCTCCAAAGGGATGTGGCTCCACCCTGACGATTTCCTCCCCCATGACCCTTAACTCCTCCTCAGTGAAACAGGGGTGCCTTTGTGGTGCCATGGGTGTTCTGTGTTGTGTGTTGGTGAGGGTGTGTTGGGTATTGTGGTGGGGTGTGTGATGTGGAGTGCATGAGGGGTATATGGGTGTATGTGGTATGTGTGTCTAGTTGTTTCTGTGCTCTTCTTCTCAGTCTCCTGGTGGCAATTGTTGTAAGTAAGGGGTTGTGGGTAATGTGGGTGTGTGTTTTATAGAGGTGTGGGTGTGGTGTGTGTATGGGTGTCAGGTATGTGTATTTGGTATTGTCCAATGTAGTGTTGTTTTGTGTGTGGGTGCCCATTCTGAGCGCAGCGGTGTTTACTGCCAATGGTTTACCACCGTTGAATGTCCGCCATGGTGATTCGTGGGTCATGATGTGATGAGCGCTGTTCTCTTGGCGTAACGGTATGGGTTTTGGAACCGCCACTTTATCACTGACCTTTGGGCTGGCGGATTTGTGGATGTGGATGTATTCTGTCAGATTGGTGTGTGTGTGTGTCATAATATGGTGAACAGATATTCACCAGCTTGGCGGTAAGTTGGCAGCCGTCACCATACGGTAGGTGGGATTTACCGCCAATGTCAGAACGAGGGCCATGATGTCCCTACTTGTTGCCAATCAAGGCAACATGTAGCATTCTTGACTCCCTGCTAATGAATGCGTTTCTTCTTTTTCCAACTTTGTAACACTACTACCTTTTCTATCTTAGCATTCATTGCTCTTCTTCCGTCTTCAATTTGACCATGAATAATTTTTCTATTGGGGTAAAAATACAGGTCAGATTATTTATATGGGCATACACTGTACCAAAATTCAATGTCGGTTCAAAGAAACCTCCAACTGTGTCAATGTTTTTCACTTTAGCAATGCTGTTCAAATGTTTCATGACTGGGACATTTGAGAAAACAAGGTCATAATTTAAATAATAATATTAAGAATATTCCTGCTGATACAAACATGTCATCAACAGGCTACAGGAACTTCCATAAGGTAAGGGGATACTATGATAAGTATTCCCTCACTCACTGATGAAGGCAACTGGGTGCACACATAACAATCTGAAACTTCGATTCTATTCACATACTCATTTAATAATTTGTAATAGACATTTGTAGCCAAATCACCTCTGGATGCATCTGCATGTAACTCTTTCTCATTAGGCAAAGACTTTTGATTTGCTATTGGGCTTGAAAAACTCTGGGCACTGGTAGATTTAACTTTTTTCAATTCACTAGGTGTGGGTAAACGTAATACAATTAATTATAAAACAACCATTATGATTGTCACAAATAACACTCCTACACAGGAGTACTCTTTTTGTTTCCACTTTACTCCATGATTTCTCTAATTTCAGACCAAAAATCTAAAATACAAAAATACACTGCAGCTGCAAAAATGTCAACCGTCTCTTTCAGTTCCTTTTTATATTTTAAGCAAAGCAAATATCAAAAATAGTCTCTTTTGCACAAGTTCAAAATATTTCATGTAGGAAAGTACCCTCTTTTTGACATGTTACCACCCAATTCCTGCCTGATGTCAGAGTGTTTGACTGTGTCACTGGGATCCTGCTAATCAGGACCCCAGTGCTTATGCTCTCTCTCCTCTCAATTTTGTCACTGCATACTGGTAACCCAGTATTTCATCCCAAATTGGCATACTAGTCACCCGTTATAAGTCCCTAGTATATGGTACCTAGGTACCCAATGCATCAGGGTTCCAGGGGAGCCCTATGGGCTGCAGCATTGCTTTTTCCGCCCATAGTGAGCCTGTGAAAAGGCTTCTACAGCACTGCCGTTGCAGCCTGGGTGAAATGGTGCGTGCACCCTTTCACTGCCATTTACACTGCACCAGGTCACATATAAGGCACCTATATGTCAGGCCTTCCAACCCCGAAGGCTAGGTGCAAAGTACCTGTATGTGAGGGCACCCCTGCACTAGCAGAGGTGCCCCCACATCATCCAGGACCATTTTCCCAGACTTCATGAGTGCCGGAACGCCATTTTACGTGTGCACTGGGCATGGGTCAGTACCTATATCCAGCTACACAATGGTAACTCCAAAAAAAGGCCATGTAAGGTGTCTAACATCTTGGACTTATACCCCCATGCTGATTCTAGCAATGCCTGTATAATGCCACGCACCCTGGGGCTCGACCGTGGACCCCCAGTACTGCCATACCAGCCTTCTGAGGTTTTCCAGGCAGCCCCAGCTGCTGCCACCTCACAGACAGAATTCTACCTTCCAGTTCCTCAAGCAGCTCGAGCCCAGGAAAGGCAGAACAAAGCATTTCCTTTGGGAGAGGAGTGTTACACCTTCTCCCTTTGGAAATAGATGTTACAGGCATTGGAAGGTTAGCCTCCCAGCGCCTCTGGAAATGCTTTCAAGGGTGCAGATGGTGCCCTCCTTGCATAATCCAGTCTACACCAGTTCAGGGATCCCCAGTCCCTGCTCTGGCACAAAACTGTACAAAGGAAAGGGGAGTGACCACTCCACTGTCCATCACCACTCCAGGGGTGGTGCCCAGAGCTCCTCCAGAGTGGCCCTGGGTTTTGCCTTCTTGGATTCCAAGGTGGTGGGGCACTCTGGGAGCACCTGAGTGGCCAGTGCCAGCAGGTGACGTCAGACCCCCCCTCCGATAGGTGTTTACCCATGTAGCTGTCCAATCCCCCTTTCAGGGCTACTTAGGGTCTCTCCTCTGGATGTTTCCTCAGATTCAGATTGCAGGAATCCTCTGCATCCTTTACTTCACCTTCTACAGACGAAACTGCATCTGGACCCTCCAGGAACTCTACAAACTGCAACAAAGAAGCAAAAACGACTTCTGCAACATTGTACCTTCAGCAACTGCAACTGTTTCAAGGTTTTGCATCCTCCGAGGACTGCCTGTCTTCAGCCTGCACCAGAAGAACGAAGGAATCTCCCTTGAAGTGAAGCAGTCACTTCCCTGCTTCAGCAGGCAACCCTCTGCAGCGACAACCAGTGGCTTGGGTCCCCTCTCCTGAAGAAGTGCGTGAATCCAGCAACACAGGTGGTGAACTCAAGTGGCCTTGATGGTCCTTAGGGCCAGTTGTCCAACTTTGGTTGAGGTAAGAGCTTGCCCCCCCACGCAAGACAGTACCCCCATGCACCACATGTTTTGCAGTTGCCAAGGCTTGTTGGAATCCTTCCACAACGTTCTTCATGCAACAGACAGCTCTGGCCCCCAGCACTCTATCATGTGATGCACAGCTTCCTGCGTGGTTCTCCGGGAGAGTGGGATCCCCTTGGGGAGTGTTGCATGGGCCTCCTTTTGCACCTTCTTTGTCCCCGTGCTGTGGGACTCCTGTGTGCACTGGCTAGTTTTCTGAGGGCTCTCTGATTTGCTGAAATCCCCATGTCTCCCCCTCCTGGGTAGAGGCCACCAGGTTCCTCCTGGTTCCGGGCAGCACCATTTTCCGCTAACATATGTGCTTTGCATGTGACAAAGCTTGTTGGAGGAATCCAGCCATGCAAACCAGACTGCAATCATCCATCCGGCATGGGACATCATCTGCACCAACCAGAAACCCGCATCCATCTTCTTGGGTGCAGTTCTGACTGTTCTTCTTCACCGGTAGTTCTTCTTTTGCACCTTCATCCGGGTTAGCAGGGGCTCCTGTTCTCCCAGGACTCTTCAGTGCTTCTTGAACTTGGTCCCCTTCTTCCACAGGTCTTCAGGTCCAGGAATCCATTGTTGGTGTCTTGCAGTCTCTTCTGGTTCTTGCAAAATTTCTATCACATGTTCTTGTGTGTTCTAGGAAACTTACTGTGATTTACTCCTGCTTTCCTGGGCACTGGGGTGGGCTCTATTACTTACTTTTTATGTTTTTTGACACTCCCAGCACCCTTCTACACACTACACTTGCCTAGGTGGGAAACCGAGTTTCGCATTCCACTATTTTAGTATATGGTTTGTGTTCCCCATAGGCCCATTGCTATCTATTGTGATTTTCAATAGTTGCACTGAGCTCTAACTGTTTTTACAGCTGTTACTGCATTCTAGTGTATATACTCTGAGAGTATAGTCTCTATTGTATTTTTGGCATTTGTGTCACCATAATAAAGTACCTTTATTTTTGTAACACTGAGGTGGTCATTACAACCCTGGCGGTCGGTGTTAAAGCGGCGGTAAAACCGCCAAAAGGCCGGCAGTAAAAAAAATGGAATTACGACATGGCGGAAACCGCCAACATAGACAGCCACTTTAACACTCCGACTGCCACGGCGGTACAAACAAACACGGCGGCGGTAACCGCCTACAGACAGGTGGAACACAATGTACCGCCCACAGTATCATGAGAAGCCAATCCGCCACCTTTTCCGGGGCGGATTCACCGCAAACAAAAACACGGCGGAAGCAGGACTTCGTAGGGAAAACGCTCACCTCTACACACCCCACGAGGAACCAGGACGCCATGGAACCGGAACTTCAGATACTCCCAGCCTTTATCTTCCTGCTCCTCTACCAGGAGCACGAACGCTGGCGGTGAAGACCACAGTGAGTTCTGCACCTACGACACAGGGGAGGGGAGGGAAAAAACTGTGACACGCACATGCAATACGCAACACCCCCACCCCCACCCTCACCCACGACAATACACACACCAATACATATTGATACATCACAGTTACACCCTCCAAAACACCCCTGGAAGAATGCAAGGACAAAAGGAAAAGAGTTGAATGATTGTATTATATATAAATATAGAAATCAAAAATACTTACATATATACACATTTACACTATGAACAATTATATACACCAAGAACACAAGTCCAAGGGATTCCACCATCATAGTCCGTGGACCACTGGGCCCAAAAGGCATGGGTGAGGCCCACACTCAATACCCGAACAAGACGGAGAGAACACTGCAGGGGCATCAGATAGAAATAAAACAGGCACCTCAGGGGGAAGGGAAAGGGGGGGGCACCTCAGCCGGATGAGTGCACGACGCCAGATCCACGAGGGGGCTCCATGCACATTGATGTATCCTGGGGAGTGCAAAGCCACAGTCTCTCAAGTCTCTTCAGTGGGTGGGTTGCCCACTGTTCAATCCGGGGGAGTGCAAAGCCACAGTCTCTCAAGTCTCTACAGTGGGTGGTTTGCCCACTGTTCAATCCTGGGGAGTGCAAAGCCACAGTCTCTCAAGTCTCTACAGTGGGTGGTTGGCCCACTGTTCAATCCTGGGGAGCTACAGTCTCTCAAGTGGATAACAGTCTCCACTGGTTCTGGAGGGGGCTTTGTGCCCAGAGTGCTTCATCCTGCCAAGGACTGAGGTAGTGGATGTGAATCTCCACTGGTTCTGGAGGGGGCGTGGTGCCCAGAGTGCTTCATCCTGCCCGTGGCGGCCTCAGTAGCGTAGTAATCATTGGCGCTCACTGTCCTGCGGTGGTGCTGGCGGCCTTGTCCTGGGCAGCGGGGCTGCTGGCGGTCTTGCCCGCCGTGCTGATCTTCCCAGACTTGCCTCTTTTAATGTGCCCCTTCCCCAGCTTGGATGGTGTCGCAGCTGTCTCCACACTCCCAACTGTAGCCCTGGGAGCGGATTTGGTGGCTGATTTATTTCCCCTCTCCCGCCGGGCACTGGCCAAGTTTTTATGCTTGACAGGTGGGGGACAGTCCATACTCTGGCTCCTTGCCACACTGGCTGCCCTGCTGCCTGGTGCACTCCATAATCCAGTGACTACTGGCACCACTGGTCCCGCCAATGTTGTGGCTGAAGTGCTAGGTATCTAAACAGAAAATTTTGATTTGTCTCTTCGCTTGATTCATCACACCATTCTTCATTAAAGGAAGTGCAGAATGGGCGCAATACCTCACCACTTAATCTGTGTATGCTTTTCCCAGTAGTACATAATCAGGAGACTTGCGGTGTGCAGCGTCCTTCACAACTGCAATTCGAGTCTCTCTGGGATCACAACTGACAAAAGTCATGAATGAAACCAGAGCCATATTGACTATAGAACTTTGGCATCAGCCTTGACAACAAGTTGACCATGAAGCGAAAATCAACAGAGTTGCCTCCTCCTGCTTCTACACCCTCTGCATGCTCCGCAGGACCTTTCGATGGATCTCAATCAACACCAGGAAAACCATCACCCAGGCCCTCGTCACCAGCCACTTCGATAACGGCAAAGCACTCTACTCCGTCATCTACACTCAACTCCTCCATACCAAACAGAACGCAGTGGCTCAACTCATCCTTGACCCCCCCCCCAAATGTGCCCACATCACCCCTACCTCAGAAACCTCCATTAGCTCCCCATTTAGAAGACATGCCTGTTCAAGACCCTGACGCAGAATTGTCTGCTACACCTACAAGGCCTTACACGATCAAGGAGTGGCCTACATTAACCACCAACTGAACTTCTATCAACCTACCAGACACTTACGCTCCTCCTCACTGGTGCTCGCACACACCCCACGCCATATTGAGTATCAGTGAAAATTGGCACTTTCAGCTGTTTGGAAACACAGCATGTTCTAGTAAGAGCAACTAATTCAGCTACTTGGGAAGAAAAGACTCTTTGTAGCCAGGAGGCTTTGATCACACCTGAGACTGTGCAAACTGCATATCTAGCTTTCAGGGTCCCATCTTTTTCTCTTAAACAGGAGTCATCAACAAACATGACCTAATCATGTTCAGTTAGGGGAACTTCTTGAATGTCAGGTCTCGGGTTGGTGCACGGTTCAGTAACATTGAAACAGTCATGCTTAACCTCACCAGAACAATCATTTATATTTTCAGCAATGGCAGGTAATAGATTGCCATGATTCAACACAGCGCAACACTTCAAATTTACATTAGGGTCTGCAAGGATGACCTGTTCATATCTGGTCAACTGCGCACTTGTAAGATGTTGGGTTTTGGTTCAGGTAACAAACTTTCCATTGAATGGGGCACACAAACATTCAGGGGGTGACCCAAAACCATAGTGAATACAAACATAGCAATGCCTTCACACTGTCCTATGCTGACTCTCACTGAGGGAACTGCTTTTAAACAATCAGGCAATGCTGAAGCTACCGGATCAAGAGTGGCAGAAAAATAAGCCACAGGTTTGTCTACATTTCCATGCAACTGAGTCAAAACTGAGAAAGTGCATCCCTCCTTCTCGCAGCAGTACAAAGAAAAACATTTGTTATAATTAGGCATTCTGAGAGCAGTGGCACAATAGAGATTTTCTCTCAGCTCTGTGAAGGGACGTTTGCAGTTGTCATCCAATGGTTGCAGGTCAGACATATCTTTGTGTGTCAGCCTCTGTAAAGGCTTGGTCAAAAGGGAAATGTTTGGAATCCACTGACAACAGGAGCCAACCATTCCCAGGAACATCCTGACTTCTCTCTGAGCATAGGAGGATTCATTTTCAGAATTGCTGAGATTCTTTCTTGAGATACCTTCCTTACACCTTTTGTAATGTAGTGACCTAGGTACAAAACTGCTTTCTTACAATTCTGTAATTTAGTCTGGGAAACTTTATGTCCATTTTATCCTAAATGATTCGAAAGGGCAATTGTATCTCTCCTACAGGCTTCTTGAGTGTTAGATGCCACTAGTAGATCATCAATGTACTGGACTAACACTGAATGGTAGGGGATTTTAAGGGACTCCAGATTCTTTTTCAAGATCTGGTTAAAAGTTGATGGGCTCTTGATATACCCTTGTGGAACTTGGCACCATGCCAAAACACGACTGCCAAACCGAAACGCGAAGAGAAACTGTCTCTTCTCATGGAACAGTATGGAAAAGAATGCTTTGCACAGGTCAATCACGGTGAACCACTCTGCTTGACATGACATTTAGAATAAGATCGCTGCTGGATTCGGTACCACAGGATAACATGGAACGACAATTTCATGAATCTTTCTGAGGACCACATGTATGTAAATTTGTAGTGGTTGGAAACAACCCAATTTGCAGAATCAAGTTATTTGCAACTGCTAAAAACCACTTTGGGATGTACAAAGCCTACTTTGCGATTCAGTAGTCCGTTACTGAATCGCAAAATAGCTTTGTGATTCAGTATTAGGAGGGTGTGTGTTAAGGGCATCCCTTCCTAATAGCGACTCGCAGGAGGATGTATTAATGTTTTGCGATCAGAATGCTGTTGCAAAACAGTTGCAGCTTACCACCAACTTCAAGTTGGTGGAAACCCATGTGCAAATGGGAAGGGGTCCCCAAGGGACCCACATTGTGAATGTGGGTGCAAACATTTGAGGGACCCAAATTGTGAATGTGGGTGCAAACATTTTTTAAGGGCAGGCAGTGGTCCACAGGCCATTGCCTACTCTTAAAAAATTAGAAGAAAACTTTACATTTTTGTCTTTGAAAAAATACTTTATTTAAAATGCTATCACAGACATGGTGGTCTGCTGACCCGAGCAGTCTCCCATCTCTGTGAATTTCGGCCATTCTCAATGGGAGTTGCAAATTGCGACCTACCTCATGAATATTGATGAGGTAGATCCATTTGTGACCCAGTGGGAATCACGAAATGTGTCTGAGGCACATTAGTACATTGCTGTTTGTGACTTCCTAATTGCAAATTGCAAAGATTCACAATCAGGAAGTGTTAGGCCTAACATGATAAGGTAGTATTTCCCCCAAACGTTTTTGCTTCTTCCCCAAGGTTTTGCTGATTCTCATTTAGTGACCTTAGGGCTCTGGGCACTTTCCCACTGTCAATACAGTGAAAAACCGCAAGCACCCTTCCTACATATGTTAGGAATTATGAAAACCAGTGTGTGGACAAACTTGCGCCTTTGCGTATTTCTAAACTTGAGTCCAGCCCAAGGGAGGGAAGAATACCCATGTGTGTTTTCACTTCTAATAAGGATTGCTAATAAGGATTGCTCTGCCCATAATTTAGCATGGGGAAAGTTTACCAGTACTCCTAACTACAGTGGTGCGTTGCAGTGGAGCAACCTCATAATGTTTCCCATCATTGAAATCGTCCTGACAAACCCATTTCTATGATAAAGGTGGTCTTGTCCATAATCAATGAGAAATGCCACTTCTAGAAAGTGGGCATTCCTCTGCTCTAAAATGCTTTGTGTGGGGGCGTGGCCAAGATGGCGGCGTGAGCAGACGTGTGTCAGTGAGCTCCGCCGCCCAGGCCTCTTCAGCGGCATAGCGGTCCCGGGTCCTGCCAGCTGGGGCATCCCCGAGTGCCGGGAGGCACCGAGAAGACCCGGGGGCCATGCAGAGTGACCGGATGAGCTGCTGGCTGGCCGGCGGGGGCTGCCGGGCTGAGTGGCCGGCGAGGCCTAGGCCGCACTCGCAATAGGTGGGCACGGCGACCTGGGGCCGCAGACTGGTGGAGCGGCCTGGGGGGTGGTTGCTGGACTCCTGGCTCGGCGGTGCCGCGGAGCGGGGGCAGCGGCCGAGGAGAGCTCGGCGGTGGTTGTCCGGCTGAGGAGGTACAGGGCCGGGGGAAGGGGCCACAACAGAGAAGCAGCGACACATGGCCACGGCCTCCCAGGCCCTGTGGGGGCCTTCTGGCGCCCGGTGCGGCCCGGTTGGGACCATGAAGAGTCGGTGGGGGAGAGGCTGGAGCCCCCCCACCCCCTCAGCACCGTAGGAGTGGAGGGCCCCGAGGTGGGCTGAAGGGAGCGCAGGTACAGGGCTCGGCGGGACATTTCGGCCCGCGGTGCGATTGGGTGAACGACGGACCGGCGGGACGCTGGTCACTGGATTTGGGCCTCTGGAGGCCTAGTAACATAGAAGTGGCATGACGTGCTGGCCCTGAGAGAGCAGAGGTAGTGTGGCCGGCCACTTCCTTTCGAGAGAGATCGAGTGCCCAGAGCAGGAGCGAGGTGCCCCAGCAGAAGGTGGAGGTCCGGCAGAGTGAGCCAGATTGCAGTGAGGTGCTGAGGGAGGCAGCGGGAGCTGTTCTCACTCTGCGGCGGCTGGTGTGCAGGATTCTGATGGCGTCCTCCAAGCCGAAGGTAAGGGAGATGCTGACAAGATCCTATCCCCCACAGAGCAAGCCTGCCGAAGGCGCTGCCCAAGCGAGGGTGCCTGACGACCGGGGTGAGGCAGATGACGACGGTGGTGCCCCAGCCACAAAGAGTTTTCTTACCTCCTGTTCGACTCTCTGAGGATGGATCTGCAGGAATTGAGAAAAGACATTTCCCAGGAGATGCGGGATTTGCGTGCGGATATCACCTCGTTAGGGGAAAGGGTGTTGAGTATAGAGGACAACGAGATCTCCAGGGGAGAAGAGGTCGAACAGCTGCAACAGGAAGTTTTGTGTCTTCGTGAGCAACAGGAGCAACTGCAGATCACGACGGAGGACTTGGAAAACCGCTCTAGACGGCATAATATACGTATTAGAGGAGCTCCGTCTGGGGCGGGAGGGGAAGATATTAGAGAGTTTGTCACAGCGCTGTTCTGCTCCCTCCTGGGCCTAGATAGCACGTGAGAGATAACATTGGACCGGGTCCACAGGGCAGGTCGGATGGGGGAGACAGGTGCACGCCCTCCGGACATCTTAGCGTGTGTACATAATTTTACGATTAAAGAGAGCATCCTGCAGAGAGCGCGAAATCTCCCTCAGGTCCAGTTTAGAGGGCACACGCTGCAGCTATTCCAGGACCTCTCGCTGCAGACATTGCAGAGGCAAAGAGAACTTAAGCCCATTACAGAACACCTCCGGGCAAACTCTACGCCTTACACCTGGGGCCACCCATTCCGCCTTGTGTTCCGATGGGGGGACCAGCTGAGACATGTGAAATCACTACAGGAGGCTCGCCAGGTCCTAAATTTAGAGGAGACAGAGCGGAGCGCCGGGCCACATGAGGAGGCCCCTGCGGAGAACCGACCGAGATGGCGATGGAAAGATAAGAAACGGAGGCAGCTGAGGCTGTCATCAACCGAACAAGTGCTGGAGAGACAATCTGTATTGAACAGTCTTGCGGCGGGGATCAGTGCCTAGATGCGGATAGTCCCCGGAGTTTGTTGAAGTGGCGCAGGGACGTTTCAAGAGCAAGAAGTGAAGATGCTGGAGTTGGGCCTGGGCGGTGGGGTCTCTGGACGGCCCGAGACGACCTTGAGAGGTGTTGTCGATCCCTGTCTGGGACTTAGCCTCTTCTTATCTTCTTGGACTTTCGATAGAGGACTCGTTTGTGTTTGATGTGCACCTGTTGTGCCCTTTTGCATACTTATTTTGTGCTCCCCCTAAAGGTCTTATATACTATTGTCATGACCCTCGTTCTTCAGTGTGCTTGCCTCTCCCTGGCCTGTCCCGGCTGCCGCCCCTCTGTGGAGGTCATCGACTAGGGCGTTCTATCCACACAACTACCCATGTCCTTTAAATGTCTAAGCCCTAATGTCCGGGGCCTTAATAGTCCTACAAAGAGGTTGGCGATACTCTCTGCCCTAGAGAGATCTGAGAGCCACATCTGCCTGCTACAGGAGACGCATTTGTTAGCCACAGACACATATTGTATGCGTTCCAGATGGTTCAACCGGCAGTTTTGGTCTTCTGCCCCTACGAAGCATGCTGAGGTGGCGATCTTGATATAAAAAACCTTTCCCAGGGAGGTAGTTGCCAAGCTACATGAGGTTAGGGGTAGGTTCTTGGCCCTTAGGTTGCGTGTAGAGTCATTCCACTTCACAATTGCCACGTTATATGCCCCTAACGCGCAGTAGGAAACATTCATGAGACAGGCCATATCCTCGATGCTCACTACCCCGGACAGGGCTATACTTGTAGGTGGGGACTTCAATCTGGTCATGGATGATCTGGACACCGTTACGGGCAGACGGGGGCGCTGACTCCTGCGGGGCGACAGTGGCTGGCTGACTGTGACCTTGATGACGTCTGGCGGAAGGCGCATCCGACTCTCCGGGACTACTAGTTCTATTCAGCGTCCTCCAAGACTTACACGTGCATAGACTTTTTCCTGGCCTCCTCAGAGTTCAGTTCCCGAGTCAGGGAGACCACGATTGAGCCTAGGGTTCTAACAGACCACGCCCCTATAACCTTGGTGGCCCGCTTTGATGGCAGTCGAGCCAGGGTCCTGGGATGGCGTTTTCGGGACACAATATTGAAGTCCCGGATGGCGGAAGAGTCGCTGCGACGAACGATCTGGGACTATGTTAGTCACAATGATAATGGGCGGACAAGTCTAAAGACACTTTGGGAGGCGCTGAAAGTAGTCATACGTGGGGAGGTGATCTCACTCACAGCCAAAGAAAAAAAAGCCAGGAGAGAGCAGAGAATGGTGTTAGAGCAGAAATTGTCAGTACTAGAGCGCTCCCACAAACACACTGGTGCCCCCAGAGTGTGGAGGGAACTGGAGAAGGCGCGCCATCAGTTGAAAAGACTGGATTGGGATCAGGTGGAGTATGCTGTAGCCTGGCTTAAACACAAATTCTATGTAGGGGGTAACCGCTGTGGGAAACTTTTGGCTCATAAACTTAGGGCTCAGCGATCTGCCAATGCCATAAAGATGGTGCGCTCCTCCTCTTGGGGTGAGGCGCGGACGGATTTGCAAATGGCTGAGGTTTTTGCTGATTTTTACAGAGAGCTGTATACTGCGGATCTGGAGATCGTCTCAGACCCATCCTCATACTTCGTGGATTGTCGCATTGTGCCGCTCCATGAGTGGGATGCGGCCTGTCTTGACCAGCCCATAAGGATAGAGGAGGTAATCTCTGCTGTTTCCCGTCTTACGGTCGGGAAGTCACCTGGCCCGGACGGCTTCACTGCGCTTTTCTACAAGACCTTCTGGCCAGAGTTGGCCCCAATCCTAGCTCAGCTCTTTAACTCCTTCCTGGTAACCAGAGCCCTCACACCCAGCATGCTGGAGGCCACCATCAAGGTCATTCACAAGCCTGGGAAGAATCCGGAGGACTGTGGTTCATACCGACCCATCTCGCTCCTAAATATAGATGCCAAGCTATTCACCGGCATCCTGGCGCAGCGCCTTAATCCCTACATGCCTGGACTCATTGACCCGGACCAGGCGGGTTTCATACCCCATCGACAGTGCGGAGACAACACGAAGCAGCTCCTACACTTAATAAACAAAACAAACAGGTCCCAGAGAGAGGCGCTCCTCCTCTCCATCGACGCAGAGAAAGCGTTCAATAGGGTGCATTGGTGTTGGACCGGCGCTCCTGACCTGGATCAAATGCATATATCAGGAGCCCAAGGCAGCGGTCAGCATTAATGGGACTCTGTCACGGCCGTTTCCCATAGGGCGGGGAACGAGGCAGGGGTGCCCGCTCTCCCCACTCTTGTTTGCTCTTTATATGGAGCCCCTAGCTGAACGCCTTCGCGATGACCCCCGCGTTTCCGGCGTTAAATTTGGGGGAGAACACCACCTCATCAGTTTATATGCTGACGATGTGATTCCTACTTCGTTGCCTGCACTCATGGATGCCCTTAGTGCTTTTAGTAGGGTCATTGGGGTTTAAAGTGAACACACAGAAATCTCAAGTCTTAAATTTGTCAGTCCTCCCTGAGCACGAGGAGGCCCTCTGTTCTAGATACCCCTTTATATGGACAGCGTCGCATGTCCCGTACCTAGGTGTAGCTCTGGCAATGTCAGCGGCGAAGATGTCTAGCCTGAACTACGCTCCCCTCTCTCAGGAGATATTGAAGGACTTAGAAAAATGGAGGAAACATAAGCTCTCCTGGTTCGGTAGGGTGTCTGCGGTCAAGATGACAGTATTGCCGCGCATACTCTATGTTTTCCAGACGCTCCCTCTGGCTCTGCCGCCGCATACCATAACAACGCTCCAGACGGCGATCTTGAAGTTTATATAGGATGGGAGGCCCGCGCAGATACCGCGTCGCACACTGTACCATCCTAAGGAGGAGGGGGTAATGGCGGTCCCTTGCCTGTTGAGGTACTATCAAGCAGCCCAGCTGCGCTTTCTGCTGGAGTGGAGTCGCCCGCTTACGGAAAAGCACTGGTGCTTTATGGACCAGGCGGTCGCTGGGTCTCACATATGGAAGGAGCCCTGGCTTAAACGTAGGCATAGAGCACAGGGGCTCTATTTCTCTCCAATCACAGGTGTGACACTCTGGGTGTGGGACGCGGTGGCGATAAAGCACAGTTTGACGACCTTCTCCTGTCCCATGTCACCGATTTGTGAGAACCCCGACTTCACCCCAGGCTTGCAGTTAGAGAACTTTCGCCGCTGGTACGGGGGGGGGGTTGTAGAAGAGTGGAGAGTCTGTTTGATGCAGACGGAGTAATCCCTTTTGATCAGATGAGAGAGACATATGGACTCACGGAGGCAGACAGTCTGACATACTATCAGGTTCGACACTCCACTCCAGTCGGCGGTCAGGCCCTTGGTAGATAGAACACTCACGCCTTTAGAGAAATGGCTCCTGATAAAGAAAGATGACAAGAGGGTGATATCAGAACTGTATAGACTCCTGCAGGGGGTGATGCCGCCTTCCAAAACCAGAGGGCAGAGGAGGTGGGAGGACGAGTTGGGGAGGGAGCTGACGGAGGAGGAGGAGTGGGAGAGTGTCCACTTTAGAGCACGTCACACAGCTCACAACACGTCAGGGGCAGAGACAGCTTATAAGCTAGCTACATACTGGTACTATACCCCGGCAAGGTTGCATGCATGGGATCCCTCTAAATCGGGGCTCTGCTGGAGGGGATGTGGCAACCCGGGCACACTCGTACACCCGCTGTGGCACTGTCCCAAGCTAAACAGATATTGGAAGAGCATCCTTGACGATATAGACAGAGTATTCCATACAGAGATTCCTAGACTACCGTCCTATGTTATCCTGGGGTTGCCCAACCCTCTCACCTTCCCTCTTCGTTCGTTGAGAGGTCGGCAGATAGCCCTTGCTCTCAATGCAGAGCATCAGACTATACTAGCTCTATGGGGCTCGGACAGGGTCCCGAATTATACCTCCTGGCTCCATAAACTTTGGTTTATCCTAGCAATGGAGAAACTAACCTTGGTGTCTAGGCAGAGGGCAGACGACGTCTCCAGTCTTTGGAGACCCTTCATTCAGATTCTTTCCACGGAATTCAGTGAATTGACTTGCCCTGCATATTTAAGGGTTCTGGGGCAATTGGAGGATGCCCGATGGTAGGAGGCTGGCTGGCGGTGCTGGAGGGTGATGGGGTTCAGGGGCCTCTTGTGGGGGGGTGCAGCATGGGGAGGGATGGAGAGGCATTGTTGAATGTTGATTGGGGAGCACTGTTGTATTATTTTGTTTTGTTGTATGTTTCTGTGGTTTCCCGTTTCATCATGGACCGGCTCTCTTGCCACAGGTGATACTGGCGCCAGCTCTTGGGGCAGGGTTTGAGGTGGACAACAGCATATGTTGGCCTATGTCAATCAGCACTCTCTGCCAGTCCGTCCTTTGATATGTGCGGCAGGTGATACTGTTCTGTTTTTTGCTGCCGGACGATGCGGTTGTAGGCACAGAGCTGTGTATTTGGTTCATATATATTATATACCAATAAACAGATTTGATCCATAAAATGCTTTGTGTGCCTTTTTAAATTCAACTCCATTCCACACGGGAGGCTGGGCAGCACATCTGGGCATTCCCCAGGGACAGACATCTTGGGCACACAACTGGAACGACAGACCTCCACCATTTGAGGGCCTGGCTTGATAGATTGAAAGGAGAGGTTTTGACACTTGGCCACTCAGGGCCAGATCATGGCCCCACTAAAGATTAAGATCTGCATTCCACAGCCCCATGACAAATAGGACAAAAATGTAGGGGAGACATGTGTGGTTCAAAGCGGAACCCTCCGAATCACACATAACTTCAAAGGCACACTACAGTATAACTGCTGGTGCCCCACTTTAGCAAACTAGAGATACACTAGCAGGGATGTGGAACCAGAGACCTTGGACCGCGTGGTGTACACAGCCAGAGGAATCTATTGTGCACAGAAGTATTTACTGCCCTTGAAAGGGACCACACACCCTTCCTGTATCATGGCTGGCCTGGACAGACTGCCTGCTGCTATGTGACACTCTAAAGTGTGCTTTCCAAGGGCTTGTTGGTTTGCCCCCTGTTTTCGGTGGAGGTCTCAGGGACATCAAAGACATCCTGCAAGGGACCTACATCTTCTACCTGTGTCATCTGGAGAGTGGTGTCCTCCTAAGCACCTACATCATCTGCTGGATTCCACCTGGTAGCGGCAGTGTGAGTGTGGTTCCTACATTTTCTACCTGTGTCATCTGGAGAGTGGTTTCCTCCTAGGCACCTACATCATCTGCTGGATCCCACCTGGTAGCGACGGTGTGAGCCTGGAACTCAGTATAGTGCTTGGAGACCAGATCGCCTCGTGTAGAGCCTTCAAAGTAAAGTCCGCAATCAAGGAGTGTTGCTCTTCATCAAATGGCCACAACACGCATAAAGGTCTTGTTGGTTGTGGGTGGATTCACTAGTTGCGGTACCCTGTGTGGTCCACTATGTCGATCGTGCCGCATTTCTCTTGTGCGACACGCCGACTGCATACTCATTGCGTGCGGTGCCCGATCCACAGGTTGCGACCCTCAGCGGTGGGGGCACACCCAAAGCAGTGCTGCATTCTACCGCCTGATGCACCGCTGAACTTGCGTCTTTTGTGTGTGGCTGCAATTGTCTGGTGCGACTCAAGTGATTGCACAATAGACATTGTGCCTCATTCTGGGAAGTTACAAAAGTTGTTAACTCTTCGTGTATGTTTGAAATAGTCTGGTGCGACTCAAGTCATCCTGCACCAGATATTGTGCCTGATTCCAGGGAGGTACGGCATTGGTCACTTTTCGTGTGCAATCAAAACTGTCTGGTGCGACTAAAGTCATTGCGCATCAGATGTTGTTCCTCATTCCAGGGAGGTACAGCATTTGGTAACTTTTTGTGGGTAATAGGAATTGTCTGGTGTGACTCAGGCAATCGTGAACCAGATATTGTGCCTCATTCCTGGAAGGCACAGAACTAGTGACACTTAGTGAGCAACTGGTTTGTCTGGTGCGACTCAGGTTATCATGCACCAGACGTTAAGCCTCAATCCAAAGAGGCCTGGAACTAGTGACACTTTGTGTGTGACCGGATAGTCTGGTGTGTCTCAAGTCATCATGCACCAGATGTTGTGCTTCATTCCAGGGTGGGCACTACTAAGATCAGCATGTGTCCTACGGTGACCCTCCGCCCATGCTTTGCAGACCTGGGCCCTCGCTGGAAGGCACGGTGTAGAGACCTTTGAGAGAACTTCCCAAGTGGTGGCCAAATCTCAATTTGTCAACTGTTGCCTAATCAGCGCGCTATCAATTCTTTCCCCTCACCTTTCCCCCAAGACCCTGAATAAGTGTGACTCTGGATGCGATCGGCCTAGTATCTGGGGAAAGGTTGCTTTCATCTCCAGCTTGTGGAGGGCGTGGTAGTAGGGATTGGTTGAAGGGTGGAGGGAGGTTTGGGCCCACGGGCCTGCAAGAACAGTGACAATTGACCAGCGGTGTTGCCGTACACGTTGTTTCTTTGCCAAAAGACTATCACGGTTGACATTGGTTCTTACCTGTACAGCCTAGGTCTTAGAGCTATTTAAAAGTACTGGAATTATCTGTGTGTACACATTGCTGCTAATGTTGTGAACCGGGGTGAACCCTACAACTGTGTGATACTGAATTGGGATACTTGGTGGAGTGGGACTCATGCTGACAACGTTTTGCACTGCATGAGGGTGCTGGGAGAGAACGTAGGGTTTTTCCCAAATGTAGACATTGCAAATATTGTTTTTAACATGGTTGAGCCAAGTACTGCTAGTGATATTTCGGAATGTGATTTATGTCCAGATTTATATGATGATCATGCTGTGTTAAGTAATGTGTGTGTGGAATACAAACTTTCTCTACATACACCTCGTGTGAAATCTCTTTTGTAACCCTCAATGTATTTTTTGTGCAAGAGTGCTGTGCCAATGCTTTAGATATTGCCCCTGTGATAAGCTTAACTGCTCAGGGCCAAGCTACACAAGGGTGAGCGCAGGTTATACAGTGAGTGTAATCCCCCACCCCTTCTGAGTAGTAGGTTCTGCCTGGCTAGGGCCTCGTCTCAGCGAACCAGAACGTGCCATTCCAACAGGAAGCAACAAACAGAATTCTTTGTACATGTGGCCCTTAGGTCCTGGACTATGTGGTACTTCCCATTGGGCTTCTGCAGGCCTATTGTGGGACAGTTACATGGACTCCCCATTATCTCTTTCAGGATACCCTGTTCAATCAAACAATCTATCAGTAGAGTACTTCCTGTAATTGTCTTGGTGTCATGTTTTCAGATACACTGCATTTGGTTTCACTGTTATTCTTACAGGTTGAACTCCTTTCCTGAAAACTCCCAAGGCAAATCATTACAGGTCAGCATTGGGTACAATGTGACACTCAGGTATTGATTTACAATTTTACGTGGTACATCCTCATCATTTGTGAGGATTTCTAATCCATGGGGTGCGCAGCTAATGTAAAAAATTAATTTAATTTACACAACGGGTCATGTCCAAGCATGCTACAGGGCTTGAATCACACACCACAAATTGATACTTATCCACAAAGAAACCCATTTTTATGGGGACAGTTTCTGTTCTTGACAGGGTGCAGCCAGAGCATCTACCTGCCTCCCTTCAACTCCAAACCCAAGAACATCATATGTGGTGTCCCCCAAGTATTGTCCCTCAGCCCTATACTGTTCAATATCTTCATGACCCCCCTGGCGGATATTGTCAATATCTTGGTCTCAACATCATATCCTATGCAAACAATACACAGCTCATCCTCTTGCTCACCAAAGACCCTTCCACCACCGGGACTAACTTCTACGACAAGGCAGTACTGAAACTTTGTCCTGTTTGAGTGGGAGAAACATTTGTTTTGGGCTGATTTGGACTAAACATTTGCACAGGTTGACTCAAAGTAAAACTCTGCGCTAGCTAATTCACATAAGGTACCTGTACTGACTGAATCATGTAAGACTTCAATATATGTCAGGAATCCATGGGCTATGCCAAAGCTCTGAACTGGTCATACTAGGAATCTGTTTCACTGAATTTGCAAGTGTATCTGGCACTATCTGATTCGGGGTCTGTGCAACTAGTGCAGTAGGCACATTATAGGTTACATCTTGTGCAGCTTCATTTGTTGCTCCTACCTCTACAGTATGGAGGCAGACAATTTAGCAATATCCGATTTATAAATTCATCATCCGAATCCCTCTCATATGTCACAGCCTTTTTCTCTGTATCTGTTGATTGTTCTGTTTTTCTGTTACTCTTTTGTTTAGTGTTTTCTCCTTCTTCGCTAGTAATAGCTGGATATGATCTAGTTCCGTCAATAATCTCTTCTCTCCAAGCCTTCTGCTGATCATCCCATCTTGCCTTGGAAAATGTCTTTACTGCTTTCTGCATTCATTCTATTCTCATACTTGTTTTTTAGTTTCTGATGAGCCGTGTGTTCCCAAGTATTAAGCACTTCAAGTTGTGCAGGACTCGAGGCAGTTTCATCTCATAAAGTACATGCCTCAGATTCTCAAGAATTCTTAAATGAAAAGTCTCAAATCAGGAAATGCTAATGCACCTTCTTTCTCTGTAATTTTGTTTAATTGCTCAAGCCACAAAAATACATGAAGACATTTTTTGGACATAACATCATGACCTGGAGTACCTTCGGGTAGGATTTCTATTCCTTTTCTTACTAAAATAATCTCCTCTCAATGCACTTTTTTAATGCTTTGAAGAACTTTAATTTCAATCAATTTAAATAATTCATAATAAACCTTTTGTTCAGATCAGAAAATCAGTCTGTTACCACAATTCTCTTCTCAAAGTTCTCAACCAATAGCAACGCAGCACTGTCCACCAATACTAGTAAAACTTCACACCAACAGACCAATTCCGGCACAACACATGATGTCATGAATCTCACTCCTCGCAGCAACTCACCCGCTTTGGAATTCTCTCACATAATCACTTTCACACACACATAATGCAAAATATTGCGAGCAAGAAAACCAACTACCTATTTGCTCACTACAGGATAGGTTAACTTCAAAGCAGTATGGAAATACACTTTCCAACTATGGCTTTCACAATTATACAACAAATTAAACTTGACCAGCAAATCTCACTCCGGTTGATTCAGATCCCCCATGCGCGCTCAGGATTCACTCAATACCAACCAACCCACATTCACAAAAGGAAAACTATTGGCACTGTCAACCACATCTCACGACTTGCACCTTACTGCAGACAATAAATTAACCAAGTGTCTTCTACACTTGTGCGTTATTCTGGGATCTTAGGCCACGATGAACCTGTCATAGTTGGACTCTTGTCTAGGCAAGACTGCTGGTTTAAGGATGACAGTACTTATGTTTGTAGGTGACTATGCCAATCCTACAAGTCACCACTGTCGTCCAACCCTCCCAGTTCACAAGCAGCACCTCACCATAAACCCAAACAGTAAAAGGTGATTTGTGGCAGCCTTTACGCATGGACTCAAGAGTGGGACATCTCAGGGAATGTCGTGGTTAAACGGAGATTACACCTTTCTCACATGAACAACATGTCTCAATCAAACACAGTCAATGAAGAAGATGCAGTAAAGTTTTAATAGGTTTTATTTAGCAAAACTGCAATCTGTGATAAGTTGTATGAGCTGCAATGATTAGGATAATGAACAGTGCAAGAAACAGAATGGTAAAGACAAGAGTCATTAATACAAAGACCCCCACCATCTTGCAATAACATGTAATGACATTAAAGTATGAGATATGTCCTAATACCTTAGCATAGTGAGCATAACCTCTAACTTAAAAGAGAGCTAGGTATATTAAACCTAATATGCCAATGCCATGTCCATGAGATGAGCCCCCAACTATTGTTACCTTGAAATTAGGTCTCTAGCTCAGACTTCATAGGGACACGAAAACTGGGTCAGCGTCAATGCGACGTGTAGCATCGATAGCTTCGATGGCATCTGGTCGTGATCCCTCTGACTATCTGTTTAAGAAAGGAGTATTTATACAGATCTGCTTGGACCCCTGACGTAGGTCTGTTACCAAACAATACATAACAAGACATGCTTGGGACGGTAATTTATATAAAGAATTCCCTCAAAAGCGTGAAGTGGGAAAGTACCTAATGTGAACAATTACAATTCATCTTTGTCGCTTGATAGTGACGCCTTAGTGCGGTGGCACTGATAACGCAAGACTAAAACATGGGCCTAACTAAAAACAAGGCAGCTATCTTAAGAGATTTAATTAAATAAATGTGCTAAAACAGAGCAAGCCATGTAGGGTTAGAAGTCACTAGTTGACGGGGGCACGAGTCTGCAAGCCAAAGGCTAAGCTAACTCCAGTATCCCATTAAAACAAACTAGGATTCACTACAACCTCCCCATTGCCGTAACACAGCGGTTCCCAATCTGTGCGCCGCGGCACCCTGGTGCGCCAACAAAGCTATCCAGGGGCGCCGTGAACAGATTACACCAAGCATACAGTTTCAGAACCACTTGGGCTGTAAAGTAGCTCGCTTAATGCCAGCAGAAAGGATTCTGTGCAAGACACATAGAACCCGAATGGGACGTGCTTGACACATGCATTTAGCGTTTAAATAAGGTTAATTCCTCTACGTTTACAGGAATCGGAATCATGTTGGCTTTACAAACAGATTATACCATTAGGTTTCTTAAACAACTTGGTGACATTAAATGCAGTGATTTATCCACCAGGTGGCACTGTGAACAAGATCACAAACAACAGATGCATCAGTGGGTGCCAGAAACACAAATTATATGGTTCAAAACAGAAACAACCTGGTTCCCTTCAGTGCAAGGTAAATAATTCAGTTTGTAAATGGAAATTATAAAGTTTCCACATCCCGGGGTGTGCCCGCCTCTGATTCCCTGTATCTGAGGAAGAGTTTGCAAGAGTTCTAATGACTGCTGATAGTTTTAATTGTTTCAGTGGAGCTTGGGTTGCACGTGAATAAGTGCAGAGAATTGAGATCACTGGTCGACACATTACTCGTATTTGTGATGATCGTGAACTAACCATCCTTCCACTAATACTGTTTTTAGCTTTAGCCTCCGTCACTGGGCAGTAATTAAGATTAGCAGTTTAACCAAGAATTGATTTAATGGTGGTATGAACGCTGTTCGGTCAGTGATGGTACTGTTTAGCAAATGTAATAAAAAAACCAGCACTTGGGCCCAAAGTGCCATGTCTGAAACCCTCAGCCAGTCAGCACATCTCATTTGACGGCAGCTTGTTGCCAGGGGTTTTCAGCGCACAACTGTAATGAAAAAAAAATACATGTCCCATAATACAACATTCTGCTAGGATACATTACCAGAACTGGCTGATGGTTAGAAGCACGACAGCCGAACACTTGGCAATCTGAGGATTACATTTACCCAAAATGTTGGCCAGTGAGAGCCTCTGGGTTGGAGAGCACACTTGAGTGTGCACAGCTTTGAGCGCAGGAGTTTGGGGAAATTACAACTCTAAGTTCTGTTTATCTGGTACCGTCAGGGCCTGTCTTATTTTTAAGTAATATCTCCAGTTTAAGTAACCAGATCTACTCGTTCCTATCTGGTGGAAGTTGTCATGCACAGGAGGTGCTCTCTTGAACCTGCAATTGCGCCACTAAGCTTATCCACACTTACTTAGGCTGTCGCCAGTCACTGCTAATAAGCGTCCACCTTCAGTTGCCTACTTCTCTCTGCTGTATGTGTAAACGTGTGCTGCTCTGTGAAACAACGATAGTGGCACCAGCGTGTTGCCAGTGTAGCATAATGGCCTGAGTCAGCAGGAAAGAGTCTTTGGTTTCAGGCAAGTTTTTATTTTATTAGCTGGGAAATGTGTAGGATGAAAGAGAGTTTAGTTTACATTTGGTGACGGTAAACTGCTTGCATGATGATTTGGAGTTGTCTGGGGTGTACATTAATTTTGAAACATTTTTAACCCAGTAACTGTGTCCACTGGAGAAGTTTAGCTTAAAAATCTGGTCTAATTTCAGTATTGTTTGGTCGAGAGGCCGATACAGATTTAAATAGTAAGCTTCACACATTACTTAATTGGATAAACACCTTTATTACCCCGTCTTTGCTCTTTCTAACAATAATAGGTAACAGTGTGGTTGAATGGCACCGCTTGACCAGCCTCTTGCCATCCACTTAATATACACACATTTTTAATACTCTTCATTTAACAATAGATGCAGCCTCTTTGAATTCATCCAGTGTTTTTGTGGTGTTCTGCTGGGTTAGGCCTTTGGTGATTCATCCACTATCTGGATATGTTTTACTTTCTTATGTTAGAAAATCACAGACCAGTCCTTTAAATGGCGCTATCCAGTACAGAGTACCTTCACTTCTTCAAATTGAAATATCTAGTACTTGGACTTCTCTGAAGTGGTCAATACTTTTAATGGGAGAGAAATTGCACTTTTCAGTACCAAACAGGTACTTTAGGTTACTGAGTGCATTCACATTTATATTTCCATTTCAAGTGGCCAGTATGTTTTTCTTGAAATATAAAAAGATAGTTTATTATAGTGATATCTGAGCCCTGTGTTCTGTATCTTGACATTCATTCGCAAGACACCAAATGTCAGGACACTGAAAACAACTGACTGCAGTGATATTATGTAAGGTACCAATGAGAATTATTTATGTCGTTCCCTACTCATCTCCCTGTCCACTTGGCTCCCAGGAGTGAGCCCCAAGCCTAGAGGCAATTGCTTTAAAGCAAAAAGTGGTTAAACAATTTTTTCATGTGGAAACCCCACTGTTGAAGAGTATTTTTTCTGACTTAACAAAATTATAACAGTTGTTTAATAAAACAACTTCAGATAGTTATGTTACATCTGCGATTATAATACCTTCAACAGCTTTATCCCAATCATTTTGGGAATAAAAATGGAAGTATTCCTGAGGCCAGGATTATATCCCCCCACCTGCCAAGAAAAAGTAGCATAATGGGGAGCCGTGGCCAACGGCCAATAGATAAAGGGAGCCGGGGGCCAAAAAAGTTTGGGAACCACTGCCGTAACAAGTATGATGCCATAACTCGACGCTACCGAATGTGAATGAATTCAAATGCTAAAAATGCTTTGAACTAAAAACTAAAAGCATAAAAACTAGATAAAAAATCACATTTAAAAACGTGTTAAATTCAATAGCTAAAAAACATACAAAGAGATATAGGTGGTCATTATGACCCTGGCGGTATTATAACCGCAGGGCCAAAATGACGGGAGCACCGCCAACAGGCTGGCGGTGCCTCCCGGCGTATTTTGACCGCGGCGGTAGCGCCGCGGTCGCACCGCCGGGGCCGGCGGTTTTCCGCCACAATGGCCCCGGCGGATGTAAACCGCCAGGTCAGCGCTGCTTGCAGCGCTGCCCAGGGGATTACGAGTCCCCGACCGCCAGCCTTTTTCTGGCGGTCTGAACCGCCAGGAAAAGGCTGGCGGTACGGGGAGTCGTGGGGCCGCTGGCATGGGCAGTGCAGGGGCCCCCTGACAGGGCCCCATGCGGCTTTTCACTGTCTGCTGTGCCATTTGGAGCCGGCTCCTATGTTGCGCCCGTGATCCCTGCTGGGCCAGCGGGCTGAAACCAGGTGTCCGCCCGCCGGCCCAGCGGGGATCTCCAAAATGGCCACGGCGGGGGTGCGGCCACATTGGCGGCCGCATGGCGGTCAGATCTTGGCAGGCGGCTGATGCCGGCCGCCAAGGTCGTAATGATTATATGATATATATGATATGATTATATGATATATTGTATGATTACGTATGATTATACGTAATGTTGACCATGACAAGCAGGCCCAAGTAGTAGTAATAAATGTACACTTTGGATTTGGTGTAATAAGCCAATCATCAAATTGTCTAACAATAGTCATGATCTTGAAGAGCATCTTCGAAGCCATCAAATGGAAAGGACCTCAGGAAAGAGGCCACATCGTCAGATGTTAGATTGATCACAGGATAGGCAGATGGATCCACGGAGCAGTAGTACGTAGTAGTTTCTTTTGCAGGTCTACCTGCAGTAGTGGCATCCTTCATTGAAATCGTTCAACAAGGATGGCTCATAAGTGGACTCGCGAATCAGCCTCAGTCTCAAGAGGCACGACCGTGAATGAATCCTCATCGGGAACATCAGCAGTTCTTGGTCCACAGGAGGCACTGGCGTAACAGCAAGACACACTGTGAGCAACTGTTCGAAGAGGCACCATACGCAGCGAAAGACTAGTGTCATGCACCATAGGAGTGGTCAGAATGTCAATGACCAATCACGCTTAAAATTCCTCCAGCAAGGAAACAGTCAAGACTTGAACCATGCGTCCACAGCACAGTTGAGCTGGTGGCACCGGCTCCATTGCTTTGCGTAGCTGGAAAGACACAACCACTGCGAATCAGAAGAAATAGCAGCAGTATTCCACCAATCAATGCCAAAATTATAGGAATGTCGGCAAACACACTTGAAAAGAGTGAATGGATGGCCGATGGGATGACTCCAAAGACAGTCTGGAAGATGCACACAAATCTAAACCCAACAGCCTTAAAGAAGTGAACAACCCCAATAGTGCTCGAGGCGTTAAAAATTCTGGATACCAGCTCTCCAAAGTGCTTGGGGAAGTTGGTATTTAATAGGGATTATATCTCAGCTATTGATCTCACAATATGGAGAGCATACGTCTCTCTAGCTGATGTCAACGCTACTTGTTTTTTAAATAGAAGCGCCTTTAGTCTGCTCAGCTTGTCATAATTTACATTAACAGTATCAATGTGAGGCCACATTTCTGATACTTTTATCTCTCATGTGGAGGGATATAAAACCTGTCCACAACACGTAATGACCTTAGAGACTGAAATTGCATAGGCAATTCCATGTCGCATACCGCAACAGCTTTGATTGCTCTGCACCACATAACTTCCATTCGAAAGTACATGAAATGCTGGTCGAATCAAAGGGACGGGAGTACCCTTCAGAAAACAGGCCAAGTTCACGACCACCGCATTGCAAAGGCTGTGAATGGACACGCTGAGAAAGACCTCTGTTTCGCCATGTAAGCAGTTGTAGACATGTGCTTCTAATTTGGTATGGTGTAGACATGTGCTTCTAATTGGATGTGGTGACTCATCCACATGTGGAAACTCCACTGCTTTCCTGATTGGCTATAAATAGCAGAATGAAGCATGCCTCCCTGCTTGGCTTTGTTTTGCCTCCTGATCTCAGCATCTGATTTGGCAGTCCAGCCCCTGCTGTCATCCTCGTATTCCGGGCTTTTGAGGCAATTCTTTTCTTCGTTCCTGTACCAGCTGACACCAGGCATTCCTCCAGCGCTCGGGAAAAGACTGCAGCTAAGTGACTAGTAATTCCAGGGAATTTGTTCTTTGAGCGCTGCGCTTTCCTAGAACAGCTGGTGTATTTCAGACCTCATATTTTGGCAGAGTGCTTATCTTGAAGAGACAAATGCATTTCTGAACATTCTACAGCATTGTTGTAGTTACTTGCCTAAATGTGCTTCAGGAAATCTGTTTGAGCTCAAGTAAAACAAAAAGTGACAGTGAAATTTTAAAAGAGCATTTACATGACTTTTCTTTCTCTAATAGCATAACTCTTGGATTTAAATTGTGTCATTCATGCCTGTGTTTCAGGTTTGAGGAATTTGCTTTTGAAGGGTTTTTGCACACACAGAGCAAAACCAAACCAAACTGTGCCACCCTAACTGTTTGAACCCAGAGTGGACATTTGTATTTCTTGGATTGTTTTTGTTCCTTTTAGTTTAACCCTATGCATGCAGGAAAGTTATATATGTGAAATTATTAATGCCCTTGTTTATCTTTCTTGTGCATGATAAATGCAACCACAGTTCTACTTGTAGTGTGCAACAGTGAATCTCTGTGAAGCCAGCCCTAGTGTCGCAGTACTTATTGTTATGGTACCCAGTTTGGGTTTTAGGTAATGCAGTGTTAGTAATTGTGCCAACAGTTATTATTATCCAAGAAAAGTGCTGGAGCTTCTCTGTGTTATTCTACCGCTCCCCTGCCCATATCAGAAAGAGAGATTCAGTTTCAAGGAAGTTGAGTGCACTAACTCTACTATCACTCTGTCAACAACGACCTGCCCCCTGAAAATACATGGTGCCTGGCTGGACCTGCAAGACGTGGCAGTGTTTTGTCTCTTTTTCTTCCACTCCCCCTTTCTTTTTGGGACACCTGCTGGGGTTTCCGTGTCCACCAGGATGTGCAGAGAGCAGTTCCAGGAGGTCGGGGCATACCATCGCCCCTGCAGACATCCTGCTTTTCAGGTGAGTGGCCCCGTCTCGACAAGTGGATGACTTCTTCCACTGGTTCTGGAGGGGGAATTGTGCCCAGTGTGCTTCATCCAGGAAGGATGGGGTGACTTGATGGCTTCTTCCACTGGTTCTGGAGGGAGCATTGTGCCCAGTGTGCTTCATCCTGGGAAGGATGGGGTGAGTGGATGGCTTCTTTCACTGGTTCTGGAGGGGGCATTGTGCCCAGTGTGCTTCATCCTGGGAAGGATGGGGTGACTTGATGGCTTCTTCCACTGGTTCTGGAGGGAGCATTGTGCCCAATGTGCTTCATCCTGGGAAGGATGGGGTGAGCGGATGGCTTCTTCCACTGGTTCTGGAGGGGGCATTGTGCCCAGTGTGCTTCATCCTGGGTAGGATGGGGTAAGTGGATGGCTTCTTCCACTGGTTCTGGAGGGGGTATTGTGCCCACTGTGCTTCATCCTGGGAAGGATGGGATGAGTGGATGGCTTCTCCACTGGTTCTGGAGGGAGCATTGTGCCCAGTGTGCTTCATCCTGGGAAGGATGGGGTGAGTGGATGGCTTCTTCCACTGGTTCTGGAGGGGGCATTGTGCCCAGTGTGCTTCATTCTGGGAAGGATGGGGTGACTTGATGGCTTCTTCCACTGGTTCTGGAGGGAGCATTGTGCCCAATGTGCTTCATCCTGGGAAGGATGGGGTGAGCGGATGGCTTCTTCCACTGGTTCTGGAGGGGGCATTGTGCCCAGTGTGCTTCATCCTGGGTAGGATGGGGTAAGTGGATGGCTTCTTCCACTGGTTCTGGAGGGGGTATTGTGCCCACTGTGCTTCATCCTGGGAAGGATGGGATGAGTGGATGGGTTCTCCACTGGTTCTGGAGGGGGCATTGTGCCCTATGATGCAGATCTTGGGGAGTGCAAGGTCATGGTCTCTCACCTAGGCATCATACTCACAGGATTTTCAGGGGCCAGGATGCGCAACAGCCCATGGAGGCAGGACTACACACTGTCCGCCGGCGGTGACGGCTGCTCAGTGGTGGCAGTGGCGGGGCTTGTGTCGGTGCTGGCAGTGGTGGGGGGAGGCTCCACCCCATCCCCTGCAGCCTCGGACGGCTGACCACTGGGGCTGCTGCTGCTGGCAGTGGTGCTAGTGCCGGTGCTGGCGGCGGTGCTGGTGGCAGTGTTGGCAGTGGTGAGCGGAGGCTCCAGCCCATCCCCTGCAGCCTCGAACGGTTGCCCACCGGGGCTGCTGCTGCTGGCAATGGTGATGGTGGCGGTGCTGGCAGTGGTGGGGAGAGGCTCCAGCCCATCCCCTGCAGCCTTAGACGGCTGCCCACTGGGGCTACTGGCAGTGGTGCTGGTGGCGGTACTGGTGGCAGTGCTGGCGGCAGTGCTGGTGTCGGTGCTGGCAGTGGTGGGGGGGTGGATCGAGCCCTTCCCCTGCAGCCTCGGACGGCTGAACCACCATGGTTGGTGGTGGGGGCTCCGAATGAGTCCCAGCACCCACCAGGCCTCCTATCCTTCCTGCCTGCTGGTGCAGGCCCCTTGCCCTTCATCTCAGCAGCCGGGGATTGCCCCTTGCCCTTCCCTTCTGCAGCTGGAGGTGCCTCCTTGCCCTTCCTAGACGCTGGTGGTGGTGCCTCCTTGCCCTTCAATGTCGCAGCTGGTGGTGCCTCCTTGCCATTCCTTGATACACCTGGTGCAGGCAACCTTTCAGTGTTGCTGCCTGGTGCCTGGGATCCTCTCCCAACTGCAGTAGCTGTCGACACCACTGTGGCCTTGGACTGGGTGGCTGAGGTGCTCTCCTGGGTTCTGACCACCCTGTCCCGACGTGAAGGATGGGGGGGAGTGGTAGGGAAGAGGTCAACAGTGGAGAGGAAAAGCTTCTTAGGGACATTGGGGTGGGAAGAGGGTGAAGGTTTGGGAGTGGAGGACGAGGAAGTGGTTGTAGGAGGTGTCTGTCTGCTGTGTTTGGGTGCAGGTGCATGGGCTAGATCCTGTTGTGAGGTGGATGGCTCTTGGGTGTTTGAGTGCTTGCGTTTGTGTACTTTGGGAGGAGGGGGCACAGACACAGTAGGAGAGGACACAGGGGACGTGTGCATGGATGTGGGGGTGGTGACTGCCAGTGAGTGGCATGTAGTGATAGGCATGATGGTGGTAGTGGATGAGGATGTAGTGCATGTAGGTGTGAGTGTAGGCGCTACTGGGAGGGAGGTGGACGAGGAGGGGGACACAATGGAGGCAGTGGAAGTTGGCATGTCTGCATCTGGATGGTGTTTGTGTGAGTGCCTGCTTGTGTTTGCCTGAACCACTCCTGTGTGTTATCCTGGGTGCATGCTGGGCTGCCTGTGTGCTTGGGATAGGTTGAGGTTGAGGGGAATGGGATTGGGTAGAGGAAGTTGGAGGGGGGAGGCTAGAAACAGGGACAATGGCTGCCATCAGAGAGGAGGCCAAAGCCTGGTTTGATCTCTGTTGGGCTGCCATACCAGAGTGAATGCCCTCCAGGATTGCATTTGTTTGTTGCAAATGGGCTGCCAGCCCCTGGATGGCATTCACAATGGTTGACTAGCCAACAGAGATGGATCGCAGGAGGGCAATAGCCTCCTTACTCAGGGCAGCCAGGCTAACTGGGGCAGGGACTGAGGTGCCTGGTGCAAAGGAGATGCCCATCCTCCTGGGTGAGTGGGCACGGGAAACACCCTGGGTGGCTGATGGGAGGGCAGTGCTGGTACGGGGGTGGTGGCTGTACCTGTAGTTGGGGTGGGCACAGAGGTGTCCGCCACCAACAGGGAGCTTCCATCGGAGGAGGTATCACTGTCAGAACTATCCCCTCCAGCCTCCGCCATGGTGCTCGCCTCGCCCTCCATCCCACGGGTGCCCTCACCATTGATGGATTCGGCCTCCTGGGCCCTGTGGGATCAACTCTCCCTGTCGCCGTAGCCTCTGCTCCTCCGCCAGATGATGCTAATGCACATAAGGACACGGTGACAAAACAAAAAGGGGGGGAGAGAGACAAAGGATACCCTTGGTCAACGGTGACAACAACACCACTGTTGGCGTACACGATACACACACACAAGGAACAGCCCTACGCACTAGGCAATGCACTAACAGTCACAATGCTAGTCACCAGCCCATGGAGAGGGATACCTAACGCCAATTGTAGCATACCTGAGACCAACAGACTGATGCCCAGTAGTGGATGTCTACTACCTTGGTTGGAGGAGATTTACATCAGACCCTCCCCAACATAGGCCCTACCCTGCAATGTCCGGCCTGGCATAGGGGCACCCAGAGACCCACATCCCCCACCCGGATGCCACCCCACCACGTGCAAGTAGTATACTGGGTCACTGTACTCACCCCCTTGTGGCTACTGTGATGCCCCCACGCACCCATCCAGCTCCGGATAGGCCACTGCCAGTATGTGGGCAATCAGGGGGGTTAGGGTTCGACGGGCACCCCACCCTCATTGGGAGGCCATCCCCAGCTGGGCCTCTGTCATCTTCTGTGCCCAGCATCTCAGGTCCTCCCACCGTTTCCGACAGTGGGTGCTCCGCCTGCCGTAGACCCCCAGGGTCCACACATCCTTGCTGATGGCACGCCATATACCCTTTTTTTGATGGGCGCGGACCTGCAGAAAAATACACATAGGAAAAGGTATCAGTCAGACCGTCCTGCCTGTTACACTTACTCATGGCCCACCATAGCTCTCACATCTCCTTACGCACAGACATTGACCACCATACATGCAGCACGCTGCCCAAGGCCCTTCCACCAACCCCCCCACACGAGGCCCTCACACACAGCCCTCTATGCATTCATGCCCCATGCATCATGCGCACAGTGTACTCACCTGTTGGTCTGGAGGCCCATACAGTATTCGGTACTGGGGTAGGACCCCATCCACCAGTCCCTCCAACTCGCCAGCGGTGAAGGCAGGGGCCCTTTCCCCAGTGACACAAGCCATGGTTGGTTCCAGACACAGGTCACAGCAGCACTTGCAGTGTAGGTCCTCTCCTGTTGAAGGTCAGGTAGCAAGTGAGTGAACAGATGGCCATCACCGCCAGCATACATCACCATTGGCCACTGAACCCATAGGGCCCAATGTTATCCAATGAGGAGTTGCACTGCAGTTCTCGACCGCCTCCCGCAACGGCGCACAACATCAGCGGAATTACCTCATTTCCACATGTCCCTCCATACAGGACAGGCGGACGCTATTTCGGCGGGGGCAGGCCATGGCACCTAACTGCATCACAGTACACATAGGCACCATTTGGGCCTATCCAACAATATACTGTTACAGTCACAACATGCATAGCTGTGTAGTGTTTGTAAATGTGGAATACTGACCAGCTGCTCACCGTTTTGCCGCCTAGATTGCAACCGCTATGGATAAATAGGAGATGGAGACATGCTCCTGTGTACAGGACCCTGGTGGACTTGGCAACAATGGAGGACAGGCACATTATGCTCACCTATAGACTGGACAGGGCCACAATCACAGAGCTGTGTGCCTAATTGGAGCCTGACCTGATATCTGCTATCTGTCAGCTCACCGGGATCCCCCCTCTTGTGCAAGTCCTATCTGTGCTCCATTTCCTGGCAACTGGCTCCTTCCAAGTGACAGTAGGCTTGGCAGCAGGAATGTCTCAGCCAATGTTCTCAATAGTGCTGACCAGAGTGTTGCCTGCCCTGATTAAACACATGCGAAGCTACATTGTTTTCCCCCAGTTGGAGGATTTGGCCACAGTAAAAGCTGATTACTAAGCAATGGGACTACTGATGGTACACATATTGCATTTGTCCCCCTCCGCCCCCCGGAGAAATGAACAGGTGTTCAGAAATCGAAAGAGCTTTCACTCCATGAATGTGCAGATATTGTGCCTGGTGGACCAGTACATCTCCCATGTCAATGCAAAGTATCCTGGGTCTGTGCGGGAAGCCTTTATCCTAAGGAATAGCAGCATCCCATATGTGATGGCTCAACTCCAGAGGCACAGGGTGTGGCTAATAGGTGAGCTCTGGTTCCCACACAGTGCATGTTGGTGTATGGGTATGGTGTGGGCCCTAAGGGTTGGTGTGTGGCTAACAGTTGTCCCTCGATATTTGCAGATGACTCTGGTTACCCCAACCTCTCATGACTCCTGACCTCTGTGAGGAATGCCAGGACAAGGGCAGAGGAATGTTACAATGAGGCACATGGGCGAACAAGAAGAATCATAGAGAGGACCTTTGGTCTCCTGAAGGCCAGGTTTCGTTGCCTCCATCTAATAGGTGGATCCCTGTACTACTCCCAAGAATTTGTGCCAGATCATCGTGGCATGCTGTATGTTGCACAAACTTGCCTGACGTCGCCAGATGCCTTTTCTGCAGGAGGATGAGGCTGGAGATGGCTGTTTGGTAGCAGTGGATCCTGCGGACAGTGAAGATGAGGAGGCAGAGGACGAGAATGGGGATAACAGAAGTGCAATAATACGACAATACTTCCAATGACACACAGATAAGACAGTGTAACTTTACTTTTCATTGACAGTTTTGTGTTTGACATTGTCACTGGCAGGCTGATTTTCCACTTCTATGGCCACTTACTGTATCCTTTGGCATCTCTATTTTCAGATATTTGTGCCCCACTATCGCTCCTGGTGTGTTGACTGCAGACAACTACAGGTCATTCCTATGTATACATTACTGTACAGTTGCATTGCAGTGTTTAAAGCTTGTTAGACAAATACATAGTTCAAGCATTTGACAGACTCCATACTTTTTTTCAAAGGATGTTTATTTAAGCGCCAATAAGTAGAGAGGGATGTGCAATGGCCTGGGGTAATGCTAGAGGAATGTCCAGGATAGAGTCCAATCTATGTGGATCACAGGTGCATTGTCCAAGGGGGCATAGGAAGTGGAGCAATGGCAGTTCAAGGTGGACAGGCTGGCAGGGTGGGACACAAGTGTGACAATCAGGAGAGTCTTATTTTCTGGCAGGAGTCTTGGCAATAGTCTCTGGATTCTACCTGGATCGCAGGGACCATTTGCGGGGTGGGTCTCCTTCTGCAGGGGGAGGGGTGCTGGTGGCCTGTTGCTCCTGTGGCGGTGCCTCCTGTCCACTGCCAGCAGCAGAGGTTGAAGGCTGTTCATCGGTTTGGCTAGTAGCAGGGGCCCGCTGGTGTGCCACTGCCTCCCGCATGGTGTTGGCCATGTCTGCCAGCACCCCTGCAATGGTGACCAGGGTGGTGTTGATGTCCTTCAAGTCCTCCCTGATCCCCAGGTATTGTCCCTTCTGCAGATGCTGGGTCTTCTGCAACTTGTCCAGGATCTGGCCCATCGTCTCCTGGGAATGGTGGTATGCTCCCAGGATTTTGGTGAGTGCCTCCTGGAGAGTCAGTTCCCTGGGCCTGTGCTCCCCCTGTCACACAGCAGTCCTTCCAGCTTCCCTGTTGTCCTGTACCTCAGTCCCCTGAACCGTGTGCGCTCTGCCACTGACCCCATGTCCCTGATTGTCCTGTGTTTGTGGGGGGGCCTGGGGTCCCTATAGTGGTGGACACACTGCTGATTGACGTGTCCTGGGGACAGAGATATGGGCCTGCTGGGTGGGTGCTGTGGTGGTATTTCCTGAGGGAGGAGGCTCTGTAGTGGTATGGGACTGTGTCTGGGTAACCGACTGTCCAGATATCCCTGATGGGCCAGGTTGGTCATCCAGATCCAGGCGTCCAGAGCTGCTGTCATCACTGTGGGCCTCTTCTGGGGGGGGGACTGGATGTTGCTGGCACCTCCTCTCCGGTGACATTGGCTTGGGGACCTGTGGGGATGTAAATGCAGTGTTATTGTTTCTGCGTGTGACATCTTGTGCATGGATGTGTTGCCCTCTATGGTTGTGATTGCCCTGGCAGCTTTGCCTTCTGTGAGTAGTTATTTGGTGGGATAGGTGATTCTCTCTAGTGTGCATGCTTTAGTGATAGGTGTTCATGCAGGTCTGTGATGGGGGTCCGTGCATTGGTGTTACATGCAGGGCTTGGTATTGGGAGGGGTGGGTTGGGATGGTGGGGCATGTGGGAGGTGGTGGAGTGATGGGAGTGAGGGTAAGGGTGGGGGTTTGTGATGGCATGCTGTTAGGGTGGTGATAGTAATAGACATGTGACTTACCAGAGTCCAGTCCTCCTCCTACTCCTGCCAGGCCCTCAGGATGCATGATTGCCAAGACTTGCTCCTCCCATGTTGTGAGTTGTGGGGAAGGAGGTGGGGGTCCACCGCCAGTCCTCTATACAGCTAGTTGGTGTCTTGTTGCTGGTGAATGCACCTTCCCCCGTAGGTCGTTCCACCTCTTCCTGATGTCATCCCTAGTTTTGGGGTGCTGCCTCATGGCGTTGACCTTGTCCATGATTCTCTGCCATAGCTCCATCTTCCTTGCAATGGATGTCTGCTGCACCTGTGATCCGAATAGCTGTAGCTCTACCTGGTTGATTTCCTCCACCATGACCCTTAGCTCCTCCTCTGAGAACCTGGGGTGTCGTTGTGGTGCCATGGGTGTAGTGTGAGTGGTGTGGGTGAGGGTGTGTGGGGTAATGTGTTGGGGTGTGTGATGTAAGGAGCGTAGATGGTGTATAGGTGATAGTGGTGTGTGGCAGTGGTCTTGTCTGTGGTCTTTCTATCTCTCTTGTGGCACTTGTTTGTAGTCGTAAAGGGTTGTGGGTAATGTGTGTGTGTGTTTTATGGTGGTGTGGGTGTGGTGTGTGAATGTGTGTCAAGTGTGTGTAGTTTGAATTATCCAATATAGTGTTGTTTAGTATGTGTGTGTGTATTTTGAGCACAGCAGTATCTACCACCAATGGTTTAGCGCCATTGAATGTCTGCGGCGGTGATTCGTGGGTCAAAATGCTGTGGGCGTTGTTCTGTTGGCGTAACGGTGTGAGTTTTGCTACCACCAGTTTATCACTGTCCTTTGAACTGGCGGACTTGTGTGTGTAGCTGTAAAGTGACGGATTGCTATGTGTGTGTCATAATATGAGTAGCAGTAATCCGCTGCGGCGGTAGTATGTTGGCGGCACTTACCACCAATGTCATAATGAGGGTCTATGTTTGTTAGTAAATAAATCCTGTTGGACAGAGTGTTCATGCCATTATCAACAACAGCTAAAGCCTTTTCTAAGTTTTCCTTGTCTATCTGCCTTAAATGCGCAGCAGCTTCTATCTGAGAAAGCTTCCAGATCTCATTTTACATAGCATAGATGAATCTTTTAGAGCGTGGCTTTCTGGGACCTAGAAAAAAGTCCTGCAAGTCTATATCCTCAGAAAGAGTGTTAGGATGTTCTTTAACTGTGGCTAACGTGTTAGACTGTACCCATTGTTGGCACAGTTTACCCACACTATGGGGGTCATTACGAGCTTGGTGGGCGGCGGTATGCGGCCGCACTCCCGCGGACCCCATTACGACATCCCCGCTGGGCCGGCGGGCGCAAACCAAGTTTACGCCCGCCGGCCCAGCGGGGATGAGGCCGCAACATAGGAGCCGGCTCCTAATGGAGCCGGCGGTGTTGCGGCCGTACGACGGGTGCAGTAGCACCTGTCGCGCTTTTCACTGTCTGCTATGCAGACAGTGAAAAGCTGCCCGGGGCCCTGTTAGGGGGCCCCTGCACTGCCCATGCCTGTGGCATGGGCAGTGCAGGGGCCCCCAGGGGCCCCAGGACACCCCTTACCACCAGCCTCTTCCTGGCGGGGCAAACCACCAGAAACAGGCTGGCGGTAGGGAGGTCATAATCCCCAGGGCAGCGCTGCTTGCAGCGCTGCCCTGGCGGATTATCACCGCCGGGGCTAAAACGGCGGGAAACAGCCGGCCCTGGCGGTGCGACCGCGGCGCTACCGCTGCGGTCGTAATACGGCTCCCCGTACCGCCAGCCTGTTGGCGGTACGGACGCCACATTACCCCTGGCGGTCTCTGACCACCAGTGTTGTAATGACCCCCTATATGTTATAACTATACCTGTGTGTTGACCTGAGGCAAATCGAGGGTCTTGCCAGCTTATCTTGAAGCCCCCTGAGGAATTCAAAAAACTTGCCTGACATCCACTTGTGTCTATTGGCCAAATCAACCACCCGCTGGAACTGAAAAGTGAAAAGTTATAGGTACCAGCCTGAACCTTTGCATCTAGCTCTTCCTCTGTGACATTCAGGAAGAATTGCCATCATTAAATTTTGCCGGTGTGTGGGTATATGCATGTACATTTCTTTTATTTTTGCTAACCCCAGACAGGATGTCTGTTGAATGGTGTCATTTAAAAAGATCATTTGCACAGGAATCAGGCATGCTCTAAATAAAGCTTCCCTACCCTGTATTTGCCAATCTTGTGTTCCCCATACACTTTTTAAATCAATAGTGCTCTTCCAGTATTCCTAACCTTCAACTGCAAGACGGGAAACAAGGGAATCTGAATAAATCAGCTTTGTATCATTTAGCAAAAGTTTCCTAATTTGGAAGGAGGTAACTTGAAATAATATGACTCAGGATGTTTTGTGTCATGCCCAGAAAAATAAGTGAATTTATCTGTATAGCCTTTTGGGCTCCCAACTAGTGGTGTTGAACAGTGTTCCCACTATGTGTAGTTAAGTACTGATATGTGTCTAGTAACACGGTGCAGATAGTAATGTCCCCAGTTATTGTAGCAGAACATTTCCCCATAATTCATTATATGTCTATATACATCATCACTTTCAAATACAGAATAGTGCTTCATTTCAGTTAACATAGAATCAACTGTCTGGAAATCCCAATCATCATATACAACACCAAGTATAATTACATCTGTAATAGAAATTTTGAATACATATAGAATTTGAACGACCTCAGTAGGACTGTATATATCGAATGGAACGTTGTCCCATACAATCCCATCAGCTGAAATGTTCACAAGGGACAAGTCTCTTCGGACCTTATGTGAGGAATGACATGGAGTTAAGAATTTATTTAGAGGTGCTCCAGAGGAGCGTTCAGGAAGGTAATGACCATTTATGAGCCAAAAGAAAACAGTTACAAAACCAATCCATAGAAACAATGCACAAAATGTCACGCAGAACCATAAATAAGTTCCATGGGTGCATTAAATAGTTATTTTTAAGCCATTGGTACAGCTTACATGTTTTTGAAACATTTTCAATTACTGGAGTGGATGAGTCTGAAGAAAAGTCATCAATGTTGATGAAATAACCAGAGACAGTCTCTGCGAACGCAAGAGCAGGTGCATTACTGGTGGATGGATCCACTTCGCGTGGAGGCTCATAGTAGATGATGTCATCAGTCTGTGTAGTGCAAGAGTTCATTTTCTGCCCTCCCACGGTTGAGGAGGTATTTGTAGCATTATTGGACATCGTTGTGTAGTCCGAAGTAGTGTTGTTATTTCTGCTTTGAAGAGGAATATCCTGTTGGGTAGTGAGAGGGGACTGGGGACTAACCAAGGGACCTCTGGGTCTACTGTGCAGGATCGGCCACATGGTGAAGTTTGAAGTCATCAAAGGAAATTAATCTGTTTCCTTTAGAGCCAGGCAGCGGTGGTAGAATAACAGTTTTGGTACCTTGTACTCCCAGGACTGGAACTGGTGCTCTGTAGGATGGGTCAATCTTCCCACGAACCGGATCCCCAACTTTAGGAATCCAGCCAGTGGAGGTTGTTGGTAAATCCCTTATTCCTAAGGTGGCAGCACTGGCGGATTACTTATCATCACGAAATTGCTGAAGCTCCTGTAAAACAGTGAGACATTCATTTATGTCAAAAGGTGTGTCTGCTGCCACCAAACCAGGGCCATCAAGATCTGCGACATACCTAGGTATCCCAAAGAGAATTTCATAGGGAGTGCGTCCCCAAAAGGACCGCTTTAGCAGATTATTCAGTGCTCTCTGGACCCCATATAGGTGATGAAGCCAGCTGCGGCCAGAACCTCTTACTCTAGCTGCTAAGGCATGCTTTAGATCACGGTTCCGCCCCTCCACAACAGAATATCCCTCTGGATGGTTTGGTGAGGAGTAATGGAGTTCAAAACTCATTGTCGCCATTGTGTCCCTGAATGCCTTAGAGGCAAATGCAGGGCCTAGTCCGAATGGAATGCTGCAACCACATACGTTCCAATAAAGATCAGCAAGTCTTTTATAACAGTTCGAGCATCAGCCGACAGCTGAGGCCATACCCAAAGGAATCTAGAACAAGAATCTACAGCGACTAAGATGTATTTGTATGCACCATCAGATGAAGTGGACCACAATGGTCCAGGTACACACATTGTAGCAGCTTGCTGGACACTAAGAGGGATGTCTGCGGTGGGCGTTTGATGTTTGAGCCCTTGATTTGCTGGCAAATGTCACAACAAAGAATGTATTGTTTTGTCTGTTTGTATAGACATGACCACCAGAAGCGTTTCTGTAAGAGTGTTACTGTGGCCAATATACCAGCATGTGCAGAAGTGGCACCCTCATGCGCTGCGCTTTTATTAGATCTAATCTCTGGTCTTGATTGGGGATCGTTCGATCTCCAAACCCAGGAATAGTTGCATAGGCAACATTCTGAGCACTGATGTGGTAAGAATATTTTGTAGGGCATGCTTTTGGGAGAGGCTTGCCTTCAGCCGAAGCTCTCACGGCAGTCAGAATTTCATTATCCAATCTCCTTTGAGAATGAGTCATTGCAGCCACAGAAGCCGTAGCTACTTCAGATTTGACTGCTTCTTCAGTCAAAGTATTGCTGATAACGTGTACTCCTACATGTTGGTGGCCCAGTGTATGTACTACATGAACACACAGTAGCTTATCCTTAAGATCATTGACCCTCCCCACAATGTTTTCTGTTTTATGGTGTTCCCTTTAGAATCTCTAAACCCGTTCAGCTTCCAATGATTGAGGTAATCATTGTAGGACTGGGTGCAGTAGTATGAGTAACTGACAAAGTCAGCAATCCTGGCTCTGTGTGTTCTAGCGCTAGAAGAAGGGCTTTAAGTTCAGCCAGCTGAGCTGTGCAGTCCCCTTAAGTCTGCATGTAGGTATGTGAGGGTGGAAAACTCCATCCTTCATCACTCCGCTTACGGCTGCGCAAATGGCTGAATATTGATGTTTGGTACCTACAGCTGGTTGTGCTGAACCATCAGTGTAAATGACTTTATGGTATATGTCAAGTGGCAATATATCTAGAGGAGTGGAGTACTCCTGTTCGTATTGGAGAAATTCTTTTGTCTGAGGTTTTGGATCAAAGATGTAGTCAACATTGGTGGAAGTCAGGGAGGTCGTCCACTGAATCCAGCATGGATGTAATGCTTTAGCGTTAGTAACACTTGCTTTGGTGACGGCCTCTAAGGCTGGCACTGGGGTAACGACAATGATGTGTTTCCCTTGGGCAAGTGGCCCCTCCTTAATGACAGCCATTTGAACTGCAGTTAGAATTTTTTCTGTAGGTGCAAAAACATTGTTCTGCATTGGAGTATAAATACGATTGACATGCTATGGGCACTGTGTCGCCCTCGTTAAAGGTGACATAAGTGAACCCAATTGCACCAGCAATTATTCTGATGACCACATTTGTTTTCTTGTCACATGTGTGCAAGTGTTTAGCTTCTAGCATGTACTATTGCAATTCCCTAAGGATGCGTGTGAGTTCAACTGTCCAGTGTCTGCTAGAAAAATCAGGACGTATTAAGTTATAGAGTGGCTTGATACGTTGTGCATAGTCAGGAATGTATGTTCTGCCAAAATTGAAGAAACTAAGTAAAGACTGTAGTTTCTTGAGAGTGTTAGATGGATAAAGTTGTGCACATTTCTCTAGAAAGTGTGGGGCCAGGCTCTTCCCTTCGTTTGATAGCTCGTATCCCAGGAACAGTACACTTAGAAAGGCTATTTTAGTTTTTTTAAAGTTGAATTTCTAGCCAAGGGCTGCAAATCCTAGAACGATCTGATCGACCCTGGCAAGATGAATGTTGAGGTCGTCATCTGTGAGATAGATGTCATCCACATAGGACAATGCCTCAGGATCAATATCATGTAATACTGATGTTACTCGGGCTGAGAGCAGCCATGGGCTGTTCTTGTAGCCTTGGGGCAAAACAGCAATAGCGTTTCTGTGAGCCAAATGAGAATGCACTCAGGTCCCCACTTTCATGTGCTACGTTTTGGCAGAAGAACCCGTTGGAAATATCCAACGTTGTTCTGTATTTTTAACGCTTCATGGGCCATATGTATCATCTTACCCTTTTGTGATTCTGTAATTACGATTTTTAAGAAATCGCTATTTCTGAGTCGCAAAATGGTATGTATCATATATGCTATTCGGTAATAGCGATTTCATAAAAATCGCAAATGCTATTACCGAATCTCAAATAGCGATTCTGAGCCCATTCGTGCCTATGGCCCTGTAGGCCCATATTTGCGATTTTTTTGCATTTCCCAAATTGCAAATTCCTAACTGGGATTTGCAATTTAGGAAATGCAAAACCCCAGGGTGCTGGGGGCCTAAGGCCCCGTCTGCTGCACCCCAAAAAAATATTTTGGGACATATAAGGTGCACACATGCCAAAGGGGCATGTGTGTGTTACATGTCAATTTTAAAAATGCATTTTTAAATTTTGCACATGGTTACCACCAAGTTTTACTTGGTGGTAATTGTGATTCCTTAACCCCTTAGCTGCTGGGCCGTTTCCCCCCCCCCCCCAGTGCTGAGCCCTTTTTTGGCTATTTGGGGTAGTTCGCGCTTAGGCCTTCATAACTTTTTGTGCACATAAGCTATCCATGCCAAATTTGCGTCCTTTTTTCCAACATCCTAGGGATTCTAATGGTACCCAGAGTTTGTGGGTTCCCCTGGAGGAGACCAAGAAATTAGCCAAAATACAGTGAAAATTTTGTTTTTTCCAAAAAAATGGGAAGAAAGGGCCGCCGAAGAAGGCTTGTGGTTTTTTCCCTGAAAATGCCATCAACAAAGGGTTTCTGGTGCTGAAATCACCATCTTCCCACCTTTCAGGAATGGGCAGACTTGAATCAGAAAACCACATTTTTCAACACAAATTTGGCATTTTACTGGGACATACCCCATTTTTACTATTTTTGGTGCTTTCAGCCTCCTTCCAGTTAGTGACAGGAATGGGTATGAAACCAATGCTGGATCCCGGAAAGCTAAACATTTCTGAAAACTAGACACAATTCTGAATTCAGCAAGGGGTCATTTGTGTAGCTCCTACAAGGTTTTCCTACAGAAAATAACAGCTGAAATAAAAGAATATTGAAATTTAGCTGAAAACAACAGCCATTTTTCTTTCTGTTTTACTCTGTAATTTTGTCCTGCGATGTCAGATTTTTGAAAGCAATATACCGTTATGTCTGCTGGACTCTTCTGGTTGCGGGGATATAAAGGGCTTGTAGGTTCATCAAGAACCCTAGGTACCCGGAGCCAATAAATGAGCTGCACCCTGCAGTTGGTTTTCATTCTATACTGGGTACACAGCAATTCATTTGCTGAAATATGAAGAGTGAAAAATAGGTATCAAGAAAACCTTTGCATTTCCAAAATTGCCTCAAGATAAGGTTTTGAGGAGCAGTGGTTTTTTGCACATCTCTGAATTTCGGGGTGCCCATACTAGCATGTGAATTGCAGGGCATTTCTCAAATAGACATTTTTTTACACACTCTCTTATATTTGGAATGAAAACATGCAGAGAAAGATAAGGGGCAATAACAATTGTTTTCCTATTCTATGTTCCTCCAGGTCTCCCGATAAAAATGATACCTCACTTGTGTGGGTAGGCCTAGCGCCCGTGACAGGAAATGCCCCAAAACACAACGTGGACACATCCCATTTTTTGACAGAAAACACAGCTGTTTTTTGCAAAGTGCCTGCCTGTACATTTTGGCCTCTAGCTCAGTCTGCACCTAGGGAAACCTACCAAACCTGTGCATTTTTGACAACTAGAAACCTAGGGGAATCCAATATGGGGTGACTTGCGGGGCTCTGACCAGGTTCTGTTACCCAGAATCCTTTGCAAACCTCAAAAAGTGGGTAAAAAAACAAGTTTTCCTCACATTTCGGTGACAGAAAGTTCTGGAATCAGAGAGGAGCCACACATTTCCTTCCCCCCAGTGGTCCCCCAAGTCTCCCGATAAAAATGATACCTCACTTGTGTGGGTAGGCCTAGCGCCCGCGACAGGAAATGCCCCAAAACGCAACGTGGACACATCAAATTTTTTGAAAGAAAACAGAGGTGTTTTTTGCAAAGTGCCTACCTGTAGATTTTGGCCTCTAGCTCAGCCGGCACCTAGGGAAACCTACCAAACCTGTGCATTTTTGAAAACTAGAGACCTAGGGGAATCCAAGATGGGGTGACTTGTGGGGCTGTGACCAGGTTCTGTTACCCAGAATCCTTTGCAAACCTCAATATTTGGCTAACAAAACACTTTTTCCTGTTATTTCGGTGACAGAAAGTTCTGGAATCTGAGAGGAGCCACAAATTTCCTTCCACCCAGCGTTCCCCCAAGTCTCCCGATAAAAATGATACCTCACTTGTGTGGGTAGGCCTAGCGCCCGTGACAGGAAATGCCCCAAAACGCAACGTGGACACATCCCATTTTTTGAAAGAAAACAGAGGTGTTTTTTGCAAAGTGCCTACTTGTAGATTTTGGCCTCTAGCTCAGCCGGCACCTAGGGAAACCTACCAAACCTGTGCATTTTTGAAAACTAGAGACCTAGGGGAATCCAAGATGGGGTGACTTGCGGGGCTCTGACCAGGTTCTGTTACCCAGAATCGTTTGCAAACCTCAAAAAGTGGCTAAAAAAACAAGTTTTCCTCACATTTCGGTGACAGAAAGTTCTGGAATCTGAGAGGAGCCACAAATTTCTTTCCACCCAGCGTTCCACCAAGTCTCCCGATAAAAATGATACCTCACTTGTGTGGGTAGGCCTAGCACCCGCGACAGGAAATGCCCCAAAACGCAATGTGGACACATCCCATTTTTTGAAAGAAAACAGAGGTGTTTTTTGCAAAGTGCCTACCTGTAGATTTTGGCCTCTAGCTCAGCCGGCACCTAGGGAAACCTACCAAACCTGTGCATTTCTGAAAACTAGAGACCTAGGGGAATCCAAGATGGGGTGACTTGCGGGGCTCTGACCAGGTTCTGTTACCCAGAATCCTTTGCAAACCTCAAAAAGTGGCTAAAAAAACAAGTTTTCCTCACATTTCGGTGACAGAAAGTTCTGGAATCTGAGAGGAGCCACAAATGTCCTTCCACCCAGCGTTCCCCCAAGTCTCCCGATAAAAATGATACCTCACTTGTGTGGGTAGGCCTAGCGCCCGCGACAGGAAATGCCCCAAAACGCAACGTGGACACATCAAATTTTTTGAAAGAAAACCAAGGTGTTTTTTGCAAAGTGCCTACCTATAGATTTTGGCCTCTAGCTCAGCCGGCACCTAGGGAAACCTACCAAACCTGTGCATTTTTGAAAACTAGAGACCTAGGGGAATCCAGGATGGGGTGACTTGCAGGGCTCTGACCAGGTTCTGTTACCCAGAATCGTTTGCAAACCTCAAAAAGTGGCTAAAAAAACAAGTTTTCCTCACATTTCGGTGACAGAAAGTTCTGGAATCTGAGAGGATCCACAAATGTCTTTCCACCCAGCGTTCCACCTAGTCTCCCGATAAAAATGATACCTCACTTGTGTGGGTAGGCCTAGCGCCCACAACAGGAATGGATCACACAAGGGTCAATGGTAGTCCTTGCTTGAGGTCTACTGTTAACCCTGGAGTGATTCATTCCTGAAGCAGGCACTAGGCGCAGGCACACAAGCGGGGTTGTGTTTTTATCAGGACAAGTGGGGAAACACTGGGTGGTAGGAATTTTGAGGATCCCTGCAGATCCCTGGACTTCTGCTCATTGGAATGCAAGGAAAATGTGTTTTTTAAGCACATTTTGTGATTTCAAGGGGATTCTGGGTGAAGGAAAACTGGTGAGAGCCACGCAAGTCCTGCACCCTTGGACTCCCCTGGTACTAGTTTGTTAAAGTTAACCCACCACTCACACTGGTTGGTTTTAGCACCTCCAGAAATTATGGTTTCAAAGCATGATTACTTATCAAAGTATCTGAATATTGAAACCAAGCCTTCTGAAGGTGGGCCATAAAGCCGCGTCCAGGCACCAACCTCTTTATGGTCCATTCACATGCCATTCACGCACAACAAACATCCCTTTCATATCGCCAGCCACAGGCCCAATCCAACCAATCACTGCACTCACATTAACTTACCGCTGCCAGACAAGGGCCCACAGAACAGAATAAGTTTGACTACATTTTACCACCTGTCAAGTAACTGCCTCCTTCTTCCTTAACATTACCAAATGCATGCGTAACGAACCTTTACTAATGACTCCTGTGACAGCCACCTGAGGCTCAGGAAGACATGTTTTTCATGCGCCTTTAACGCACTCTCTGTGCTAAATCCAACTCCTTCCATTTTGTGGATGCAAGTTGGGGGTGTCCGAGTATGCCGTACAAAGCGATTCCTCGAACTGAGTGAGCATATCTACCTTTGAAACTAAGGGAGACATGCTGGGGATTTCTCATGCTGTTATCTAAAGAGAAGGTCAAAGGCTAACTGCCTCCTTCTTCCTTAACATTACCAAATGCATTCGTAACAAACCTTTACTAATGACTCCTGTGACAGCCACCTGAGGCTCAGGAAGACATATTTTTCATGTGCCTTTAACGCACTCTCTGTGCTAAATCCAACTCCTTCCAGTTTGTGGATGCAAGTTGGGGGTGTCCGAGTATGCCGTACAAAGCGATTCCTCGAACTGAGTGAGCATATCTACCTTTGAAACTAAGGGAGACATGCTGGGGATTTCTCATGATGTTCCCTAAAGAGAAGGTCATAGGCTATGAAAAAGGGTAGTGTTTGGTACATAGGGGAGTCCATGAGAACGTATCATATGTCCCAGCCAACATTATGTGCAGTGATGTGACTATAATGCACTTATACAGCAAACTGAACATCTACTAAGTTCTGATGGAGGATGAACATGAAAAGCAGGTCAAACACTGACCTATAGAAGTCATTTTCCTTCAGTGCTGGGATGGCACCAATGGGTTTGAATCCATAGGTGTAGATGATGTACATCTGTACTACCTTTACTATCTGCCTTCTACCTGTGCAATAACCCTGTGAAGGCACTCCTACCATAAGCTTTCCTTACCCATCCATGTCTCTGTTCTCATCAGAGTCCTGGCTAATCCTGTATAATAGCCAAGTGAACCTATACTAGTTTGTGGAAGCAAGTTGGGGGTTTCCAAGTATGCCGTACAAAGTGATTCCTCGAACTGAGAGAGCATATCTACAGATGAAAGTAAGGTAGACATGCAGGTGAAGAAAGGGTACTCCGTGGCAATGTGGCATATGTTCTGTCCACTAGTATATGCAGTAGGGGGAATATAATGCATGTTAACTGAACAGAACACCGACCACGCCAAAAGGAAGTCCATGATGAAGTAAAATTCTGTGGCTCCTTGCCTAACGAAGCAGTGGCCCTAGGACGTTCGGTATCCATGCACTGCCACTGAAAGGATTACCCAACAGCAGCTCAACCTCAGTCGATTTCCCAGAACTTTGCTTTAGTATGATACAACGTAAAGCAAGTAGTGATACAGAGGCCTGGTTGTGATGGACACTGGGGACAGTAATACCGACTCTCCTGCTGCTTTCCATGCTTTGAGCACACTTTACAGCGACAACATGGACGATCCTTTCTGGGTGTTTTAGGTATGCGATCAGCAAAGTGTCGCTCCTGCGGCCTTGCCACATCCTCCAGAACATATGAGGTGGAGGCTGCTGCTTCTTCTGTAACAGCAGTGAGGCTTTCAATTACAGACAACTGGAAGTCAAGGAAAGTCATGAGTCTTCCTGTGGTTGTCTGACGGTAAACAACATACGCATTATATATTGCCATCTGAATCAGGTGGGTAAACAGTTTCTTGTACCAAGTGCGAGTTTTACGACACGCATTGTATGGTTGAAGAACCTGGTCGTTCTTGTCCACTCCACCCATGTACTTATTGTAATCGAGTATACAGATGGGCTTGTGGACTTCGGCCATCTGACACCAAACCGTGATGGGAGAAGTGCTCTCATCATGAATTGTAGTGAGCACGTATACATCACGCCTATCTAGGAACTTGACTGCGAGCAGTTCGTTAGAACGCAATGCAGTACTCTGTGATTTCTGGAGCTTCTTGCAAACAAGCTCCCGCGGGAATCCTTTGCGGTTACAACGAACTGTACCGCAGGCCACAGTGCCAGCTTTGTAGAGCTCACTGAACAGCTCTACTCCTGTATAGAAATTGTCCACATAAAGGTTATAACCTTTGTGAAGAAGTGGCTGGACAAGTTCCCATACAATCTTACCTGTGACCCCTAACGCGGGAGGGCAACCTACAGGGTTTAGGGTAGAATCCTTCCCTGTAAACACACTCTCAAGCTGTACACATAGCCAGTAGAGCTCTCACACAGCATGTACAGCTTTATGCCATAGCAAGCTCTTTTGCTCGCAATGTACTGTCTGAAAAGCAGCCGTCCTTTGTACAGGATCAAGGACTCATCGACTGCTATATTCTTTCCAGGAGTATAGATCTCTGGAAACCTGGCAGACAAATGTTCCACGACAGGCCGAATTTTGAACAACCTGTCACGATCTGGATGGTCCCGGGGCAATGCAGCAGAATTGTCATTGAAATGCATCATGCGCTGCAGTAGCAAAAAACGATCTCTGCTCATGTATGGTGCGAAGATGGGAGTTACCCAAACCGTGCGAGTCGTCCAGTAGGACTGCAAGGTGGGTTTCTGCACTAACCCCATTTTGAGCGTAAGGCCCAAAAATATCTTCAACTCCGCCAGCGAAGTGGGAGTCCACTGCCGTGCCCTAGAACGGGGCCCTAGAGTGCCTCCGCACTCCCTCAGAAATTGGTCTGCACGCAAATTTGTTTGCTGCACAACTTTCTGAAGAAAGTCAACACCCAAAAACAGATAGATGTAGTCGACTGGCAAAAAGTTAGCTGTATCGACTTTACATCCAGCGTCACCAGTAAAAGGTGGAATTTGGGGTTGAACCAAACAGGGGGGCTGCCAAGAGAGCACTCTCTCTGTGCTTGCGGCAGCAAGCACGTGCTCTCTGGGTTCGGCTAACCCAATGTGGTCCCGCTGCCCAGAATGTGCTTGCGAAGGGACAGCACGGATGTCGTCATTGTCTCCTTCAGACTCACTGGAAGAGGTGTCGTCGGATGGGACTCCGCCGACTGAAAAATCACTCCCAGAATCTGCCCCATTGTCCTCTCCCTCAGATGCTTTCTCAGTGTCTGCTGTCTCAGTCTCTGAACCTACATCAGAACTGTCCTCCATAACCCGAGCTAGGGCTTGATCAGCAGTCATCCAACGAGACGCCATCTCTGCAACTGGCTAAACTGTCCCTCTAAATTACTAGCCTATGTAGAAGGCAGATAGTCACAAAATTGCTTGTGGGTATGTTTGTTGTGTACAACAGGAAATGTCGTCACCTTACCTTCGCTTCTTCTCCAATTCTGCAGATTCTCTGAAAACACTGAAAAAAACAAAAAAAGAATGTATTACTTCACCTTACCACACACCCTCTGCAACAGTCATTTTTGGTGCTCTGCCTCCCATTACCTCCTCTTCTAATTCCCTCAGTACTACCCAGCAAAAGTGCCATTCATATCTCCATAGTCCCCCTGGCATTACATTTGTTTTAAAGCGCAGGTAACGCTTGCCTTTACTAATCCACTCAGCTACTTTATGGCAACTGGCACTACAGAAAAGACATGCATGCATGCATATATATATATATATATATATATATATATATATATATATATATATATATATATATATATTGTGTGTGAACAAGAATCTCACCCCACTCCAGGAGGTTCAAATTGGCATCTTTTATTGCAAGCAACAGCCACGTACGCGTTTCGACTCTCAAGGAGTCTTGATCACAGTAAATGAGTCCCTCTTTTCTTTCATTGTTTAGACTTGCAATAAAACATGTCAATTTGAACCTCGTGGAGTGCGGTGAGATTCTTGTTCACAAAATATTTTCGAGGTTGCTCTCCTCCATCACTGAGCACCGGCAGTGGAGTGCGCTGCGCAACAATCTTTTTAACCAATTTGTGTTGCATATATATATATATATATATATATATATATATATATATATATATATGTTTAGAAACAAAGTGGTTGAAGGGTTGCTGGGCGCACACTCCACTGCCGGTGCCCAGTGACAGAAAAGACCAATCTAGAAATTATGCAATGCGGAAAAATGTCACCGCACTCCACGAGGTACAAATAAACGTGTATTTTATTGCAGTCCTCGTCGAGTGCGGTAAAATTGTTCACCATTATAAAACAACACACAAAAGAAAAACAAGCATTTACAATGCAATGGGTCTCGCATCTGCTCGAGTTAGAGCTATTAGCGTTATAAACTCCTAACCCAACTTTTCTTGCCACATAAATTGATAATTGAAAGTTAAACTCTTTCACATAAGAGAGCCGATTCACAGCGCCACGGCCACCATGAGCATCATGTGAAGAGATACACAAAAGGAAAAGAAGTTCACTCGCAGTTAAACGTAACAGCAAAAGTGCAATTAGCCATGTACCAGGGGCGATGGCCAAGGCGGTAACAAAACCTCCCCAAGGACGGACAAAGGTAAACTATTTTCCAATGTAATCAAAGGATTTTTGAAGGGCAAGCCCACGAACGAGTGGTAGTGATGGGCGTGAGGTGGGCGTTGTTAGAAGCCGAGATACACACCAACAAGTCAGAAAAGCAGCGCATGGGCGCTGCAATGCTTGTCCTTAAAAAAAAAAAAAAAGAAATATATATATCTATATCTATATATACAAATATATAGATATAGATATATATATATATATACATATATACACATATATATGAGAGAGAGAGAGAGAGAGAAAACAAGACACTCATGTCACAAACCTTTTGGCAAAGCACACATGTATAAAAAAAAAATGGCCCCATTGATGGTCACCCTAAGGGCTGACCACCAACAATTTGTTATTTTTTTCTGTTTTTTACCCTGGGGGGGCGATCGGCCCCCCCAGGCAAAACTACAAATTTTTTTTTGCCCCTGGGGTCGGCCCGTGTTCTAAGGGCCGACCCCGCCATTTTGTTTTCTTTTTTTTTTTTTATATGTTTTTTTAAACTGTGGGGGGCGCGATCGCCCCCCAAAACAGTGGGAATCAAATAATATTGCCCCCGGGGGGGGGCGGCCCTTTTACAAGGGGGCCGACCCCCCCAAAGAAGATCCCTGGTTACTAGGGTTTCCTGGCCATGGATCGCAGCCGCGCTGCGATCCATGGCCAGGAAACGGTGCCAGGGAGGCATCGATGGAAAGGGGAGAGCCTCCCCTTTCCATCGATGCCTCCCTGGCATCTGGGGAGGCCATTTTGGCCTTTTTTTCCCCACCGGAGAAAAAGAGAACGCTTACCTGCTTCTCTTCTTCTCCGGTGGGGAAAAACTGTGACGTCGGGGCGGGAGGGGGGCGGGATGGAGACGCGGAAGTTGTTCCGCGTCTCCCACGAAAAAATAAAAGAATAATATCCTCCGGTGCATTGCACCGGAGAATTTTTAACCCCCTCCCTGGTGTCGGCCACTGGTCGTGACCCGCACCAGGGAGGGAGTGTGGGCGTCGGCCAGTGGCCGACACCCACACGTAAAAGGTTAATGCCCAATTCGCATTAAGGAAAAGCTTCATGTGCTTAAGAAATCGCAAATAAGGATTCCTTATTTGCTATTTCTTATTTAGAGAATCGCAATTTGCGATTCTCTAAACAGGCTTGGAATTTTAAGGAATCGCTATTTTAGCGATTCCTTAAACTTGCATTGCCAATGCCTTTCATATATACTGAAAGACACTTTTGCATTCACAGACGGGCATTCGCACCGTTTGTGAATGCAAAAAGGCTTGATACATGTGGTCCTATATTTTTAATTAGTGCCGTGCTATGTGAATTTTGTATAGCATAGGTACGTGTATGACTGTTTAAGTGTCTGTAATCTGACTATTATGTAGGAATGGTCTGGTTTTGCAATAGGGAATAACGGGTTATTTATTACAGAGACACAGGGCTCTATTACTCCCTGGTACTCGAGCTGAGTGAGGATCTCCCTCACTGGAGCTTTTGTTTTGTGTTTAACAGGATATTGTGGCTGAAGTTGGGGTGTAGACCTGATAGGTATTACATGAAAAGGAGAGTCCTTGTCCCAACCTACATGATTGCGGTACAAAGCAGGTGCCTGCGCTAATGCCCAACTGACAGCGTAGGTTTCTTTTACCGCTTCTGGAACAAGATCAGAGAAAGAAGACAAAATGACATCTTTCCCATGTGGGAGCTTACGGACGTGCTCAGGTGGCCAGTCCCTTTCGGCCAGCAGGATATCACAACTAAGTCATCCCAAAATATCACACCAATGGTGCGCTCCATGCATCCCTCAATTTGAATATTTAAATCATATACCCTGTCGGGTGGGAGAACGAGGCCATCCACAGTCTCAACCACAATGAAATTGCTAGTTGCTATTGCATCTAGATGATCTTTCAGGCTCTGGTGACATATCTTGACCTCTGCTGCGCTGTCTAACAGTGTCACTGCCCACGTCTTGTTCTTCAGCAATGTTCTCAAGTGTACTGGCGTTTTTTAATTGACAGTGCCGCCACCCTTTTCTTTTTAAACTGTGGCTTTTGTTGTGGGGGCTTATCTTCCTTTTTCTCTGAAGTCTGTGGTGAGTCCTTCTTCTGTTTCACATATTCAGGGCGTCGATCAGCTACATCTATCAGGTGCATCCTGAAAGGAGCGAGAGTGATGTGAATCAGTATATCTGTCAGGAGCTTTAATATTTTCTCTATTTCTGAGAGTGTATCTCCTTTCGGAGTTCTCCAGATGTGCAGAATCTGCTCTCTGCTTTCCTCTATCTTTAAATTGTTTTTGCTTATTCCAGCGCTTCTTAGAACCCTCCTGTGTTTCCTTAGTACCTTCCGTAGGGTTGGTACTCTGTAATTCGAGCTTCTTCGGCTTGGCTCCCAAACTATCCCGTTCTATACTCGTATAGGTATCGGAAATAATTTTCGGTAGCTCTTTCTCCTGGTCCAGATGGAGAATCTCTCAGAGACGTTGGTGTATAGCCAATGCTACATTCTCCCTTTTGATATTACTGAGTATGATTGAGGAGATTCCGTCAAAGTTACGCATTAATTTCATCCCCAAATCTAGGGCTGGTGCAGTCCCGTGCTCATTGTGTATTTGTTTTAACACTTCCTGTAAATTGGCAAGTATCAGGGTACCATGTGTGGTAGTATAAATTGCTGCGAAGACTGTACCCCATGTGGTGCAGGCATCGACCGAGGGAACCATCCCGAATGGCAAGCACATTGTGAGAGTTCTATGTTTCTCCTCTGGTCCCATATGCAGGAACACAGCTTCCAGCTGATTTGTTTTCTGGACTATCCAGAATGGCATTTTCTCTCATTATATGGGTACTTTACCCATGATTGTATGTACTGTGTGTAGATTAATACCAATAGCCCATTGGTATCCAGCAGGTGCTGGTCGTGCTGGACGCGCTGGTGTAGTGTTCAAAGTTCGCATTACGAACTGAACAAGTCATCTGTAGAGTGTTACTAGTGCAAGATATAGGTTTCACAGGTCTGCTGCCTGCATATTTTGTATACCTGGGTGAGGTGTGTATGTGGCAAACATAGGCCATGTCGGTCCATCATTACCTAAAGGACCTAATCTCACATGTGGTAATATTACCTAATATTACATGTGGTAGGGCGCCATCAAACCAGTTCTGATTTTCTTTGTAAGTAATCGGAATCCCAAGATACTGGTATGCTTGGTACCGTTGAGGTACGTTTGCAATTCTGTATGTGTGGAATGTAAATATGGTCTTCCTCAGGAAAGGTGATCCATGAGTAGAATGATTCTGTTTGGGAAGCTTCACTAGTTTCTACTATGAACGCCACCCTCATCTGTTAAGCCATGCACCACTAGATGTAATGTTAATGCTTGTCTAGCATTCTCAGGAATGTCTATGGCGTTAGTCATATTGTAAAACAGGTGAAAGAGATGGAACACCAAATGGGGAGTGAAGTCTTTTTTTAAGAGTTCGAGCTCGAATAAACTACAGCCTAATTAGGTGCTCCCTGTTCGGCTGAGGAGGATCTTCCCCAAGACCACGGACGTCTCCGTATAATGGTACTTAGGGTACCTGCAGCATGTGAGACAGTGATAGTCAGGGTATCCATGAATTAGTGCCTAAAAAACATCGTTGGTGGCGCCATGTCGTAGTTGGACTCTTGCTCTAGGCAAGACTGCTGGTTTAAGGATAACAGTAGTTATGTTTGTAGGCGACTATGCCAATCCTACAACAAGTTGCAACTGTCGTCCCAACCCTCCCGGCTCACAAGCAGCACCTCACCATACACCCAAACGGTAATAGGTGATTTGTGGCAGCCTTTGCGCATGAACTCAAGAGTGTGACATCTCAGGGAGTGTCATGGTTAAACGGAGATTACACCTTTCTCACATGAACAACATGTCTCAATCAAACACAGGCAATGAAGAAGATGCAGTAAAGTTTCAATAGGTTTAATTTAGCAAAAATGCAATCTATGATAGGTTGCATGGGCTGCAATGATTAGGATAATGAACAGTGCAAGAAACAGAATGGTAAAGACAAGAGTCATTAATACAAAGACCCCCACCAACTTGCAATAACATGTAATGACATAAGGTATGAGATATGTCCTAATACCCTAGAATAGTGAGCCTAACTTCTAACCTAAAAGAGAGCTAGGTATGTTAAACCTAATCTGCCAATGCCATGTCCATGAGAAGAGCCTTCAACCCTTGTTACCCTGTAATGAGGTCTCTAGCTCAGACTCTGTAGGGACAGGAAGATTGGGTCAGCGTCAAGGCGATGTGCAGCATCGATAGCAGTGATGGCATCTGATCGGAATCCCTCTGACTATCTGTTTAAGTGAGGAGTATTTATACAGATCTGCTTGGACCCCTGACGTAGGTCTGTTCCCAAACAATAGATAACAAGACATGCTTGGGACGGTAATTTATATAAACAATTCCCTCGAAAGTGTGAAGAGGGAAAGTACCTAATGTGAACACCTACAGTTTGTTTATCTTTGTTGCTTGATATTGACGCCTTAGCGCAGTGGCACTGATAACGCAAAACTAAAACATGGGCCTAACTAAAAACAAGGCAGCCATCTTAAAAGATTTAATTAAATAAATGTGCTAAAACAGAGCAAGCAACCTGGGCACGGGATGGCAAATCCATGTTAACATGTGCTGGGTTAACCCCATGTAGGGAAAGAGGGACAAATGCACAAAAAGGACAAAAAGAATTTGAAAAAAGGAAAATTGGGCAAACAGGTGACTGAGTTTGGCAAAAAGAAGATAAAAAGGGAAGGTGTCAGCATTTCATAAGCTCAATCAAGAGTCGTCTTCTTTGGGGCAAAAGGTATAATTATCCAATAGAAATCGGTCATGCGACATGGACTGCAACAATGCCGAAAGTTCCCACAACCGACATGTAGAAAACGTTCCATCTTAGCTCAACCGTGTGAGTTCAAACAATTGTATACATAGGGGGTCATTCAGACCCCGGCGGGCGGCGGGAGCCGCCGAATGACCGCACCGCGGTCAAAAGACCGCGGCGGCCATTCTGTGTTTCCCGCTGGGCTGGCGGGCGACCGCCAGAAGGCTGCCCGGCAGCCCAGCGGGAAACCCCTTCCCACGAGGACACCGGCTCCGAATGGAGCCGGCGTAGTGGGAAGGGTGCGACGGGTGCAGTTGCACCCGTCGCGAATTTCAGTGTCTGCAATGCAGACACTGAAATTCTATGTGGGGCCCGCTTATGGGGGCCCCTGCAGTGCCCATGCCATTGGCATAGGCACTGCAGGGGCCCCCAGGGGCCCCACGACACCCCTCACCGCCATCCTGTTCCTGGCGGTGAGGGGGTCGGAATTCCCCATGGCGGCGCAGCAAGCTGCGCCACCATGGGGGATTCCTCAGGGCATCGGAAAACCGGCGGGACACCGCCGGTTTTCCTGTTCTGACCGCAGCCAAACCGCCGCGGTCAGAATGCCCTGCGGGGCACCGCCAGCCTGTTGGCGGTGCTCCCGCCAACCCCGGCCCCGGCGGTCCTTGACCACCGGGGTCGGAATGACCCCCATAGTCTGTTCCACAGTTCTTGAATGTACTGAGCTCAAGGTTAGTTTCTCAGGCTCACTATGTAAAAAAAATAGAACATCTATTACCAAGGTAGCATTCTCATGAGAACGAAGTGTAAAAGAAAAGAATGACTAAACATTTTCTCCACAGTCAGGAAATAGGGCCTTGCAGGCCTCACTTAGGCTAAGCTAAGTTAATTAAAACAGCACATTCATGTCTCTCAATTAAATCAAATGTAATATTCAAAATTATGAATTCAACATTATTATGCTTTGTCAGTGTTCAATGTTACAGTAGATTTTAAACAAAATAACTCTGTCAATATGTTCATGTAACTATGGCACAGAACTACAAACTCTGACTTTTGCATGTATCATTTTAAATATTTTGCTCTTGAATGTTCTTGCCATTTTAGTGCACACTTTTAATTTACACAATAAAGAACAACATGGGAACAAATGAATGTGTTAGGCATGGAGTTTTAAGGCCATACCACATGCTTTTCAGTAGCTTACTCTACAGTGAATGCACATTAATATGGCTTCCAGTGCACCACTTTACAACAAAAGTATTAGTATTTTGGTTAACAAAATGCATAAATTGTCACGTATAGATGTTCACTGTGATGTTAGGGGCAGTACTAAACTTTCTGCTAGATCAGTAATAAACAAAAAATAATTCATGGGGAAGTGCTACTACAGCACATACCTTGATTTGAGGGGGATCTGGTAAATACTTTACTTCACTCAAAAACTGCCAAGTCATGAAAAGGAGAGTAGATAATTCTTAGACTAGCAGGAGGGGGTCTTAGGCTGTCCAGAAACCACTCCTGGTGAATTATTGAATCAGCGGTCTAACGCTGCATCCATCTAATTTTTTACTCACAGCACAGGCCTTCCTCTCTTGAGGTATCAGTTTGGCAAAGTGATGGCCTTGTCTCTTCAGACTGCAGGGACAGACAACCGTTCATTCAGGATAGGTGCTGTCACATTAACAGCAGGGTTTGGCCTCGTCACCAAGACAGGGAAGAAGATTCAGAGGTGGAAGTCTGACTATTTTAAATGCTATGTTCACCTCAACATGATCTAAGTCAGGGCTGTGGTCAGCTGGGCCTGGTTCTAATGCTATTTCTCTCCTTAGCTATTTTCATTACGTCACATCGCTCCAGCCAACGTGGGCACTAATTTGTGAAGAGGGTGCAATGAGACTTTTACTGGGGAGTGTCAGAGGTGTACTTGTAGGTCCCTTGGGCAGGGTTTGGTGGTCTGCGGTTGAAAGGACAGTGGTGAGTTGCGAGGAAGTGGAAGGCAGGAGGCTATAGCCTTATGCACTCATCATTCTTCACATTGTGGTAATGACTTAGAGCCCAGTGGGTGAAGAAGCTTCTATGAGGTATAGATCGTTGAGATTTTATGGTTAGCAAGAAGGTTCCCTAGGGCAGTAATTGCGTGGTCTCACATCAGTACCTAGCAGGTGTGGAGCATTGGTTCTTCTTCCGGAGGGCTTAATGAGTCAGTCAAATGTCTTACTAGTCTTCTGAGGCAGTTGTTAAATGTGGCAATTTTAAAATCGATCCATCAATGTTGCCTCAAAGGTGATGCCTATTTCCAAAGTGATGGTGTTAATTTATCCACAAAGGGCAGCAACTTGTTTATTGAGACGTTAATTGCTTTTATGGTACAGGCACTCTAGCGATTGTCCCTAGCCCTCTACAATACTTCATTTCACTGTTCTTGGGAATGTGGGGAGTTGGTACTTGCATCAGGGGACCATGGTATGACCCGGCTGCTCAGACCCATCTTCCAAAGAATGCCAGGGGGAATCCCTCTTTGGGTTGGCTCTGGCATGTTTGGTTAAGGGCTCAGCTTACATTTTGACCCAGGCTCCCTTGGGTGAGGGAGCTGGTGAGAAATCATCTGGGGGGCCCAGAGGTTTGCTCGGCCCCAAGCCAGTTAACTGGTGCTGTAAGGGCCAGCAGGGTGGTCAATCATAACTTAAATACTTGGTTTGATGACTTGATTGCTAGACTATTGTCAACATTTGAAGATGAGACATTATGTAAATAATAAGCAATCTTTATCCTGTTCTCTTAATGACATGTGTAAATCAATACAGCCTGGGAATTGTGTATTCGCTAAAGCAACTCCCAGACTCAGACAGCTATGGTTATGGTGGATGTCATGTATGTCATGTATTCTCATCTTTGGGCCTTCTTTGCCCCCGAAGGTGGGAGGGGTCCACTCCTGTAAGGGTTAAGGGTTTCAGATCTCCCACCATGTGGGAGGGGTCCACTCCTGTAAGGGTTAAGGGTTTCAGATCTCTCACCTTGGTCATATGTTTTATCAAGTTGTTCATGCTGCTGTAAGGGGTTTATTTACTCTTACCTAAGTTTGTGTTTGGTTACTAAGTACAGTACTCTTGGAGCCATTCAGTTTCAAGTCCACATGTCTCACTCTGTCTGTTAGGCAGCCAGGGGTGTAAATACACCTTCATTCGTGTAGGTTATCGCAAAGGAGCCTAGTAAGCACTCTTCTAGCACCATCATACCTTCAAAGAGAGTAGAAGAAGAGAAGGAAGATGTAGTTAGGAGGCAGAAGGTTAATCCAGAATGCCACTTCCCCCTCCTGCTTTGCAAAAAAGACATATTCTGACTTTGATCAAATCAGTAACGGTAAATGGTATTACAGAGGTCCAGAACTGACCCTGAGTTGGAGATTTCTCTGCTCAAAGAGTCTATTATGTCCTCTCCATCCTCTGTCTTGGAAAGTGTAGATTTTTCCTCTTTCTCATGCCTTACCTGGTCTTTGCAGAGTGTGTGGAACCTGATCTGGAATCAGTCCGGAAAGCCACGTTTATTGAACGTTCTGACATGCTGGGATTGCTCAGATATCAGATTGTGTGCATTAATGTACCCACAAAAGATTGACACAGTGCAGGTTGGTGGGTATGTGCCTTAATTTACAACTTTGAATGGAAAATCAGATATCCAGTACCAGCACATGCATGGTCTAGTAATTTAAAATTTTCCCACCTCCAAGATAGCCAATAAACAGAGAAATGAAGGATTTGTTTCTCCGTGACTGGAAAAATCCAGAGAAGAGTGCTTTGCTTGGGTTTCTCACAAGACTCTACTTAGGCTAAGGGGGGGTCTGGGTCTTTCCACTACATAGGCCAATTTGGTAAAGTAATCTTTAGTGCTCATGGAGGATGTTTCTATGAATGATCCTGTGAACAGACCGCATGCAGGTGACCCTCAAGTAGATTTTTCAGCTACCAAGGAACATCAGACTACGTTTATTCCTTATGTCCCATGCAATGAGTTAATAGCCACTGTCTTTGCTACAAGTTTAAATACAGCAGCAAGAAAGCAGATCTATCTGCATGATGGAACAGCTGATGTGGCACAAAGGGCAGTCCTTTTGAAGTTTCCTTATGGTCATTCACCACTATTTGGAGGTCAATTGGAAAAGTGTTGGAAATGGCCTTTCTGCAGGGTCACCCTCAAACTTTTTGCCTTCCTCCTTCTCTTTTCTGACCTCATTTTTGCCGGCTTTAGGACTCTGCGCACTTTACCACTGCTAATCAGTGCTAAGCTGCATATGCTCTCTTCTTGAAACATGGTGACATTGGCTCATACCCAATTGACTTATTTAATTTACTTGTAAGTCCCTAGTCAAGTGCACTACATGTGCCCAGGGCCTGTAAATTAAATGCTACTAGTGGGCTGCAGCACTGGTTGTGCCACCCACACAAGTAGCCCCCTAACCATATCTCAGGCCTGCCTCTGCAGTGCCTGTGTGTGCAGTTTCACTGCCACTCGACTTGGCATTTAAAAGTACTTGCCAAGCCTTAAACTCCCATTTTTCTACATATAAGTCACCCCTAAGGTAGGCCCTAGGTAGCCCATAGGGCAGGGTGCTATGTGGGTAAAAGGCAGGACATGAACATGTGTGTTCTATATGTCCTGGTAGTGTAAAACTCCTAAATTTGTTTTACACTACTGTGAGGCCTGCTCCTTTCATAGGATAACATTAGGGCTACCCTCATATACTGTTTGAGTGGTAGCTGCTGGAGTGGGAGTGGAATAGAGAGGTCATATTTAGTACGTCCAGAATGGTAATACAAAATCCTGCTGACTGGTGAAGTTGGATTTAATATTACTATTTTAGAAATGCCACTTTTAGAAAGTGAGCATTTCTCTGCACTTAAATCCTTCTGTGCCTTCTAATCCACGTCTGGCTAGGTTTACTTGACAGCTCCCTTGTTCATTTACTCAGGCACACCCCAAACACAGGATACTCAGGATACTCAGCCTCACTTGCATACATCTGCATTTTGAATGGGTCTTCCTGGGCGGGAGGGTGGAGGGCTTGACACTTACATGTCAAAGGAGAGTAGCCTGCCCTCACACAAAGGACTGTCACACCCCCTACTGGGACCCTGGCAGACAGGATGGAACTGAAAGGGGACCTTGTGTACTTCTAAGCCACTCTTTGAAGTCTCCCCCACTTCAAAGGCACATTTGGGTATTTAAGCAGAGTCCCTGACCCTACCAACTTATACACTTCTAAAGTTAGACACTTCTTGACAAGACACTCTTGTCACAGACACTTCCTGGAGAAGAGAACCTAAACCAGAATCTGCAAACTGCCAAGAGGAACTGCCTGGCTTCCCAAAGGACTCACCTGACTGCTTTCTGTGAAGGACTGCTGCCTTGCTGTTGCCCTGCTGCCTTGCTGCCTTGCTGCTCTCTGGCTGTGTTGAGAAGTGCTCTCCAAGGGCTTGGATAGAGCTTGCCTCCTGTTCCCTGAGGTCTCAGGACCAAAAAGATTTCATCTCTACAAGGACTCCTTGTGAGGCGAAAATTGAGGCACAGCCTGCAAGAAACAACGCGCAGCCTGCATCGTGGTGAAAAATTCACTGCACGCCGAACCAGAATGACGTAGCCCGACTTCACAACGAGAAGATTGACGCAGCACCAGCGTAACGACCGGAAATTCGATGCACAGCCCACTGAATCGACGCACAGCGGAGCCGGAACGACGCAGCCCGACTTCCAGAGAGGAATCAACGGAGCCCCTGCCGTGCAATAGAAATTTCAGCGCAACGATCACCGGATCAACGCAGCCCCTGTGACTTTGTCCTGTCAGCGCTGGAAATCCAGGCATCGTCCTCGAGGTGTCCGAAAACCCCGCAACCCGAAGAGGACCCAAGACCGAGTGACAGAAATCAACTCAAAGCCTTCCTTGCATGAAACTTAACGACGCATCGATGTGTGCGCCCCGAGAAATCGACGCACACCTCCCTATTTTCCACGCATCTCCTCCTCTGCAGATCTTTGTGGAGATTTCGAACGCAAACCAGGTACTTTGTGCTTAAAAGAGACATTTATTTCTTTTAAGAGACTAAAGACACTTTGTATCATATTTACCATGATATTCCAAAATATACTTAATCTTAATTGTTTTGAACTGCATCTTATCAGATAAATACTATATATTTTTCTAAACACTGTGTTGTGTGTTTTTGTGGTGTTCTAGTGTGTTATTGCATGATTTATAGCACAAATACTTTACACATTGCCTTCTAAGTTAAGCCTGACTGCTCAGGGACAAGCTACCAGACAGTGGGCACAGGATGATTTGGATTGTGTGTGACTTACCCTGACTAGCGTAAGGGAGCTTGCTTGGACAGGGGGTAACCTGACTGCCAACCAAAGACCCCATTTCAAACAAAAAGCTATTACGAAAAGCATCAAAAAATCTGAAGGAAGCCTAGATTTCTAAGAGTCAGCCTAAATCTTGACTATAAGGCCAGCACTATTCTCGAATACAATCCAATAGATGACTCCATTCACAATCTTCTAGAGATCATTTTCAGTCTTTTTTTATGACTCATGGTTCTGCGAGATCCTCTTCATCAAAACGGTGTTAACAATCCTAACTATTCCATAACAGATGCTTGGGTGTGGGATATAATCAAGCAAGGATATCTATTGGAATTCAATCTAATCCCTCCATGTTCATGTACTCTGCACAATTACTGGCTTAGTGTCCCATACACGGAATTCTGGCTAATCATCAATCTAAAAATTTAAATCACTACATCAAAATATGGAAATGCTCCAGTGGATCACTCTCTTGAAATCTCCATGGGAATGTGTGACAGCCACAGACTTCCAGGATGCTTACCCTCATATACCAATTGTGAAAAATGAGGTTTCTGATAGATTGGAGTGTTAGCCTGGTCACGCAACAGCCACAATCAATGGCAGGGGAAACCACAAAAAGTCACTAAATTAACCTGTGCTTAACCATGGGTAGCTTGGCACAAAAATCAGTCAGGTGTAACTTAGAGACAATGTGTAAAGTACTTACGTAGTACTCAAATAGTAATAAAGTGGAAACACAACAAAAGAAAAGTCCCAAACCAATTTAGAAAAAAAAAGTATATTTTAATATATTATTTGACATCAAATGACAAAAATCTAATCAGTAGAACTGGAGTTATGTTTTTTACATTTTTTTTAGTAAAAACTAGTGCCTACAAGATCAAAGTGCCAACCATGGACATCTAGTCTGGTCACGCGAGAACAGGTCAAAGTCAAAAAATATGGTCAACTGCGATAGTGCACACTGTAGGATACAAGAAGTGGATTGGGCCCCGGTGGTGCTTCCCTTCAGACTTATAAGAAATTTTGAAGTAAATGTTCAGCGGGGGAAGGCTGCTGGCTGTGTCTAAAGAAGGAACGCCGTCGCTGGGGAGCCGTTGGATGAAGTCACAGTGAAGATTTCTATGTTTGGACTTAGTCAGTTATATGGAAGTTGAAAGTCTTCAGCAGGGTGAAGCAGGAGGCTGTAGCCGACAAGAGTTCCAGAGGGCAGGACACCCCTTTAGAGAAGGACCGCTTAACAGGATTTGCTGCTGCAGAGAAGATCATAGGGGGAGCTACCGCAAAGTCTGGCGAACCTTTGATACACCTAAGGCAGATCGACAAGCGGGTTGGCCCCGGACTTCCCTTGGTTATCTGTGCACTTTTAGCCAAACAGTCTCAAGTTTTGAATTTTGGCTATCTGGGCACATTTAACACCACAACCAAGGGTCTAGGACTGGAGGGGCACCATTTGGGGGTACAAGACTCACTCATGCTGGTTCCAGGTGTGAGTTCAAGTTGGTGGGAGACTGATAGGTCCCAGTCGCTCTGTACATGAGGTCAGCAAACTAGCCCTTGGAGTCACTATGGTGGTCCTGGGATCAAGTGATGAAGCAGGGCGCAAGCAGCAGGGTTGTTTCTGAGGGTTCAAGGCAGGCTCCAGGCAGCAAAGCAGTCCTTCCATGTGCAGTACACAACAGGCCACGGCAGCAGGCAGTCCTCTGAGAGTCCTTCCACTGGTTCACAAAGTGAACTGAAGAGTAGGCCTGAGGGCCCTATTGTTATACAGGCAACCCAATGTTATCATATGGGACAGGTAGGCCTCACAGTAGTGAAAAACGAATTTAGGAGTTTTTCACTACTAGGATAAGTATAAATGTAAAAGTACATGTCCAACATTTTAATTATAAGGCACCCTACTCTATGGGCTACCTATGGTCTACCTTAGGGGTGACATATATGAGTTTAAGGCATAGCAAGAAGGTTATATTACCAAGTCTAACTGGCAGTTTTGAACTATATTTAGGTTGCAATGTCGGGCCTGGGACTTGCTTTAAGGAGCTACTTACATGGGTGGCACAATAGGTGCTGCAGGATCACTAGCAGCATTTAATTTACAGGCCATGGGCATATGGTATACCACTCAACAAGGGACTTATAAGTAAATTAAATATGACTATCAGGTGACAGCCAGCTTCGTCTTGTTTAGGGGAGTGAGCACAAGCACTTTAGAAGTGGTCAGCAGTGACAACATGCACAGAGTCCTAAGGCAAACAAAAAATTAACTCCAGCAAAAAATGGAGGGAAAAAGTCAAAACGTTCAGGGGAAGACCATCCTAGGGCTGACAGTTCTAACATCAAATAATGGAGCTCACCAGATGTTTCTGAGGTTCTGTGTGATAGGCTACCATCTGCATCTTTACTTTCAGCCTAAAACCATTGCCAAGGGATTTAACAATCTCCTGCCCTCTCTGGTAGCAGTTGTGCACAACTCAAGCAAACTGGTGCACCCATAATTTGATGAGTGACTGATGCATGCGCCTTTAGTCACCTTTAATCAGAAAGGACACAGGGAAATTATATCAGCTCTTAAGACAACATGAATTCTTAATCAATCTAAAAAGGTATAAGCTAACACCTTCTCACGCCCTAGAGCTAATTGCAGCCCAATTTCAAATTCAATTGGGGAGTGTGTTTACCAGAATGGAGGGCTGTAAAACTTCATCAGCATCTTTAATCCTCTTAAGCTGCCTCTTTACTCCTGCTAGGGCAAGCCTCGAGGTAAGGAAGATATGGTAAGTTTGGTTGTGCAGGAACCTGGGGTGAGCACTTGGCCTGATTTTGGGTAACCTCTGTCTTTCTGTTTTTTTTTCCACAAGCTTTGTGCATTTGTGGCACCATGGTCACATAAGTATGCAGACTTTATGCACCATCATTCTTGCTGATTGACATTTTGCCGCGTGAACTGCAGCACCTATTTAAACAATGATTCAGGTATATATGGCAAAATACCTGTGGACAAGTTTGGAAGGATATTAAGGTTACAGGTGGATGGGGGGACACCAGTAAAAAAGAAAAGAATGGACAATCACATTGGGGCGAACATCAACATTGAGATTAAGTCAGTGTTTGCCCTGCATTGAGAATAAGTCAGTTTGTCCTACAGTGAAATATCTACAAATTAGTCGCACACCTGCAGCCCCTGGTTTAGCTAATTCTTCACCAGTGGAGTCCTGCATCCATGAAATTCAACATTCCAGTTCCAGTAACCAGGGAAATAAAAAAGCATGCCTCTTTGTCTCTCCCCTCTTCTATATTACTAAAATAGATGCCAGAGTTTAGAGTAGGATGCAACAATAAGAACTCTGGATGTTCAGAATTTTTGGCTTCCTTCAGAAAAGAACCACTACTCCAACTGAAAGGACTGGCATCATTACTTAGAGACCTGACTTGGTTTGCTCATCATCTAGGAGAGCATGCAATACTGCTTCAAACAACAGTGTTCCATAGGCTTATGTAAACTAACTGACTGGGAGGATTCTGCAGCTCTAGATTCCCTTGCTTTTCAGATAGGATGTTGGATGGAACTAAACCTCCTATCTCTTACAGCCACATAATAGGGGTATAGACAATGTAATTGCAGATCATATCAACAAGGTATTTCCTCCCTTTCACAACTTCTTTCTGGCTCCCTGTATGATTCTATACTTTTCAGGTGAATCTGCTTGCAAAAACAATGATTTCCTTTCACGTTGTCTCTCTCAGTTTCAAGAGAATTTTTTTTAGGTGGGCACTGTAAGGAACTGGGTTCCTGGTTGAGGGGCTGAAACCCTTCTCAAGCAGCAACGCGATTCTTCTCATGGCAAAGTCAGAAGTAAACCATAAATTAACCTGTGCTCAAGCCGCGGGTAGCGTGGCACAGAGCAGCCATGCTTAACTCAGAGGCACTGTGTAAAGTATTTGTGCAACACTTCAAACAGTAACCAAGTACAAACATACCACTAAATGAGCCCAAAACATATCCAGAAACATAGAGTCATTTTGAGTAAATAAAACAAGACAAAAAAGAAAAAATCCAATCAGTAGAACCGGAGATATTTAATTTTAAAGATTTTTGTAAAAATAGTGCCAACTATGGATATCTGGTTGCGCTGGACCAGAACAAAGTCACAAGATCAAGTCGACCGCAATGAAGAATGGGCTGGCTACAGGGACCCAGTTAGGCCCACTGAAGAAAGTATCTTCAATCCGAGTTTGCAGAGCGTTGCAAGGATCCACGACAAAGATGCGTTGCAAATCTGAAGCGATTCATCAGTTCCAAGATGCAGTGAGGCTGAGGTGTGAGGTCTGTTGCATCGTCATTGAAGTTTCTATCAACAAGGGCTTGCGATGCGATGTCCAGAGTTGTGATGTGCTATACAGTTAGGCAGTGCATAGGTTTCGAGGAGCTAGGAGGCTGAGTTGCAGAGTCCGCCGTCATCATCGAGTCTGCCGTTGATGAGAGATGCGAGGGCCTGTGCGAGGATTAGCCACGCGTGATGGGTCCAAATGCAATACGTGATGCAACAGAGATGCGATTCTTTGTGACTGGTCCAATCCATACAGCTGCAGAGATGAGTCAGTTTTACTCAGGGTTGCGCCACGGATGAGACAAGAATGATCGGTTCTGCTAGAACCTTAGAGGCTGACAAGGTCCTTAAGGCCACTTCCTAGGGTCCAGGACTGGGGTGGCAATAATTGGCAGGTTAGACTCACAGATGGCAGAGTCCAAGTGCAGGTGCAAAGTTGTTCTTTCTATCCCTCAGGCTCAAGTCAGGAGGCCAGCCAACTAGTCACTCTGGGGTTCTGAGTTCAGAGACCTGCTGCCTTCTCCCCCAGGCAGCTGGTCAGGACAGCTAAGCACCAGCACAGCTAGGCAGTAGTCCAGCAGAGTTCAAGCCAGTAGAGTGGCAGTCCTTCAGCAGCACAATGGTCCTTCTTCCTGGCAGGGTATCCACAGATCCAGAACTGTACTGCAGTGGTGGTGTTTGAGGTCCAGTATTTATACTCAGTCGTGCCTTTGAAGTGGGGGAGAAGCTTCTAGAGGTTTCCCTTTGAAGTCCCCAGACATCGTGCCTTCGCTGTTCTGGCTCCGGACTACCTCCAGGTGGGATGCAGCCCTTTGTGTGGAAGTAGGACACAACCTATTCAGGTGTAAGTGGGGCTGTGCCCAGCTCCTCCTTTCCATCCTGTCAGTGATGGTTCAACCAGGCACACCTAAGCTCCCTATTGTGTGTGGCTGACTAGAAGGGATACACAAAGCCCAACCGTCAGCTATACCCAGTCTTCTGACCACGGGCAGACTACAGGCACTAAATGGCAAAAGCAGAAAAATGCCAACTTTCTAAAAGTGGCATTTTAGAATTGTAATTTAAAATCCGACTTCACCATAAGTTAGGATTTTAAATTAGGATTCCAGGGGCACCAAAAATTAACTGGTTACCTATTCCTGTTTGAAAATTACATTTATAAAATGTAATAAGGTAACCCCATTGTTATCGTATGGGAGACGTAGGCCTTGCAGTAGTGAAAAACAAATTTAAGAGTTTATTTTACTACTAGGGCAACGTAAAACTTAAAAGTACATGTCGTACCTTTTAAATACATTGCACCATGCCCTCTGGGCTGTTCAGGGCCTTCCATAGGGGTGACATATGGATTGAAAAGGAAGGTTTGGAACTGGCAAAAGGTGTATTTTGCCAGGTTGAAATGGCAGTTTAGAACTGCAGCCACACAGGCTGCAATGGCTGGTCTGAGACTTGTTTAAAGTGGTACTGAGGTGAGTGGGACAATCAGTGCTGCAGGTCCACTAGTAGCATTTAACTTACATGCCCTGGGTGTAGGAAGATGGCAATCTATGTAGTGTACCAAATTTAGGGATACACCATGCAGATAGTACATGCGACTCTTTTTGATTTGCAGGGGGTAAAACTGACAATCCCAAAAGCTCTCTTTTGTTGTAGCGTGGGCTAGCAATTAGGCTCATCAGAGTTTAGTGGCAAGCATTTATTGAACACACAGAGATAATAAATGAGAATCACACTTAAGAAGGAACTCAAGATCAATTGTTTAGAAGAACATTTACTTTGTTAATATTATGTTTCAATGCCAGAATACTTTCGAGAGAAGAAGTATTGTTGCAGCTTTATGACGATCTGCAAGCAAGTAACACATTTACTCAAATGCGATTTTATGTGGTAAAGGTTCCAATACACTTTTAGTATACAGGGGCCCTTGCCAACAGTTCTCTGGGGCCGTCTTCAGGTAGTAGGGCGCTAGGGATGTAAAGTCACAACCAAGACTAGCAGTTCAGTTTTACCTGCTTTGGGGTATCTGGGTGCAGTGGTACTAGCTGAGTCGGGTTTCCTGTGTACCGCACTCTTGGCAAAAAAGGGGGCCACCTACAAAGAGAGTGCAAGGGGGACTTGGGGAAATGTCCAGGAAATCCTAAAGGAGGGGTGAGTTGCTGGGGGCCATGGGAGCAAGGGAACACCATTGGATGTTGTGAACCCAGACGGGAAGCTCAAGTACAGTGGGTCTTTGAAGCTGGTGCTCCTGCGTCAAGACGCCCACAGTTCTTTGGGGGACCTGCAAGGAGAGGGACAAGGCAGGACAACTGGATGACCCTGGAAGATGTCCTCTGTGGTGCTGATGTTCCTCTGCGGCGGGTCTTCAGATATGCTGTTGGAGTATGGGTTGGGCTTCAACAAGTGTTGGTTGCTGCAAGGGATCCGGTACCCCAGGTATAGGTGCAGATTGGCTCCGGTTGGTCCTGATGTCTTCTCACTTGTAGGACAGGTGGGACTGGTCTCTTGAAGCATGCTGACCTCCTCCTGGATGGCTGCTACATCAGTGGACTCAGTGATCAGCAGAACGGTTGCCCGGACGTTGTGGTTGGTGCCTGCAGGAAGTAGGAAAGTGGCTCCTCTACTCCAACAGAGATGTAGAAGGGCTGCAGAAGTGCTGGAGAAGCTCAAGGCTTTTAGAGTTCTGATGGCTGCAGGATGAGTCATAATGTCATGATTGTCGAGACAGAAGCAGGCAGGCAGGGTTTTGTGACAAAAGTCCACCAGTCATCCACAGTTCTTGTTCCTTCTGTTCTTCTTTGTCCTTTTCTTCTTTAGGTCAAACGTATCTGTTCTTCTGTTATCAGGGGGAGACCTAAATACTCAATTTAGGGTTGTTTAGAGAAGTGTAGAGTAGCAATGGGCTCCTTACCCTTGGGGTAACTACACCCCCAATATGGCCACTTCCTGTGAGGAGTGGGCATAACCCCATCCCAGAAGGCTTAGTTCCACCAAAAACAAGATGCTGGAACCATTCCTTAATGGCCACTTTGGGTAGCCCAACATAAGGGTGTGGCTAGCCCAAAGGTGGTCCTGGACTATTGACTAACTAATTGTCCCGCCTGTCCTGATTCCAAGTGGGCAGGAAGTAGCAACACCCAGGTCTAGGGTCTCCGAGAGCGTGGGCTCTCACCTCCAGGGGGTTAAAAACCTGTCTATGGTGGCAGGCTGGTTGAGACCAATCAGTTAACACACTCAGAGACTAGTGGGGTTCAGGGGGCACCTCTAAGGTGTCCTCTGGGTGCATATCGTAATAAATCAGAAGCTGGCATCAGCCTGAATTTATTAAGAAGAGGTGTTTGATACCAAACACCATAGGTTTCAGTGAAGCCATTTTGTAGTTGGGGAGCTTGCGATGATGAGTGTTCAGCACGTACCTTGAGATGGCTTCCCTGCCCACTTGCAATGCTCAGCAATGGAGCTGGGCATCACTCATGCTTACATGACCTCAAATCAAATATAATGCACCCTGCTTTAGGGTTCCAAGGCCCGCAGTAGGAGTGACCTACATAAATTTAGATGTAATGTTTGGGGCATGGCACACAGAGGGTGTTCCATGTCATGTTTTCACCTGGCTTGCACCAGGACACTGTAGGAGGCTGGACTGGCTTGTAGTGAGTACCAAGGGGTACTTGCACCTTGCACCAGGCCCAGTTATCCCTTATTAGTGTATAGGGTGTCTAGCAGCTTAGGCTGATAGATAATGGTAGCTTAGCAGAGCAGCTTAGGCTGAACTAGGAGACGGGTGAAGCTACTACAGAACCACTTAGTGTTATATGCACAATATCATAAGAAAACACAATACACAGTTATACTAAAAATAAAGGTACTTTATTTTTATGACAATATGCCAAAGTATCTTAGAGTGTACCCTCAGTGAGAAGATAGCAAATATACACAAGATATATATACACAATAGCAAAAATATGCAGTATAGTCTTAGAAAACAGTGCAAACAATGTATAGTTACAATAGGATGCAATGGGGAAACATAGGGATAGGGGCAACACAAACCATATACTCCAAAAGTGGAATGCGAACCACGAATGGACCCCAAACCTATGTGACCTTGTAGAGGGTCGCTGGGACTATTAGAAAATAGTGAGAGTTAGAAAAATAACCCTCCCCAAGACCCTGAAAAGTGAGTGCAAAGTGCACTAAAGTTCCCCTAAGGACAAAGAAGTCGTGTTAGAGGAATAATGCAGGAAAGACACAAACCAACAATGCAACAACTGTGGATTTCCAATCTAGGGTACCTGTGGAACAAGGGGACCAAGTCCAAAAGTCACAAGCAAGTCGGAGATGGGCAGATGCCCAGGAAATGACAGCTGCGGGTGCAAAGAAGCTTCTACTGGACAGAAGAAGCTGAGGTTTCTGCAGGAACGAAAAGGGCTAGAGACTTCCCCTTTGGTGGACGGATCCCTCTCACCGTGGAGAGTCGTGCAGAAGTGTTTTCCCGCCGAAAGAACGCCAACAAGCCTTGCTAGCTGCAAATCGTGCGGTTAGCGTTTTTGGACGCTGCTGTGGGCCAGGAGGGACCAGGAGGTCGCAAATTGGACCAGGAGAGAGAGGGGACGTCGAGCAAGACAAGGAGCCCTCTCAGCAGCAGGTAGCACCCGGAGAAGTGCCAGAAACAGGCACTATGAGGATGCGTGAAACGGTGCTCACCCGAAGTTACACAAAGGAGTCCCACGTCGCCGGAGACCAACTTAGAAAGTCGTGCAATGCAGGTTAGAGGGCCGTGGACCCAGGCTGGACTGTGCACAAAGGATTTCCACCGGAAGTGCACGGAGGCCGGAGTAGCTGCAAAAGTCGCGGTTCCCAGCAATGCAGTCTAGCGAGGTGAGACAAGGACTTACCTCCACCAAATTTGGACTGAAGAGTCACTGGACTGTGGGGGCCACTTGGACAGAGTTGCTGGATTCGAGGGACCTCGCTCGTCGTGCTGAGAGGAGACCCAAGGGACCGGTAATGCAGCCTTTTGGTGCCTGCGGTTGCAGGGGGAAGATTCCGTCGACCCACAGGAGATTTCTTCGGAGCTTCTGGTGCAGAGAGGAGGCAGACTACCCCCACAGCATGCACAAACAGGAAAACAGTCGAGAAGGTGGCAGGATCAGCGTTACAGAGTTGCAGTAGTCGTCTTTGCTACTATGTTGCAGGTTTGCAGGCTTCCAGCGCGGTCAGCAGTCGATTCCTTATCAGAAGGTGAAGAGAGAGATGCAGAGGAACTCGGATGAGCTCTTGCATTCGTTATCTAAAGTTTCCCCAGAGACAGAGACCCTAAATAGCCAGAAAAGAGGGTTTGGCTACCTAGGAGAGAGGATAGGCTAGCAACACCTGAAGGAGCCTATTACAAGGAGTCTCTGACGTCACCTGGTGGCACTGGCCACTCAGAGCAGTCCAGTGTGCCAGCAGCACCTCTGTTTCCAAGATGGCAGAGGTCTGGAGCACACTGGAGGAGCTCTGGACACCTCCCAGGGGAGGTGCAGGTCAGGGGAGTGGTCACTCCCCTTTCCTTTGTCCAGTTTCGCGCCAGAGCAGGGCTAAGGGGTCCCCTGAACCGGTGTAGACTGGCTTATGCAGAATTGGGCACATCTGTGCCCAACAAAGCATTTCCAGAGGCTGGGGGAGGCTACTCCTCCCCTGCCTTCACACCATTTTCCAAAGGGAGAGGGTGTCACACCCTCTCTCAGAGGAAGTTCTTTGTTCTGCCATCCTGGGCCAGGCCTGGCTGGACCCCAGGAGGGCAGATGCCTGTCTGAGGGGTTGGCAGCAGCAGCAGCTGCAGCTGCAGTGAAACCCCAGGAAGGGCAGTTTGGCAGTACCAGGGTCTGTGCTACAGACCACTGGGATCATGGGATTGTGCCAACTATGCCAGGATGGCATAGAGGGGGCAATTCCATGATCATAGACATGTTACATGGCCATATTCGGAGTTACCATTGTGAAGCTACATATAGGTAGTGACCTATATGTAGTGCACGCGTGTAATGGTGTCCCCGCACTCACAAAGTTCAGGGAATTGGCTCTGAACAATGTGGGGGCACCTTGGCTAGTGCCAGGGTGCCCTCACACTAAGTAACTTTGCACCTAACCTTTACCAGGTAAAGGTTAGACATATAGGTGACTTATAAGTTACTTAAGTGCAGTGTAAAATGGCTGTGAAATAACGTGGACGTTATTTCACTCAGGCTGCAGTGGCAGGCCTGTGTAAGAATTGTCAGAGCTCCCTATGGGTGGCAAAAGAAATGCTGCAGCCCATAGGGATCTCCTGGAACCCCAATACCCTGGGTACCTTAGTACCATATACTAGGGAATTATAAGGGTGTTCCAGTAAGCCAATGTAAATTGGTAAAAATGATCACTAGCCTGTTAGTGACAATTTGGAAAGAAATGAGAGAGCATAACCACTGAGGTTCTGATTAGCAGAGCCTCAGTGAGACAGTTAGTCACTACACAGGTAACACATTCAGGCACACTTATGAGCACTGGGGCCCTGGGTTACCAGGGTCCCAGTGACACATACAACTAAAACAACATATATACAGTGAAAAATGGGGGTAACATGCCAGGCAAGATGGTACTTTCCTACAGACACGCAGACTGCAATGACAGCTGTGTGCAACTTGTTTTAGGGGGGAGGGTCCCTGTGGATGGCACAATGCATGTTGCAGTCCTTGGGGACCCCTCTCCTCTACCCAGGCCCTCGATGCCAGGGGTACCTTCTACTAGGGACATACAGCGGTAGAGAAGTGTGACCAGTAGTACAAATTGTTACCTGTTTTAGGGGAAGAGCACTGGCACTAGGGACCTGTTTAGCAGGGATCCAGTGCACCTCAGTCGAAAAAACTCAGTACCAGTGAGTACAAAAGTGGGCGAGACCATGTCCAAAATGGGGAACTTTGCTACACTGGGCACATGTAATGTGGCTTTACTAGGGACCTACAAGTACATTACATATGCCAATTGGGGATAAGACATGTTACCATGTTTTAAGGAAGACCGCATGGACTTTAGCACTGGTTAGCAGTGGTAAAGTGTGGAGAGTCCTAAGACCAGCTAAAACGAGATCAGTAAAGATGGAGGAGGGAGGCAAAATGTTGGAGAGAAGACCACTGTATGGGTGACAGGTCTAACAGATACTCTAACCTCTTCCTGACCTCCTTTACTTCTTTATGCATTTCCTCCCTTTCCTGTGACAGTAAGGTTTCTAGTTCTTATTTCAAGGAAGAGGGAGGAATTCATAATGATAGGCCCTTTTGGACCTGCATGGTGTGGCTACCCCTTCTAAGATGGATGGCTCAGGTGCAGAATTGATCCTTCCATTGAACTGCTGTCTGTAGTTGAGTCTGGCTCTGCCTCATCTGTCAGATCAGAGACTTCAACTGCCTGCCTGGAAGCTGAAAGGAGAGGCCTTCAACAATAAGCACTTCTTTTTTCTATCAGGGTTTTGTCTAGTGCAAGCAGGGCCACAAGGTTGGACTGATCATACTGGGCATTGGGCATTTCCCCGGGAAGCTGGAAGGGTGGGGGTCGGCGTTGGTACTGGAGACCGCTTTTGTAGCAGTGCAGCAGTTTCGAAAGTGCCTGCTGCAGAGTTCCTTGTATAACAAGTAGTTTTCAGGCAATAATAAAAGTGCTAATTTAACTCTGGTGATAAATATTTCCACTGGGGAGATGGGTGTTTTCTCAGGTGTCAGTTTTGACTTATCTAAGGAAGCATAGAGGGTTAATATGCCTGCTGCAAAGGACGTGTATTGTGCATATCACAAAACAGTATTTTATGAGCACACCTCAGTGGGTTACTGTTTTTGTCACAGAGACCCTTTTATTACTGTGTAGTTCATAAATCGCAATCATAATCTAGCACAGTGAGCTTTGAAGTGTCATCAAACAGCAACGTGCAAACTGTATGGTACAGTTTAGAAAGTTTTTTTTTTTCTGAATCTTTCATTATCCTAGTGTTGCTAAAAAAGGGTTTGCTTGAGTAGAAACAAATTCCTATTAGTAAGGCCAACCCTAACCACTGTGTTACATTCTGAATCCTGAGCTTTTGTTTCTCTAGTCCAAGTATTCTTTAAAAAATGCCTACCAGTATGGATGACGTGAACCCTACCCTTGTAGTCCCCTTTGTCTCATGTAACATTTCCTATACACTGATTTACACATCTGGGATTCATTGTCTTTGTACTTGTGTGTGATGTAAAGTCCTCTGACACCATTCACTGGTCGAGAAAGTTCTTGGGATAGCCCGGGTCAAAAGACTTCCCTGGCTGAGTTATGTTAAGACTACTTTGGAACAGACGGGGAAGTGCCATTTGTGGGACAATCAGGGGAGGCTTGTAATTCCATTTCACGAGTGAAACTCACCAAAATCTACAGGGACTGCAAACTTCCATCTTGTCCAGGTCGAATTCGCAAGGTAATCTGTCCTCACGATTCCTGTGCTTCAAGGATTCCTATTGTGTGGAAATTTGCCTTGACATAATTCAGACAGCCCTGGCGAGAAAGCTATACCTCCAGTTTAGGTATGGCACCCTTCGAATTGGTTCCTTCACAAGTAAGTGGAGTCGGAAGGGACAATTGTTGGTGGATAGTGTGTGCCCATCATGTGGTTGGGGGAAGAGACAGAGGCGCATGTTCTCTTCTTTTGTCCAATATATAGGAGATTTAGATCTGTTTGGATAATCCCAGTCTATCACAATCTAGGATCCTCCTGTTGCTCTGAGGCATTAGGAGGACTAAGGATAAACATTGCCCAGTTTATAGTCTTAGCTGTCTCTAGTTATTTTTTCAAGATATGGTACTTAAGGAAGGGGGCAGCGGGCTGACAGGAACTCTGATTCTTGGTGCCTGTTGTATCTGATCTCATGATGTGTACAACATTGGTTTTATTTAATAGGAGCCTGATGCTACGGGCTTTAGGAGCCGCTCCATTGGGTTGCACGTTGTTACAACTATGCAATCTCTGTAATTATGTTCTTGGGTGCAACGTGGATATTCCACCAAAAGGCGTTTTTAGGTTGAACTTTGTGCTATACCTCTGTGTTTACACTTTACCCAACAGCACTATCTCTTGTCTTTTTGTGTATTTTAATTGCTTTTGTATCTGTCAGCTGACAGTTTAACGTTTTACTGTACGGCCTGGTTCCTCATCCACCTTTCCTGCCCTGAAAAGTATTGTTTGAACTTATTATGTATTTTATATTGCACTTGTACTTTTTACGGTCCTGGTGGCCGAAATAAAAGATTTCTAATGGTTCTAATGGTATGAGAGGCACTAGCAAACAAATTAAATACATGTGAAAGAGGGGCTGTGGAGAGATGAGGGGAACTGTTGGATGGCGATAGTGAGGGAATCATTAAAGAGCCCCAATAAAGATTGTTGAAACCTGTGCACTGTAGGTCATCATTTACTATGCTTTAAAAGCTAATGGAATTGAATATATAATGAAAAATGTGCTGCAGAATGCGTTATGTTTGCCCATATTATCTTTGGGGGGGGGGGGTTGATGGGGAGAACGCCCCAGCTCCTCCTTGTAGTGGCAGGCTTGCTCACTGTGACCACTATGCACCATATGTATGTGGACAGGTCTGCCAAAAAAGGCCAAGGCCCTACAGGCCCAGACGCATCTGGGTGATGTGCTAAAAATACACACCTCGTTACAATTCGATCGCAGTCAGGGTATCAGGCCCTACCTAGCCCGGGGAAGCCGAAACCTCCAACAATAAGAGCGAGTCTAAGGCCTACGGTTACATAACATTGTAATCTTCCTCATCTCTCATTGTGATTAAAGAGGTTAATCACAGCCCCCGTGTGCACTGCCTATGAACTGCTGATAAGGTCTCGGCAGTCGACATACCTTTCACACCCTATTTCCTAGAGTTAGCCCCAGGGAGTGCTTTGAGAACAGCGACACGTTTTGTAAGCGCCCTTCCCCTACTTCCCAGTGCCGAAACGGGAGACCCGGAAGTTATTCTCGCCCGAGCAGCATAATTAATCAGCTGCAGACCTCTCACGTTTCCCAGCTCTACAAGTAGCTCACCCAGTTCAGGTATTTTACTTTGCATTCTGGAACTTTTAGTTTTAAATTTGTAGTATAACAAAACAGGGGCACAAATCCCAAGTGCGAAGAAAAATGACTCTGATGACTTACCCACGCACTGAACTTGGAAATTGCAGATATATAATAAGCAACCACAATGTACTCCCAAGACCATCGTTGTCAACTGATCCCTGTGTCATAAGAAACACATTCAGCTTGGCCTACTTTTATAGTTAAAAGCAATCTGCGCTCTGACACGTAAATTAACCTACATGTCCCAGCATACTGAATGTTAATAGCTTTAAAAAAGTTGCTAAGGATGTTCAACATGTAATCGGCAAGTTCAGGGTTTGTGCATCGCGACAGAGGACAGGAGGCTCTGTGCAAAATCGTAAGGTCGGAGGAGGATTTGCACTAAATCCATATATGACAGCACAAACTCGGGTGAAGGCTTTTTTTTTTTACATGTCATCATTTAAATAGGTTATTTTATAAAGTTGTTCATCTTCTTTTATCTGCCCATCCATCACAGGAAGACCTAAAAATCATCTGGGTTTGGTACGCTTTTCAGCGCTTAAGCTGCATCCCCTAGGGCAGTGGTTCCCAACCTTTTGACTTCTGTGGACCCCCACTTTATCATTGCTGGAACTTAGGGACCCCTACTGAATCATTATTGGAATCCGGGGAGCCCCACTGAGTCATTATTGAAAGCTGGGAACCTAATCTGTTAAACTTTCTAAACCGAGTCGGACCCCCTGAGGAGAATTCTTAGACCCCCAGCGGTCCCCAGACCACAGGTTGAGAATCACTGCCCTAGGGCGCAAAGATTTCTGAAGGTTGGGAACCAGCATTTTCTCCAAATAGAAGATAAAACTATTGGGTCTTACACCCGCATTTTCTTCAAGTAGAAAAGAAGATTGTTGTATTTTCTTTCTTCCGTACGTTTGTTATGTTTACAAACATTACATTGTTTTAATAAAGACTACGTGTATATGCCACGTACAAAAGTATATTTTATTGCAAGCCATGCTTAAAAGCATATAGCTCTCGGGCTTACGGCCAGAGCAGCCGACTTGGGACCTTAGGAACCAGTTTTGAATCTCGGCGTCGGCTCGACGTCCTGTGATTCTAGACAATCACTTAATTTCCCCCTTGCCTTACTGAACATGAACGTGACTTTGTGTAATGTTTGTGTAATTGGGGCTTGTGTAACGCACTCCAATGGCTTCGGTTGGAGTTTGAGCTACATAACACAGAAAAACAAGTATTCGTACAAGCGTCACTCATCCAGAGCTGCTCCTGCTGCAGTCACGAGCCGACGATGTCCTTCTACCCTTGGCTTGAACTATCCAGGAAATAAACTCCATTCAGAGCTGCCCTACCCATATCCATTCTTAAGATTCTGTGTGATTGTGTAATCTCACAGCGAGCGCTCTCCGAGTATCTCAGTTCCCGCATGAGTGAGTTTGGTGCGTTTTGAAGAACCGCGTGTTAAATTCCCTGCTCCCCCCTCCTCCCGTGTCCCGCCCACATGCGGAGGGTCTCGGCTGCGGCACTGGCGCGCTGAGCGTCCTGCGGGAGCACCGGCCGGGGGCTAGCATGGCGACCCGTCGCAGCGTCCGGGAGCTGCAGGCCTGCACTCGTTGCCTGGTGACCCGGGAACGCCGGCGCTGCGCCGCCCAGGAGGTGTGCAAAGGTGACGGTCCCTGTGCGAACTAGAGAAGGGCGAGCCTGTGCCCCCGCCCCTTGCTGCAGGAAAAGCCGGACGGGCTGGTTGGGTCCCTTCTAGCGGTGCCTCGCCCTGCCTGTCTGCGGCTGCCTCGGAGCTCTCCGCCTGCTCCGGACCCTCTCCCTCACGACGTCTCTCTCCGCCGCACTCCCTGCCCTGTATACCCCCGAAGCGCACCTCCCTGACAGCTTCATGGCTGACTCCCAACGCCACCAGTCTCTCAGCAACGGCCACTGCTGCCCTGTCGGGAAGCTAGGCGACAGCACGAGGAACGGAATCTGCAAGAAGAACGGCGTGACCAAAGGACTGCAGGTGAGAGCGCCTAGAAACTAAAGCGCAGTGCAGGTTGAGCTCTGTTAAGGGGGTGTCTGCTCTGGCGGAGGGCCCCACACAGGCGAGTTGGGGAGGAGGGAGGCCCGCATGCTTGACCCCTTCTAACTTTTACAAACTAGGAAGTAGTACTTCGTTGCCATCAGTGTGTTCACTCCCGTGTTTGAAATATGATGTCCCACTATTTAGGGTTAGGTTTTCCTGAAATTTGCTGGATGCTTTTGCGTTGGTACACAATGTAAGGCTTCGAATTTAATAGCTTGTTGATTATATAGACAGGTGCACAGGTTTTATTGTCACGTAAGAATCTGTAAACGCACTGAGGTTTGAGGATTAGCATATTTTTTTTTTAAGTTAGTCTTGAACTTTTAAAAGTGAGTACATGAATATATATTTTACATAGCATTCTGTAAAGTGATCACACTAAGATGTTTAAAACCACTTTTTCTTTATTGAAAAAAGACACAAGGAACACTTTGGATTGAGGGCTCAAATTCTTCTGGTGACAGTGCTTGACTGCTCCTCCTCCTTAGAATACATTGCAGGTTGTACCATTCATAACTGTGACAGCCTCTTCTAGCTCCAACCCTCTGTTGAGTCCATCCAAACATACGCAGATGTAACCTTGGTTTCCTAACTCGTAGTATAAACTGACAAGATGGGGCAACATACGTCTTTTCGTCGCTAACCTTTGTAGGAGAAGGTCCACGTACTGCCCACTGTGAAACGCAATTGGGGTACATAAACCCTTATACACGGAGATTCCTAAATCGTTTACCTTGTTCACCGAAGTCCAAGAAACTTTGCATGTGAGCCTCATGCAAGTGCGATCAAAATACAAACTCAATCGGCTGGTGGCATTTTCTGGAAGTTTACTTGCGCAATCTCGGGTGTTGCATTGTATGACACATTTAATTGCCCAAGGGACCAGATGCTTCAGTAATCTGCTTGTTATGCAACAAATCCACTTGTCTTATTTGGTCATATTCTAGATTGTAGCAAGGGTCGGCTCATACATTATTTTGATTATACCAGACCCGAAAATACCAGGCTCTAACCAGGGCTCTATTTAGCTGAAATATTTGATTATTCATGGACTCCTCATATGCGTAGGCGCTATATATACGAATGGGTTCCGTTTAGGGTAGCTTTCTGCTCACGGTAGGGCTCTGAGTATGCCAGGACTAGGACCTTCATAATGCCAGTGGTCTCATTGTAGCCAAGTTCATGATATATCATTGCTGTGTTAGCTGCTTTAGTTTCTGAGAAAGTGCGTTGTGAATTGTTCTAAGCATTCACTTAAGAGCACAACATGTCACTGTAAATAAAGTCCGATTTAGCTGGCGGCCTAGTGCCTTAGTGGCCAACTGTGGCTGAAGGAGATTGCCCCCAGTCTGACATTCTTTACTCAGCCGCATTATATAATTCTTGGGGAGGTCACTGAATCTCATTGTGTTTCCTCGTTTGCCATATTGTGATCGTATACCAACCGCTGTGTCAGTGCCTGGACAGTTGTATTTTACAAGAAGGTAAACCTTGCAAAGCCTTGTCAGAGTCAAATTATTGTGGGCTGTTCATGCATGGTAAGTTTGGCTTATACATACAACAGTTGTTTTTTCACTCATACAAGATTTTACTCGTATGAAGATCTACACATGATCGAATCAGCTCACCAGGGCTGGAAGTAGGCAGGAAAAGATCGCTCCTGGACATACCTATCGATTTATGGGTGTTCCCCCCCCCCCCCCTCCCCAAGCTCCTCACCAGTCCGTTCTCAGGCTGGAATATATAGGACATTTACTCTTGATAAGATTAGGAGTAAAACATTTTCTAAGAGGTGAGATTCACCATGGGAGGGGGATGAGGGGGTTAGTGTAAGGGGCATTAGGGAGGGGGTACTGAATTTTATGACGGATATCCTCCTTCCGCTCCCCCCCGGGAAAAAAATAATTTGCTCTTATTCAGCATACTTACATATGAGCAAGTACACACTTGTAAAAATTTAATTTATAAAAGGTTACTAGGAGTACGTCCGGCAACCTGCAACTGTCTCAGGTTTCCGGCTACCTATTTAAACTCAGTCATTATCTTTAGTCTGCATCAATGCAAAGCCATGGACCTTCAGGGGCAATTTAGTGACTTGCTCAAAGAATGAAGACTGTATTTGTTTTACGCTGATTCATATATGCGACTCTGAACATACAGGGAGTGCAGAATTATTAGGCAAGTTGTATTTTTGAGGATTCATTTTATTATTGAACAACAACCATGTTCTCAATGAACCCAAAAAACTCATTAATATCAAAACTGAATATTTTTGGAAGTAGTTTTTAGTTTGTTTTTAGTTTTAGCTATGTTAGGGGGATATCTGTGTGTGCAGGTGACTATCACTGTGCGTAATTATTAGGCAACTTAACAAAAAAAAATATATACCCATTTCAATTATTTATCATTACCAGTGAAACCAATATAACATCTCAACATTCACAAATATACATTTCTGACATACAAAAACAAAACAAAAACAAATCAGTGACCAATATAGCCACCTATCTTTGCAAGGACACTCTAAAGCCTGCCATCCATGGATTCTGTCAGTGTTTTGATCTGTTCACCATCAACATTGCGTGCAGCAGCAACCACAGCCTCCCAGACACTGTTCAGAGAGGTGTACTGTTTTCCCTCCTTGTAAATCTCACATTTGATGATGGACCACAGGTTCTCAATGGGGTTCAGATCAGGTGAACAAGGAGGCCATGTCATTAGATTTCCTTCTTTTATACCCTTTCTTGCCAGCCACGCTGTGGAGTACTTGGACGCGTGTGATGGAGCATTGTCCTGCATGAAAATCATGTTTTTCTTGAAGGATGCAGACTTCTTCCTGTACCACTGCTTGAAGAAGGTGTCTTCCAGGAACTGGCAGTAGGACTGGGAGTTGAGCTTGACTCCATCCTCAACCCGAAAAGGCCCCACAAGCTCATCTTTGATGATACCAGCCCAAACCAGTACTCCACCTCCACCTTGCTGGCGTCTGAGTCGGACTGGAGCTCTCTGCCCTTTACCAATCCAGCCACGGGCCCATCCATCTGACCCATCAAGACTCACTCTCATTTCATCAGTCCATAAAACCTTAAAAAAATCAGTCTTGAGATATTTCTTGGCTCAGTCTTGACGTTTCAGCTTGTGTGTCTTGTTCAGTGGTGGTCGTCTTTCAGCCTTTCTTACCTTGGCCATGTCTCTGAGTATTGCACACCTTGTGCTTTTGGGCACTCCAGTGATGTTGCAGCTCTGAAATATGGCCAAACTGATGGCAAGTGGCATCGTGGCAGCTGCACGCTTGACTTTTCTCAGTTCATGGGCAGTTATTTTGCGCCTTGGTTTTTCCACACGCTTCTTGCGACCCTGTTGACTATTTTGAATGAAACGCTTGATTGTTCGATGATCACGCTTCAGAAGCTTTGCAATTTTAAGAGTGCTGCATCCCTCTGCAAGATATCTCACTATTTTTGACTTTTCTGAGCCTGTCAAGTCCTTCTTTTGACCCATTTTGCCAAAGGAAAGGAAGTTGCCTAATAATTATGCACACCTGATATAGGGTGTTGATGTCATTAGACCACACCCCTTCTCATTACAGAGATGCACATCACCTAGTATGCTTAATTGGTAGTAGGCTTTCGAGCCTATACAGCTTGGAGTAAGACAACATGCATAAAGAGGATGATGTGGTCAAAATACTCATTTGCCTAATAATTAGTAGTATCCATTTAGATGAGTATTTTGCCTTAATAGGAGCTAATTGTCTTTCTCGCTACTAGCACTGTAAACTGGTATCCGAAAAGCTAGTGCTGCATGGTGTTGAGCCTGTCTGCCCAATGAGAAACCTGATGGCCTTTTGTCCTTGCCACAATCTCCCCCCACCCCCGAAAAAAAAACTGTCCTGGGAGTGGGAAAATTTAAATTCTACATCTGTGGGTATTTACTGCTTACGATGATCCCCAATCATGCATTCTAAAAAGCATATAGTAACACTGTGTACCACTCATTCACAGCACTTGCCTTTAGTTGAACGTGTATGGGTTTGCAGTTTTTTTCCTAGCTGGGCGGTGTTTTGGGTTTGTGCGTAAGAAGCCGAGTGGTACTTTTATCGTGCTGTGTAGCTGCAATTGAGTGTGTAGTGGAGTGAAGAGGAATGAGAGAATGTGGAAGCTTACATAAGCATTGTTATGTTGGATGATTACAAATATCTTATTATGTTGCTATGATCGTTTAGCTGCCATTGTGTGGTGTTGAGTGAAAAGAAATGAGATGGCCACACGTGTTCGCACTGCGTTCTTTGTGTGGATGATTCCTCTGTATTTTGGAGACTACTATTCTGAATCAGAATGTTTGGTAAGAACCATGTCTATCTGACATTTCTGGTTTCCAGGTGCTCTTGGATGTTTTTTTTTCTAAGGATTTATTCTGCTTGTAGGAGAAAAGAGGTTCCACTAATACATTACATATTGTAAGAAGGGTCAATAGGAGTGAAAGTCTACATCCATAAGTTCTATTCTGCGAGAATCTTTGAAGTTTACTTGAATGAAAGATGGGAAAACGCTGTATATGGCCTTGTGGTCTATGCAGAGTGTCTTGAAGGTAGATCATCTGGTCAAGGATAGCCTTTAAAGCACTTGAAGGATTGTGGTGATGTGTTCCACATAGTTGTAAAGGCTGTCTGGCTGATAAATGTTTACGTTTTTAAAGTCTTTAGAGTAGTAATAGGATGGGCATTCCATTTCTGTCGACAGTTGCCTTCCGGTCCTTGATGGTGAACCTTGCAGTGAATTCTGTACCTTTGCTAGGGCAGAAACCTGTTTGATTAGATAGTAGAAGGTATTGTTCAACATTTGAGAGCTAAAAGAAAGGCTGCTATTATTATCAGTTTCCCTAAAAAAGGGCCATTGGCATTCAACTACTGGCTGGGTCTGATGATCAAAGATCTTCTTGATTATGAGCCTGTGATATCTTGAGGTTGTGCCTGTGTAATTGTTGACGATGATTCTTACTTGGATGGCTGCATTTGTGATGAGCATGTTGTCCTTGGAATTGTGAGGGGGCAAACGTCTAATGGGGAGTCTGCTGAGTCTGACCTTGATGAAAGCCGCTCACCTCAGGCAGGAGAGGAATCTTTGTCTCTCCGTTCCACGGTAGCAACTACCAAGATGTTTCCTACATCTGTTCTGGGGTTGTAGCACAGTAAACGCTGAGGCACCAACAGGCCCATGTAAAGATGGTGCTTCCTAAGCCCCTATGCGTCAACCTAAATATTGGGATATTCAGTGGCTGTGTTCTAACTAGTGGATGTTCTGTCCTTTAGTCAGTAAAATAAGATTCCACCAGGTGCATTGAACTCACCTACCAAGTCATGACCTCTCCATTTGTGGCTTTGCTTAATATCTATTAGCTGTTGCCTACATAGAAATCTGCAGGTCTTGATATTGGTGACTCCTCCCCATCCTCTTTTGAAGAATGGCTTTATGAGTGCACTTGAAGAACCCGACTGCTAACACAGTAAGGTCTACAAGGCAGGAGGTGTCGTCAGTGCGAGCGGGGTCCTCCCAAAGAGCCCACTTCTCTGCTTCCTGCAAACCATGGCAATAATACAAGCACCTCAGGTCTGTCTTCGCTGAGACGAGATAAGAACAGGACTGTTTCCAAACATCCATTCATACTCATGCAAACGCACCGTTCACATCATGGTGCTCTATGTCGATCATCTGGGAAGGTTAACTGCTCACCTCACTCTGCGTTCCTGAGTATAGCTACATTGATGAACTAATTCCCAGGCCTCTTGCCTGCAACACACTAATGACTCTGCAAAAGATTGCATCTGCGGCAGTCTTACAGCAGTGTGCGGACACACCCACATAGGTACCTGGAAAAGACAGCCCTACTGTAGATACATAGGGGAGAAGAAGTGGTGTCTCTAATGGACCAATGACGCTTGCTTCCTTCCTCCTCCAAAAACGCTTGTAGTAGTACTCTTATCAATGAGCACAACATTTTATTGCAATGTGCCGTGGATTGTACATTTGCTTAGGAGAACAAACTTAAGTTTAGTAAAGCTATTAGTTCCTTTATTGTAAGACTCTGGTTACAAAAATACTTTGCTCTGTGTTAAACTTGTTTGCATGTGCTATTTCTTTTGCACAAACCAAAAGGCAGAGAAGTGTAGAACAAAGTCCATGACACACTCAACATGCGACAGGAGAGCAGCTGGTTTGTGTTGCTCTACCGACCGCATATTGATGTCGTTTTTTTTTGTTTTTTTTGTGTTTTAAAGAGGCGAGCCCTCAGTTTTTTTCCTAATCTTGAGCAGAAACGAAGTTTTTTTTTTTTTTTTTTTTTTACATCTGAGAAACACCTTTTTAAAACTCTTTTCGAATATTATGCTTAACCTTTTAGCCAAGTACCATTCCAGGATATTCACCTAAGTTGTGCCTAGCATCCCTCAGACCCGTATATCTTTTTTGATTCAGTGGCCTCTTTAGTGCCTCTAATTCACTAGATAAGGAGAATATAGTTTTTGCGCAGCTCCCAAAACTAGCCCCCTCCAGATCATCTAACCTCTGTTTCACATTCTTCTTCAGTGTTAGTGTGTTCCACTTATTTACATACTAAGGGTCTCGCAAAATATTGGTCCCCAAGCTGTTTAGTCTCCTAACCAAATAAACTCCATCTGCAGACAGCAGCTGCAGCAGTGATGTCCAATGGCAGGGCGTGACTACAGAAATTGGGAAATCATCTCTGTTTTGGGCTCACCACATGTCGGTATTAGTTGCCATACTGCTTTCCTTTTACCACACAGCTGTATGTGTAACTTTCCAGCCATTTCTGGCAAGACATACACTCAGCCTGCTTCATTGCCCATTCAACAAATGAGTGCCCAGCTATCCACATCCATGTGGTCCCGTCTTTGGGTTTTAAGCTAGACCTTGCATCGTGGAAGGGGTTGATAGTGAAATACATGCATTAACACTATAGCTAAGCCTCAGACCAGACATATCTCCTTCTGAATCCTGCTGCCATTGCCCAATGTGCCTACCTGGCCTTACTGCAAAAAGTCTTTCCTACTCTCCATCACTCTCATACTGTAAAGAATGTATACCGTACTGCCAGTATGGAATACCAAACATTGCCAAGCCTAACCTCGACAGTCTTACCCTCTAAAAAGCTACTGGACACAGCCAACTCATGCAGAAAAGTACTCCTGGCAGTGAAAGGGCACTGAACCCTCCAATGCTTGAACCCGGCACAAAAATCCCTTTATCCAGACTTCTTCAAGAACAGTTTTCACTTTTCAAACCTGTTTGTCTTAAACTTCTGCTAGATTTATTCTATTCATTTAAGTGAGTAGCTACCCGACGGGCTTCCCAGCGCTCGAAGGTAAGGCTCCGATTAGAAGCTCTAATCAAATGAGTAGTTTTAATTTGCTTCCTGTCTGGTTTTTAGCACTGTGAGTTATGCCCAGAATTAAAAACTTGATTCACTTGCTGATGGGTAACCATTGCAATACTGTGAGTGCTGTAGAGGCAGACTGAGACTTTGGGATAGATACCCAGTAGGATTTGTGCCGCTGCATTCTGAATTACCTGCAGTTTTTTGATGACTAGATGGAGGGAGTTCCCATAGTCAAGGCGAGATAAAATCAGGCCTTGAACCACCACTCTCTGAACTGCAAAAGGTAACGACAAAGAGTCTTTCTGAGGGTGCGCAATAGACCAGAGCAGCTGGAGGAAGCATCTTGGACTGGGCAGCCATGGTAAGTTTGCTATCGGGAATTACTCTGAGGTTCTTTACTTCCAACTTGGGGAGGACGGTTGCCCAGAGAGGTGGGGCCAGCTAAATTGGTCACTAAGTGATGGGTTATTGCCGACCACCACAACATCTGTTTTGTCGCCATTGAACTTCAGACAGCTCGCTGCCATTCAGTTGGCAACTTGCAGTAGACATACTTAGAGTTGCTGTGAGACAATTGCCATATTTGGATTTAAACAGACAATGATCTGTGTATTGTCTGCATAGGACGCCATAGAAAAATCCAAGAAGCAGATTATATTTCATAGAGTAGAGATTGAACAGCGTTGGGCTCAATGAGCAGCCTTGAGGAACCCTGCATTTCACATGGTACAGGTCTGACACAAAAGGGTCTTCCCTGACTTGAAAGCTGCGGTTTTGTAAGACAGAGAACAGACATCAGCACATAAGCACCTCTATAGTGATCCTCATCCAACTGTAGACCGCCCTTCCCTTTGCACCACAACGTTGAGATACCTGAAAAGCCCCGTAAACAGCCCTGCCATGCAAAATGGAAACAGAACTGTCTGCTCAACAGAAAAAAACATATCAACCATACTGATTCCCACAGAATTTCTACTGTCATTACCCCCCTCAATTGCCTATTACCAAATGTCTGTCATAACCATTTTTTATAACATATTACATACACCCCATCTTCCCTTTCAAAGGTTCATAACCCCAAGAGCATTTCCCATAAAATTACATCCGCCAGCTTACCAGCAAAATGTACTTGGGATAAACCTTTAACTATTAACCTTAATACGTACATCCACTCTGTTTTGCTTTTGCCTCACCCCTCACAAATATGCCAATCATGGATAACCAATTACATACACATTTTGTACAGGAGCACTTGCACTTTAGCACTGCATTGCAGTGGTAAAGTGCCCAGAGTAAAAAAAAAAAGAAAAACCAGCAAAAACAGAGTCCAGCACACATCAACAACTTGGGAAACGGAGGCAAAAAGTTAGGGGAAACCATGCCAAGGATAAAAAGTCTAACATAAAGCGTTGTTTTACTTAATAAGCATCTCTTGTTTCTTTAATTGACACAGACTGCTTTAAAACAAACAAAAAAATAACTTTGCCATTGGGAAATGCAAATGCAGGGATGAAGGGCTGATGTCCCTTGCATGCCTCCATGCCTTCATTCACAGCCAGTCACCAGGGGTTCAAATAGTGATCTTCCTAGTTAGCATGTATAATGCAGCCCATTTTGCTACCCACTGCGAATGAACAATTTGTGATGCAACACATTAGTACATAGGGCACATTGCAAATTGCACACGCATTTGCAAACCAGCCAGTATTCACATTGCACGTCTTGCCTGTTTTATGAGTGGGTGTTCATAGATCAAGCTCTAAATTTCTCCAACACTGTGCATGACATGGAGCGACCCACTGGTTAGTCCACAAAAATGAACCCATCAAAGTGTAAATCGTAAAACCGTAACCGAGAAAACCCTATGTGTTCCTGGAACAATTTGAAAGACAAATCAGTGTTGCACATCTTTACTTCAGCCCTCCGCCTGCACTGTTAGATTTTGATTCACATTATCCACAATAGATCATTGCACTACGCTTAACTCGCCTGATAGTCATTCACTGTTTGCTTGAACCTTTAACCAAAATAAATTATGTATCTGGCAAAAATTTCGCCTTTTTCGGCACTGGGCCTAACAGTGAAATAACCAAGTTATGTGTTGCCACATAAACAAAGGACATACTACTCCCTGCTCAGTCATTTCCTCCTCTAATTCTTTTTCTATCACCTGTGGTATTTTCTTCACCCATTTCGAACTTTTCTCTCACTTCCTCACCCTAAAATGTAAGGAAGCCCTTCGCCTTCACTAATGACCTACACAACAACTGTGCTATTTGCATATTGGGATAAAATGAAAACCTGTGCTCCAGTACCTTGAAAGCAATGCGCATATGTTCCCATTCCTATGCCCTCGTGATACAACCTACCTCTAGCTGTTTGACCGTGATTACCTCCTCCAACTTGTCAACAGCACTGAGTAATCGGGTGCAGCGCACCACATTTGACACACTTGTGTAGAAACTCACAAAAGCCTCTATAAAGGACCAAAATGCCCACGTCGGTTGAAACAGCACCTGCGCATACCTTCCCAAGAAAAGCCTGCCCCAAATGTATAACCCACTAGAATTGAGTTGAGGGAGTCATAAGTCATTGTCCAATGGTCCCCAATTTACCTCTGTATTTTCCACCATCCTTTCCTCTGAATTCCTTGCCATTAAAGCTCAGGTCATGCCACACATTTATTTTGTGCTTTTTGAATAACATCCATGTACTTTAAACAGGCGATGATGCCCTGTTGTTGGTAGCAATCTCAGTAGACACTGGCATATATTAAAAAAACAAAAAGCCAAAATTCAATTTTGTATAGTTGGTGGCACCAGGGCCTCTTTTTGTCATCTCTTGCACATGGAAATTCGTCAGTTATACAGAAGTGACATAAGTATAACTTGCATCGCCATAGATTTCAGATGTCGTCAGTAATGTAATATGTGATGTAACACACAGTAGTAACTTCCACCCACTGGCATGCGTTGTTTATGACCTCATATATTACATCACTCGTGACATGTAAATGCAGTCATTGATTGCGATGTATATTACACAGAGCAAGAGAACACAGAGCTGTGCATCTCAAGGGGGTTTTGCTAAAGAGACATGGGAGCATGCCCATAGAAATAGGAGTTTACAGCATAGGTCCTAGTAAACCATATCCTTGCCAGACTTTCAGAATATTCACCCAGGATACATTTGCATATTAGTAATCTAAATAGAAATCATTTACATTGTTAGTGAGTGTTTGGAATAATATTCACGGCTTTGGCATTCCTGTACCAATCTTCTTCGCCTGTGTTTTAGAGGAATACCTTTCAAATTCAAGAGTAAAATGTCGCACGAGATTGCTTTGATGCACCAGTTGCATGGGCGGCGTGCTTTTTTTTTTTTTTTTTTTTTTTTTTTTTTTTTTTTACATGAATGAAAAGTTTGAGGTTCGCCAGCCCTGGCATGGCCCTGAGAATATTGCACCTGTCTCTGACTGCAGGGTACAGGTTCAACTTCGCCTAGTGATTCTTCTATTTTCTAGGTGAAATACTTTTGATTATTAGTTAAATGGGTAAAAGGGAGGAAAAGTGTCAAATGGATTGAAAATGCACTTTACAGTGTGGACATAATTCAGTCTAACAGTGGAATCTCCAAGATAAGCTTAGAGGACATTTGAGGGTAACTGTTTTTTTGTTTGTTATTCAGTTAGGCAGTTTTTGAGCTGTTGAAAAGGTTATTACTTTACTTTATTAGGAATTTTTCATCAGGTTAAGCTAGAGCACTGTAAATAGTTATTCGTACACAATTATGAACATCGTAAAGCATGATGAACAAGAAAGTAGCCAGAAAAAGGATATCCCCAATTTGAGCATGAGGGAAAGAAATAACCTTCTGCAGTGAGGTATCTCGACACTTTCTGTTATAGGACCCTTGGGAGTTTGTCCCCTAAGCAAAAATCTTCAAAATGATGTATTTCCAGCATGATCTTAAAAACACTTGGCCAAGAACTGCACATTTGCCATTATGAACTTAATTCTTTCATTTTCCTCCTTTATTTCCTCTCCATTTTCTTTCCTTCTTTCTATTTCTTTCTTCTATTCTTCTTTCATTCGTTTTCATCTTTTACCTTCTACCTAATTTTTTTCATTTAATCATTTGATATGTCCTTTCTAGTTTTCTGTCATTATATTTCTCTTTAGTTTTCTTTGCTGATTTCTGTCTTCCCTTCTTCTCATTTTTGTAATTGTTTTCTTCCTTTCTTCTTATCGTCCTCCTGTCCTTTCTTAGGCCCTTATTTCCATCCATCTTTCTTTTTGTATTCCTTCCATTTGTTGATTCTTTCTCTTTTTTCTTTTATTGCCCATCCGTCAAGTCCTCGTTATCTTTTCCATTTTTATCCTTATCTGCTTTCTTTCTCTTTCTCTTCTCTTATTTTTCATTTAATTGTTTTGGTCCTTTCTTTTTTCTTCTTGATACCCCTCTTTCCACGCTGTTTCCTTTTTTCTTATCCATCTTTTTAATAATTTTTTTCTGTGCCTGTGTTCCATCCTGCTCCCTTTTAACTTTCCTTCTTTCATTATTTGCATTCTTATTTCCTTTCTTCCTGCTGGAGCGCGCATTTGCCTCTAACCAATTTTTTGCCATTTGAAGCATTTCTCTTCCTTGCTGTTTTTTCTACCTTCTTAACTATGTAGAATGGGCGCTTCACTACACCCCTGTGTGTGAATATGTGCCATGAACAAGTGGGATCCATGGGCACCTGCATCCCAGGTTGCAGCTATCGAAGCAGTTGCATACCTATTTCCAGTTTCCTGTTCTTATCCTAAATTGTGCCAGCGTATCTTTTTGCATTTGTCGTCATTTGGAAGGTACTAAATTGTAGCACTTGCCAATTTAATGGTGTCTGGATAAGGGAGCACTATGTTCCAAGTTATCTTTTATTGTGTGGAGCTAGAAGGGTTGACTTTAAGTAGAGGGTCATCCCTCAAAACACGTGATGGCTGATTTTGCAGACATCACACTATAATGACCAATGTGGATTATTTTTGCATGATGAGATACTCCGTGAAATTGTAATCTCTGAAAGGAACTGAGATCATTCTATATCTCCACTAAGACTGAACTTTAAACACATATTGTATGTTTTGATCCTATGTCTAATCTGCAGGGCAAGGCTACTGCGGTTGCTGTGAGATAGTTCAGTGGGTGGGTAGATTGATATGCAGGCTGCAGGTCATAGATCACAGTTCAAGTCAGAAACCATGGTGGGTAAATTCACTTGCTGTAGAGATCTATGTATGTCCTCCAAGTCAGAGATGTTCTGATGCTAATAAGGAAGCTCAGTGGGCTAATGCACCTACTGACATGGTGTGTGTGTGATACCTACTGTGCCCCTCCGGCAATATCAGTGTGTATCCTGTATATTATAGGTTCAAGTCCTAGTGAGATAGCTCCCTCCCAGCACTGCACTGAGCGTAGATCATTCTTTTATCAGTGGATATAAAAAATGACAATCATCTCACATTCTGCAAACGTCAGCAGTCTATGGCTTAGCAATCTTTGCTATCAGTTGTGTCTAGTTGGAGCAAATGTGCACTTACCTGAAGGTGAAAGGCCATGAAAGTAGTTAATGGTGCGTTCCCAGGCTATATTTCTCATTTCAAGCTTTACAAGCTTGGGTTGAACATGGTCCTCTCTGCTGTGTGCAGCCGATGCCAGTCGTCCTTTAGTTTGCTTAATAGGGCAGCTTTGACATTCTTGTTCCTAGGGAGCAGAAGTGCCGGCTGGAGGGTTCCAGCATTGAGGGAGACGGCTGTGGATTGTCCAGTGCTTGAATTTCTAGAGGTCAGAGGCCGGCTGGAAGAAAGGGAAAATACAGAGAAGGAGATACAACAAAGAAGCACGTTTTAAAATTGCCTCTGTTTGTGGAATCCATTTTTTAAATGCAGAATTAAAAATTACTTTTGTATTTGTACTCCTAAGTTCCTGGATTGCCGAGAGTAACGGAGTTGGGTCTTATGCCTTTATTACTTTTGGTCAGTAATGACATTTGTGCCTAAGTACAATTTGCCTTGGTCCTTGTAATCTTTTCTGTAATCCTTTGCCAAGAAGAGGTCACATATCCCTTGAGCCTCCCAAGTTCTCAGTGGAGAGTTATTTAAAGGCATCCATACAGTTTTTTTGAAATAGATGCTCCTGAAGCATACACAGCATAAGGCGAACCAATACCCAGGAAGTGGATTTAAGTAGTTTTGGAGGTAGGGTGATATTCATCGAGAAATCCTAACCTCCTAACAGTCGAAAAGAGCAATTCCTTTTGTGAAGGCATAGTGGTCACAAGTCACATAGCCATTTTCGGTAACAGAAGTACTTACATGATAGAGAATGGCTGGGTCTAGACCTCTCAGGATGTCAGTAAAGATGACCACTTGGATGTCGAGCCATTTACTCCTATGTGATATTACCACATGCGTGTATGTCCCATGCAAAAGGTGGAGAGTGGGTGGACCCAGGTACAGTTTGCTTGTAAAAACCCACAAACAATTTGTAAGCATCCACAAACCCTTCTATGACCTTTACCCAACATGAAAATCATCATAGATGTACACTGGTCAAGGTCTCAAGAAAATGCTTTTCAAGGGATGAAAGAGGGACAAACCCCCCCTAACTTTAGGCGGTATTAGGGGAAGAGGTCTTTTAGGGGAACATATGTAACCTATTGAGAGAAAAACGCATTTGAACTGTGGCGTTACTTTTTCCAAATGTAGTTGTGTAGTGAGCCTACAAATTCTCACTGCGGGAATTCCATGCACTAAAAAGTCATGTAGCTCTCTTAGGCGTTTGCCTGGAAAGCTGTTGGGCACAACTCCCCAAATGTGCTACAACTACTCGTAAAGCTGGACCTCATCTCAGGAGGAGTACAGGTCTTGATTGTCAAGTTTTCTTTGTAAATCTACTCCACTATGTTCCTATGAGAGTACAAGCAAGATACCTGCACGCAAGACTCTTTGTGCATAGCTTTTTCTAAACATGCGCCATCAACAAATGAAAGCTGTCGAGAGGACAAGTAAAGCAAAGTGTATCGCCAAGGTTTCTTATGCGACACAAAACTGAAACCCATTTCCATGAAGTCTACGGATTCGTTTCTGTGACTTCTCCTACGCAAAGAGAACTTAATTTAGGGCTCCCGGATATAGGGTATTCATTTGTTTCACATTTCCATCTGTGTTTATCCATATTATTTGGACTTTTTGTGAAAAACTTTTGCTGAAACTAGTATATTTCAACATTTATTTCACCAATAAGTGTACAATGATACTTTAACACCTGAGGAGAGGTTTCAATGATATGGGTACCTATTAATGATAAATCAATATACTGTTATGAAAACATGTACATTTTAGTATTGATCTTGCAGACATCTACAGCTGTTTGAATCTCATTTAGATACTTCTCTCTTTTTTGATTGCCTTTCTCTGTTAATCTGCACAGCTATTGTCCTGGAAGTTATGACTTTCAGCATTTTAGAATCACTCATAAAACAAATTTCCGTTTTTATCCATTTATATAAATAAAGACAGAAAAATATATAGTTTTCTGTCTGTGTTTATCTGTAAAAATAAGTAAACGTGGAAAAAAGGAAGCCTTAATTATAATGTAGGAGAATCGTTCATTTGATTCACTCTGCAGTGGCTCTTCTTCAATGTGAAACTTTAACTATTCTCTGAAAAAAACTTCTCCAGCACTTTACTGCTATGAAATTCTTCCAGCAATAGTTCTAGACACACCTATATAGTGCAGAGTTCCAAATAATGTATTTGTTTCCTCTAGAGATATCTGCTTAGACTTTAATTAATTGCTGTAAAGCAATACTTTATGGAAGCAAAAATGGCAAAGGATCCAACAGGCTACTTTAGTGGAAGTGATGAGGTTGCACAGACAAATCTGTAGAGAAAAGAAAGACTTGATTTACTTTCATCCTCATCACTCTCGTCTACTCCAAGGGGGGCAATATCTAGCCCAATCAAACAGATTAATTGGCACCATTATAACTTTCAAGTTTCCCAGTTCCATGCATCTAGGTCTTTTATTTGCAGTCTGGAACCTGTAATTCTGTGGATTCTCTGTGCTATCAGGACTACAAGTTAAGAAAAAAACTCTGGATTGGATGGCCTACTCGTGTATGGACCCAGACACTTAAGTGCTGTATCTACAAGTTAGATCTAGCTTAGGTTAGGTCTGAATTGCTGCAAGCCAAACTGACTTGGTTTCACAAATGTAGTTTTGCATGTGGGAATATCATTTGCCTGGTGCATATTACCTCAGCCCATTGTTTTTTGCACATTTGTAGGTAACACCTATAAGAGAGTTTGAAGGCATTAACAATGAAGTGATGGGGGAAGGCATTCAGTAAAAGGCAGTGCAAGGAAGCTGCACACTTTTTCCACTACCTGTCCCACATGTGTCCGTATTTACAAATTACATCTGGAAGATCCAGATGTAAGAGATGCAGACATTCTGCTCACTCATGCTTGCGTTTGTGGCTGGCTTGGGCAGTTAGTTTGGTTACTGTTTTTAGTTTATGAAACTGATATTCCTTCCTGGTTCAATATATTCCCCTTTTCAGGGGCAAGGGAACGGAAGGCTGCATAACAAATGTGATCAGTAGAAAGGAAAAAGGAGCCCAAGATTTTCAAAATGTTTTCATATTTTCAGACAGATGTTAATACATGAAACATGTACAGAGTCTTCTTTCATAAAGGGCTGGAAATGGGCATTCAGCAGAAACGAACAGCAACGTTTGTTAAGAAATTGTACATACGCTTTCTTCTGCCATGATTTGGGCATACAGCTGTGCATCATTGCAGCTCATAGACTTATGCAAATGTATCAGGAGATTTACAACTTCAGTGTGCATTAGGTCCTACGTTTTTCATTTTATGGCTGGTCCCTGCTTTTAAGCATCAGGATGAAGGCAGGTAGCGACTTTGCTGTGCTTGGCCCATAACCTAAGTTACAGGTCTCCACCTGTGTACAGTTTCCTAACTGGACTATGCTGTGGGAGCACCGTATCAAGCAGCAGCTAACACCGTGCCCTCGTTGGGTGGTAGTCTTTGGGATACTTTCAGTCATTTTATATTTTCTCTCCAAAAGCATGACTGTAACTTGTGCCATATGATTATTGTATTGTTTGCTTGTGAAATTCAGGATCAGTTAAGGCCCTGAACTTTATCTTCAATTAGTGTAGCACCTATTAAAAATATAATCCTCTGCTGGTTTTCTCATGGTCTTGCACTGCACTTTTCCAATACTTTGTTCCTCGGTGTAAGGAACTTTGGATAATTCAGCATGTCTCAGCTTTAATGGATTATCCTAGGGTGAATTGGTTTGTAGGATTGGCATTGTGGCTCGCAAACCCACAGCCACAAACTCACAATCCAATTTGAGGTCCAGGCCCAAAGGATTGGTACCTTTCCTCCTTTTTTCCGGGGCTTTCATGGGAGGGAGTGTGCACCACACATACCGGACTACACATTGCAGGTTTGGGCCAAATGCGCCTGCATGGTGGCTTCCTCATCCAGAATCTGACATCACAGCTTTGTGGCCTGCAATACTCGGGATCTCTGGCAGCTGAAGTGTGCGCTGTGTGGAAGGGCTATTACTGGTGAAAGAAACCAGTTCCCTTTTGCTGACTGAGCAGCTCCAGGCAGTGGCAGTGCTATAAAGACAGATAAATGGGTGGAAAAGAGTCTGGTTCTTTTAAAGTCCTGACATAGAAGATGCAGAAACAGATCAGATCTAAATTTGGATTTAATGGAGAATGTTAGACCTGACAGTCTTAGGGTGGTCACCCCTAACGTTTTGCCTGCCTCCCCCCACTTTTTGGACACTGTTTTTGCTGGTTTTAGGACTCTGCACACTTTACCACTGCTACCCAGTGCTAAAGTGCATATGCTCTCTCCCTTCAAACATGGTAACATTGGTTCACACCCAATTGGCTTATTTAATATACTTATAAGTCCCCAGTAAAGTGCACCACATGTGCCAGGGCCTGTCGATTAAATGCTACTAGTAGGCCTGCAGCACTGAATGTGCCACCCACATAAGTAGTCCTTTAACCTAGCTTCAGGCCTGCCATTGCAGCAAGGCCTGTGTGTGCAGTTACACTGCCACTTCGAGTTGGCATTTAAAAGTATTTGTCAAGCCTTAAACTCCCTCCCACCCCCCCTTTTTAAAAAAATTTATTATTATATTTTTTTTATTTTTATTTACATGTCACCCCTAGGGTATACCCTAGGTAACCCATAGGGCAGGGTGCTGTGTAGAGAATAGGTAGGACATGTACCTGTGTAGTCTACATGTCCTGGTAGTGTAAAGCTCCTAAATTTGTTTTTGCACTGCCGTGAGGCCTACTCCTTTCATAGGCTAACATTAGGGCTACCCTCATATATTGTTTGAGTGGTAACTTCTGATCTAAAAGGAGTAGGAAGGTCCTATTTAGTATGGCCAGATTGGTAATACAAAATCCTGCTGACTGGTGACGTTGGATTTGATATTACTATTTTTGAAATGCCACTTTTAGAAAGTGGCCATTTCTCTGCACTTAAATCCTTCTGTGCCTTACAATCCATGTCTGGCAAGGCTCAGTGACAGCACTCTTGTGCATTCACTCAGACACACCCCCAACACAAGATACTCGGCCTCACTTGCATACATCTGCATTTTGAATGGGTCTTCCTGTGCTGGGAGGGTGGATGGCCTGACACTTGCATGTCAAAGGACAGTAGCCTGCCCTCACACAACTAACTGCCACACCCAACTAACTGCCACACCCCCTACTGGGACCTTGGCAGACAGGATTGTACTGAAAGGGGACCTTGTGCACTTCCAAGCCATTCTTTGAAGTCTCCCCCACTTCAAGGCACATTTGGGTATTTAAACAGGGCCTCTGCCCCTACCAACTCAGACACTTCCTGGAGAAGAGAACCCGAACCAGAACCTGCATCCTGCCAAGAAGACCTGCCTGGCTGCTCAAAGGACTCACCTGTCTGGTTTCTGTGAAGGACTGCTGCCTTGCTGTTGCCCTGCTGCCTTGCTGCTCTCTGGCTGTGGTGAAGAAGTGCTCTCCGGGGGCTTGGATAGAGCTTGCCTCCTGTTCCCAGAAGTCTCAGGACCAAAAAAACTTCATCTCTACAAGAAGGACTCCTTGTGCGGCTAAATTCGACGCACAGCCTGCTAGAAACCATGCACAGCCTGCACAGTGGTGAAAATTTCACTGCACGCCGAAATGGAACGACGCAGCCCAACTTCGCAACGAGAAGATCAACGCAACGCCAGCAGTAGAAAATTTGACGCAACGCCAACCGGATCGACGCAGCTTCTGTGACTTCGTCCTGCCAGCGCCGGAAATCCACGCATCATCCCCGGGGCATCTGAAAACCCTGCAACCTGAAGAGGATCCATGACCAAGCGCCGGAAATCGACGCACAGCTGTCCCTGTATGAAAACTAAACGATGCATCGCTGTGTGCGGCCCGAGAAATCAATGCACACCCCTTTGTTTCCACGCATCTCCTCCTCTGCGGTTCTTTGTGGATATTTTTCACACAAATCGGGTACTTTGTGCTTCAAATAGACTTTGTTTTGCTTTTAAAAGACTGAAGACACTATATCACTTTTTAGTGATATCTCAACATATACTATTGCATAAGGGAATCCCCTTTCAGCCCTGGCCTCGGGGGTCAGGGGGAGTGGCCCTCGGGGGGAGCGCTAGCGCTTCCCCCGACGGCCGGTCCCAGGACGTAATGGTTACGTCCATGACGCCACACGGGCGCAGCCATGGATGTAACCGTTACGTCCATGGCGTCGAACCGGTTAAGACACTTTTTATAACATTTTTCAGTGATATCTCAACATATACTTATTGCATTTTAATCGCTTTGACTTGCATCTTATCAGATAAATATTATATATTTTTCTAAACACTGTGTGGTGTATTTTTGTGGTGCTATATTGTGTTATTGTATGATTTATTGCACAGATACTTTACACATTGCCTTCTAAGTTAAGCCTGACGGCTCATTGTCAAGCTACCAGAGGGGTGGGCACAGGATAAGTTGGATTGCGTGTGACTTACCCTGACTAGAGTGAGGGTCCTTGCTTGGACAGGGGGTAACCTGACTGCCAACCAAAGACCCCATTTCTAACAGAGATGTTCACCAAGATATATTCTGGCTGAGGTTTTGATGCCTTTTTTTGCTGACTTTGTCGTTTGAACATTGTACTTCCCGTGAGCAAGGGAGGATTTGTTATACACCTATCATCAGCTTCTACATCCTCATACTTTTGACAGACATTACATTTGTTGTATAAAAACAATTTGTTTCTGAGTGGGATTTTTCTAAGTTGTTTACCATTTATATGTTTGAGACCGAGTTCCCGTTAGGTAACCAGAACATTCTTAACTCTCAAACTTTCCTTTAGTTCTCTCTCAAGAAATGCAGTGGGAGCCCCAAGGCTGCTCTTGTGTGTACTTGCTCTGCTATATGACCGATGGAAGGATTTTTAGTATTTTGTTTTCACCTGTTCGAGAAAGCGCTACATGTTCATGTAATAACCAGATCAATTTCTGCGTAGTACGTTTTCAAGGGCACAGTCGTATGGCGTCTTTTAGGACCATCATACATCAAACAAATGGACAAAATGCAGAACAATATGTTGCTGTGGTTGCCATTCCTGGTCCTAGAGCACTTCAGACGATGGCTAGGGCAGAAAATCAAGATGTTTATTTGACAAGACATTGCAATATTGTCAGCACAGCAACTTTCAGAATTTCACGGAGCGTTCTAAATGGCTAGTGGCGCTTCTGGCACTAAAGTTCAGTTTTTGGCCTGTCACACAGCTACTCATAGGCCTGCTGGTGTCTCTAGACTTCAACAATAAAACTGCTTTTGCATCATTCTGACTGAAGTCCACGTTTGTCTCCTTAGTGTTGTTGATCAGACAGTGCTTCATTAGATCATCAAATAGAAACGGAGGTGGAAGTGGAATGAAGAGAGAACGTTTATTACTTACCGATAATCTTCATACCACTGATAGGTCGTCGCTGATCTTTTGCTCACCTTTGCTGCTGGGTTAGTCAGTTTGCTTAGTTAGTACTTTGATTTATGACAGTGGTGTTTCCAAATGAGGGCCAATGTGCATTCACTTCGGCCCATCGAAAGAGGGTGGATTAAAAGACTTATTTTTGAGCAAGCAGGAGCCACACCGGGCCTTAATGTAGCATGGACTGTGATAAGGAAGTGTAATATTCCTGGCGCAGTGAAGATCGCCAGTAAATTATCAGCATGTGAATCAACCTTTGCTTTTTTAAAAAGCATTTGAAATTGGCCGTAAGCGTATTTTGTAATAGAATGGTTTGCAGAGAACTCACAGCTTATTTCCAAGTATAGTCGTCGTCAGGCCTTCTGTGTCACCCTGATTTCTGTTGCTTGCAGTAGACATCTCCAGCAAGTGGTGATTGTTGTCCATAACTTACCCCTTGAACCATCTTGGACTCTTAAAAATTCAGAAGAGTGCAATTTATTTTAATAAATTGTTGTTAGATTGCTTTTGTTTTGTGTGAATTTCTTGTTTCTTCATTTGATTCTTCTAAATGTTTTACACAGCTTCCTTTGTTTAAGCCTTGACGTTGAAGCCACAGCAACCTAATGTTGAGTTAAGTGTTCTTCTACAAATGAGTCTGACTGGACGCAAGCAGCAGCAGCGGCTTGTACCTTTTTAAGGTGGTGGGGCGAGTGAAGTGCCCCACCACTTCACAAAACAAATCCTCCCTCAAAAAACTCAACTTAAACCACCCCTCCGACCTAAAGCCCAAATAACACTATAACACAAACACTACATGTACATGCACTGCACACTAACATGCACTACACGCGTACATAGCATTACACACATGCATTACACGACGCAAGCATTACACATTTAAGAAAGAATAAAAAAAGCACTTACCCATGGACTGCACGTCCTCCTCTGTGTGCTTCTGCTCTCCAATGTCAGAAGAGCTCTCCTAACCAATCCAGGCGCTGCTATCATGCTAGTAACCAGCATGAAAGAAGTGCCTGGATTGGATGGAGCATCCTGGCTGGACGCTGCTTCAGGCCCTGAAGGCCTGTGTCTGGCCTCCACCCTGCTGTCTTAGAGACCTGAGTGGAGAGCTTCAAAGTGTGCAGGTCACTGGCCGGTGCAAAGCAGCGGGCCAAAATGACATGCGCTCTTTGGAGCGTCCCTGCCTGGTAGAAGGTAGCTGTAGCGAAGCAGTCAGCATACAGTCATTGTCATCTGGCTGGAATCTCCCTCTCATGTGTCTGGGACAAAGGGGCGTTTTATAATAAACAGCTGGCATTCTAAGAAATAGTCCCCGCGTTTGAATGCGTGTTTTTCTGTGAATGTTGGAGACACAGCATACCACATTTGTCGGCAATCCTATCTGACCGTAGCCTTGCAGAGAGTACAAAGTGTTTACTAAGAGCGTACTGTTTTCCTCGGCTAAAGGACAGCGATAATAATTCTGTGAAAATGGCTTACTGCTAAAAAAAAATAAAAGCATACTGACGGAAATGTATCTGGGTAAAAGGGTGCAGCTGCAGGCCTAGTTAGCTAAAATAACGTGTATAAAATATGGCTAAAATAGCTAGGCAACACCCTCCCCTTGACAGTCAAAGGTGGTTCAAAGCTAAAATGAGGCATAGAAACCCTGAACTAAAGCAATAACTAAGACGTCAACTATGACAAGTTAAGAAACACAAGCCATTGGAAAGGACAATTTCAAATACCAGTATGTGGCACAAGGAACCAAATTTCAAAGGTCTGAGTGATTTTGGAAATCGCCAATCATATCCAGGACAATTTGAGCCAGGAGACGTTCCCCTTTGGCAGATGGTAAAATATCCAAATCATGTCCAAGGAAGATCACAGAGCACTCGTGTTAGAAAGCCTGAGCTCCTGGCGAGGCAGCAGCATTCTGTGTATTGCCCATCAGTGTGCCAAGAGTCACGGTATCCAGGAAGGGCAACTCGTAAGCAGCCTCCTGCAGCAGACGCACCCTCAACGTGCATGTCTGATAATAAGCCCTCATCGAGCACAACAGCAGATCAGCGGCAATGGAAGTAAGTGCTGTGTAGTAAGACAGACATCCAGTGCACATTTAAAGAGGCACCAAAGGCAACGAAACACGGGCTGCACACAATCCAAAACCAGTTGGAATGTCAAAGACCAGTCACACACCAACTGTTGCAGGACTGGTGCTCCAAAATACTGCATCCTGCGTTCACGACACAGTTGCGCTGCCGGCAGCGCTCTCAGTCCTCCATGTTGTAAAGGGACAGCCGTTGCACAGAAAAAGTAGCAACAGCAGTTTGCCACCAATTATAGGCAAAGTAATTGGAAATCCCCGAAAACACTCAAAAAAATTGAGTGTATGGCTGAAGGTATTAAACCGAATATGGAGGAGAAGGTGTGAACGAAACCAGAACCAATAGCCTTAAAAAAAGGTGGGCAATTCCAGTAGTACTGGACGCATTGAATATTTGTCCCGCAAGTTCACCAACAATAAAGCCTTTAGTTTGCTCAACTTGTCAAAATTAACATCAGAAGTAACAATATGGGACCAGATGTCCGCTACTCCTTTGAATTGTGCGGGGGGTGGAGGAGAGGACATTCCCGCAATTTGTAACAACTTGGGAGACCGAAGCGACATAAGGTATTCCAGCTCGCATTCCACAACAGCTCTCACAGTTAAGGAGCGCATAGCTGCCAGTGGAGAGCACCTGTGGTTGTACGTTGTCCCACACAGGGTGGCACAACCAGTGCTGCAGCCCTCCGGGGGACACTGTTTTACATGCCCTGGGTACCTTTGGTACCATTCATTAAGGACTTATAAGTAAGTCAGCTTAGGTCAATTGGTGGTAGCCAACTCAACATGCACTTAGTTAGGGGTTTGAACACTGGCTGAGGTCTGGTTAAAAGGCCCCAGTGCACTCTGAGTCAACAAACCCGCAGCTGGTAGTCCAAATGGGGGCTAAAAGTTTGGGGGGAGGCTTAGGGGGAGGCTTGCGAAAAGCCTGTTTCCTTACAGTCACTGTCAGCAGGTGTCCAAATTTTCTTGACCTGAAACATTGTAAGCTATGTTTCTGTAGGAAGCTGTGTTCATTTTATACCATCACTGAGTAATATGAATGGACAGGCAGCAACGTTTATAGTCTTCCTTCTCAAGTCTCCAAGCCTGTTTGCGTGCCAGTAGGAATACCTTATGATGCCTTGTATTGTCCTGCTTGGAAAAAGTAGTTGTGCTTCTAAGACTTTACACAGTCCCTGAAATATCACTGGTTTATCATAATTTGTTTCAAATGCAGGGACCTTGCTTTAAAGTTTAGGTGTGCAAGAATGGGGGGGTTCCTGTTGCTGAGCATGCGGCTCAATTCCAGAGTATGCTGTAGTGAGGAAAAGTGTGGAACAGTTTAATTTCGAGTAAATAGGAAGAAATGTAATTTGTTGGGACAGATGACCCTGTTGAAGTAGCCCTGTGCACCCCTGCTTCATATTGCGACATCTTGCCTTGAAAATCAGGGCAGGTGCTCTACATGCCTTGTAACAGGTTGCTCACCAGCAGAGTTCTGTACTTCAGACCTGCCAACTCGCATGGTCCCACCATGGGTCACACGATTTCAGCTCTCTTCAGACGGTCACCTGGTGAGGAGCTGAAGTCACACGATAGCAGGCAAGAGGATTTGAAACCCACTGAAAAATGTGGTCTTCCAGCTCCTTTTGGGGGGTGTAAGCAGCCAATGTTCATTAAGAGGTGTGAAGACATGCCAGGACATTGGCAGCAGCCCCAGTAGCCTTTGTAGTTTTCTGTTTTGGAGAGGGTGGGGGAGAGAAAGTCCATGGGGGCAGGGCCTATTTGGAGGAGAGGGAGTGGTAGAGAGAGAGGGACAAAAAGAAAGTGAACATTAGCATTTATGGGGGACAGAGAGAAAAAATAAACAAGCTGTTGGCTGTACATGAAGCTGCGGCTCACCTACTTTATGTAGCCCCATTAAGATAGGTTGCCATATTAAGCAGTGTAGGCTTTGAGAAGGCCGTCCTCCCATCCATGCATTTCCCTGCAGTGCTCATTCCTCGCCCCCTCCCTTGCTGCCAGCCCTCCACAGGCCTTGTAGCCAGAATGTTGCATGCCTATTTTTGTTCATCAAACTTTTCAGTGAAACAGGAAATGCCTGTGCTCACCTCATTGGATCAGACTAGTTTGGATAGGTCAGCCTGCAACGCATCAGCTTGCCAAAGACAGTTACGAATGACATTCTTACTGCTATCAACTGAATGGAAGTGACGTGCTGACTGCTGTTCCGTAGCTTCCGTGTTCACGTCTGTCAGAAGAGTTCTTATCCCAGCCATAGAAAGTGACTGCTTAGATTATTGTTTGAGTGAAATATACACACTCTAGTGGTATTATGTGATATCTGCATCACAGTGGAATAGAGAATGTCTTGGGATGGTTTGTTTGTACCACCTGATTTGGTTTCCTCCAACCTTTCAAGTTTTGCACTATTTTGGAGTTGCTGGTGGGATGACCCCAAATGCCACTGATGAAAAAGATAAAGAGGCACCAATTCCAGATATAATCTGAAAATCCATCAGGGTGTATTCCTATAGTCAATGTATTGATCACTAAAGTTCGGAAATAGTATTACTTGTTTCTAAAGTGCCTCAAACATTCCAGACGTCGCTACAGCCAATACATGTTTCTCAGTCGCATAAATTGCTTTGTCAAGGCTGAGAGTAATGACTAAAAAGCCCAATCAACAAGTGCTAGTGTCACATACTGCATATGTTTAATACCATATTAAAATATATAGCCATTTCAGTTGTAATGATCTTAAGAGGAGAAAAGGCATGTAGAGTAACTGACAAATTCATCTATCAACTGTCAAACAGAGAAGCAAACTAGAAGTAAACGGACTACATCTTACAACGAGTATGATAATCACATGTGACGTTGCAACATCTGAACCCTCAGTTGGTTATAAATGAGGAAAAGGCTAAGACCACACAGGGAAAGGAAGTAATCTGCCCTCCATGCTGAGAATCTGCACTAAATTGCCTCATGAACAACAAAGCTCAGCAGCTTCCAGTACTGCTGTAAAGAACACTGCCTGATAAAGGTTGCTACGTGGATCCTGACGCACAATGAAGCATGAAACTTAAGACAAAGTACTTTGTGATGAACAACAGCAAGCACAACCTGCTCACAATTTGCCAAATACCATGTCCAACTTTAATTTACCTCCAAACTGCAATTCAGCACACTCACACAACTTTTGGCATTCTTATTCCTTACATTCTACATAGTGCACGTATACACTAACACTAAACATCCCCCTTCACACATACAAACACAATCATATCTTCACAAATATCCTCCCATCAACAATTACATAACCAAACCTACACTTACTTGAAGCTAACCTTCCTAACTAACTGTAAATAAATTCATCAAACTGCTCCGGTGTTCTACATACCCACTTGCTTCCTCCAGTATTTTACTCAGACATAACTCTGTGAAATGGAACTGGAAACACAATGTGAGTCAAACTGCCTTCCCCTAGTAAACACAGACTCGGAACTCCAGCTGCTGGAAGATGCTTGTTACATGAATCCTGGTGTACGAGGCACGACACCAAGCCTTATACTGAAGGTACCCTTATGTTTCTAAGACAAGATAAATAGTGAGGAGCGACACCATACGCAGCCATCTCTCAAACTGCCAACCGCAAGCCTCTTCTTTATTTTCCGCCTACATTCAAGCATGCACACACTATTAAAGATTTTCAGAACTCTTACTTGGGGAATTTGCTGTCATGGTTCTAGAATTGAGGGCTGTAACAGATACTGATTTTTTTCTGAACATGCTAGCTCGGCTTCATCCTCCAAGGTTTGGGGTTAGACGTTGAGGTGGGTGTGCAACAGATGTCTCCTGTTTAAGGTGTAGAGGAGGTAGAGAACTGACTAGACTTTTTATTTCATATTGAGAGATTCATAGGTCAGACAATGTTCAAAAAGTATTTGAAAGGTGGCTTTTGTGTACGGGGAGTAATATGTAGTGTTTCTGCGTTCTTGACTGGAACTGAGCTAATCTTGGTCTGTGTTGAAATCAGCAAAACAGAATCTCCTGGATGTGATGATTGCTTAGGAGACCTATTAGGTAGACACCAAATGTAATTTTATTAGCACATATGGTTCGTCAAGGGTGCTTCATGCAGCTTTAGGAAGTTAGCAAATCTTTGTTTTAAGAAAGAGTTTCCTGACTCAACTGCCACAGACATGCCATGGAAATTGATCTCCCTCTTGATATTAGCCACTCGTTAAGTGCATGGGCCCAGACTAGTGCCGACATTTGTCATAAAGGCCTTAATGGCGTGACGGACCTCTACATGGACACACTTGGCACATGCCAGACACTGACTAATAGTATATTCCGCTACCAGGGTTATGTTAAATTTTCTGGGTTTGGCATCCTGCGGCACTACAGTACACAATCTTTATTCCTTTGCACGCAAGTCCTCTCATCTAGACTGTTTCTTTGCACTGGCTTCCTAGTTACAACCTATCTGGTAGTTAAAATGCATATACCGACAGACGGCCTTTCAGATAATTTTTCATTTCAGCTTTGTTTGTGCTCCGCACATAAAACACCTGACAGTGTGTGACGCCTAGTGTATGGTAATGGACCGAGAAAAACTCTGTTGATTTATCATATGGAGAACACTGTTTACATTTTTTAGCAAACCTGGGAATCAGTTGACTCATGAAATATTCTCTAGGAGGCCTTTATGCCTGTCCTAAGAGTCCCACATATGCAGGGGCTGGTGGAAGAGACCAAGGGCCTTGTGCTCCCTTATCTCCATTATTGGAAATACTAATCTTAAAGTGCAGTTGCCCCATGACTGTATGACTCTTGCCAGGGTATGTCTCTTGCCAGTTTATTGTCTTAATAACCCAGAAGACAAGATTGAAGCTAAGGCACTGACCAGTTCTTTGATTTGATAGAGTCCTACACTGGATTAACATAACCGGTGGACCTCTATGCCAGATTGCATCACCTTTCACAATATCAGACTCCTTTACAACACCCTGTCCTTAAGTCATTGGTTAGGAGGTTTGCTTGTGGACCTTTTGTTGATGGTCTTTGGTTCCTTATTATGATTTTTCTTTTTTTTTTTTTGCTTGCAGTTCCCATAAAAACTAGTTTGTTGCTATCCTGCATGAGAAGCCGTCTGCAAAGGTCTAAGTGAATGGTGTGCTTTTGTAGCAGTTCCTTATTAACTGGGACACTTGACGTTGGTACCCTGTGTCGCCCCTGCTTTTCCTGTTGGCACTAGAGGCACTTGCAGATTGGATCTGGATGGAATACCCTCTTACAGTTCATTTAATTGTACTTGCAACAGGAGCACCATCTATTCTGTATGTTACTAATTTATGCCTGGACTTGTGTTGCCCTGGATCATCTGTTCCTGTGTGGTTCAGATAAATAAGCACTTTGGGGATTTCTCTTCCCTTCATATGACCTACCCCAAACCAATTTTATGCTCAGTGTGGGAGGGTGAGGGAGCGTTGGAATGGCAGTCATAGTTCAGTGTAGAATCTACTGGGTTCAGAAACTTGAGCACCAAAGTGCTAGGGAAAAAAAAGTGAGTTGGGCATGAAAGATGATCCCACTGCTTGGCTCTCTAGAGAATGATCTTGAAACTGGATGTGTTTTTAAAAAAATGTTGTCATGGCATGTGTGCCATATTCAAAATGGTATCTCTCCCTGACTATGCTCACTTCAGAACCAAACCTCTAGAATCTACAAGGACTTTTTAGAAACTTAGTTTTGCTTATGTCTTGTCCTTTTCTGGAGGAGAAAGTATAGTACTTATAATCCTACTTAAAAAATCCTTTAAATAATCTTTTGAACAGGGTCGAAGAATGGCTAATTTTACTTTATATAATTGGGCAACCCATTGTGTCTTTGTGAATGACTGGCTTTTGAACTCCACTTCGGACCTTGCTTTCCCACTGAAGGTATGGGTCCTGGCAGGGTTGAGTCCTGGTCATGTCCTGTGTAGTTGACTGGTGTCGATATTCCTCCCTTGTGCTGCCCAGACAGTATTTAATAAGTGGGTTTATGCATTAAAGGCTACAGTGTGGCTTAGTCACCTTATCAAAAAAGTGCTGTGTAGGAACATGGCTTTCAGTTGTCGGATCTGAAATTCTTTGCAGTGTGTGACACCATATGTATTTGTAGGCTGGAAGATGTGATATACCAGAACCAGACTGTATCCTGTGCAGATCCTGAGTCAGGATATTGGATGCACAGAAGTCAGTTGTCTAGGACCCTGCAACTGCTCAATGCCTTATTTCCTCGGGATTTTCTCTGGAAAGTTAATAAAGGACTTGACTTCAGCTCATTAGAGGCTAAGCTTATAGTCCATAAACTTGATAGGGAGAAAACAAGTCTAAGGGTTACTGCATGCCAGTTAGTAACATGCCTGAAGCATTTTGGAAATCAAGGTTATTGTGGCAATCTGACTTGAGGCAGCTGATTTACGAACACTTGAAACTCAATCATACTAGTGAGGGAAATCGCTAATTGTGTACGCTTTTGACAAATTCAAGGGAAATATTTGCACTGGCTATATTGTACTGTTGGAGCAACTGTGGTGCGTGAAGTGTGAAATCTCGCCCACTTGTCTGTGGTGCCTTGCAGAGAGAGTTAATTATTAGCATATGATTTGGGAATGCAGTGTGGTCCAGTAATTCCTAGGAGCAGTAGTTTTTTTTTTACACCAGTTGTGGTATAGAGCATCCTTATCTCTCCCCCAATCGCACGATTGGCCTTGCTGAAGAAAGCAGTGATGGCTAGATATGAGAAGATATTTTTATCCTTTGATGTGATCATACCCAAGTAGGTCACTGCACAGAATGAATGTTCCATTGATGCGCCTGAACGGGGGGAAGGCAAGAGAACAATAGGTTGGACTGTTGAGCGATTACCAGTGGTTAAACTTATTGCAAGCATTGTCCCATCACTTTTTTGTGTGTATGAAGTAACACCCTAATTGGTCAAGGGTACGCGTAGACATGGTTCCTCTGCTCACCGTGCCTCTGGAACCAAGCTACATCCGAATGAAGAGCTCCAGTCAGGGAAAAACCGGTCTTGGTTTGCTTCTGTTCCAGTCTGTAAAGGACCTGGCTTGGCAGTTTGTGGTGGACTGTTCCAGCTGGAGCATGGTCAAAATTGATTTGCATATGGCTGTTTCTGATCTTAGGAGACATGGAGGGCAAAAAGAACGATGGGTTGGAATAATAACCTCGGCGATTTCAAGAGGTTAGACTTATGAGAAGCATCCTCCCATCACCTTTTGTGTGTTTGAAGGTTTCAATCATTCCATACCTCTGCACCACAGACTACCCAAGAGTTGCCATAATCTTTGAAGATAGGAACATGCTTTGAGAACAGCCATTACAAAAACAGGACTACACTAATCCACGGGAACAAAGATATGAAAACACTTCAGAACAAAAGGCAATACATGACAGTAAACAAGCCAATGTAAACTGCTAAAACAAATAAATCCAAATAAAAATTCACCTTAGGTCCAGGTGCTTCCATTAGTCAGTAGCCTCCAACAACCCAAACAAGAAAAAGTATTGCCCACTTCCTGGGTGTGTTTTCGCTTTAGAACAATCTACCAGTAGAGACATTGTGAAAAGATTGACAGCCAAAGTTCAGAAGGTAGTCCCATATCCTCCCACATGCGCTACACAATAAGGAAGATTTTTGCAATTTATAACCAGTGCTAGGCACCAGGGGGATCGAGGGTCGCTGCAAAGAACGTTCACACTCAGTTCACCTAGTCTGTGTTGCATACAGTTGTACTCCACTAACAGCTTTGGCAGACATAGACAGAGTGACAGGGAGGAGTATGTGCAAATCAAAATGAACACATCTCATCACGTCCCTACTTTACAAATGCTGATGCACAAGTACAGCCACACACATAGAAGCATCCCCAAGCACGGTTTCAGAACAACTCCTCTGCGACTCCCAGAGCAAGGACCAGGCTCCATGCTCAGATCAGTGCCAACAATTTATCATAACATGGCAAAGGCAGACTTAATGATGTAATGTAAACGGCCTCTTCACAACGCTCCTCTACAACAAACTGGCCTGAAGCCGATACACATGTACAGTCTTCTATACAGACTCACCCTAGCACTTCAAGTCATATATTCAATAAATGACGCACATAACAGGTTACTTGCTAGCAAATGCACCTTTGCCGACTATCCCCCGCTTAGCTTCTTTCCGCCAAACAACTGGAGTGGGAATGTAACAAGAACAGCACCATGGCACATATGTCCCACTGACCCACCCTTGGATCCACTGCTTTAAAAAACAAACAAGCCCTGATAAAGCCAATGGGGGTGATATAGGCTGCTGTATTGCCATTCTTTGGCTTTGTGGATGCTAGTTTTCTGATGATGTTTGTAAAACTTGATTGTTGAAGAAGCTGTCAGACCTTTGTCAATTAAAAAAAATATTGACTAAAAGGGAAATAGTTTTTGGGTTAAAAAAAACACACACATTGTGATAGCAATTCCTGGCATTGAAGAAAACTACTTTGTGTGGATGTGGTCTTTGTGAAAGGGCAGGGAGCTGTCGCTCACAATTACAGAACGGCTAAAGTGGGCTGGTCTATGCTCTAGTGGGCAGTAGAAAATGTAAATAATACAATAACAGGCCAATGAATGAAGAGGGCTGGCTGAAAGCCGATGTAAGTATATTTGTACTATACATATAAATTTAGTAAAATCAAAAGGTCCTGTTTAATCCCAGACCTAAAGACAGCACCATTTTCAGACTTCAACAGGATGAACTTCATTGATAAACAAGGTCACGTAAGTCAACTTTCATGTCCAATAGGAAACCAGAAGAAGCACTGTTTACACCCACTGCCCAGTGTCTGCCCACTTGTAGGTATCAGAGACCAGGATGTTAGGCCTTTTCTCTTTGTAGGAAAGCAGGAGATGGATACTAATGGTTAGCACTGTCCTTTTCCCTCACTGCCCTACGGCACCAGATACAGTTGCACCGGAAATGGCAGTAGTAGTCATTTATTGTTTCACCTTATGAATATAAGGCTTACAATATAAAAACATTAAAATCCACATGTTTGACACATTCAGGCATCACTTACAAAATACGTTAAGCTTAAAAATGCATAAGATATTCTGCTATAAAACAAGAAGCCCTGCATTACTTATAAACATATTAGTCACATCCGTGACATCTAGAAAGCACCAAATGTTGCTACTAAAATGCTCTATGCACATAACTAGATCAGAAACAAAGTATTTCAAGATAGATGCTAAAAACAGTGAAAACTATACAGATGTAGTACAATCTCCTCCGTTCTCAACCGTGGCATTTAAATAAAGATCACCATATGTCCTTACTAAACTGATCAGTGCATTTGACTAGTGATTTGTTAAAAATTTTTATGTCACCAGGTCAAATCAGTTAAAATTGACATATTTAAAGTTTCATAGTAGGTGCCTTCTGCTCAGGGATTGCTCATATCTGCTGCTTTTTCCCCCTAGTATGCGTGCAGTCAAGACTCCCTATATCGAACAAAAAGTATACAGTGCAATGGTACTCCATCTTAAATGTGGCTTTCCATCTGTATACATGTAAAGACCACTGGGTTAAAAAGAGTCACTGTAAGCTTGAAGGCATAAGCTCAGGGCTGCATTAAAATGTCTTATATTGTGCTGTTTCAAAAGTGGATGAAGATATAGCCTCCTTGGTGGCAAGGAATAGGTGCATAACAGCATGAAGTCATGAGCGATTCATTGCCACCTTACGAGCACGGGCAGGTTCTGTTGCTGTTGGTATTAGACTAGTTCCTTGTGAAGGTCTTTACAGGGAGGCAATCTAGCCTAAATGTTATAAAATTGCTCTGGAAATAGTTGATCCAGATATCTCTCAAAGTCAAGAGCAGGTTTACTTTCCTGAATCCATGAAAACAGCTTTCCGTAATGTTGTTTTTTAGACAGTCATGATTCTCTTTCATTACAATCAGAGCTGACAAAAATCATGGCATCTTGGTTGGACCAAAACTTGTGGCGCCCCATACTAGTGTAAGGGTTTGCAATATGTTCTAGTCATGGCAGATTGTGAGAATTGCTACTTTGCCAAAGATCATAAATTGGTGTGATTTAAATTGCCACATTGGGTTTGGTACGTATTTGATGCCATAGCAAGAGTGGTTTAAGTGCTGAAGTAGCTTCCATGTTGTTCATGTGCAGCTCATCTCTGACAGCTGCAGTTAGGGTCTCTGCACAGAGCTGCAACAAACAATGCAGGAATTGACTTTAATTTTCAGGTGACCTTGTGACATGTTGCATCACCAAGGCTCAGGCCTATACACACCAACCACTTGAGCTGCACTGGAAATGGGCAGCCAAGGGTCACTTTTCATACATGACTACCCATGGTTTTATGCAGTCATGCCTTACTCTAGGAACTAGTATTGCTTAGTTTTCCAGTTATAGTGCAGTAAATTTTGAATTGAGAGAGAGTCTTTTATATTAAGAAAATCATAATAGTATTAACCTCTACGAAAGGGTTTTGTAGGCCTTAACTAAAAACTGCATTTTAAATGTGGTTTTGCATTTGAAGCTTACACACCGACATACTTGACTGAATTGCAGACAAGGAGGAATTCTTTTTTCCTTTCTTTTCTTCGTTCTTTCCTCTGTGGTAGTTTTGACCTTTGTCATAGTATAGCATTTCCTTACGCAAATGTTCTATGGTAACAAATGAATAGAAAGAGTGTTAAAGCTTTGTTTCATGACTATTTAACCTATGAATGGAATTACTGCAATGCTAAAAAAAAAAAAAAAAAAAAAATCTTAAAAACTGTTTCCTTGTGAATAGTCTCTGATTGAAAGACGTGTGAGAAAGTAAGTTGAAACAAAATGTCATATTTGTATCATGCTTACTTGACTGTTATTTGCCCTAAAGACCCCAATCTGTGGGTACAAACTTGCTTGTTTCATTACTACTTTGGACAATAGTTAAATGCATCATGTGTTTAGAATATTATGTTAAAACTTGCCAACTCAAAGGAAGGTGTCCTATTCACATGAAGACATCAAGCTGTGATTAATCAGAGCCAAAGATTATCTACCCAAGCTTTATAATTTGTTGCACTATAAAATGTTCAGTTCAATAAACTTTACTCGGAAATAAAAAATAAAAAAAAGCCATAAAAGTCATAAAATTATCACAAACATATATAAAATAATAGTACATTAAAATGTATCATCTCTATAGGAATCAATAACAGATAAAGACATCAAAATCATTTGCAGTTAAATGACAAATCTATATCTCTTCATAGGATTACCTAATTGATAAAAATAATTTTAGTCAAAAAATGGCATAACAATCTCTGATATGACAAGTCTGTATATGAATTCCAATTGTAACTGATGTAGATTGATATTTAATCTAAACACTTCAGAGAACGGGGACAAAAGCATAATACCCAAATTTGCTGACCAGCATAAAGTGACTTGTGCTTTGCTTTTAGCACATCATTGCAACAACACAGTTGTCGTGCTACCAGGTTTTTTGCGTTGAAAAGACCACCTTAAGGAGTTCAATATGCAGACATATAACTTGATAATGTTTCCTAATTTTCCAGGTGGACTTAATATAATTTAATACTGCATGAGAAATCTCTCATTTAAATAGTTCATGTAAAAATTCCAATCCTGATTTTTGCTGTCTGATGTTTGACCTGTGCAATACGGGAAACAGAAAAAAAGAATGTGGAGCCACGTATAATGAGCAGAACACTATAAAGTGGCTCTGCTTTGGTTTGATAGATTATTACATCGACATGGAGGTAAGTCATGTTGCCATATTTTTTGCGCTTGAAAAGCTGCCTTAAAGTGCACGGTGTTCAGCCTAAAATGAGTGAGATAAAATCAATGGGTTGGGTCAGCGAACCACAGTAAATATGATTTGAGGGTCCTAGTAGTTGACACCAGTTAATAACTTACAACTGTTTGTAAATTCTGCACCTTCACTAGCCTAGCATACATCGAGTGCTCAAGATAGCACTTTTCACAGTTTCTTTATAGTTAACATTGATCTTTTGCAGATTAGTATATGTTTCCGCCAGGCCTAGTTTTTCAAACGTTCTCTTCAAATAAGCGAGCCAGAGGATGCGGTGAGCTCCTTCTGGAGATAAACAATGAGCCATACAAAATCTGGCTAGGGCTGCCTCTGGAGACCCCAACACTTAACCCATTATAAATGTGATACTAGCCCAATTTGGTCATAAATATGCTATAGGCCCAGTTCCTCATGGAAAATGAAAGTGGCAGTGTTTTTTGGTACAGCTAGCAGTCTGCAAGCAAAGCCATTTTCTATCTGCTGCAGGGCCCCCATGTTGTAATAACCCCACAAACCTGCACCATATAGCCCCACGGACATGCTTTTACTTCTATACAAGTTTATCGTCTCCTGAATGGGTTGGTGCTTTATTTTCCAGGTGCATCTGAAAATGGCCTCAGTATTCTCCCCAAGTTGCTGCGCTTTTGCATTAAGAAGTGCTTTCCAAGAAAGGGATGAACTAAAAATAATTCCTAGATAATTAATATTTTTTTACCCTTTCCAGGCAAATGCCTCCCACTGAAAAAGGCTTTGTTTTCGTATTATGATGTCATACGATGTATGTTTTTGAGTAATTGACTTTTAAATCTAAGTTCTTCATATAAGACAAAAAGAAATCAAATAACACCTGAAGACCATTTGCGGTTTGGGAAATCAATACTGCATCATCTGCATATAACAGAATGGGTATATGATGGTTCCCTATCCTAAGCATTTCTTTCCCTGTTTCTATTAAGTGCTTGCTAATGCCGTTTTTGTAAAGGAGGAACATAAAGGGGGCTAGAATGCATCTGTCTCACACCCTGTAAGGAGCTAATCTGTGGGGTCTGCTCACCCTGTGGGCCGAATAGCACTGTCACTGTTAACGTATGGTGAAGATGTTTTATAAGGGCCTACAATTCAATTTCGACCACCCTATGTTCTCCATAACCATCCATAACTTTCCCCAGTTGACCAAATCGAATGCACTTGTCAGATCTATAAATGCCATATGTAGAGCTTCCTTATTGGCCATAATATATTTTAATGCAATAAGATAAAGGTTCAAAGATTGTTCCAATGTACCAGCACCTCGTCTGAAACAAAATTGAACATCCAACAGGATCTTTTTTTCAGTCCTACAGGATTCTAAGTGGGACAGTCGTACTCGCTTCAGGATCTTGATGCTTGAATTTAGCAGGGAGATCCGCTGTTAGCAAGCATGTGAAGATCTATCTCCTTTTTTGAAAATAGGTGCAATAGTGGTGTCCTCCAGGATACTAGAATAGGGCCCACACCAGCACTCCTTAAGAGATTAGTTAACAATGGTGCCCATAATTGAACATTAGATTTGTATAAGTCAACAGGGACCCCATCTGGTGCTGGTGCTTTCCCTAAGGTGGATTGGTTGATAGCCAATACAACTTCACTGAGTTCAGTGAGAGGTATAGAACTCTGTGTATTCTCATTCACAGCATCAGGAGCTTGTGACTTGCACTTCTTAGTTGGAAAATGCTCATGAAATGGAACACCCACTGTTCTACAGAAATCAAGGATTCAACATTCAGGGTGTCAAAGTCTGCGAAGAATGGAAGATAAACTACTTCCCTAAACTTTCCCTTAGCCTTGCTCCAGCTAAGAGATCTTCCCAGGCTTTACTTCTGATCTAATTTTTCCTTTTCTCTAATGTAGTTATGTGTAGGTACCTGACATTCCTCACATCACGGGCTGAATATGGATTAACCTTAAGGGTGGCCTTCAGATTTCTATGACCAGCTGTACATTCTTCATTAAACCATCTATGTGGCTGAGGCTCTTAAACGGTCCATTTTGTGGTCATATTATTCGAGATGGACCTACATAAATGTTCAAACCCCGCTTATATGGGAAAAATGATCTAAGTTCTCCTCTAGACAAGTTAAAACATGTTGCATATTCTCTTTAACGATCTTTTGATTGAAAGCCTGTGGGTGAACTTTAGACCACCTAATTCTCAGACTTTTGTTTTTTTTTAAATTTCTCTTTCTCTTTATTCTTCAGTCTGTGACACTTTAAGAGGGTTATGACCACTAAAGCACTTTCGGGGCGATTTTGAAATCAGGAAGAAACAATGAGAATTTAGCTGCTATAATGAAATCGATTTTACTGCCTTTGGGTTAACTTTAGACCACCTCATTCTCAGACTTTTGTTTTTTGAAAAATGTCATCCTCTTAATTCTTCAGTCTGTGACACTTAAAGAGTGTTGTGATCGCTAAAGCTCTTTGGGACGATTTTGAATTCCGCAATTAAAAATGAGAATTTAGCTGATATGATATCGATTATACTGCCTGCAAAATTTCTCATAAATGTTGGTACATTATTTTGCTCCCAATAAATTATTGCCGAGGAATTCTACTGACAATCTTAGGTGTTCATTTAAAAAACTATATGCTTTCATATCTGTTTTCATATCCAAGACTAAAACTCTTTATGGGTTCTACTGAGCTTTATTTTCAGGGAAAATAGATTTAGATTAGAGACATGCTATATGCTCTGGTTGGTAATTTACAGCAAGATTACTTTTTTCTAATAAAGAAATTGATGAACTGAGATGATAACATTTTGAAAATAGAACCTAAACTCACTTGTTATTGTGTGTAATTGAACCAAATTGAATATTCTTGATTAAAAATGTGCAGTTATTAATCTCATTACCATCTGCCTCAAAGACCTCTTGTCTATGGCTCAGTAGAGATGTGGGACCTCTATAATCCTGAAGGCTCCCAGTTGTCGTCAGGGGCTTTGTTAAAAAACGATGCTTCTGCAGAATACAAAATATCAATGACCAGATAGTATTCTTCTTTAAAAAAAAAAAAAAAAAAAAGGAAAATAGCATTTATTTACATATCAGGAGTGTATGACAGGAAAGAACAAAACAAATCTGAAGGGTCGAGCAGCTTCAGAAAAAGTGCTATAACCAGAAATGTGTTCAAGAGCGTAATGGTAACTAACGGCTAAGTCGACTCCTCAGTTGACCTTACTAAGTGATGATTGTAAAGAGTCTATGGACTCCACAGCCTCTTTCACATGGAAGCAGACTTCAGTTTGGAGGGTAAATGTGTCAGGCAATAAATCCAAGGGGCAGACAGGAACTGCAGACAAACACTTACCAAGACCCAGCAGTCTGAGCTGGTTCTTGGACTTACTTTGTGTGGTAAGAACGAGTCGATCCACGCAGTGGGGTACTTGAATAAAGCTTTAATTGAAGCAACAAGACCCAGTGTCCAGCCGTCCCCGAGAGACGCGAGTAACTGCCTTCTCTCGAATGTCAGGACATAAAAATGGCAAGTAAGTAAAACATAACACATCCCCTTCCCTTCCTATTATTAATCATTAGGGATGGAAGAATACAAAACATAAAAAGTACAATAACTGATAAAAAGAAAAAAGGCAAAACGGAAATCAAGCTCTAACATAATCATCTAAGTATGCTGGGGACTTATGTATCCTCACAGGATGTGTCCGTGGGTCAGTTCTTTTCCCCGGTGCATCCTGAAGATCATCTCCTCTTGGCAAATCTTGAATGTTCTCACTAGTACCAGTGTTGACATTCTCTTTGTCTCTCTATTTACCCATGAGAAGAGCACCTGAGCATCCTTCTGTTGACCTCCTAGCACACAGACCACCCTTCTGGTACAGTGCAACATTTCTGAAATTCCACTTCTCCCCTCCTTCCACTTCAACTTGAAACTTCCCGACCTTCTCAACCCGAACAGGCCCCCTGAATTTTGAGACACTGCTCTTGATTCTAAGTAGCCATAACTAACCTAAAGTGTCTGTGCTATAACCAATGAGTTCCTTGAGACAGAAAATTTATGTTTATCACAGTTGAAACAACATGTCCAGTCATGCAAACAATCCCTCCAGCAAACGTTGGACCAGCAGTTCCCTCTGCACAAATATATAGAGGTGTGCAGATCACCGTAAATAAGATGACTCCGCACAAACATGTATCGTGTGCAGATCACCGTAAGCAGGAAAAGGTATGCAGATTCATACCCCGATCCCGGCTTTTCTGGATCTTGGGTTTAATCGCATTGCTGATCTGATAGCCCGGAGACCCCTCCTCTTTTGGGTAAGGATCTGGACCACCCCTGAACTCACTGTATATAGGGACTCTCTTCTTGACCATTTAAGAAGATCAAATGTAGTATCTATCCCATGGTTCAGGCATGTGTCAAAATGGTTTCGTATTCTGGGGTTTGAAAGATACTGGGAGAATCCACAGAACTTGGGTAGAAACCATACATTGATTCTGAAAGCTGCTTATTGGTCTTATGTAAAAAACAATCTCCTCCTTTGCACATCACATGGTCGACTGACTAATCAATTTCTTGTTTTTAAGTGGTACCCCCAATTCGAACCTTATCTAGATCTCATACCTGACATATTGGGGAAGAGTCTGTATGCTTGTTTTCGTTTTGGGTTTTTACCGCTGTTGTCCCTAACAGGCAGTTGGGGATCGTCTTTAACATTTGACCTATGTCCTGCCTGTTGTAACAGCATTGAATCTGTTGAACATTTTATGTTTTTGTGCCCGGCATATTCCATTCCCCGGCGCAAGTGGATTTGTACAATTAGCCAGAATTTGGGCATACGACAATGTTGCACTGCCTTAAGGATTCTGAAAAGTGACACTTCAACCATTTTAATTTCTGCGGTTAGCAAGCTCCTTGTGGCTGCCTGGTATATACGTATTCATTTTCTTAAGAATTTCAAATCTTTGTAAATAAGTATGTTGTGCACATGAAGTGGGAGGGTATACATTTTATTGCAATTGTTGGATGACTTTTTAAATTTCCCCTATGTTCTTAACTATTTGTTTTTTTAATTGTTTTTTTTATGGCTGCTTTGATGGTTATTTTGACCGAATAAAGCTTGCGTTTAATCGATATGCACATCTCCGTAGGACATCACAAGATGAATAAAATTAAATAAGGAAAAAATAAGTACTGGTGTGCAGATCACCGTGAATGAGAAAACTATGCATAAAAACTCCAAATGCAGGCACGACGTGAAGACACTCTTCTTCTTCCTCCTCCCCTTGCTCCTTCAGTCGGAGACAGCTCACATGAAGGGGAACGTCTGTTATGCCTAGACGCTCTTCCCCTTCCTCCTCCCTTTGCTCCTTTGACCAGGGAAGAGGAACACACAAGAAGGGGAACGTCTGTTATGCCAAGACGCTCCTCCCCTTCCTCCTCCCTTGCTCCTTTGACAGGAGACAGGCACAAGTGTACGCACATATGAGTAAACAAGAGGAACGTCCGTTACGCTCCTCCCTTTCCTTCTTCCTCTGCGCCCTGAGACACTCTCTCAAGACCTCCGAGAGCGCGGCAATTGCTGTGCGGCACTTCTTTTTCCTCCAGAGGTCGACCAGGCTTGTTCGACACTCGCTGACTGAAATCTTAACTCCAAAGCCCCATTGGATAGCGCCACACTGTCGGAAGCTGCCTGTGCAAAGCGCTTGCAAACCAACGTCGGGACAAATCCTGTCAGCTGACCTAGGTCATGTTTTTAACTGCCTTCATCGCCAAAATGTGGTAAGCACGACTCGATCCATGGAGTGGGGTTCTTGAATAAATCTTTAATTGAAGCAACACGACCTAGCATCCACCCATCTCCAAGAGAGGCGAGTAACTGCCTTCTCCCAAATGTCAGGACATAAACATTCTCAGAACATTGCAAGGAAGCAAAACAACACTTTGGGTCGGGGCAGCTCTAGTCACAGCAGAGCATCTATTCCTCTTATAGCAAAGCACAAGAGCTTCAGCTGGGCCTCACTTGGTAACATGGTCATGGTCCTGGTAAGCACTCATTCTCTGCCCTCTGTAGAGCACCTTCTCAAATCCCGGAGTATTACTAAGAACATATTTCAAAGGACCAAGGCTTCTATGAAGACCAAATCAATGGTTGGCTGCCTATGTCCACTCAGGCCTCTTGCTAGGATTTCCTGTTCTTTGAGGCGGAAGAGTTGGGTGAAGACAGCAGATGTCCTGTGGGGTGTAATTGGTGTTTGACCGAACATCAAGACATAACCGTGAGAGATTACTACCCATTTTAAACGGTAACCCCGTACAATCTGCGAGGAAAAGATGTTAAAGAGGCATAAAATTTAGGAACACTGCAATTGTGCCTGTTTCCCAATTAGGCTGATTTTCGCAGACTTAATCAACGACTTGTGGTTTGCAACTTGGATGAATGGCTTTGGGTGGTCTCGCCGCAATGAGAGGTATATGGCTGGGGTGCCCTTAGTTAGCTTCCCAGAAACACACTGCAGTCAGGTTAGCATGTTCATAACACACCTGTGGCGGCAGAATACTTCCAAAAACGTTGGGGATGATTGTGGGGACAACACTCTGTTTAGGGCAGAAAGGAGACCCTCCATAAGGTACTGCAAGTATTAGCAGGTGTACCCGAGAATTGGCAGAAGGATGGCCAAGGGACTCCTTCACTTTTTTCAAAGAAATGGTGAACAGTTTGTCTACAGGCAGCTTGTATCTTACTCTAACTCATCAAGAAGGCGGAGATTGAGTGAACCCCTAATTTGTGTCTATGAAAGAGATGAGTTGGGCTCCTTATAATATAGGGCCTCCTGTTTCAAAAATGTTCAGATATTGTAATAACCCCTATTCTGAAACATCTCATTTTAAATGCTCTGATCCCATTCCAGGGGACCTGCTTAATTGATCTTCTGCAGCTCTTGTATAGAGCAATGGTTCACAGTCTCAACTCTCCATCTGGGGAGATCATGTTCCTATACAGTTTAATTTAGTTGTCTAGGTTATCATCAGAGCAAGTGATAAGTGAGAAGACCTATTTATAGTACCAACCGCAGAGCAACACTGGATGCAGAGAACAGATATAGCGAGTGCTGTGTATAGCCATGGACTGTTAGATTATGGATGTGATCAAGTCAGATTCTTATATTGTACGAGGCTGTCCACAAACCAAACGTTTTGGAGTAGCCCTATGCTCTGTAGATGTATGATTCCTTAACTGCGCATCTGAGCATTCCATTGATCCACCAAACTTGTGAGCTAGAACCAGCCCCAGTTCAGGAAATTTTCATTCTGTCCCTGGGAGATAACCTGTTCTGCTATGAAACGATTGATTCTCAAACCAAAAAGTACTTTAACATTCTTAATGTCATTTGCTGCAAGTTCTTGTTTTCATTCTTCCCAACCATCACCGTTTTGGATGGATTATCATAAATTCTATTGCCTGCCACACCTCCATTAAGGAACAGCAGCCAGTTAATTAAAAGGGAAACTGTTTTCACTATTTAAGCAATCTGGTAGATTTCAGACATTGCTCAGAAGTGAGTCCCTTGCTTAATGTGCCACTGGAACCAAGCTATACCAGACTGCTGAGCCCTAACCAGGGCAAATTCAGTCTTGGGTTGCTTGTGTTCTGGTTCGGGGAGGACCTGGCTTGGCAGTGGAGCAGGACTGTTTCTATTGGAGCAAAGTCAAGATTGATTTGCAAATGGCTGGGTCTAAACTGAATAGCCATGGTGAGCAAAAAAAAACAATGTGTTGGGATCTACCTGAACGCGTACTGCTTCTTTAAACCTTAACGTTCATAGTTAACCTTGGTTATCATAGTTGTGTAGGAAAATTAAAAACCTAAAAGTATGGATTTACTAGTCCTGTGTTCTAAGCATTCTCCACTGATGGAACTCCATTCAGAGGGACATAAGGGAAACAGGAGTTACCAGGCCCAACCGTGGGGTTAAGGCCTTTTATTTCTCTTGTCCTAAGTCCCGACACACTAAATTCCGACGAGACCAAGTACTCCTTGAGCACTTGTCCCTCGCCTTGCTCACAGTATGCTGGTACTCACATGGCAGTCTCACATTTCCGGTGTGGAAGTGGATCAGATAGGACATCTTATTTGTCTTGGTAATCTCCTCTGGCGGATGGGATCAGCATATCTTCACTTTACATGGGCTCCGGCCTGTTCAGCACAGCAAAGTCGTCAGCAGTGACCACTCTTGGCATACTAGGTCAGAGCTCACCCTGGCACAAGGGTTATGGCCCTCACAGGACAGTAATATTTTCACGGTGGCCTCTCCTGACATACAGGATCGTGGCTCCCCACTATGCACAGGCTCCGGCCTGATCGCCGCGGCGATGCACATTGCTCACTTTATAGGTTGCTCCTCTGGCATGCAAGAGTTGACAACTTCATCTTGCACAAGGCAACAACCTGATCGGTGAAGGAGCCAATGCCTCACACCTCGCAAAGGTAGTCTACTTAACATGGCTCGCACAGGACCTCGCCTCCTCCAACAATGCTCTTCCTCACACGGCACGCTGGTCTTGGCAAGCAGACAGAGGCTGGTGCTCCAGACTCCGGTTTAACTGGTCTAGGATTTCCTCGGTGATGTCCCCTCATCCAGCAGGGAGACTAGCAGGCCTTGCCCCCCAGACGTGGTCCAGGCAGAAGTCTTGCAGAGCCTCCTCCCCTTACACAACCCGTCTGGGTGAAAGGCAAATGAGCAATTCTTGGCATCTCATGCTCCCCTTCTTATTGTATATTTCCAGACACCAAGTGTTATTAAGAGTCTGAGACTTTGAAGCTTATATTAAGGGGCTGCTTCTTTTAAAGTACCCACTTCTCTGTTCTTTCGTCCTCTTGAAAATAGTCTGTCACAGCAGATGTGACTCTGAAGGTGATATCCCCACAGCAAAGGACATGAGAGTGATTAGAGCTAACACCTGGATGTCCGCCAAAGTAATGTGTATCAAAAGGTTATCCCAGGGCCCCAACCCAACCCTACTCTATGATTCTCTTATCAGTCCCATCTCCTCCTTGGGTTGTGCTCAGGCATCTTCCTTGTGACCCCTCATTGACTCAAAGAGCATCCTTTAAAGTGTACCGGGGAAGTCTGGCTCTTCTCTCTCCACTGTGTGTCCCATCCATCTTACAGGAATGCAGCAGTACACAAATCTGTCTTTGTGTGGAGTTCTCTACCTCCTCTCCATGTTTCACCATGTAGGCCTTGGTCTCCCAAAATGGAACCCAGTACCCTCCATATATTGTACCGTTCACAAGCCCACATACATCCAACACATTAATTTTGCATGCATGCATGCACTGCGCAGCAGTAGATCGTTCATGTATTGTACCACTCATAGGCACACATACATGCAGCACATGCATTCATTATGCACTTTTTGCGCAGGACTGCATTATCCATGTGTTGTACTCTTCCCAGGCACACATAGCCCAATGCAGATATACCACTGAGCACTACATACCAAACCAATGTAGGCCTAGGGTGAGTTAAGGACACAGTAGCAGAACTTTAACTGCGTGAGCCTGTTGCCCTCACTCCAGTGACACAGGTTTTTTATAAAGGACCCTCTCACTCCTACTAATAACTGTGGTATGCTGCCACCACTGCTCTTGTGCTGCTTAACGCCTGGCTTTCCACCACTGTGAGGGTTGAGCTTTGGGCGCTCTGCCTTGTCCAACAAGAATGCTAATATTAAGACAGGCCTGTCATGGCACACAAACATGATCCGTGTTTGCCTATGACAACAAAAATCAGTATTGGGTATTCAGACATATGTAGAGTTAGGGGCTTGGGGCAGGGGTCCCTGTCCATTTCCATGCAGGAGACTTTTCCTTTGGAATTTCTGGGGTAATTTCTAAGATGCACAGGTAGGTTTTGCATGAATGAGAGATTAACCAATAGTTATTTTCCCAGGGAATCGAAGAGGTGAAAACAGCATTGCCTAACGCGAGCCAAGAGATTAGAAATGAATGCAGGGGTCTTTTTATGTAACTAAAAATTTAATTTCGCCAATTTAGGCCTGCACGTTGAACGTTTCAAGTAAAAGTAGAAAGGGTGCATGGATTTCTTCCTTGCTGTGCCTAATGGGTTGAATTATGTTGGTCCTCGCACGCAAAGTGTTTGCTGTTGTTGGCCATTGTTTTCAGACAAGTCCTTTTCCCTTCATTTTAAATGCCCCATTTCCATTCTAGCAAAGTTTGAAATTGTCAAAATCCAGTCCCCTTTCATAAGTTTTCATGAAGATATCCATTTTCTCATTAATAAACCTTGTCTCCTCCAGCACTTTATTGATCCATAGCCTGGTGAAATTGCACTCCTTAATTCCACTAAGGTCAATTGTAGGTTACATCAATAAATCAAGTTAAACAATAAAGTTAATCCTCAAAATCATTTCTTACTACCATTCCAAAACCTTATTAGTTTATGTCTTTTCTGCGCTCAGGTGTAGTACATTATATAGTTGTTGTTTAGGTCTGTCAGCTATGTTAAATAGCACTCTTGGTTAGTCTGAAAAGCCTCAATGATAACTCAAAGGCAAATAACAGTCTAGTATTGGAACCACACATTAAAAAGCTACATTACATCGAAAACAACCATAAAGCAACTCGTGGAAAACCTTGTGCCTTTTATTAGGTACACTACAATGGTGGCTGGTAAACTTTGAAAGTAATGGAACATATTATCGGCCAGGAGTTCACACCGTTTTTTTTTCTTTCAAAATTTGCCTCTCATACTCACTCCCTCACACATTTACTCTTTCCACACACTCTAACTGACACTCTCGTTCTTGCTCAATATTGCTTATGCTCACTCCAACTCAGTTACTCACAGCCGCCTGCTCATACTCATTGGTTCTGATTATCATTTACTAAGAGACTTCCACTCACCGACCCTGGTGCAACTGCACCATTGATAGCTACACCCCTCACTCACTCACACTCACTCCCACAACCTCCAACCAATCACTTGTTCTAATACACTCATGCTCATTCACTTAGTCGCTAATACTCACGTTCACTTATTCATACACACTCTCAAACGCAGATTCTCACTCACATTCACTTTTATTGACTCTCCCAAACACACACACACACTTTTGTGTTATCCCATTCACTCTTAACCGCTCACAAACACACATGGATACAGAAAAGCTTCTGGGTAGGACTGGAAGCACAGTCCTATGAGAAGGTTGGTATAGTGCTGGCAATCCGGCCCCTGCTGGTCTGTGTGGTGTTTCATTGGCGTAAGGGATGCACTGGTGTGTGCTCTGACAGCCTCATTTTAACCAATATCTGCTCTGCCTGAGGCATGTGCAGTATATGTGCTAAACAAAATGGATTGCGTTTGTGTGAGGGGGCTGTACTTGAACTACGCCCCTCAGACTTGAGCATTCTGTACATTCAGCTACAGTGTTTTATTTAGAAGGAACACTCTGGAGCTGAATCGTGCCTCAGGGCCCTCCCCCTTCTCCTGTCACTAGGAGCCTGGAGATGAAGCAGAGAGGGCTGACCTGTGTGCACCACCATGTTCATAAAAACACAAAACTCTTATTTTCATAAACAGTGCTAAATTCAACAAGCATTGGCAAAGCCAATAGGCCCCGCTTATGGGTGAGCTATTGCCTTTGGCAATTGGGTGGGGATGGTGAACGGAAGGACTGGTGGGGGTAGTGAATGGGAGGGTGGGTTGTTGGTGAATGGGAGGGCGTTTTGGGATGGATAACAGGACTAGGCTCTCCCCGTGCCTACAAAAAAAACTAGTCGGGTGAACGTGTTTAAAAAAAAAACAACAAAAAAAACACGAAAGCGTAAAACAAGGCGGATGGTGGGGGGGTGGGTGTAAACGGCGGCACAATGCTTGGCAAGTTAGTGCTTCAGGGTCTCGGTAACAGATTTATTTGCAAACACCTAACATCAAAATTAAGAAACATTATAGGTTTCTAGGCAAGTTTCGATTCTAAACGCAGTGGACCTGTAAAAGTATTCATTTCTGAAAAATGTTTGTTCTAGACGTATATCCAGTTCACAGTGCTTTTCTGCAACAGCTGAAATGGTAACTGCACTGTCAGCACGAGCTGTTAGAACGTGGACATCTGCACTGTTTGACACTCGTTAGATTGATATTTCAAATTGTCTCGTGTCAAGGGACCCCCACACTTGTCATCCCCTCGGTGGGGCTCTTCCCCCACCTGAGGTGAACAGTGCTTGAACCTGCTGTGCCGAAGCCAAAAGTGCCACCAGGAAATTAACTTTAAACAAGATTCTGTATTATTTGCTCACTTCGGTGAATAGATGCACACGCTGAGCAATTTTACTGACTCAAGCACCCAAAATATAGGATAACATGAGTATACAGGAGTGCCTCTGTCTGAAATGAAAACAGTGAAGACTTGCGGGGGCAAGGAGGCCATCTAAGCAGGATGCCAGAGTGAGGGGAGATTAAAGAAGGGCAGGGTAGGAGGGGCAAACAAAATTAAGCAGGGGACAGAGGAAAGTGGCTAGATGTGAGATTAAACCAGGACACAGTCAGGCAGACAGAAATAAGCAATAAATGATCATGTGTTGGTCTAAAAATCACATTTACAAAGGCTCCATGAAGGCAAAACCAAAACAATCTGCGGCCCGGGAGAGCCATCACAAACAAAACCTGAAACATGGTGTTTCCACTGGTGCTATGGACAACCAAAGGAATAAATACCAAGACTGCAGTGCCCAGACGGGAGGAGGGGTCATCTAATGCTGTAACTGGAGGAAGCGTGGATGTAGTGTGATGGCCAACAAAAATGTTCTCTTAGTGAAATTGCCTCGGAGTGAACTAAGCAAGAAGGGACATTTAGCAAAATGCACCAATAAAAAGGAAGCATTCAAGACGAGCGCAACAAAGAGCCAGTGGCAACAGTGGGCATGGTTAAAGCCCATAAACTGAATACTGCATGTCTTGTGCGCTGCCTAGGCTCAACCTAAAAATGCACATGGACCTCATAGGAGGCTGGTGCGCTGCGCCGTGAAGCCCCTGGAAAGGAGACACTGCTTGCACAGAGTGTGAGCCTATGCCCTGCTCCCTGAATATGACCTCTATTTCTCGTTCTGTTGGGTTTATTTCTCAGTGTCTTTTCCCTGTACCGCACTGTTCTGTAAAAAATAATTATTTTGAATCAGCCAGGTGTCAAGACGAAGAAAGCTTAAGCCAGACTTAACTCATCAACCTCTCCCTGCCCCCTCTTTCACCTCTGAAGTACCTCTCCGGATTACACTTCTAGTGACGGTGCCTTACTTCCCTCTTCTTCTATGTGAAGTCTGGATTGTGCAAGACCTTGCATAAAAGAGAAAACATGTAGTAAGCATCAATTCTTACAGAAACCGCTGAACTCTATCTTGCCTTGCCTCTCCTTCCCCACCTGTTCCTCATGGTACTACCTAAGCATCCTTTCCCGTTTAATGTAAGTTACGAATGAGTGTGCCTGTTGCGCTATGTTATTCCTCACCTCTAAAGAGAAGTAAAACCTAGTGCAATAGGAAATGTGTGTGCACACTCCCTTAGATAAGTGGCCCCCCAAATCCTCACTGTTGCCTACACGAATTGCATTAGCTGTTGGTATTTCTTCACCCTTCCATCATTCTTTCATTTTGCTTCCGTTACATTTCCCACACTGACTAAGGATTTGCTCTACCTCACTTACGCCTACCCTACTCCATATATGGCTTAGTTGCCTGACTTTCATTATCCTGGCATTTCTAACTAACAGGCTCCTCTTCCTGGCGTTGCAAGTCTGGCTTCACGGCACAGTTGTTACCAATGATTTAAACATGCATGAAGTGGACTTTGGCTTCAGGAGTATTTTTCTTTTTCCTCCTTCTGTTTGCTGCATCGTTCCACCGTCTATGGAGTGCTAACTTTGCTGTCCTTGAAGGACTAATTCATAGGCTGGCTTGACCTCGCAGCTGTCCACTGACCTATTGCTAATGTTTAAAATGTAGATCGAATAGGCTTTGGCTTTACCTAGAGGAGTATGCCTTTCTCATCATTTCACCTACTATAGAGTGCTTGCATTACAGTCCACGAGGGACTATTTTACTACTCAAACGTAGACTGATCTCACATTTAATTCTTTGTCTTATAGACTCCGCGCAGACAGAAAGCAATCATTTTATTTTTTCACTGCAGCAATTTTTTTTGTTTTGATCAAGTCTTAAAATGCAGCCCAGACCTATCTGCTGTGCTACTGCCTGTGACGTTTGTTCCTTATCTCCACGTAGGACATAACTTCCATATCCTGACACTTCTTGCCTCCCTTGAGATTTGCCATCTTCCATGTCTAAGCATTTCGGGGACTGTGTTCCCCCTTTTAATCTCTGCTGCTCCATCCCTGGACACTAACATACCGCCACTTAGCAGAATTCACCCCTCTTTTTGAAGATGGTTGCACTGGAGGCATGCACAACCATTTTTTCATCTCACCCCTTTCTGATTTCTCAAAGAGACCTCTCCTGGGATGCATCTTGTCCATGTCATTGCTGTTCCCCTACTGGGAATGGTGTCCTTAATGTAATTGTACCTTTTCTACAGACCCAGTATCAACCTTATTTCCTCTGTCCTTCTCTTGCCTATGTTTCCGTTTATGTGTCTATTCCGTGGCAGTTTTCTGAAAGTAGTACTGTATAGCTATACGTTTATAGTCTGGTGATGGTTCTGTAGATGCTGTTACTCTGTTGCTTCGTCTCCGTTGAGTTCTCTGACTCCCTTATGGCTTGACTCCTCTATAAAGCACAAACATAAATTAAAAAGAGATTTGGTATCACATGGGAGTAAGTTTGAACACTGTCTACAACCACTTCCTTCCTTTCTCTAGTGCTGCATGTATTAATTGGGAAGAGGATTGAGTACAAGAAGCTTCTAGTCCCATATTTCCTACTGCTGGTATCTGAATGATGGAAAGTTTGGCATTAATGTGGGTCCCAAAAAGCAACCATGACACCTCTCCACGCCCCTTTTTTTTCAGGCTAACCTTATGTAGAGCTAGCTTAAAATCCTAGCTTAAAATCCTGCACTGACTGTCACGAATAGGAACAGAGGTATCAGTATATAAATGTGCAAATAATGATGCTGAGTCACTCACCCTCTTCCCCTATCCAGTGGCCATTTTTAAATTAAACCTCCAACCTGTTCTTATTCCTCCCTGCCTTGAAGTCCAACCCTAGAGCAAAAAAAAAAATCCATGAGCTCTGTGCCGCAGGGTTTTTGCTGAGGTTCCTCTTCACTTCTGTTTTGTATATGGATCTTCTTCAGGGCAGTGACTGCTAAACCGTCTAGATAGCAATGTCTGAAATCTGTGGTTCCTCTTTTGTGATGCAGGAAACCTATTTCTGATACCAGTGTCTGCCTCTTCATGCTTCGAGACTGCCACTGCTTCTTCCTCTTTACAAGCTAAAGTGAAAGTCAAATAAGTTCGGAGTACACTGAAAACGAAACTTGCTGAAACAATGGCTACAGTAAAGTGGCAGAAAGCTTGTGCGCCACATGATGGTGTACATTTTCAAATGTGCACTGATTACACTCAAATCCACTTCAGTAGAATAATTCAGAGTCTGCAAAATATGACAGACTGTCCCTTTGCAGAACAAAATCAGAGGGAATACTACATAGAGGTTCTGACAATGACCAGCTTCCTTTAACCCAAGAGCCCGTGTTCCCCAAGGTCAACATCTTTAAAAAAAAATCTGCATAATTTTTTATACAAAAAGTGCTCACAAAATAACGCTTTAATTAATTAGCAGTGTTTACTTAAATTGTCTATGCTCCAGTAAATCCTGGTATTAAAGCAGTCCTTGCATCGGGTAGATCTCTAAGGGCGGCCCTAATCATAGTTTCGATGGCCCAAAAGCTCAGTGACCGGGTGAACGTTTTGCAGAATTGTGCAGACAATCTCAGCATCCACCTCTGGAAGCATAACAATGCATAGCTGCCCTTGTAGACCTACAACTGAGTGCCAGTAGGATCCAGGATTAAATTCTGATTCCTGTGTACTTTCATAAGGTTTCGTGGATCAAAGGACTCTGTTACTGTCCAAACCAGCCAACATTGCGTTCCAGCAACAAACCTTCGATCATTAAAAAGGCACCTCATCCATCTACTAACGTTCAAAAACAAAACAAAACATGGCAGCAGGCCCACAACAACCATGGTCCCAAATTCCAGAATACCTTGGGCCAGAGACTACTGTTATGGACATTATTAGTGGTCGCCAGAAATTGTCCTACATTTGGAAGTCGCAAATGCAGAGAAAGGCAGCATGTAAGAAAGACATCATTTTGAGAAATGTGCTCTAATTCACGTACTAGTTTTGGTACCCACAAATTCAGAGATGTGCAGATAACCACTGCTTCTAAACTCCATATCTTGTGCCCATTTCGAAAATACATAGGTTTCCTTATAAAGATTGAAAAATAGGTTTTATTTTACCAAATGAATTTGTATTTCTGGTACGCAATGAAAACCCATTGTAATGTGCAGCGCAGTTATTGACTCTGGGTAGCTTGGGTTCTTGGAGAACCTACAAACCGGATGTATCACTGTAACCAGAAGGGTCCAGTGAATGTAACAATATATTGCTTTTGAAAATCTGCCATGGTTAGAAAAAGTTACAGATGAAAACGTATACAGAAACGGCTATATTTTTTCAACTCAATTTTAATATTTTATCATTTCAACTGTTACTTTCTGTAGGAAAACCTTGAATGAGCTATACAAATTTTCCTTTTCTGAATTGTCTACTTTTCAGAAATGTAGAGCTTTCAGGGATCCACCATTGGTTCCACACCCATTTCTGTCACTAACTGGAAGGAGGTTAAAAGCATAAAAAATAGAAAAAATGGGGTGTGTCCCAATAAAATACCAAAACTCTTGAAAAATCTAATTTTTAAAAATTATTTCTGCCTGTTGTTGAAAGCTGGGAAGATAGTGATTTTTGCACAGCAAGCCCTTCGGTGGTGCCATTTGCAGGGAAATAAAAATGAATTTCATTTGCAGCACTTTTGTTTCCATTTTTCTTCAAAAAAACAAAAAAAAAAACACACATTTGAGCTTTAGTTTGGCTAATTACTCAGTCCCTTCCAGGGGAATCCACAAACCAGGGGTACCTTTAGAATACCCAGGATGTTGGAAAAAATTTGCACATTTTGCACGGATAGCTTCTGTGGACAAAAACGTTATTGGAGCCTAAGCGCTAACTACCCCAAATAGCCAAAAAAGGCTTAGCAAAGGAGGGGCAAAAGGCTTAGCAGTGAAAGGGTTAATAAATTCATACAGTTGATGGCATTATTGGCAGCCATTTTTACTGCCTCACTTTCAGGTTTGAGCATTCCCAATCCTCCCAAGTTTCCAGAGGAGCCTTAATGCCCTCAATTAGACAGACTGCTTGATGACGTTCATAGCACTGTTCCTCTTTTCTAATGCATATTTAGTAAGGCTACCTGCTAGGTAAGATTAACTTTTAATTAGTAAATTATTAGAGATGATGATTTACATACCTCTCTGCTAATTCACAGGGTGTCGCTAGCTCTTGAATTGCTTTTACTCTCCTAAAATGCCAAATGCAACGGCGGGACCCGCCCTGAAAACATCCTCACTCTCCAAAAAAATTGTTCACGTCCATGGAATGTAATGGGATCACTCCACCTACACACTCGAGTCCACCATCGTCGAAGCTCAATAGAGTGAGAAGCATCGCTTTATATAGGTCGTCAAAACAATAGTGCAGTTTGCTTTGTCAACCTTGATAATTACAGGTCTTAATAGAACGTTTATGTAGCAATGCAATCTGTCGCATGACCTCTTCACATGTTGCATAAAAATGGCGTTTAATCGATTGACACTGGCTTGTCGATTGTAGTGGAGCCTGTTAAGACCCGCACAAAACTCACTTTTCATGTGTGGCCCCCCTACTTCAAAGAAATGTTGTAAAAGATCGAGGGATGGTACGCTATCGTGAATAAATTAAAGCTGCTAGACTAGAGGTGGACATGGCAAGAGCATTCCAGGGAAGGGCCGAGCCAGGGGTGCGGCATGAATCCGAGAGTCAAAACACCAGACGAGCCCGCAAATGAAGTGTTATGTGAAGTCCGATTTTTTAATATATTTTTTTAAGTCCGAGAAATGACGGAAGTTGTGTGAAAGCGATGTACCAGTAAGGCAAATAGGCCGCTGCATAGCATAACATACACAGCAGCAATATAACATAGCCAAAAGCTACATATGAGTCAACACACAACATAAGACAAAGGCTACATAAAATCATTTGGACAGTACAGACGCAACGGTCAGCAGCAAAGTAATATAACATAAGCGGTAGATACATGTTAGATAACAGCGTAATTTATAGACAATAGCTACTTCATGTTGCAGAAATAACGTGACAAATAGATGCATAACGTACCACAGACAGGAGGAGCATACCATAACATGTACACAGGAGCAACATAACATAGCAGGTTCGCATCCTAACATAAACAACAGCTACATGTAACATATTGTAACATAACATGAAATAGCATACAGAGGCCAAGTCTCATAAAAAAAACAGCTGCGTAGGCAGTCACAATGTAATATAACAGGCAGCAGCAACGTAAGGGAGCAGCTACATAAAACATAGACGGCAGCCGAGAGGACGCTGGGGTCCACTAATCTTGCTGGTGTGTGGCGCTGCTGTGCTCCCCAAGGGGTTAGCCATCAGTGATGCAGCAGGTGCAGCGCCACCAGTGCCAGGGTTACATTTGAAGGGGCCCTCTCCACCCCACCTATAGATGATTTTACTACCGCTAGCCCATGGTATCATTGCTTAACCACCGGTGCTCTCCTACCCATGAATACGATTGACTGGGCATACCTTCGGTGTTAAATCACCAATACGCGTCATCCAACCCCCAAGTCCATCCCAGCCCCGCAACTTTAGACGGGCCATCTGGGGTTACATGCAAAAAGCCCGCAGCAGTGATTGTGCTGTTTATTATGAAAAGTTATGTCAAAGGCAGTAGGCTTGGTTTATTTACTGTGTAAAACATATGTTAAAGCCAGAAGATCCTTAAGGATAGATTGCTTTGCACTGTGTTAAAGCCTGCACTCCGGTATTGTGCTCCATGAACTCTCACAGAATACATATGTAGGGAAGGATTTCGATATTGGTTACCTCCTTTTACAAACCATAATGGTAGATTTGCACTGTAACAATTCTTTCTAGAAAGTCTTTTGAAGGCCTCATACACTTAGCTGTCTGCCAGGATAATGGTTTAAACCCCATTCAATAATGCAATTATCAAAATACATAACATTGTATCAGTATAGATACATGAAGGGTCTTTTGGACATCTCTCTTCTGGCATTGGTCTGTCTGAGTGTCATTTACATTCTTTTTCCACCCATGATAGCATCCTGCTTGGGGTAATGGTTCAGCCCACATCAGCCATTGGCTCTCTTGCCCTGTAAATGACGGCATTTTGAGCCACCTGAAAAGAAGTGCGCTTAGCGTCCAAGCAGGTTGTTCAGTCCTTCTCAGATTTATATTTTTCTAGTTCCATTTTCATTTCTCTGCTTCTTCTTTTTTTTTTTTCAGAACAGTAAAGCTCGCCAGCAATGCTGACAGACTACTTGCTTGCTGCGCATTTGATTTGCAGTGTGCTGCATTCTCCATGGCCACTTCCTCTAAACTAAGCTACAATTTTGGAATGCAGTCATTAATAGCATATCATTGTTTTACCATTCCAAGATGGGCAAAAAGTTAGTTCTACACATTATGGCTATGCTGGAACTTTAAAACAACAAAAGACCACGTACAGTACCACAGCAAGGTGGACACCTGCACCTATGTTTGGTTATGTTATCTTGCATATTGTTAGACCTGACAGCCTTAGGGTGGTCACCCCTAACTTTTTGCCTGCCTCCCTCCACTTTTTAGATACTGCTTTTCTGGTTTTTAGACTCTGCGCACTTTACCACTGCTAATCAGTGCTATAGTGCATATGCCCTCTCCCTTTAAACATGGTAACATTGGGTCTTACCCATTTGGACTATTTAATTTACTTATAAGTCCCTAGTAGAGTGCACTCTATGTGCCCAGGGCCTGTAGATTAAATGCTACTAGTGGGCCTGCAGCACTGATTGTGCCACCCACTTAAGTAGCCCATTAACCTTGTCTCAGGCCTGCCACTGCAAGGCCTGTGTGTGCAGTTTCACCTCCAGTTCAACTTGGCATTTAAAATTACTTGCAAGCCCCAAACCCCCCTTTTTCTTCATATAAGAGACCCCTAAGGTATGCCCTAGGTAACCCATAGGGCAGCTTGCTGTGTAGATGAAAATCAGGACACGTACCTGTGTAGTTTACATGTCCTGGTAGTGTAAAACTCCTAAATTCGTTTTACATTGCTGTGAGGCTTGCTCCCTTCATAGGGTAACATTGGGGTTGCCCTCATACATTGTTTGAGTGGTAGCTGCTGATCTGAAAGGAGTAGGAAGGTCATATTTAGTATGTCCAGAATGGTGATACAAAATCCTGCTGACTGGTGAAGTTGGATTTAATATTACAAATTTAGAAATGCCACTTTTAGAAAGTAAGCATTTCTCTGCACTTAAATCTTTCGGTGCCTTACAATTCACGTCTGGCTGGGATTGGTTGACAGCTCCTTGTGCATTCACTCAGACATACCCCAAACACAGGATACTCAGCCTCACTTGCATACCTCTGCATTTTGAATGGGTCTTCCTGGGCTGGGAGGGTGGAGGGCCTGCCCTCACACAAAGGACTGCCACACCCCCTACTGGGGCCCTGGCAGACAGGATTGAACTGAAAGGGGACCAGGTGCACTTCCAAGCCACTCTTTGAAGTCTCCCCTACTCTAAAGGACCACTTGGGTATATAAACAGGGCCTCTGCCCCTACCAACTCAGATACTTCCTGGAGAAGAAACGGGAACCAGAACCTGCATCCTGCCGAGAAGAACTGCCAGGCTGCCCAAAGGACTCACCTGTCTGCTTTCTGTGAAGGACTGCTGCCTTGCTGTTGCCCTGCTGCCTTGCTGCTCTCTGGCTGTGGTGAAGAGGTGCTCTCTAAGGGCTTAGATAGAGCTTGCCTACCCGAAGAGGATCCACGGCGAGCGCCGGAAATCGGTGCACAGCCGTCACTTTGTGAAAACTAAACGACCCATCGCCATGTGCGGCCTGAGAAATCAACGCACACCCCTTTGTTTCAACGCTTCTCCCCTCTACAGTTCTTTGCGGAGATTTTTCACACAAACCAGGTACTTTGTGCTTGAAAGAGACATTTGTTGCTTTTAAGAGACTAAAGACACTATCATTTTCACAGTAATATCTCAACATACTCTTATTGCATCTTAATCGTTTTGATCTGCCTTTATCCAGATAAATAGTCTATATTTTTCTAAACACTGTGTGGTGTATTTTTGTGGTGCTTTATGGTGTTATTGTATTATTTATTGCACACATACTTTACACATTGCCTTTTAAGTTAAGCCTGACTGCTTAGTGCCAAGCTACCAGAGGGTGGGCACAGGATAATTTGGATTATGTGTGACTTACCCTGACTAGAGTGAGGGTCCTTGCTTGGACAGGGGTAACCTGACTGCCAACCAAAGACCCCATTTTTAACATTGGTGGCAGCAGTGGGATAGGACTTGTATTTGTGCAGTGATATACAGTAGCTAAGTATTTCACTACCTACCCACAGTTAAAAGGTCAACTTGATTTTTTTATCTCTTTCTGCAAATTCATTTTTCCTGACACTTTTTTGACTAAAAATCCTCATTCAACATGTCTCTGGATGGGTCTCAAGCAGGAGATGAAGAATTTGATCTGGCTATGCTGGAGACCTACACTGTTAAACAGCTGAGGGCGTTCTGCAGGGATATGGGTGTACCTACCCAGAAAGCCTCCAGGAAGGAGGAATTCCAAATGGTGCTGAGGGCCTGGGCAGAAGCCCATTCAGAGGAGGATGCTGAGGAGGAGGGTCCAGAGAATGGCCCCTCAGAGGATATTTTCCCATCAGTGGATGATGATACCGCTGCAATTGTGCCCCCTGCCACACCAGGGAGGAGTGTCTCTGATCAAGGCCTGACCACAGAGGAGAGAGAGTATCAATTGCCGAAGGCAAGGTTGAAAAATGAGGCTCAACAGGAGAAAAGGAGGGCAGAGAGAGAAGCCAAACAAGCTGAGGCTGAAAGAGCAGCCAAGCAGACTGAAGCTGAGAGAGCTGGAGCTGCAACTGAGAGAGCCTTGGCAGAGAAAAAACGTTTGTTGGCTCAAGAACTGAGTCTCAAGGAGCTGGAGATCAAGGCGAGACAGTCTGAGTCCAGCAGTGATGGTGGCAGCATACATGTAGGACCTGTTGGGGAGAAAAACGGTTTGTATACCCAAGAATGTGGTGCCAAGTTTTGTGGTGGGAGATGACATTGACAAGTGGTTGGCTGCCTATGAAGTTGCACCAAGGGCCCATGGGACCTCAGAGGAGCAATGGGGGGGAGGGGGCAGCCTTGGGGTTTTATGTATCAGCAGTGGGGAGGGACACACTTCTTACACTAGCTCCACATGATAGGAATGTCTATGCACCCATGAAAGCCGCTTTACTGGCCAAGTTTGGGCTGACCTCTGAGAAATAACGTCAGTGGCTTAGGGACAGCACCAAACTTTCCACACAATCTTGGGTAGATTGTTTTGATTTCTCCAATAAGGCACTGGATGGATGGGTGCGGGGCAGCAAAGTAGATGATTACAAAGGGTTATACGACTTGATTCTGAGAGAGCATATGCTCAGTATTTCTTTTACAGAGTTGCGCCAGCACTTGGTAGATAGTAAGCTGACTGATCCCAGGAAGCTTGCTGAGGAGGTGGACATCTGGGTTAGTACCCGAGTGTCCAAGAAGGCATCTGGGGGGACACCCACAAAGGTGGTCAAAGTTCCCAACTGAAGAAAGAGGGGGGAGATAAACTTAAAGATAAGGAGTTCTCAAAAGGCCCCCAAAACAATTCCCAAGGGGTGGGGGGTGGTAACCATTCCTCTTCTAGATTTGGGATTTGACAGAAGGTTAGGGAAGTTCATCACCAAATGCTTAGAGTGTTACCAGCATGGACACTCTAAGGGCGACCCCCAGTGTTCGAAGAGAGCACAGTCCACCACTGGACAGACACCTGGGTTGGCTAGTGTAGCACTCGGAGGGGAGATAGTCCCAGTTAGCTTTGGGGGACAGACAGAGGTTTCCCTAGTGTCCCTGCGACATAGAGAGATGTTGCCTAAAGCCTACATGCCAGAAAATACTTCAAAGTATAGGCAGTGGGTCACCATTGATGGGCAAAGGGTGGAGGCTCTGCCTGACACAGGAGCCAGTATGACTACTGTCAAGAGTCAGCTGGTGTTAGCAGAGCAGATAGTCCCTAATATATTCCACCAGGTCATAGTCGCTGACAACTGTGAGAGTCATCTACCGGTGGCTCTGGTTCCCTTTGAGTGGGTGGGGGTCTCTGGTACTCTGAAAGTAGCTGTGAGTCCTGCCATGCCTGTAGATTGTCTGTTAAGCAATGATCTTAAGCATACTGCCTGGAAGGAGGTAGAGCTCAGATCCCACCTGGAGATGTTAGGTTTGCCTGAGTGGGTCTGCATGACCACACGGTCCATGGCTGCCCGGGAAGGGAGGCAAGGGCGTCTGGAGCCTGGAACACTGGCCCAGATAGCTGCAAAGAGAAAGGCAAGAGGTGCGGGAAACCTGCCTCAGATGTTCCCACGGTGGTGGACGGGGCCCCTGAGAAGGAGGAGGCCCCTGAGCCAACTGGAGAGGACATAGCTGACCTGGGCAACCTGCCTAAACTTGCTGGCTGACAAGTAGAGGGTGGGCCAACCAGGGCAGAATTCTGCAAGGCGCAGAATGAATGCCCCACCCTTGAGGGTCTGAGACGGCAGGCCACAGCCAAAGCAGCTGGTGAAGCCTCTGGCAATCACCACATCTACTGGGAGAACAATCTCCTTTACAGTGAGCCTATGGTTCCGGGCCCTGGGGAAGCACGTGTGCTGGTGGTCCCCCAGTGTTACCGGGCCTTCCTACTGGGTCTGGCTCCCGACATTCCCCTGGCAGGACATCTGGGCCAAGACAAGACCTTTGACAGGCTTGTCACCCACTTCCATTGGCCTAGAATGAGGGTAGCCTCAGATAATTTCTGCAGGGCCCGCTCCACCTGCCAGGCTAGTGGGAAGATAGGGAAAAAGCTTAAAGCCCCCCTGTTCCCACTCCCTGTCGTTGGCACCCCCTTTGAAAGGTGGGCATTGGTGTCAATGGTCCTTTAGACCCCAAAACTGCCTTGGGCAACAGTTTTATCCTGGTTTTGGTGGACCATGCCACCCGCTATCCAGAGGCAATCCCTCTGAGAACAGTGACTACACCGGTGGTGACCAGAGCCCTCCCGGGAATATTTACCCGTGTGGGATTCCCTAAGAAAGTTGTGTCTGACAGAGGCACAAACTTCATGTCTGCACACATGAAGTCCATGTGCGTTGAGTGTGGGGTGACCTACCGGTTTACCATCCCTTATCATCCTCAGTCCAATAGGCTTGTTGAGAGATTCAACAAGACCCTTAAAAGCATGATCAGTGGACTAACTAAAGCCATGAGGCGTAAGTGGGACGTCCTTTTGCCACGCCTGCTGTTTGCTTATAGGGAGGTGCCCCCGAAAGGGGTGGTGTTCAGCCCCTTTGAGCTTCTCTACGGTCACCCTGTCAGGGGACCGCTAAGCATAGTCAAGGAGGGCTGGGAGACCTCCCAAGACTCCTCCCCAGGATGTGGTCAGCTACGTGCTGGTCCTCCGCAACCAAACCCAAAGCTTTTGGAAGCAGGCCAAGAGAAACCTTGAGGCCAATCAAGAGGTGATAAAGGAGTGGTATGACCGGAAGGCCACTCTTGTTGAGTTCTCATCTGGAGACAAGGGTTGGGTAACGGAGCCAGTAGAGCCTAGGGCTCTCCAGGACTGCTGGTCTGGCCCATTTGAGATTAAGGAGTGGAGGGAGGAGGCCACTTACCTAGTGGACCTCAAGACCCTAGGCACTCCATCATAACAGACTCACACCTCACTTTGAGAGGTCTGAGATCAGTATGCTCCTGGTCACAGATGAGGGCATGGAAGAGGAGAGTGAACCTCTCCCGACCTCCTCTCTGCCGAAGAAGGTGATGGGTCAGTAGACGGTGTCATCTCCCTGACTAGATCAGAGAGGAGACTGCTATGAGTTGTTAGAGCAGTTCTCTTTCTTGTTTTCTCTTACTCCTGGACTCACCCATCTGTGTGTCCATGACATTGACACGGAAAACAGTCCCCCTGTAAAGAACAAAATTTACAGGTTGTCAGATAAGTTGAAGGCCAGCATCAAAGAGGAGGTCTCCAAGATGTTGACCCTAGGTGTTATTGAGAAGTCCAGCAGTTCCTGGGCCAGCCCTGTGGTGCTGGTACCTAAGGCTGCTGTCCCCAGTGCAGAGCCAGAACTCCGGTTCTGTGTGGACTACCGGAGTCTCAACTCAGTCACACGGACTGACGCTCACCCCAGCCCCCGAGCTGATGAGCTCGTTGACAGGCTAGGCCCTGCCAAGTTCCTGAGTACTTTTGATCTCACGTCAGGGTACTGGCAGATCACCTTGACTGAGGGGGCTAAAGAGAGATCTGCATTTTCCACACCTGATAGCCATTACCAGTTCCGGGTGATGCTCTTTGGGTTGAAAAATGCCCCTGCTACCTTCCAACGGTTGGTTAACGGGGTCCTAGCTAGCAAGGATGCCTATTGCGCAGCCTACCTAGATGACATAGCTGTCTATAGTTCCAGCTGGGAGGAACACCTGCTCCACCTCAAGGAGGTGCTTCAGGCTCTGCAACAGGCAGACCTGACCATCAAGGCTAGTAAGTGCCAGATTGGGCAGGGTTCCGTGGTGTACTTGGGACACCTAGTAGGTGGTGGCAAGGTGCAGCCACTCCAGGCCAAGATTGAAACTATCAAGGCCTGGCAACCACCTAGAACACAGACCGAAGGGAGAGCCTTCTTAGGCCTCACTGGATACTACCATAGGTTTGTCAAGGGCTATGGAACCAATGTGTCGCCCTTGAGAGAACTTACCTCCAAAAAGCACCCTAGGTTGGTGAATTGGACAGAGGCTTGTCAGAAAGCCTTTGATTATCTGAAGGAAGCCATGTGTGTTATTGAGTTTGTGTGTGTTTTATTTTAGATGTCAGAGAGTGAATGCAAGAATGAGTCAGTGGATGGATGCATGAATGCATATGGGTCTTCTCATTCATGCTGAAACTATTTGAACTCTTATAACCACCAGATCTACAGTGTACAATTAAGAAGTGGGAAGAAGCCAAGGTGGGGAACTAGGAGACTGGATCAGCAAGGAGGCAATAAATTGGGAGTCTCTCAAGGCTACGCTTCCTTCAGTTTAAACAAATAGCGTCCTATGCTTTCTGCAAATCCAACTATTATAGGAAAATCTCTTCTTCTTCAAAATAGAACCCACAAGGGAAATAGTAAAGGAAATGTTTAACCCTCAAAATGTGATAAAGGAAGATTGGCAACTGGGTAAGATGGCTAAAGGAATGTAGCAACTGCAAGGATAAAGGATTTTTACCTTATGCAAAAGCAGTGGACAAAAGACTGGCATAAATCTTACCAAGGACGAGCAGCAAGAAACACCTTCCTTTAATTGCTGGGCGCTGAAGGTGGGGGGAGGACAGCATTCACCATATGCAGATGTAATTACCAAAAACTTCATGGCTGGAATATGAACATTTCTGTTAGCTGTCCCAAGTGGAACATGGTGGGAACATGAGAACACATGGTCTGGGGCTATCTGAAATACAGGGCTTTTGGGAGAAGATCATCCTGTTTAGCAAAGACACTTTAGAAATCCTGATATCCCCAGATTCAAAATCTATACTTTTGGGCAGTTCTAGACATGTAGGTTTAATGAGCAGGATCATAAGAGTCTGGTGGTACATAGCAATTATAATAGCTAGATCATTGATTGCCATCCATTGGAAATCAAGTGAACAGCCAGACCTTCAGATGTGGGTAAACAAAGTATTAGTAGTCTATAAGAAAGAAAACCTATATGCTAAAATAATAAGGGGGGTATTTTCTCAAAACTTGAAACTGTTTAGGAATTATGAAGGATGCAAGCTACTGAGATAAAGATCTTAAATTTGACACTGATATTTTGGCTACTAAATAGATTGCATGCATCAACTGCTTGCACCACTAGTTGCATTTGGAATTTAATATGCTGGAAAATATTTTTTACTATGCACTTTATTGTAAGAATTTCACTATCCACTTTATCTCCTTAAACAATTACACACTAATTATGGATTTTAGTTGAATGGATTTTGATAAGACAAATTGTGTATCTGATGTTGTGATCAACAGATTGGTAGCTAATATTGCTTTAAGTGCAAGGGTCGGTAAAAAAAAGAACCTTGAGATACAGCTTGTTTCCTACTAAGGGTGTAGGTGCAAACAAATTGTCTTAACTTAATGAATTGGGATAGGATGATGGAACGTGTGAAGGTTTGATAAGGTATTGGAAGAAGGTAGCAGCACCTTTTAGGTTCTGTTTTAGATTTGAAAAGCTGAAATTAATTTTATTGTGCACTTTCCTCATGAAAGTACCTCTGCTCTGACTATGAAACTTAAGTGAATAAATTATGATGAGATAATTGGAACAATGGTTTCCTTGTGTTGTAACCCCCTTTTTTAGTGCATTCTCCCTTTTAATATCGATGGTAAATTATTCTGTCTGGAAACTGCCAAAATAAACATTAAATAAATGCAAATATGAGTGACCGAGTGCATGTATGATTTATTTACCATGTAAACCCACCAGTGACACATAATGCAATTTATTTCATAAACTAGACCTACTGACATTGCCAATGCATGTAAATACGTTAAAATTAAAATAAGAACGTTGACATCCGGATGAAAGTTTACAAAACTGTACAGGCCTATCTATTTTGAAGGGAACCCGGCCTTGAAAAATTGTAACCATTTACAGTAAACCGTAGAAAAACAGTCATATTAATGGATGACTTTGTAATACTTAAGTGTAGTGCAATGGAAAAGGATAGCACAGAAAGATAAATTAACAATAAAAACATGAATGTCGTCACCATGTGCCAATTACACACATTCAGCAGTCCCAGCCAAGACTGTTCAAATGCTCAGAAGAATGCACAACATTCATAATTCTTATTTTTATATAATCACATTTTATTGATTTTTAATAACCACACAACACAAGTAGAACCCGTCGCCCACCACGAGTATAACCCCTGGAATGGAGGGTTTCTTCATAAGAGTTGTCTCATCAGCTATTACCTATCATTACTAAATCCAGAGTAGGTCCACCATTTATCCAAATTTGTGGTGTGTTTACGTGGGCAGCCCCTAGCCAGCTAGATTGATTGTTCCAACGTAGAGTGCCAGTTAATTTTGGTACTCCAATCTGCAATATTGGGGGGTTGCGTTGCATTCAAAAGACTTGCAAAATCTCCCTTGGCCAGCAGTATGCCAACATTCATAATTAATAGTAGCATTCTGTTAAGCAAAATACATTATTTTGAAGCTTGTACCTGCTGTGGGGGGGAGGGCTTTGGACTCTCGGAATGCACTTTTTGTTTTCTTTAGTATTTGAAGACATACTGCGGACAGCCGCATTCATGACACAGAAGGGACAGGGCGTGCGCACTAAGGGGGGCTTGAGGATCCAAGGTGATCACAAGCTGAGCCAGATATCTGGCTCAAGTTAGGCTCAACTCTTCAGTGGCTCACCCACATCTATGCTAGTCTGTTGAATTAATTTCGTCCAGTGTGGATTCGGGAAACGTGAGTCTGATCTGCACCTTTTTTTTAAATAAAAATAAACTGTCCCGGTGAAACACCTCCTTTAGCTACATTGTATGCTGTTCCCTTTGAGTGGTATTAACTGGAGGAGAGGAAAAATAAGACATTTATTTTGTATCACTCGACTACTCTTGATAATATGATAGCCGCACAATTAATTAAAAATTCTGTATATAGTTGCTTATAATAGAGATAAAACTAGGTGGCTAACAAAGGTATCTTTCCAGTAAGAAGAGGAAAGGCGGATATGTGCACCACAGCTACTGTTCAAGACCAAACCTGAGCTGCAAAGAAAAACTGCGGATAACATTAGCAAAGTTTGAGAGTTATGTAGAATTAAAATCCAGTGTACTGGGTTGAAGAAGATATTGCAATGGGGTATAGACCATCGCATTTAAAGCTGAACATTACTTTCACTAAATAAAATATATGCACATCATAAACATATGACTGATAATGCTAACAGAGTTCTAGCTAAGAGCGTAGTGGTTGCTTCATCATCCAACATGGCCTCTTCAAGTGCACCTGTTAAGGTGGCAGGACCGGCCCTAGCACTTTTGATACTCCAAGGCAAAAATGCACCAGAGTACTCCTGCCACAGAGACACATGGGCAGAGAGAGTGAGTCAGGCAGAGAAAGAGTGAGCAAATGAGACCAAACACCCTGCAAAAACCACCACCACAACTCTTGAAGTTGATTGTATAGTATTGTATTGTATTATTTTTATAGCGCTTACCACTGGTAGTGGGGTGCTGAAGTGCTTGCCTAGATGAGTTGCACTCTACACAGAATAGGGTGTGTGGTTAGAAGGACGTTGTCTTCGTTTGGATCCTATGTGGGAAGTGTTTTATGTCATGCGTGATGACCACCGAGGTGTGGTTATCGTGTTATGGGTAGCTGTGTCTTGGATGATGAGGAGTGAGATATAGGCACTCAGGTTTCAGTATTCTGGTAGCTTTGAACAGCTCTTTAGGTCCCTTTATGGTATTTCATATTATACAGTCTTTTTAGCTGGTTACTGCACTGGATTGTCCAATCTGAAATTTTGCATATAATTGTGGTCCTGACGTGGCATGGCTGGAGGGAGAGAGAAATTAGTCTGCATTTTGATAATCATCCCATATCTGAGTGTCTTTGTGAGATATAAAGAAACAATCAGATTGTACAGGGAGTGCAGAATTATTAGGCAAATGAGTATTTTGACCACATCATCCTCTTTATGCATGTTGTCTTACTCCAAGCTGTATAGGCTCGAAAGCCTACTACCAATTAAGCATATTAGGTGATGTGCATCTCTGTAATGAGAAGGGGTGTGGTCTAATGACATCAACACCCTATATCAGGTGTGCATAATTATTAGGCAACTTCCTTTCCTTTGGCAAAATGGGTCAAAAGAAGGACTTGACAGGCTCAGAAAAGTCAAAAATAGTGAGATATCTTGCAGAGGGATGCAGCACTCTTAAAATTGCAAAGCTTCTGAAGCGTGATCATCGAACAATCAAGCGTTTCATTCAAAATAGTCAACAGGGTCGCAAGAAGCGTGTGGAAAAACCAAGGCGCAAAATAACTGCACATGAACTGAGAAAAGTCAAGCGTGCAGCTGCCACGATGCCACTTGCCACCAGTTTGGCCATATTTCAGAGCTGCAACATCACTGGAGTGCCCAAAAGCACAAGGTGTGCAATACTCAGAGACATGGCCAAGGTAAGAAAGGCTGAAAGACGACCACCACTGAACAAGACACACAAGCTGAAACGTCAAGACTGGGCTAAGAAATATCTCAAGACTGATTTTTCTAAGGTTTTATGGACTGATGAAATGAGAGTGAGTCTTGATGGGCCAGATGGATGGGCCCGTGGCTGGATTGGTAAAGGGCAGAGAGCTCCAGTCCGACTCAGACGCCAGCAAGGTGGAGGTGGAGTACTGGTTTGGGCTGGTATCATCAAAGATGAGCTTGTGGGGCCTTTTCGGGTTGAGGATGGAGTCAAGCTCAACTCCCAGTCCTACTGCCAGTTCCTGGAAGACACCTTCTTCAAGCAGTGGTACAGGAAGAAGTCTGCATCCTTCAAGAAAAACATGATTTTCATGCAGGACAATGCTCCATCACACGCGTCCAAGTACTCCACAGTGTGGCTGGCAAGAAAGGGTATAAAAGAAGGAAATCTAATGACATGGCCTCCTTGTTCACCTGATCTGAACCCCATTGAGAACCTGTGGTCCATCATCAAATGTGAGATTTACAAGGAGGGAAAACAGTACACCTCTCTGAACAGTGTCTGGGAGGCTGTGGTTGCTGCTGCACGCAATGTTGATGGTGAACGGATCAAAACACTGACAGAATCCATGGATGGCAGGCTTTTGAGTGTCCTTGCAAAGAAAGGTGGCTATATTGGTCACTGATTTGTTTTTGTTTTGTTTTTGAATGTCAGAAATGTATATTTGTGAATGTTGAGATGTTATATTGGTTTCACTGGTAATTATAAATAATTGAAATGGGTATATATTTTTTTTTGTTAAGTTGCCTAATAATTATGCACAGTAATAGTCACCTGCACACACAGATATCCCCCTAACATAGCTAAAACTAAAAACAAACTAAAAACTACTTCCAAAAATATTCAGCTTTGATATTAATGAGTTTTTTTGGGTTCATTGAGAACATGGTTGTTGTTCAATAATAAAATTAATCCTCAAAAATACAACTTGCCTAATAATTCTGCACTCCCTGTATAGAGATTTGTGACCTGTAGTGGTGGACTATATTAAAGTCCTCAAATTGTCCGGCAGTGTGTGAAAGATCTCTTCAGTTGTTCCATGCATGTTCATTTGGTGATGGCTCTTTTTTGGCTGTACAGTGCTGGTGATCGACAACCCTCAACGCTTGTGTCTCATGTGAATTTAAGAGGAAGAAGTTATAATTTGTAGCTCACTTCAGCATCGCATGGTTTTAGTATTATTTTGGGCCATAACTGTTAAATAGGAGAGCACATAACTAAATAATGTCAAGTCGCACCATAGGTCAGCCCTTCTGGCTTACCTGCAAATCAAAAGCAGTTTGCTAGTTAAGTTGTTTGCAATTTGTGGGTTGTTAGCTGAGGATTGCTCTTGAGGGTAAGAATGTTTTGGGGCTCTGCTGCCAGGATTTGAGTGATGCTGTTCTCTATGAAATGGCCATGTGTTTAACTGTTTTCAGAAGCGTATATGCTCCTGGGTACTGTTAATGCTTGCTGGTAGTGAGTTCTGGAGCTTGACAGCATGTACTGTGGGTTTAGCTTTTGTCTGCAGAGTTGCAGACAGAACAGGCAGACAAATAACTAATCAGTGTTTATATGTCAACACCACCACTGCTGAAGTGGGAAGGGGGATCATTATGCCACTGATCTGTTGTACAGTAAAGGGATAATTGAGCTTAAAACAGCCTTACACACATCAAAAGTGCACTTTTCACTGCCAGTGATTAAAAAGATAATGCTTTATTTTTTTATGAAAGAGGTAGTGTTAATTCTATGGCAACAGTGGATCAAGTCATTCAACTCTTCTGTTTACTTGAAACAGCCACATGGGTACTAGTGCATTCTTACTGAGATGAAACTGTTTCCTAAACTCAAAGGTTTAGTCCTCCCTGTAGCTCCTGCTGCCAGAGACAGATTCTATGCTTATAAAATGCCTGAGGCATTATTCACAAGTTTTGCGTGAGTACTCCTGTTTTACTCCTGGAATTCAGGAGTAAGTCAATGAGAACTCAAAGCAAATTAGTGAAGAAGCATGTCTGTTGTGTTCACAAATGCAACTGTTTTTATTTGGTTGCCACTCTGATGTTACCGTGTGCCATGTCACCCATTTTAAAACTTCTCTTTCCTTACACTCAACCTGAGGACTCTTTGAAAAGCTTTCGGAGAACTCTGTTTGAAGCATTGGATAATACTGACCCAAAAACCCACAAGAAGGCCTTACATTTACAGTCTTTTGCAGGGTGGCTCAGGACTAGCCACAATGAGACTTAGGCTTGTCAAATGATTGTGTTTGCATCTCTTCACCATAAAAAGATATATTAGGAAATGAATACTCCTTCTTTGGATTTTTGGATTTTTAATTACAATTCCAGACTAATTGAGGGTTCTTGTAGAAATAAAGTTTATAATGGTAATTAATAAATACCCTGTTCATCCCTTTCCACCTCTGGTTATAATTTATCATTACTGTTTGTTTTTGGATGCAGCTTCTGAATTCCACATGTATAGCTTACCTTTATATTGGTGCTTTACCTCAATATGTTGTCTATTAACTGTTCATACCTCGCTGGCCTTCCTCAGGACATTAGCAGCCAAAACACTGACCTTTCCAACAGTCTCTGGGGAAAATGGAACACATACACAGAGGACTGTGAAACAAAACCATTATATACTGTTATATACTATACAATGTGTCACACCTAATGCAGCATAGCAACCTTAAGTGCCTTGCAATATATCAAACTATGAGGGTCATTATGAGTTCAGCGGGCAGTTTTTACCATCCGCCAAACTTCCGACGGGGAGTTTGCCTCCACACAGGTTACCTCCCTGGTGGCCCCATTAAGATTATTCCGCTAGGTCAGCGGACGGAAACCTGAGTTTCCGCCCGCTGGCCTAGCGGGGAAACAGGCTACAGCATTGTTTCCGGCTCATAATCGAGCCGGCAGCAATGCTATAGTCTGCAAGGTGCACCAGCTTCCTCGCAATGTTCACTGTCTGCAGTACTGGCCAAGGGGATCCCTGCACTGCCCGCAGGGACCCCCTTGAGGGCCCCCCTGCACCTGTTCCCTGCCAGCATTTTCATGGCAGTGGTACCGCTATGAAACCGCTGGTACAAAAGGGGCCTGGTGGATTAGGACTGCCACCACCTCCAGACCGCCGGGATCTCCGATCCTTGCAGAGCTGGCGGTCCAACAGCCAGGATTGTCTAGTGACCACTAGACTTGTAATGAACCCTTATGTCATGGTTTAATTATTTGAATGACTTTGTTAGCTCTTGTAGTCTGTTTTGAACCTTGTAATATAACAACACTTTTCAACTAGAACTCCGTCAGATGTGTGTGTGTATGTATGTATGTATGTATGTATATATATAAGGCTCATAGAATTTGCAGCAAGAGTTACCTTTAAAGACAATGGACTGCTTAAACTCACTTACTGATTACTTTTGTAAAATTGAGATAACATTAAATATATACTGCTTTGCATACATCACATTCCGCAAATCCCTCTCAAATTATTTTTGTTTTAAAGAACATTTCCTATTGTTTGCTACATCTGTTCACTGGGGTATTTTACAGGTGTCATATATTAACAGCACACAAACAGTATACATATAACTTGTCGTGGAAGCTGCTGGATACATATAAGGCCCTAGGGAGCTGGAACGGTCTGTGTGTTGCCTAATGAATGGAGGAGGATCCCAGACCGAGCCGTGGATAAGGAACATTTTCACAGCATCTTATTAGTTAATTATTTGTTGGGCCAGTGTGTGAGGACGGAAGGCTCGGGGAGCCCTCCCCTTTCTCGATTGCTGAGAAGTTTAGATTATGAATATTGGTTCTCTCTTTTCTCAGAAATTGAATTGTCTTTGAGATAATTTGAGTCGTATTCCTACTTTCTGTGAAGAAGTCTTGTCCAGAATGAACCCTAGTAAGCCTTGTGAGTTAGAGGAAATAAAATGAAGATAATGAAATGCTGTTTATCCCCGCCTATGAATCCAGTATTACGGGTTAACCTTCTGGATGATTATCTGTAGACAAACAGTAGAAAGGTCGGTGGCAGGTGGCATGTGGCATGTCCCGTACCTGGCGGAGAGCGGCCGGCATTGATTCTACCGCCGGTACAAACTGACACTTGTTTACACACCAGGTGGGGATACCCCTAGATTCTACTTTCCTTTTAAATACTTCATCCTAATTTCTCAATACAGTTACAAAGGGCATGTAACAATGCAGCAATAGCCAACATCGAACACAGCCGTTCGTAAAGTCTAAAAGTATAAGTAATCTGTATTCTTTTTTTAAAGAGTCACAACGTGGATAAGATTGGAGGGGGAGGACAAACCATGAAAAGCAAATCCAGTAGGTCTGATTTCAAAATGCTGATGATTGTAAACACAGGTATTTTCCAATGCTGTTAGCGTGTGCTCCACACACAGATTATGTTTGGCACAGTAAAGTGAGGTCTAATGGTTCTGCCAATTCTGTGAAAAACTAGCAAAAACTGTTGTTTTCTGGCTATGAAATCCATGTAGGTGATAAAATATTGAATGTGTCAGTGTAATGATTGAGTGAACTTCTCAGATGTAAAATATTCCCTCATACATTCCAAAGGAAGAAGTATTGCATAGGAGGTGAATTGATTCAACAAGCTGCTAATAGCGTGAGTTTAGAGACGGGGCCGGATGGGAACCTCTAGACGTAGAGAGGGCTCTGGACGACGGAGCTATAGCCCACTTTACGTATGTTTTAATTAGTTGGTAACAAGTCACCAGACAGCTGAGCTGTCAAGCCAGACCGAAAATTGCTTCATAATTATAACAACCTGTTAAAGGTTAACTTATAACATATTTAGCCAGTTTGTCTTGCCTTCTAATACATGATTTTCACACATTTTGCTTGCACAATCAAACTGAAATAGAGTTTTCCTTAATCAGTGTTAAACTAGATTACATTACTATAAAAATATGTTTCTCGGCAATTGTTAGTATACAAAAAAGACACTTTTGTGAAATAGAAAATCCAAAAATATTGTTTTTAATGTGAAATAACATGCTTTTAAAAACTGATCTATCTCATTTTGACACAGTCCAGAGCTTTGACGTAGCAGCCAACTTGAGATATATATGGGTGTTAAGGTTCCCCTTGCTTTACTATCACATGCCCCCGTTATGGTGTTTACTTTTACTTGCTTCTCTCTCTCTGGTCAGTTTTTCTAGTGCATATAGTTTACCCACTTCCCAATGAATAGATCACCCAGCTAGAAGATATGGCTTGGGTAATAGAGTGAAGAAACCTTCCTTGAGACCACTGTGGGTCACTTGTACGTGAACGCACCGCAGTGACTTTCATCGGCCACAGCTTCTGTGCTCCTTTGAGCGAAGGTTAATGAATTATATGGGTTAAGAAAGGATTTGCGTTTTCGGTAGGGGCGGAGGGGGGCATACATGTAAATATTATATGCAAGTCCGGTGTAGTAACTAGCAATGTGTTTGTTTCTTGTTTGTTTATTCTTTTGTTACTTTTCTCTTTTAGCTTTTGCCCTCGAGCTTAAACATCCTGCTGTGCTGGATGTGTAACTCATGCACGTGTTCCTGGAAGCGGCGTAGCCAGGATTCCAAAGATGACACTTTAATCATTTGGAGTCTGGTCTGCGTTAGTTTGACACATTCATAGGCTAGAAGTAAGGGTGAGGGATGGAGGTGACTGCAGCACCCCCTAAATAACCAAGCAGAAGTTCAGAAGTTGAATGAGCAATAAAGATACCTTTATTTTTTATTTTTTACTTATCACATTTGCTTTTCGTTCAAAGATGGAGGTCAAATGTCAGGCTACATCTTCTGACAAATTGCTGCTTTTATTTTTTTTTATTGTATTTTTTTTAAGGGACGTTGGTATTTACTTTTCTTTCTCTGACTGCAGTGAGGAAATTTAGCAAAGTAAACTATCTGACAATCTTTCTGTGTAAGGGAGTGTGAAAATCTATACCTATTTCATTTTATATCATTTTAACTCAACAGCTAAAAAGATCACAAACTAAGCTTTTTGTAATTATGAAGTGTGATGGAAACAAAGATTTTATTAGTGGCAAAACAAATCCATACACTTGGTGAAGCACAAATGAAGTATTGGCTGAAACCAAATTTCCACATATCGTTTGTGCACTGTATAACATTAGCAGTAAAAGTTTGTCTGTGCAAATTTAGTGGATGTCTGTAAATGATAGTGCTCTACCACACCATTCTTTAGTATCTTTGCAACCGTATGCTTCAAAATGCACTACCAGCTACATACTATACCCTCACCGCTGCTGAATGCATTTGCTTCACTTCTTGTTTGTGACATTTGGATTTTTCAGAATCCCTCCTACTTCAGTGATGTAACATTGATGGCAGCATCCATACTCTCAAAATCGTTTTAGCACTACTGACATTATTTCTACAGGCTTGGTGTCTCGGAATTCATTGCTGAAATGTACCCAACACAGCTTCAAATTTCACTGTAATCTTATCCTCCAAATGTTGCTGCATCAGCGCTGTCTGAGGCAGAGTCACAAATTTTTTTCCCTGGGTAGGTGGGATTTACCTTGTGTTACTCATGGCAAATTCCAAGAGTAAGCCAGGGGCTTGGAATTCAGGAGAAAGTCAGTAATAATCCTAGAGGAAGTCATAGCAAAATCTTTATAAAGTGGGCTCTCTGTCTCTACCTGTGTATCAGGACTTGAACATTTGTTTTTATTGGTATTACTATTCTAGCTGATCCCCTCCACGCTTATTAAATGCATTATTGTCTTAAACTAGTGTTTCCAGTTCCATCAGTTCAGTACTGGAGTTGGTTACAGTTTGCAAGGTGCACTTATTTTTTTATTTTTTATTAACAACAACATACAGAGATTTGATGACATTAAATCTGAAACCAGCAAAAAAAAAAAGCAAATTGAGCAGTCCCTACGATTCATCCTATGGAGGCTGTTAGTGTAGAATAAATTAAATGTAGAAACTTGACATGTTTCAGTTTTGGTCTATAAGTAAGAGAGGAAGAACCAGTTTTGGCACAACAGTATTTCCACTGTTCAATAAAGTGCTAGTCGTATTCCACAAGCCATCGGATTGAGAGGAAGGGTACAGATTGGTGCCTCTTTCTGCATGCTTGTATAAACAAGACGCTAACCCCCTTGGATATGGCGAGTCCAGGAATGTCGTCTGAACAGTGAACCATGGCAGTGGGTTGGGAATGTATTGTTAATGGCCTTGCATGTTTGTGGAGTCTGCAATTCAAGAAAATGTTAGGCGGGGTATGATTGTCGATTTTCTTTATGGGGATGAACTTGTCATCTGGATATAGATCACTTTGTTTAAAAAGTTTTAATTTCTCTAGCTGTCTGTCCACCTTTTGGTCACGCATAGGCCTTACGTGAGGTTAGGCCCTGATCTGTAGTTTGTCCCAGGTCCATATTGTGCATTGGACAGTGTCGGTCTCAGGTGAAGGGTGTTTAGTCAAGGTTCAGATAACTCTGTTTAGGGGGTTCAGGTGTACCTTGTCTGCCTCTGTTGCCACGTGTGCTAATATGATATACGATAATACCACTATATATTGGGCATGAGTACATAAATATATTTCAAAATCAGGTTCCAAAAATCCCACTTGTTTGAAATGGAGTGTTCGTGTCCCCATTTTAACTTTAGCTGTTTATCTGGCAACGGCAGTTAAGCCATGCATGATCTGTGTCTGTGGAAGTGCCTAGTGAGGGGAGCGGAATATTGGTATATTGGTATAGATATAAACATTGGGAAGGACTGTAATTTCTGCCGTCTAATGTAAAGTGCGATCTGATCCAGCTGGCAGCCTGGTCTTGGAGGTGGAACACTGATGTAGCATACTTGGTCCAGTTAATAGAAATGCCTGAGAAGACAATCTCTTGTTTCTCAGGTATTTCCATTAACTGGGCCCAATCAGTGGTCTAGAGTGAAGGTATCCTTTTACAATACGCAAGATGTTTATATGCAAGTCCTGAACACACAGTCACACCATTTGCATATAGAGAAACTATATGTTTTCTTGCCAAAAATTCTAGATCCCACACCTATTGAAATCTAGTGGCAAGGTGCCCCATGACTATCGTGAAATGAATGGCGGACTGGGCAGCTTTGTCAGGTCTCCCTGGATATCATAATATGATCAGAGATTATAACTTTTTGGTGGTAATAAGCAGTTGGCGTGTTTCATATATTTAATAAATCCCCAGTTTCATGTATTTAATAAATCCCCAGTTTCATGTATTTAATAAATCCCCAGCTAAATCCCATACATTCTAGCCTAATGAACGGGTACCTTCACTCCAAGGAGTGAGATGCTGCACTGGCATCCAAGAAATAGGAGTATTCTGTTGACGAAGAGTTTAGCTAAAATGTACTTGTCAATGTTCATTAGCAGTAGGGGTTGATAGAAGCCTAATCTCTTTGAAGGCTTATCTGGCTTGAAGAATGTAACCATTAAGCCTTTGTGCAGTGAAGGAAGTAGGGTCCCTCTATCACCAGATTCTTTATATATGGCCTGTAAATGTGTTACAAGAAGCTAGACTTTTTATTTATAAAATTTGGACTGGGAAGCCGTCTGCCCGGGTGCCTGCCCATTTGGCATACTCTGGATAACTTAAACAGTTTCTCCAAATGAGATTGGCGCACACAGGTATTGTTGATGTGCATGATCCAGCCATGCCAGCTCTATGGTGTTGAAAAATGCGATAACATTTTATCTAGTGGAGTAGACTTCGACTAATACAGATCTGTGTGGAATTCATGCAATATCCCATGAGCCTTATGTACAACTGTCCCGTCTCCTGAGCGGATCTCAGTTATGTCCGTATTGGCCCAAGCGTACACAAGTGGCGTAGAAGATGTGCAAATGTCCTTCCTAGACTTTCATCCTCCCCATTTATTCTGACTTTGGTTTCCTATTGACAGTGTTATTACAGTCCTCCAGCTTCACACGAATCTCCACTTGTTTATCCCATGCATCACAGTATTTATTTTCCACAGTGAGAATTTTCCCTTCAAGCCTTTGTAATTGACATCTGATAGTCTTCATGGTCCCCAGTTGTTTGGCTGTATACGTTCCCAAATCACCACTTTGAAGGCCTTCCAGTGTGCCTACGCTAGCCACCAGTTTTTCATTCTTGGAGAAATAATCTTGGATTGCAGTTTTGGTCCCCTCCCTGTATACTCCATTTAACAAAGCTTTGGGGGCAGCCTTCATGAGAAGTCTTGATTCTGGGATCTAGGGATATTGACCTCCAGGAGAATCAGGGCAGAATGAGATGAGGTTCTGGGCTTGTGTTCCAATCTTGTGGTCGTAATCTGACATCTTTGCTAAGTAACCAGTAATTTATTCTAGCATAGGATGAGTAACAAGGCACATAATTGGCCTTTGTCCACTCAGCTCTTGGGTGAGATTCAGTTTGGTGAGTAGGTGTGTCTCTTGCAGAAAACCAATATCGGTGTCATGCTTGTGCAAGTAAACCAGTAACCACCGAGCCTTATGCAGTTAATTTGGTCTGTGAGTATTCCATACCATCCGTTTAACGGGGGCACACACTGGAAGTGAAATAACATAAGTTCCAGGCTGGTCTAGTGACTCTGGTAATGGGTTGTGGTAAATGCATGATGAATTTGTCTGCATTGTTGTTCATGTTTGTTGTAGTTCAGTGTAGTTGCAAAATTTTAATATACTGAATCTTTGCCCTATGACTGTCTGATAAACTCTCCCCTCCATACTCACCCAACTTGTCAGATGTACTGAACAATGCTGCCCTCTGCCCTACAAAAACTGTCAAACCATCAGTCTGAATGGAAAACACCAATATCTGAACATAAGCATGACTGTTGAAGAATTACAATAAAAAACAACTAATGGCCAGCTGGCTTAGAGAGTCGACATACTCAACAAGGAATTCCCTTGGGTGGTCAAGGAGCAGAACCCTACCCTAACAGCAAGATGAGTGGGTGATCAAGGAGCAGAGCCCTACCCCAGCAGCGATGTGAGTGGGTGGTCAAGTGGGGTAGAATGTAGCGCTATACAGAGAGCTATTTGCCCTTTAATCAGTATCGCTTAGTTGATCAGAAGAATTTATCATTTTATCTTAATTGTGGGCCGACTTATATTGTTTAAAGAACTTGGCAGTCTGTTTAGTGTCATTGAATAAATGTGGATGCTATTTAGGTTGACCTGTAGCTTGGCAGGAAAAAGGAGGGTGTACTGGGTTCCTGTTTTTTGAAGATTCGTTTTGTGCCACTGACTCAAGTCAGCCTTCAGTCACTGGGACTCTTTGGCTGTTATCCTTGGGCACAGGATAAACATGCAGCAATTCGGAGCCACAAAAGAGTTAGCCGTCTCAGATGAGCTCTGCAACCTTTCAAGAAGGGGGAAGCAGCACCATATAGTGAGCGCAGTGAAAATGTGTTCCTCTCTAGAGCTAAACACAGAATGCTGAAGATGGGCAGACAACTCACCACTTTGATGGCAGCAGTAATGCCCTTAGCCAGTGTTTGACAGGATATCCTTGGGGTGGTATTCTGCCAAACATTTTGCCTTCACACCTTCTGTTTGCTGAATTTGTTTTGTTGGCTTTAGGACTCTAGTGGTAAAGTGCACAAAGTGCTTGTGCTCTTTCCTTTAAACATGATAAAATAGGCCTACACCTAATTGGCATATTTAATTTACTTGCAAGCTCCTAGTAAATGGTACTAAAGGTACCAGGGCATGCTAATTAAATGCTACTGTCCTGCAGCACTTATTGTGTTATCCACTAAGGCAGCTTTAAAAAAAAAAATTCTCAAACCTGCCACTGCTGGCTGTTGTACAGTTGTAAACTGCCATTTTGACCTGGCAAAATAAAAATTTTGCCAGCATAGACTTTTCTTTTTAATTCATATATCATCAAGTAGGTCCAAAAGTTCAAATGGTGAAGTGCATTGTATTAAAAGAGAAGGACATGTGGATATCTGTTTTATTGTCCATGCAGGTCAGAGAAAAACTCCTAAAGTAGTTATTCACTGTTGTAAGGACTATCTCTCCCATTGAGTAACACTGGGTTACGTTCTTTCATTTAATAAGTGTTAACTTTGGAGTGGCGGCAGATAGAGGTATGCTGTTTGCATTCAAATGAATTCTAATTTGAAATCCTCCTTAATGGTAAAGTCTGTTTTTTGAGTCACAATTATACAAATTCTACTTTTATAAAGTTGGTATTTTCTTGTCCTAACTATTTGCACATTCTGCCAGTGTCCTGAATCTCATTACTGTTAATGGCTCTGCTGTTGGGATTTGTGTATTCCTCCCAAACGGTGACAAAGGGAGGTAGGTGTGGGCAGAATGGGCCATCCTTCCAGGATGGCTGGGTGCGGAGTTGTGCTAGCCCCACATTACATTTCAAAGGGGCTTGCCGCCAGCATACATAAAAGAACCTGACATTAGTCTTTTGTCACCCTAGACTTTTTGATGCCTTGACAGGGGAATAACTTTCCAGAACCAGATGTGGGGGTAGGGTAGGGAATCCTCTCACACACAGGACGGTACCAGGTATAAATATTGGACCTTTAGAGCCACTCTTTAGTACTCTCCTGTGGACACTAACAGAAGAAGAACTGCCTTGCCACCAATGGAACTGCCCTGATGCTACCAGAGGACTGCTGTACTGCGTGAGGACTGATTAGATCTCTGAGATGGAACACTGGGCCAGCTCCCTTAATCCCAGGCTAACCTGAGTGACTCCAAGGGTCCGGCTACAGAGACACAACAAACTCCAGAGACCTCCCTGCATCTGCCCAACTGACCTGCTGCACTAAAACCTGCCTGGCTCTGTAACTGAACCTGCCTGAGCCCTGCTGGCCTGTGCTGGAATGAGTTCCTGATTCCCCAAGAGGTGTCTCCTCAGGTCCTGGAACCCTGGTTGACATCAGTTGAGCGCCTTCTGTGAAGAAAGGTGAAATCCTGAAGTTTTGTGCTCTTTATGCCAGTGAACGGGCCCGTATGCGCCGAGATTCTGCTGCCCATGATGACCACTAATGAAAACCTCCGGTGAACCCGACTCTTCGTGCTATAGTGAACACCAGCGACGATCGGCAGTGAGATATACCGTCCCCGCTACAGCAACAATAGCCTGCGGTGACCGCCAACATAAAGCACCGGCAACGACCATCCGTGACAACATACTGGCGCTACAGTGACAGTCTGCACTGCCCAACCTCCTCCTCACGGCCTCCTCTACCACAAACTGAACTCTTGTGCTGGACTTTGAGACAGTAACACTTTCAGTTGGATGAACCTGGTCCCTGTACCCGATCCGTGCTCCGTTGCGGTCAGCCTGAGCATGTGACTTTCCACTGGTCTAGAACAACCAGATGACCGCAAGTGGCACTTTATGCTTTTAGGCACTATGTAGTTACTTAAAACTTCAAAATGTAATATATCCGTTTCTACAGATTGGATACAATTTACTCTATTCTATTCTGCATATGGTCTGGAAATTTATCCTGGCAAGTTTAACAGTTTCATGAATATTTTCCAGAGTAATGTTTTTCACTTTCTTTTCCATTTCTTCTGCCATACAGTTCTGCACCAGGTGCACCCGAACACACCAACAGCACTGATTTGGGAAGAAACAGTCCTGAACTGCTCAGAGGCCTCCAATTCATGGTCCGACAAAATCATCTTGGCAATTAAGCAACTAAAGGTAGAAGAGCTGTGGCAAAAGACCTTACTGCATAAATCATGTACGCAATTAATAAATAGGCAAATCAATCCGCTATTGTGGAGAAAGGATAAAGACAATTTTAGTCTATGAGCCCTCTCATGGATGATGATTAACACATACAAGGCTTCAAAAGCACAGCCATATCTGGCAGAAATATCTTTAAAATCTCTAAAACAAAAATAAAGGTGCTGCACGCCAGGTTTGGTCTTCACCACTCATTGGATGCAGTTCCAAAATGGCTCAAATCCTCAAACAGTGGAAAATTAGGGCTGCGTGCATACCATCAGGAAGACTTCCTACATCTTCTATGCATATGCCCTGCGCTGTTACCCTGGCAGAAACTGTACCTCATTTTTTTTTTTATCTCCAATGGCATTACATTTTGCTGACAAGCTATCCTATTTAGTCTCAAAGGGCTGAGACCTGAATACATGACGTGTAGCAAAATTCATATTTAAAGTGGAACACCTTTTAAAACAAGCACCAAATACCTGTGAAAGCTGATGGAGCTATTTAGCTTACGACTGAGTAATATTTTTTGTGCCGTTTACAAGATCAGCATAGATGCAGAACTTTAAGGACAGCATGGAGCTGGGGGGGGCAGCTCCAGTTATTGCCCTTGTGATGAAATACACAACCTTTTTCAAGCTGGGGACGAATAACTTATTTTGGCTTTAGAGCTTAAATCAATGAGAATTATAAATCCCAGTAGGACGTTTCTTGTTTTTCCGTTTTAGTTGATAACGCTTTTATGTTTGTTGCTGGTTGCAATGATTTTTATTAATTACGCAATAAAGTTTTAAACCGTCTATTCTATTGTGATTTTTCTTGTGTTACAATTTAACACTATGACTGTGTGCTGCATAAATACTTTACACTTTGCCTCCAATTTACTCTGACTGCTTTTTTGCCAAGATACCAGAAGGTTAGGCACAGGTTAATTTAGTGACTTTTTGTGTTTCATCCTGACATGGGTTGTTGTCTAAGTGGGGCTTCCAGCCCTCTCAACCAGTAACCCAATTTCTTACAGCCAGTCTTCAAGGTTTTTTTTCTGCCCACTATTGAACTGTCTAAACTGAACTGGTCGTATGGGGTAAATAGACAGAGCTTCTCTGTTAGTTGAAGGTTTTGCAATCCAAACTAGACATGCAACACCGTGGCTAATATGACCTGTAAAGGGATAGGTACAAGCATTACAGGGTCTTTGGGCGGGAGGTGGACAGCAAGAAAGAAGATGGCATCCTAAACCCCTATACAATGTAATGTGTCAGCTGGTAGCTACCCTTGGGGATCACCAGTCTGGTGTACCTCAACCCCATTTACTCTGCAAAGAGTTACTAAGACCTGCACCTCCCATTAATGTGAACACAAGGCATCTCTGTCATGACATAATTCTACACCCATGTATCAAGGAGGGCCAGTAGGCAAGTCATATGGAAATTGGTATAGCAGTCAATCTGTGATAAAAGGCTCATTATTTTTGGTGGATTCTGTCTCCAGAACAGTTCAGTTCTCAGACAATCAATAAACTTTATTTGGCCTGTTAAAATAAAGCGATAAAAGCACATAATAAAAACATCAATTTATAGGCATAGATCTAAAAACTTTACAGTTATCAAAAATATCTAAAAAAATATTATGAATTAAACCGCAAAATAAAATGGAAGACCTAAAAATCAAATACAGAATAATTTAAGTAGTCTCATATCTATTTCTTATATCCGGGGTACAGTTATCTAAATTTGTACAGCAACGCACAGTTCCATTCTACTTAGTTGTTACAAAAATACTAAAGTTCAGAACTCTGTTAGAAAGCAATGTGTACTCTGATTCTGTCGAACACATGCCAGGGGAATTCAGTCACAAATCCTGTGTGTGTGGTAAAACATACTGGTCGGTGGGGTTGAAACGAGGTGCGAGGCTACTAAACAAGGGACATTTGGCCCTGAGGGTAATGTACAGTTGAGCAGAATAAAACCAACGCCTCTTAAAGCATGTGGTCGCAATCTAAGCTGTGCTAATTCACAGGATTATCAGATGAATGCCAAACCAAGGGGTAATACCCGCATTTTCAAATGAAGCATCCTGCTAGCTGTAGCTTTTCAGGGCAACATATGTGTCCTGTATTAAGGAGTACGTGATTCGGAAACACATATTGAAGCATATCTGAATTCAGCACTTTTAGTTTCCATCGATGTTGTATACAATATCTTAATTAAACTAAGTAGGTGGAAGGATAACACTCCACTTGGGGAATGAACCTTAGGCTCTCTCAAGTAATCTTTTGGTACAAAACACCACCCGTGATAAAGAATGGACAGGCCCTCTTTTTAAACCCAGCTTATATTAAGTGTTTTTTTTGCACTTAGTTTATAGAGAGCGTTTATTGGCCTTGTGAATGAGGGTATTGGGCCTTTTACTGGAATTGTGAACCAGACTATAATTAAGACCGTTCTTTCTCTGTGCTTCTTACGAATATGCACAGTTGTCTCTAACACTGCGCCTCTTACAAGTATGCACAGCTATCTGTTACACTGCAGCTGATGGAGCACAGTTCTTTTTTTGGCTGTTGCATTGTGTGTGCTCAGACCATTCTCATTCAGGTATTACAGTTTTATCATTTAGGAATTACAGGTTTTATTGCACTTTAGTGGGCATGCGAAACACGATATACTAGGAATACAACGTTCAAGCCCAACACACTCCTGCAGACATCATTAAAATGGTTGATGAGGTGAAATGAGCTAACAATGAAAAATATTTCAGATGCAGAAAGCATGTCTGCATTTGACCAATATAAGCGTGGGAGGAACACTCCTTAAGGACCAGGCCTCTGACAGAAACTACCTGCACTCTAGCCAGATGGACACTTAAGTGATTAATTCACTCACAAATAATAGCTATGTGAAAACACACAGATAAAACAAAATGCAAACACCCCGTAATGTTTGTGCGTTTAGTGTACATCAGGGTTGGGTGTGCATCTTACCGTTGCCCAGGCGTCAGGAGTCTCTTCTCGTCCCTTCTACGCACGTCGTTTAAACGTTTTATCAAAAATTTTAAATGAAAAGTGTCCGTTGTAGAAATGAAGAATCTGTCGTGTAACAGTCCGATAGATTCCATTTACGCGGACTTTAGTAGCGCGCAACAGCGCTTATTAAACTACCACGAATAAGCAAACTTTATTGGCTGAGCCTTGTTTCACTTTAGAGCGAACTCATTTAACTTGTTTCATTGTTTAGGTTTGGAGCAGGTCCGTGTGTAGCCTTCATATAGGAACACGTACTTGATTAGAGGCTGTTAGGGGTGGTCGGGGGTGGGGGGAGCGGGGACGGCTGGCCTGGGAATGAAGGCCTGTGCTTTAGAAACACTTCACGCAAGGCTCCTGGAGGCCACCATACATGGGAAGGTTGCCTTTTGTCCTCGTGCTGCTAGCATTTCTTTCTGCAGGAAAGTCTGTCCATGAAACTGTTTAAACCAAGGCAGAACCGACGTTTACTGAAGTCAAGAAGTACGGAATAGCATTAACGTCATGAAGTGTAACAGCAAGAGGCCTTTGTAATCACCGCCCCACCCTAACAAGCATTGGCAAAGTCAGTAGGTCTTGCCTATGCCAGAGCTATTGGTTTTGCCAATGTGTTTTAGCCACTTTGTACACCAGAGTGGCTTCTGTGCAGCATGGCTAAAAGTTGGTGGCCCGTAGAGTGGAGTGTCATAACGTGTTGTGGAGGGGGTAGAGTGGAAGGGTGTGAAGGGGTGTTGAGTGGCATAGTCTAGTTGAGTGGTGTAGAGGGCATTACTTGGCATTCAGGGAGTTACATACAGTGGAGTAGTGGTGTAGAGTGGAGTAGGTTGTCGTAGAATGGAGTATTGCTGCAGAGAAAAGTGGTGTGGAGTAGCATAGAGGGAGTTATGTAGATTCAGAGCAGAGTGGCATAGGGTATAGTAGAGTGAAGTGGCAAAAATGGAGTAAAGTGGTTTGGAGTGTCATAGAGGGAGTTGTGTACAATGGAGTTGTGGCATAGAGTGTAGTAGAGTGCAGTGGAGTAGTATTGTAGAGTGGAGAGGCATAAAGTGGAGTAGATTGTTGTAGATTGATGTTGAGTGGAATGGAGTGGCATGGAGTAGTATGTCGTAGATTGGAATAAAGTGGTGTAGAGGGAGTTGTGTAGTGTATGAGTGGAGTAGGTTGGAGTGATGTGCAGTAAAGTGTCGTAGAGTGTTGTGGTGAAAAGAGGAGGGGCATAGATTTTTGTGGAGTGTTATAGCATATCGTAGAGTGGCGAGGAGTGCAGTAGAGTGACCTGTTTGTGGAGTAGAGTGGAGGGTTGTTAGACGTGACAGCTTTAAAGTGGTCTCCACTCCACCCCCGCAAACATTTTGCCTACCTCCTCCATTTTTTTTACCTCATTTTTTTCTGGCTTTAGGTCTCTGTGCACCACTACTAACCAGTGCTAAAGTGCTCTCTTTCCTAAACCTGGTAATATTGACATATCACCAATTGGCATATTTACGTCCCTAGTAAAGTGCACTACCTGTGCCCAGGGCTTGTAAATTAAATGCTACTTGTGGGCCTGCAGCACTGATTATGCCACCCACTTAATTAGCCCTCTAACAATGTTTCAGGCCTGACATTGCAAGAACCTATGCATGCAGTTTTACACTGCCATGTCGACCTGGCAAAATAACCCTTTTGCCAGGCCCAAACTTTCCCTTTTTATACATATGTCACCCTTAAGGTAGCCCTGGACAAACTAGAGAGCAGGGTGCAGCATATTTAAAAGGCAGAATATGTACTCCCAAAGTCGTTTTTTTACTACTGCTAGTTCGATCTCTCCCATAGGAAAACATTGGGATTATTTTATTACATTTTACAAATGCAATTCACAGTCTGGACGAGGTATGTTTTTGTGTCTCAGGAATCACAATTTAAAATCGCAACTTATTGTGAAGTCCGATTTTAAATTCTAATTTTGAAAATGCCACTTTAAACTGAAAATCTGAGCTTTTCCTAAAAAAACTGAAGGGATTGAGTTTTTTTCCAACAAACACAACACGATTACACCAGTTACTTTAACAAATTAAAAATGGTAACTTTAGTAACAAATGTGATGACAAGCTATTCATGAGAATACCTATGTTTGTTGCCTTACATAATGTTGTTTTGTGTTGCACTGTATTGTTATTCTATTGCGTTATGCAGTTTTGTTATGTCACGTCACGTCATATTTTAAATTCTATTACATTTGTATGTGCTTTATTAAAGTCTATATTATCAATTGTTACTCTACATCAACTTATATTAATGTTAAGCAGTGCTATACTATGCCGTGCAAGGTACTGTTCTGTTGAGTTATATAATTTTGCATGCATTATTCCATCTTAAGTAAATATAACGTGCCATATTATGTTTACATTATCATTTATGTCTTAGTACATCATATTACAAATAGTTTGTATAGTACACACAGGTATAATTTTTTTTTCTACATTCAGCAGACCGGCTTTGCACATATTTTAGCGCATTTCTTCTAATTTTCTGTATGGGTCTCTGTTTGGTTCAGCTCATGTAGCCTACTTCTCTTACTGCACGGCTGGGCTGAGACCCCATTGATTGTCCAAGAAAAATCTATCTTCGCCAGAGGCCACAGGTCTGCCTTATGGCTTAAAATGCAACACAGATCTATTCCATATGCCAATCTTTGTTTAATATTTCTCCCCACATAAAATCCTTTTCACTTTATGGCAACAATGGGGGGAGCGATCAATTCCCTTTTCAGTGTTCCCAGATATTGGCTCATTTGATATTACCTCCCTAATATTTACTTGAGCAAATGAGATAAATCATGAATAGCCACAGAATGCAGGAATTTGTCCTGTTCTCTATAGCACTTATAAATATACAATATAATTTGGAAGAAATAAAATAGCTTAAAATTTTCTATAAAAAGCAATTTGTGGATTTTTCAATGGAAGTATGTATTGTAATGTAGAATACACATACATTTTCCTTCTCCGTAATTGCACAGCTCCTTGTTTAGTACAATGCATACAATTTCCCCCGCCTCATCCAGAATTTTTCATGAGTTCTGTTCCAGGATGAATACAAATGTTTTCACCCCTGAATTATCTACAGTCTGATTGATTGCTGAAGGGAAGCCTGCACACTGATTGTGTTCATCCCATATTTAATATTTAATAAAACTGCTACTTTCTGCTCCTTTTCACAGTTGAAGTCTGCAAAAACAGCAGTCTGAGCTCTTTAAGATTGACCTCATTGACTAGCTGTTTTATATGGTTCTTGGGTTTTCAAGGGTTGCCATCAGAGTGAGCCTCCTCTGATTGGAACCTCTGGGTCCTTTGTTATAGGTTCTGTAGACATTTTCACTACAGTATAAAGATAATAGGACAATGTCGACAAGCTCTAAAGAATGCCCTTTTTAGGTTACAGCCTACCAGACAGCACAGCTGTCTGGTTTGCTAAAGACATCTTGGGGCTTTCAGAAAGTTGACCTAAGAATGCATTCCAATCATAGATTACCATTGGCTTTGTGGTTTGTAACTCACACTTTTTGGCTTTCCATTTGCGGGCTTTATTTGCTTAATGCTTTTCGGGTTCAGTTAGTCCCCCCCCGTTGACTAAACCATTCCACAAACTGGATTTCTGTAAACAGGCCTTTAAATTGTGTTATCTTGTCACATTTGCTTTGCGTTCAAAGACTGTCAAATGTCAGGGGCTATCTTCCAACGGCGCTTGTTTACTTTTCTTTCTCTGACGTAAATGTGAAAGGATTTTTTTGTGACAGATTTATGTGACAATTTAGCTGCATACTAGGGGTAGAAAATAGTTTTTTTTCTAGCACACAACAACATTTAAATGAATTGTGTAAGTATTTCAGAACATATAAGTAAAATGAACGCACAAATGAAGCACAGTTTTTGTTATTTCTGAAGTGTGTTGGAAACAAATAGTTTAATGTGATCAAAACTAATCAGTAAACCAGGTGATGCAATTTCCACACACTATAGTTTTATTAGTAAAACTGTATCTCTGTGCAAATATAAAGGTAATGTCAATTGAAAATATGTTGTCTGTAATGGCAGTGTGCTACCACAACCATGAATACTCCACTAAATGCCACTTCACTATACTCTGCACTACTCCACAGCACTGAACTCTACTCTGCACCACTCCACTTTACACCACTCCATGCCACTGCACTCTATCCCACTTCAGCTACGGTTCTCTACTCTACTGTGTGCCACTCCAGTTTTTGACACTCTACACCACTGCACTTTTCACCACCACAGTCTTCACCACTCCACTTTACACCACTCCATGCCACTGCACTCTATCCCACTTCAGCTACGGTTCTCTACTCTACCGTGTGCCACTCCAGTTTTTGACACTCTACACCACTGCACTTTTCACCACCACAGTCTTCACCACTGCACTCTAAACCACTCCAGTCTAGTCCACACTATCTACTCTACACAACTCTACTCTATGTCACTGTACTCTAGGCCACTGTACTCTACGCCACTGTGCAGCACTGTGCTCTTTGCCACTGCACTCTGCCAATACACTCTACGCCAGTGCACTTTACTTTGTAACATTCAGCTCTATGCCCCTGCACTCTACACCAATCTACTGTACACTACTCTAATCTACTCTGCCACTGCACTCTACACCACTTAATGCCATTACACTCTACACAACTGCAAAGTATCATGCACCACTCCACTCTACTGTGAAACAATCTATTTTATGCCATCACACTCTACTTCACCCTGCGCCACTCCGTTTTGTGCAACTGCACTCTGCCACTCTACTCTTAACCACTTCACTCTACGTCAATGCACTCTACACAGCTGCACTGACACTGCATTCTACACACTGCACACTACTCTGCATCACTGTACTCTGTGCCACTCTACTCCACACCACTGTACTCTGTTACTGTACTCTGTAACACTGCACTCTCCACCACTGAACTCTCTGCCACTCTACTCTGCACTATTAGACTCTAAGCCACTGCACTATGGCACTCCACTCTACACCACCCAAAGCTACTCTACTCTGCACCACTGCCCCCTGTTACTGAACTGTACCCTGCACTACTTCCTTATGCATCAGTGTGCTCTGCACCACTGTATGCCCCTCTACTCTGTGTCACTGCACTCTGTGCTACTCTACTCTGCACCACTGCACTCTGCTATTCACCACGCCAATCTACACCACTGCATTCTACAATGCTGCATTATATGCCGCTGAATTCAGTGCCACTGTACTCTGCAACACACTCTGCCACTTCACTCTACAAACCTCTACTCCACTCTTTGCCATTCCACGCTATGACACTCTACAGCACTCTTTTCTATGTCACTAACTTTGAGCCATACTGAACAGCAGCCATGCTGTTGAACAACATGGCTAAAACAAGTTGGCAAAGCCATTAGCTCTTGCAAACTTTGCCAATGCTTGTTAAGAGAGGTCGTTTGGCTCCGTGGACTCTAAGGTTTGCTGCTTCACTTTATTTTCAATGGACTCTACCTTGGACTTTGAACAGATTACTGAGACTGTACACTCTCGTTATCTTGCTAACGTATTTCGAGCTGGCCTGACCTTCCATGTTTCTAACTCCATTGTCTTAAGCCTGTCTTCAGATGCATTGGAATATTTCATCTTCTGCAGAAGCCTAACAAGCAAATTTCTCACTTCACCCTTCACTGCCACCTGTTTCTGCTTTCTAGAGTTTTGTTTCTAAAGTAGACGCTCCATCCTCTCCACGGTGTGTGATCTTGCATCTCTACCGCACGCCCCACCAGCTTGTCCTAACCTCTGGAATAGGTGTTTGCTCGTTTGGGTATTGTCATGGCCATCTTGTTTACCTCCGTATGCCTGGCAGTTTAGAGAAGCATTTCCTTATCTTCTCCGAGGGAATGCCATTGCTGTCGCCATCTGTCCCTTCATGGGTATCTCCCTCGTAGTTCCATCATGGTAACATTACTCTTCAGTCCCCTGCCAGGCCCCGAAAGTTAGGCCGGCATTGGGCCACTTGTAATAAGTGTGCACTCATATGCAGTTCCTTAAAGAAAACAGTTTGCCAATTGCTATATAAAACATTTACATTAGAAGACACAGAGATAAAATACTATGCACGAAACTCAAAGCGTGAAACACCATCTCACAGACTGCAAGGGATGACCAGAAGTGTGTCGTGGAACCCACCAGGAGAGATAGCGATGTGATATTCACTGTCGGCTGTGAATGCGTGGACGAACAGAAGCGGGAAGCATAATCGTGAACAGGAATAGTCCGCAGAGTCGCTTGGCATTCAGACATAATAGTGGCCTCAGCCAGCTCCCACTCTGTTTCACCCCAGATGTATTGGATACCTGTCGACAGCACTGGCACGTCACGAAGGGCAGTGCCGTCTTTAAAAGGGCAGAGGTTAAGAGGGGTTTTGAAGAAGCAATCGCCGGGTTGAAGCTATGCGTCTGGAGTGGCCAGGTCAGTAGCAGCAGCCCTCAGTCTAGGAAAGGCTCATGTTTAGATGCTGAAGGTTCGCGTTACAGAACACAAAAAGACCAAGATAATCGTGGTTATAGCAGTCAAGCAGAGATCAGACAAAGGCACTGAGCAGTGCTCCAAAATGCTACAGCTGTATACAGCCCCCGCTATGCGAGATTATTACCACGTCGCGTTCTCCCGCTTGATGCTTTCCGAGGACAACTTTTTTTGTTCTTAAGTCTGTGTGCGCCAAGGTCCCTTTGAGCACAGAAATCCAACCCTTTCAGCATCTATTTCTCTATTACTGTATGCTAACTGTACTCCCACACAACTGGTGCCGGCACCTAAGAGACTGTGTTCCTTTAGGCTATGATATTAGTGCTAGCAGGCACCTGCATCCCTTCCAGGCACTAGCAAAGGTCTCTGCTCCCGTAGACCTTTGCCAGAAGCATTGACAGGGACCTCTTCCCTTCGCCATGTAGTCCATCCCTTCCAGGTCTGCCCTGAAAGACCCTTTGAGCTACACTCACAGACACCTGCTGCATGTGTTTCCCTCTCTTACAGTGGCTTCAAGCCACTCTTAATATCCTTACCACCCACAACCCCGTTACCTGGACTGGGGTTAAGAGGTTGCTGCTGCTGTGCATGATGGGAAAAGCATTGCTATTATGTCACCCTTAAAAAAAAAAAAAGCATGACCAATCACTGTGTGGCTTTAAAATAAAGCTACTCAATGATTAGTCGTCTTTAAATCATTCTGTCGCCATGTTGCCTTGTAATCGTGGGCCTCCGGGTCAGGCCAATCTGACCCAGAAGCAATCAAGACTTTGCTCTCATGCTTTTTATTTGTGATGCTGCATGGTATTAAAGCAAGGATTGGTCGGGTCAGGGGAACCCAGCATACCATAGGAGACAATGGAGGTTGTGCTGCGTTACTCCTGGCACCCTAACAAAGTATGATTTTGAGGCCAGAAATTTGCATGTAGGGTTAGCCACAGTCCGAGACCTGTGGACCCTGACGTGTGTACTGGACTTCAGCCCTGTTGCTATTGCCAAACAAACAGGATGGGCTTTTCCTGCCCTTCTGACAAAAAGAGCAACCAGGACCCAGTCCTTTTGGACACCAACAGGGACTTTTAAAGAATGCACTCATGGCCATTCGCTGTGGAGTAGGGAGGCACCACCCGAACGCCCCAGTGGAGGAGCCACTCCTGCACTTAATATTCTTATGTCACCCTCCATGTTAGATCCTTAGTCTTGGTAAATTTAATGTCTAACTAGAGATTAATGCCTAGAAAGTCTCAATCTGTCTTTCTCCTCCCTTTTTAAAGAGAAAAGGGTACAGAATGCCTATAGATATATATTAATTGTGTGCCACCAGTAAACCTTTACTCCAAATAGGTTTGTCTCGTTTTGATTATAGCTAGTTATTAAATAACAACTTTTCTGTTTATTATTGTTTCAACCTTAATAATGTACATTGCTATCTCCACCCCTGTCTGGGAAATAAATAATTGTTTCTCCCTGTGGATGCATAATCTTCTTGTCATCGTTTGCTGTAAGATGAACCCTTATAGAACTGTACCACAGACTCCTTTTATTTAAAATTTTATTCGATATTGTGTCAAGTTTTCTTCACTTGCAGATGCAAAGTTTACAGTGTTCTTGGAATCTCTGAGTTGTCTGTTAACCCCTTTGCTTCTAGTCCCTCCCCCCCCCCCAACCCACCTCTTCCCTCCCCCAGTGCTAAGGCTTTTCTTGGCTATTTGGGGTAGTTTGTGCTTAGGCCCCCATAACTTTATGCCCACATAAGCTATCCATGCAAAATTTGCGTCCTTTTTTCCAACATCCTGGAGATTCTAAAGGTACCCAGGATTTATGGAGTCCGCTGGAGAGAACTGATAAAATAGCCAAAATACAGCTACATTTTGTGTGTTTTGGGAAAATAGGAAAAAAGTGCTGCAGAAGAAAGCATCTGTTGTTTTTCTCCCTGCAAATTGCATCAACAAATGGTTTGCAGTGCTAAAATCACCACCTTCCCAGCTTTCAGGAACAGGCAGACTTGAATCAGAAAACCACATTTTCAGCACAGTTTTGGCATTTTACTGGGGCATACCCCATTTGTCCTATTTTTGTACTTTAAACCTCCTTCCAGTTGTTGGTAGAAATGGGTGTGAAAATAATGGTGGATCCCAGAAAGCATATAATTTCTGAAAAGTAGATAAAAGTCTGAATTTAGAAAGGGCCAGGTTTTCCTATAGAAAGTTACAGATGAAATAAAAGAAATATTGAGACTGAGTTGAAAAAAACAGCCATTTCTGTCTACGTTTTCATCTGTAACTTTTTCTAACTATGGCAGATTTGCAAAAGCAATACACCCTTACGTCTGCTGGATCCTTCTGTTTTCATGGATATATAGGGCTTGCAGGCTCACCAATAACTTAAGGTACCAAGAGCCAATAACTGAGCTGCACCTTACAATGGTTTTCATTGTGTACCTGGTATAAAACAATTCATTTTTGTAAAATGTTAAGAGTGAAAAATAGGTATCAAGGAAACCTAATTATTTCCGAAATGGCACAAGGTATGGAGTTTAGAAGCAGTGGTTATTTGCACATCTCTGAATTGTGGGTACCCATACTAGCATGTGAATTTGAGGGCTTTTCTGAAAATGATTTCTTTCTTACACACTGTCTTACATTTGGAAGGCCCAAATGCAGATTAAGAGAATTAGTAAAAACACTTGTTCTCCTATTCTGTGTTTCCCCAAGTTTCTTGATAAAAATGGTACTCACTTGTGTGGGTAGGCCTAGTGCCAGCGACAGGAAAGAGCCCAAAACGCAACATAAACACATCACGTTTTTCCAATTAAAACTGACCCTTTTTTGCAATATGCCTAGCTGTGGATTTTGGGCTCTAGCTCAGCTGGCACCTAGGGAAACCGAGCAAACCTGTACATTTTTTTTAAAAGTAGCTACATAGGGAAATCCAGGATGGGGTGACTTGTGTGGCTCTCACCACATTTTCTTACCCAAAATACTTTGCAAACCTCAAAAACTGTCTAAAAAAGACATTTTCCTTACATTTCTGTGATGGAAAGTTCTGAAATCTGAGGGGAGACACAAACTTCCTTCCACCCAGCATTCCCCCAGGTCTCCCGATAAAAGTGGTACCTCACTTATGTGGGTAGGCTTAGTGCCCACGACAGGAAAGGACCCAAAACTCAATGTGGACACATCACATTTTTCCACTGTAAACGGACTTGTTTTTTGCAATGTGCTTAGCTGTGGATATTGTGCCGTAGCTCAGCCGGCACCTAGGGAAACCTAGCAAACCTGTACATTTTTGAAAACTAGACACCTAAGGGAATTGAGGATAGGGTGAATTGAATGGCTCTCACTAGGTTCTGTTACCCAGAATTCCTTGCAAACTGCAAAATTTGTCTAAAAAACACATTTCCCCACATTTCTTTGATGGAAAGTTCTGGAATCTGAGGGGAGACACAACTTTCCTACCACTCAGCATTCCCCTCGGTCTCCTGATAAAAATTATACCTCACTTGTGTGGGTGGGCCAAGTGCCTGCGACAGGGAAGAACCAAAAACGTGTATAGTTTGAGGGGGAATCAAATTGGGTACAAAAAGGCATTTTTTAAATGTGTTTAGGCTGACTCTACTGTGGGCACCCACACAAGTGAGGTATAATTTTTATTTGGAGACCGAGGGGAATGCTGGTGGTAGGAAATTTGTAGAACATTTCTGTTTTTGGAAGAATATGACAAAGAAATGCAAGGAAAATGTGTGACTTTAGTTATATTAAGGTTTGCAGGGCATTGTGGGTAAGAAAATCTGTTGGGATCCACGAGAGGCACACCATCCTGTACTTCCCTGGGTGTCTAGTTTTCAAACATGTCTTCTGTGATGTCCCAAACACTCAAATCATGAAAAAAACACCCTAATGTTTTGTTAAAAAGACCCCTCACCATCAGCTTAGTTAGTGGCATGCGTCATCACCTAGCGCAGTGGTTCCCAACCTGTGGTCCGGGAACCCCTGGGGGTCCATGAAGCCTCCTCAGGGGGTCCGCGAATGCTTAGAATATTAAATAATATTAACAGATTAGGTCCCCAGCTTTCAGTTATGACTCAGTGGTTTGTCCACGGATTCCTATAATGATTCAGTGGGGGTCTCTGGGTTCCAGTAATGATAACATGGGGGTCTACAGACGTCAAAAAGTTGGGAACCTCTGACCTAGCGTGTCAGGGGTGTGCTTCGACACCGGATTACAGCGAGCTGGATTTTTTTGTTAGTTAAATTCCCAATGGAGACCAGAAGTGCAAAAATAATTTCTTGTGGTCACCCACCAATACAGTATGTTTTTAATTGTGGTAACCTTTACCAAAGGTTAAAAACATTGATTTTCATAATTTGAGTATTTGGGACATAATTGTGGTAACCTTTACCAAAGGTTAAAAACATTGATTTTCATAATTTGAGTATTTGGGACATCACAGAAGTAAGAGACTTGGTATCATGCTTGCTTTTTGTGGTTGTTAATAGTAATTTAGGCAGGTGAGCAAAATCTTTCTTCTCACTCTTTTAATTGGTACACACACACACATACTGGTTGGATTTGGCATGAGGATGAGTGTTGGTTCAATATATAAAATTGTGTTAACAAGAGATTCCACAAAAATGAAATGCACTGTTAATAATTGAAAGGTCATAAACTGAACCAATGACTCACAGCTCGAGGGCTGTAAAGCCACGTCAAGGCAGCAACTGCATTTCTAGTCCATTCACGCCACCAGCCGTGGGCCCAGCTTATTACAGAACAGACAGCGCCATTCAAAGGCCCATCCCTTTCATACGCCCACATGATTGACATAGCAATCACACCGGCTGATGGAGTGTGTGGATTTGCTTTTGCCTATTTGTAAATAGCTACTCATACACTGCAAGCCAAATGCCAGCTCACACACACCACCAGCCAAGCACCAGCTCACACACACCACCAGCCAAGCACCAGTCCAAAGCCCACCACCAGCCAAGCGCCAGTCCATGCACACAGCTAGCCAAGCACCAGTCCATGCACATAGCCATCACATTTTTTTTCCACAGAAAAGAAAACACAAACAGGTTATACATGTCAAACTAAATACATCACACTAATGCTAACCGTGAAACTGACCAAAAAATATAAAACGATTCAGACCATGCAGTTCACTTTTATGCTCACGGTTGCTCCCACAACTCATTTGCCTGTGGTACAATCTAAAACAAGTGTGCACAGACAGCCTTGGTTTAAAAGGACACTCAAGGCAGTACATACGACTCTCCTTCCGCATGCCTCTTCGCATACAGACTCTACATCTGTAAGAGGGGCTCTGTTTTTTGGGTTGTGGGAGGAATGTGATCAGCAAAGTGGTGATATTTCAATCTAGCCACATACTCCACCACTCCAACTCTAGAGGCACTACAGCAAGGCTGCCTATCACAGACTCCTGAAACTGAACAAGTGTCATCTTTGACTCTGGAGAAGAATCCTTGAAGACAACAAAAGCATTGAAGGTTGCTTGATTAAACAAATGGATAGCCAACGTCTCATACCACATGTAAGCCTTACGAACAGCACTGTTAAGGTTCCAACCTCTGATCTACACAACCCATGTGTTAATTGTAGTCTAAAATGCGCACGAGTTGAGCGCTTCAGCAACCTGAACCCCAACAGTAACAGGTGAGTTCTTTCATCATGGCTTGTAGTCGACATGTAGACGTCCCTCCTGACTGCAAATTTCACAGCTAGCAGTTCATCACTACGCAAGGCACTCCACTGTTCTCAAGTTTTTATACAAACTAGCTATTTTGGATAACGTTTACGGTTAGAGCGGACTGTGCTACAAGCAACAGTGTCTACTTCGAACAATTCCCTGAACAGTTGCACACCAGTGTAGAAGTTATCTATGTATAAATGGTGACCTTTTTTTAAAAAGTCCTCTACCGAGTTCTCACACAATTTGCTCACTAACTCCGAAAGTGGACGGACAACAGGGGGGGCCAATAGTGGAATCCATACCAGTGGACACCTGGAAATTATAGACATGTCCTGTGCTGCTGTCAGACAGCATATCCATCTTAATTCCATAACGTGCCCTCTTAGTAGGAATGTACTTTCTAAAAACCAAACGGCCCTTGAACAGAACCAAAGACTCATCCACAGCTATTTCTTTGCCTGGAGCAAAGATCTTTGAAAATCAATCTACAAAGTGACCAAGAACAGACGTAATCTAAAAAAAAAAAAGTCAGTCACAATTGGGGTGATCTTGTGGCTACGCTGAAGCATTATCAACAAAATGCACCATCCTTAGCAGCAACAAATAGCAATCATGCCCCATTGCCATCAAGGGACTGGTAGACCAATATAAAGACCTTATCAAGCCCATCAAAAAAGTTAAACCTCAGAATTTCTTGAACTCATCCAGATTTGTGGGAGTCCACCAGGTAGCTCTAGAATGGAGCCTAAGTCTGGCACTGCTGTCCCTCAAATACTGTTGAGCATACAGATTAGTCTGCTCAACAATCTCATCCACAAATACATCGTCCATAAACAACTAAAAGAAATTTATAGGTAAAAGGTTTTCAGTATTCACTCTGCACCCTGCAACACCAGTAAAGGCAGGCAATGCCAGGTGCACCATGTTTTGGGCAACCTAGAGATCAGCTGTTCTAATGGTAAGCCTTACACCCCCAGGCTACAATCCAGACGTCTCTTGCTGCACTATCGGCACATCAGTATCCTCCTCTAAAACAGGCACGTCCTCTGCACTGAGAGTGGCTTCATCATCAGATGATTACTCTCGGACAGAAAATTCACTGCCATAATTTTGCACTTCCTCCTCTGCCTCAGACGCAGAGTCAGTCTCATAATCATGGTTAGAGGAAGATTTGAAATGCATACTAACAGCCTTGCTGTGGGGTCATCTTGAGGCTAGCCATAATCCATACTAATAAACGTAACTTGATAAATAAGTCATCAACAACCAACACTGTGTAAAATAAGTACTAAAGTGAGGCTTTATCACTAAGACCTATATACTCAAAAACGATACCACTGACTTGCCAGAGACAGCTAGACTCACCAGCACCTACTCTGCACAGACACAGCAACTACCACAATATCCCACTTAAAAGGAAAAACAAACAAAAAAATAATACACATAAGACAACACAATACACATCGTTCACAAATCCAAGGAGAATTTAAATTGCAAAAAAACATAAGCTAAATATGCTGCTATTATTACACCATTCACAAAGAAGCTCATTCATGCATGACAAAGATACTCATTTGGAGTAAACATACAAAAAAGTTGTTCTTACTAAACACTTGCAACTACGCAAACTGCAGGTCTACCACTGCCGAAACCGCAAGCAGGAGAGGCAGCAAATGAATCAAAGGCTTTGAACTAGAATAAAAAGGAGAAATAAAACTTTATGATCACCAGTGCAAATGATGCGCCTGTCCACAACCACCCCCCCCCACCAAACATTCAGAAAGTTTGCGTGGTGTCCAGTGGTTTTCTGCTCCCCTTGGCAGCAGATGGGCCTAAGGGGGAGTTGAAATTACCAAAATATTTGCCCCCTTAACGGGAGAGACCCTTCCTTAAGGTGTCGCTCCCCAACATTATAAACACACTTCAAAACAACAACAAAAACTAAATCCCTGGTATCTAGTGGGCATTCCTGCTGTGCGATTGTGTTCCCATGCATGCTGCAGGAATGCTCCAAAGAGACATCAGAGGAAAGGATGCTTCTTTGTTTTCCTCTGACCCCTTCCCCGAGGAGAAATTCACATGTTTCCCCTCTGACGCTCTGGAAGCAAGTGGCTTCCAGCATGTCCCTGGCAACTTCTCATGCTGTCGGTGCACGCTGATGTCTTCAGATGCCATGGGGGTATGGGGGTGGGTCAGGGTGGCAGCGGAAGCAATTCTGCTGCCATCCCTGCTGGGCAGGTGCTGAAGGGCAGCCCACGGGGGGAGAGCCCGCACTTCCCTCATGGGTTGGTGCTAGGATGGCTGGGAGCTGTCAGACGCACACAAGGGGTTAGATGATCATAAGCATTTTTGTGATTCTGTTTTTATGCCAATAAACTGTCTTGTTCTAGACTTCATTTTCATTGGCTTATTTGCTTGGGGTGTCGCTTATGGGTATACCCAGGGCCACTAGAATGCGATTGTGCGCCTGTGGACGTTTTCACATAACTATAGATTTGAGGTATTGGCCACATAATCCATCAGCCCTCACATCATCTGCAGATTTTAGCCAAAAAAACAGTTTCTAGATCAAATGATTCAATAGTTGCTAAGAAATGCAGCAACACGTGTTGCAGTGCAATGGAAGGCTATTTAGCAAAGCTGGACTCTCGACTTTCTGATGCTTATTGCTATTTTTGGGTGTTAAGCCAGTACTAATGAGGTACAACCGATATCCAGACAGTGTTACCAAGTTCAAAAACGATTAAATAATGAAGTAATACTATTGCAAAATGTGGCTCATTATGCTACATAATTTGCCTTCTTGTCCCATAATTTACTAAACTCTGCCACATAATTTGATCTCTCCTGCAGCTTAATTCAAGTGCCCATGGTTATACCTAACAAGAGGATGTGTTCATGGCTGTGTGTGCCCTGTGGCGTTTGAACCTACATGGCTGGCTGCACACTGAATGAGTGACAGTTTTCAAAATACTTTCCACAGTAGCCAGTCCTTGGGCGGTTACGTTGATATTCCATTAAACATCCTTTCGTATTGGCATTGTGAAGCCAGTTAATGGGAGGAGTGTAGGCCTCGTATGAGGAAATGCAAGGGACAAATAATTTAATGTACCCTCTACAGTGCCTGCAACCTTCCACACAGTTCCACGCTCTGGAACACAGAAGCAGGGAAGGTATCCTTGGTGTGGGCTTGCTGGGGAAGCAGCCTTTACAACGCGGTCTGAGCCACGTGTGCCGTTTCCACACAAGTGGAACAACGCTTGCCTAAGCCATGCATCTGTGTCCACAGCGGTCTAGCTGTGCGGATGGGCAGGAGAAGGAACAGGGGGGAATTGGGAGAGGAACCTCTGGAGGCAGTCGGGGAAGTGGGTCTGGGAGGGGGGGGTAATTTTTGGGGGTGGGACGGTTTTAAGGCTCAGGGTTGGGGTAGTTTTAAGGGCTGGGTGTTAGGGCCCAGGGTGGTGGGGAGGGCAGTTTTCAGAGGTGGGGGGGCAGGGTCTTAGGCCTCAGGGTTGAGGGGGGTTAAGGGGTAGTTTTTAAGGGCTGGTGACGGGCCTAGGGCGGGGGGCAGTTTTAGGGACTGAGGTGGGGTTGATTGCAGGGCTGGGGTTTTGGGTGTTAGGGCACGGATCGGGGGCTGCGATGTGCAATTTACTAGGCATATTTCTTTAGCAATCATTCTTTTACAATGAAATTCGTTGTAAAGGCATGCATGGTAAGGATGCGGTCGTGGTTCAGAGTGCGTTGTTTAGGCATGCATGGTTGTATCATTCAGCCAGCCTGCGGTGTTGAACTGGGTTGGCATTGGCTGGGTGACAGAAGACTCTATGCTGGTGTGTGGCGCTCACAAACAGAAGAAATGAGTGGCAGCTGCGGTGCTATGACATTCTGTCCTTGTCACTATTTGATATACCTCAGTAAAACAGACAACATCTCCATACAAGGTTGTGAAGCCCTCCTTACCAGATGCCACCCTACTCCAACTTCCTCCTGTAACTTTCTCCTCCTTTACAGACCTCCACCTAACAACTCCACTTTCCCAGATGTTTTTCTAGACACAGTCTCAAACCTTATTATACTATACTCCAATCTATGCATTCTTGGGGATCTAAACATTTGGTTTGACAAACCCAATATGCCCCATCCAAAAGCTATCACCACTGGCCTACTCGCATTGAACCTACATCAGACTGTACACAATCCCACACACGTCGCTGGTCACATCCTAGATGTCATTTTTGCTAAGCCTGAACTAGTTACTATTCATAGCATCACGCCAATCACCTGGTCAGACCACCATATGATAACTTTCCGACATACAACTCCACAAATCAACACACCCCACAACTACTTACATACATACACCTATCGACCATGGAGCAAACTCAATGTGGATCACTTAGAAACACAACTAACAGCAAACACAGATCTAGATACAATTAATTCTGTACCAAAACTTTGAGTGGCTACAGGAAGCTTTTGATGTCCTAATACCACTCAAAAAAACTAAACACAACAAAAGAAAACCAACACCTTGGAGAAACTCAGAACTTAAAAAGATAAAGCAACAAATCAGAAAGTTGCAGTGGACCTGGCTCAAAACAAACAACAGTCAAGACAAACTGCAGCTACACAAACTTAACAGGATATACAAATCATCAATCAAAAAAGCTAAAAAAAAAGATACTACTCAGACAGAATTCAAAATGCTCAATCTACAACCAAGGAATTTTATAAAATTCTCAATGAATTTCGAAAACCTACATGCATGGAAGGAAGTCATCCCACTTCTCAAGATTTCACAAACAAATTGGCAACTCACTACACAACCAAGGCAGACACATTGGACTCCTATTTAAAACAGAAGAAAACCATCAGCACCAACCCTTTTCCTAAAATACCCTTTAAGAATAAACCATCCCAACCTCTACAGTCCTTCAAACAAATATCCCAGGATGAATTTATGGATTTGGTCAAAGCAAGCAGACCTTCTGGTTGCCCCTCTGACCCTTGCCCACCACAAATCTTCAAGAACATCCTTCTATCTACTTCTGCTGCCACACCTGTAAGAAGAATCATCAACAACTCTTTAACTTCAGGGACTTTTCCTGCAGACCTGAAAAAGGCATACATACGACCTTTATTAAAGAATACAAACCTAGACCCGCAAGACCCCAACAACTACAGACCAATCACAAATGGACCTTTCCTGGGCAAATTGATAGAAAGAGCAGCTTTCGCCCAGATGTCACAATTCATTGAAGACAATTCTATACTTTCAGACTTCCAAACTGGATTCCGCCCAGGAAGAAGCACTGAATCGGCACTCATGGCAATCTGGGACGATCTTAAAAACACAGAAGACCAAAATGGAGTTGCTGCACTATTTCTCTTGGACCTCTCAGCTGCCTTTGATACGGTTGACCATGACACCCTAACTCAAAGACTCCACGAAGCCGGCATACAAGGGATTGCTCTCAACTGGATTACTTCCTATCTTCAAAAAAGATCGAATATCATCCACTCGCCCCCCTTCTCGTCCGAACCCTACCTCACAAAAGCAGGGGTCCTCCAAGGGTCAATCATCTCACCTTTGCTTTTCAACATCTACATGATATCTTTACCAGAACTGATCAATGATTTCCATCTCACATGCTACAACTATGCAGATGACACACAAATACTACTTAAATTAGGATGCCCCAAAAACATTGAAAACTCACTAATCTTCAGTTGCCTCAGAGCCGTTGATCAGTGGATGACCTGGAGCCACCTCAAACTAAATACCTCCAAAACAGAAATACTCATATGTGGTGACTGGAAAAATTATGACCCTCTGTGCGTCTGGCCTGACGATCTCAGACCACCTCCTCAATTATCTAAGGAAGTTAAAAACCTAGGAATCACCATGGATTCCAAGTTAACTATGACTGCCCAAGTAGACAGATTAGCATGCACAAGCTTCATCACCTTGAAGACTTTACGACGCATCTTCCCCCACCTCGGATTTCCACACAAGGTGCAAGCTACTATCTCGCTTGTACTATCCAAACTGGATTATGCTAATAGCCTCTACCATGGATCATCTCTATCTGTTATGAAAAAACTACAACGTATCCAGAATTCTGCAGCCAGGCTACTATTACATATAAAGCCGCAAGCCCACATCTCCCCTGCCTTGAGAGCACTACACTGGTTACCCGTTGCCAGAAGATGCACTTTCAAGCTGCTTTGTATCACCCACAAAGCTATACATGGAACAGGACCGCTTTTTATTAGAAAGAAAATTACCAAATACATCCAACAAAAAACCCTCCGCTCAAGATTGGCACCCCGCCTTAGAACACCACCATACAAGAAAAAGACTATAGGTGGTACATCTTTCTCCGTCCAAGCAGCCAAACTATGGAATTCATTACCCCCAACTATAAGAGCCACAGATAACTTTCTTGTCTTCAGAAAACTACTCAAGAGTTGGCTCTTTCCTTCATAACCACCTCATTCAAACAACTATGAACTGCATATGCCTATGTTGATAAATATTTTTTCAGATTATATGTATATTTCTATTTATTTATAGTTTCTTTACAAAATATGTATTGCTACTATGTCATAACAATAAAATACACACACACTCTTTAAACCTGTTTGACTAAGTATTTTTTACCCATGGTTCTAATTATGTATTGTATGTGCATATGTGTGTATATTCATGTATATGTGTATATGTGTGTGTATATATATATATATATATATATATATATATGTTCGATGGCATGTGTAGCTGCAGATTCACATGCTTTGCACATCCCGCCATCTAGTGTTGGGCTCGGAGTGTTACAAGTTGTTTTTCTTCGAAGAAGTCTTTTCGAGTCACGGGATCGAGGGACTCCTCCCCTTTCGGCTCCATTGCGCATGGGCGTCGACTCCATCTTAGATTGTTTTCTTTCTGCCATCGGGTTCGGACGTGTTCCTTTTCGCTCCGCGTTTCGGTTCGGAAAGTTAGTGAAAATCTCGGAAATTTCGACTGTATTGTTTACGTTCGGTATCTGGTTAGTTACAACAGATCGAGACCGAATTTTTAAGAGCTCGGGCGGCCCTTTGGGGTTTTCGATTTCCCCGGCGGGGCCTGGTCGGCCCGAGCACGTGCGTCTTAAAGGCTAATGGAACGGACCCCATTCCGCTTCTGCCCCGAATGTCACAACAAGTATCCTTATACAGATCAGCATCTGGTCTGTAATTTGTGTTTGTCTCCAGAACACAAGGAGGATACTTGTGAGGCCTGTCGAGCGTTTCGGTCCAGAAAGACCTTAAGGGACCGAAGAGCAAGAAGACTACAGATGGCATCGGTGCCGACAGGACAAAAACACATGGAGGAAGAAGAGGAAGAGTTCTCCATCGAGGATTCGGACTCGGAAGAGCCGAAAACCGTGAGTAAGACGTCGCACAAAACTCACGCAAAGACCACAAAGGCCCAGGGGACGCCACCGCCGGCAGGCCATGGCTTAACCCGAAAAATAGGTGACCGAGCATCGGCGCCGAAAAAGGGCATGCATGTGTCGAAGTCATCCGACTCCGGTCGAGATACCGGCACAGAGCAGACTCGACCCCGAGACACCGGGTCAGAGCAATCTCTGCACCGAGAGAGCGGCACCGAAGCAAGTCGGCACCGAGAGATCACTACGCCGAAGAGCAAAAAAGTGTTGTCGGAACCGAAAAAGGCAGCCGAAAAGGTTTTGGTACCGAAACATCCGGCCTCGGAACCGAAAACAAGTTCCTACACAGAGGAACAAGGCCTGTCCTCACAAATGCAAACACATAGATTTGGGCAGGAGCTAGAGACAATGGAGCCAGATTACACACAAAGAAGGCTCCACATTCAAAAGGAGACAGGGAAGATCAGTACTCTCCCTCCAATAAGAATGAAAAGGAAACTTGCCTTCCAAGAAAAAGACAAGCAGCCACAAACAAAAGTGGCAAGACAAGTAACCCCACCACCATCTCCACAACGCTCACCACAACCATCACCGGTAGCCACTCCACCAATGATGCAGTCCCCAACTCATACAGGGATGAGTCAGGATTATCCAGACGCGTAGGATCTTTATGATGCACCAGTGTCAGATAACAGTCCCGACTGTTATCCAGCTAGACCGTCACCATCTGAGGACTCTACTGCCTACACACAGGTGGTGTCAAGAGCAGCGGCGTTTCAGAATGTCAGCCTGCATGCTGAGCTAATTGAAGACGACTTTCTATTTAATACACTGTCGTCCACACACAGCCAGTACCAGAGCCTCCCCATGCTACCTGGAATGCTAAAACACTCCAAACAAGTGTTTGAAGAGCCTGTGAAAGGAAGGGCCATTACTCCAAGGGTGGAGAAAAAATATAAACCGCCACCAACAGACCCCGTGTACTTCACACAACAGTTGACACCAGACTCAGTGGTAGTAGGGGCAGCTCGCAAGAGGGCAAACTCGCACACTTCAGGAGATGCACCACCTCCAGACAAAGAGTCGTAAGTTCGACGCGGCAGGGAAAAGAGTGGCGGCACAGGCAGCAAACCAGTGGCGTTTTGCCAACTCACAGGCTTTGTTGGCCAGATATGATAGGGCTCATTGGGACGAAATGCAACACTTTATAGAACATTTGCCCAAGGAGTTCCAAAAAAGAGCACAGCAAGTAGTGGAAGAAGGACAGAGTATCTCAAACAGTCAGATACGGTCAGCAATGGATGCGGCAGACCCAGCTGCTAGGACTGTAAACACAGCAGTGACAATACGGAGACATGCATGGCTGCGTACATCAGGATTCAAGCCGGAAATACAACAAGCTGTGCTGAATATGCCATTTAATGGACAGCAGTTGTTTGGGCCGGAGGTGGACACTGCTATCGAAAAACTTAAAAAGGACACTGATACGGCCAAAGCCATGGGTGCAATCTACTCCCCACAGAGCAAAGGTACATTTCGTAAAACACAGTTTTGAGGGGGGTTTCGAGGACAAAGCATGGAACCCACAACCTCACAAACAAGGCCCACTTATCAGAGCCAATATCAGCGGGAGGTTTTCGGGGACAATATAGAGGGGGACAGTTCCCAAAAAGTAGAGGGAAGTTCCAAACTCCCAAAACTCCACAAAACAAGCAGTGACTTCAACGTCACAAATCCCCAACACATAACACCAGTGGGAGGGAGATTAACCAAGTTCTACAAACAATGGGAGGAAATAACAACAGACCCTTGGGTCCTAGCAATTATCCAGCATGGTTATTGCATAGAATTTCTAAAATTCCCTCCAAATGTCCCACCGAAAACACACAATATGTCAAAACAACACATGGATCTTCTACAACTGGAGGTCCAAGCGTTGTTACAAAAAAATGCAATAGAACTCGTCCCAATTCATCAGAGAGGAACAGGAGTTTACTCCCTGTACTTTCTCTTACCCAAAAAAGACAAAACTCTAAGACCTATATTAGATCTCAGAACATTAAATATCTACATCAAATCAGATCACTTTCACATGGTGACACTGCAGGACATAATCCCATTGCTAAAACAACAAGACTACATGACAACACTAGACCTAAAGGATGCATACTTCCATATACCAATACATCCTTCACACAGAAAGTACTTAAGGTTTGTATTCCAAGGGGTACATTACCAATTCAAAGTGTTGCCATTCGGGATAACAACTGCGCCAAGAGTTTTTACAAAATGACTGGCAGTAGTGGCTGCTCATATCAGAAGGCAGCAAATACATGTGTTCCCGTACCTAGACGATTGGTTAATCAAAACCAACACACAAGAACAGTGTTCACAACACACAAAGTAGGTCATAGAAACCCTCCACAAACTTGGTTTCTCACTCAACTACAACAAATCACACCTTCAACCGTGTCAAACACAGCAATACTTAGGGGTGACAATCAACACAACAAAAGGGATTGCCACTCCAAATCCACAAAGGGACAAGCATTTCACAATGTAATACAGGCCATGTACCCAAAACAAAAGATACAAGTGAAGATGGTGATGAAACTACTAGGCATGATGTCCTCATGCATAGCCATTGTCCCAAACGCAAGATTGCGCATGCGGCCCTTACAACAGTGCCTAGCATCACAATGGTCACAGGCACAGGGTCAACTTAGATCTAGTGTTGATAGACCGCCAAACATACACCTCGCTTCAATGGTGGAACAATATAAATTTAAACCAAGGGCGGCCTTTCCAGGACCCAGTGCCTCAATACGTAATAACGACAGATGCCTCCATGATAGGGCGGGGAGCACACCTCAATCAACACAGCATCCAAGGACAATGGGACACTCAGCAGAGACATTTTCACATAAATCACTTAGAACTACTGGCAGTATTTCTAGCGTTGAAAGCATTTCAACCTATAATAAGCCACAAACACATTCTTGTCAAAACAGACAACATGACAACGATATATTATCTGAACAAACAGGGAGGAACACACTCGATACAGTTGTGTCTCCTGGCACAGAGAATATGGCATTGGGCGATTCACAACCACATTCACCTAATAGCGCAGTTTATTCCAGGGATTCAGAATCAGTTGGCAGACAATCTCTCTCGGGATCACCAACAGATCCACGAATGGGAGATTCACCCCCAAATACTAAACACTTACTTCCAAAGATGGGGAACACCACAAATAGACCTATTTGCAACAAAAGAAAACGCAAAATGCCAAAACTTCGCATCCAGATACCCACAGGATCAGTCTCAAAGCAATGCGTTATGGATGAGTTGGTCAGGGATATTTGCATACGCTTTTCCCCCTCTCCCACTCCTTCCATACCTGGTAAACAAATTGAGTCAAAACAAACTCAAACTCATACTAATAGCACCAACTTGGGCAACGCAACCTTGGTACACAACACTACTAGACCTATCAGTAGTACCTCATGTCAAACTACCAAACAGGCCAGATCTGTTAACTCAACACAAACAACAGATCAGACACCCAAATCCAGCATCGCTGAATCTAGCAATCTGGCTCCTGAAGTCTTAGAATTCGGACATCTAGACCTCACACAGGAATGTATGGAGGTCATAAGACAAGCTAGAAAACCAACCACAAGGCATTGCTATGCAAATAAGTGGAAAAGATTTGTGTATTATTGCCATAATAAACAAATAAAACCCTTACACGCATCTGCTAAAGACATCGTCAGCTATCTACTACACTTACAAAAGTCAAAGCTAGCTTTTTCATCCATTAAAATACATCTCACCGCAATTTCAGCTTATCTACAAATTACGCACTCAACATCACTTTTTAGGATCCCAGTCATAAAAGCTTTTATGGAGGGTCTGAAAAGAATTATCCCACCAAGGACACCACCAGTTCCTTTGTGGAACCTTAACATTGTCTTAACACGGCTCATGGGTCCACCGTTTGAACCCATGCACTCATGTGAGATACAATACTTAACATGGAAAGTAGCATTTCTAATTGCCATCACATCTCTAAGAAGAGTAAGTGAGATACAAGCATTTACCATACAAGAACCCTTTATTCAGATACATAAGCATAAAGTAGTTTTACGAACAAATCCTAAGTTCTTACCAAAAGTCATATCACCGTTCCACTTGAATCAAACAGTAGAACTACCAGTGTTCTTTCCAGAACCAGATTCTGTAGCTGAAAGGGCACTACATACATTAGACATAAAAAGAGCGTTAATGTACTACATTGACAGAACAAAACAAATTCGAAAAACAAAACAATTGTTTGTTGCTTTCCAAAAACCGCATACAGGAAATCCAATATCCAAACAAGGCATTGCCAGATGGATAGTTAAATGCATTCAAACCTGTTATCTCAAAGCAAAAAGAGAACTGCCTATAACACCAAAGCACACTGAACTAGAAAGAAAGGTGCTACCATGGCCTTTCTAGGAAACATTCCAATGACTGAAATATATAAGGCAGCCACATGGTCTACGCCTCATACGTTTACCAAGCACTACTGCGTGGATGTGTTAACAACACAACAAGCCACAGTAGGAGAAGCAGTACTACGAACTTTGTTTCAAACAACTACAACTCCTATAGGCTGAACCACCGCTTTTGGGGAGATAACTGCTTACTAGTCTGTGCAAAGCATGTGTATCTGCAGCTACACATGCCATCGAACGGAAAATGTCACTTACCCAGTGTACATCTGTTCGTGGCATGAGACGCTGCAGATTCACATGCGCCCACCTGCCTCCCCGGAAGCCTGTAGCCGTTTGAAGTTGATCTTGAACATTTGTAAATTTGTAAATATATCGCTTTAACCACATTATGTACATACATATTTACTCCATTGCATGGGCACTATTACTATAATACACAACTCCTACCTCACCCTCTGCGGGGAAAACAATCTAAGATGGAGTCGACGCCCATGCGCAATGGAGCCGAAAGGGGAGGAGTCCCTCGATCTTGTGACTCGAAAAGACTTCTTCGAAGAAAAACAACTTGTAACACTCCGAGCCCAACACTAGATTGCGGGATATGCACAGCATGTGAATCTGCAGCGTCTCATGCCATGAACAGATGTACAGTGCGCCCATGCGCAATGGAGCCGAAAGGGGAGGAGTCCCTCGATCTTGTGACTCGAAAAGACTTCTTCGAAGAAAAACAACTTGTAACACTCCGAGCCCAACACTAGATTGCGGGATATGCACAGCATGTGAATCTGCAGCGTCTCATGCCATGAACAGATGTACAGTGGGTAAGTGACATTCTCCATATATATGTATGTATGTATGTGTATATGTTGTTTCTGTGCTTGGCATGTTCGTAGATCATTGCATGGCTCCTGGGTGGGTTGTTATACTTGATATCTATGAATTCCTGCTCTCATCTTCTCACACTTATCTACTTATCACTCTTATGTCATGTCTCTATCAAACTATCCTCCATTCTCACTCTGACTCATCCCAAATCCCTTCTACCACTTTCATCTCCTAAATATCTCTGCCTAAGCTCTTCCCTCCGCTTCCACATCTAACTCACCAAACCTCACTCTACTACTGTGACCTCCCACACAACCCTATCAATCATTGGCATTTATAAAGCGCGCTACTCACCCGAAGGGTCTCAAGGCGCTGGGGGGAAGGGGGTTAATTCTCGAACAACCAGGTCTTGAGCTGCCTTCTGAAGGAGAGGTGGTCCTGTGTTGAGCGGAGATGGCTGGGGAGAGAGTTCCAGGTCTTCGCTGCGAGGTAAGAAAAAGATTTGCCTCTGGCGGTGGCTTTGCGGATGCGGGGGATGGCTGCCAGGGCTTGTCCGGTCGATCGCAGGGTGCGGGTGGGTACGTAGAAGGAGACGCGGTGGTTGATGAGTCTGGGTCCTTGGTTGTGAAGGGCTTTGTGTGCGTGGGTGAGGAGTCTGAACGTGATCCTCTTGCTGACTGGGAGCCAGTGAAGCTTTTTCAGGTGTCCGGAGATGTGGTGGTGGCTCGGGACGTCCAGGATGAGGCGTGCAGCGGCGTTCTGGATTCGTTGGAGTTTCTTCTGTAGTTTGATCGTGGTGCCGGCGTAGAGGGTGTTGCCGTAGTCCAGGCGGCTGGTGACGAGGGCGTGGGTGACGGTCTTCCTTGTGTCGGTGGGGATCCAGCGGAAGATCTTGCGGAGCATGCGAAGGGTGTTGAAGCATGCCGATGTGACCGCGTTGACTTGTCTGGTCATGGAGAGGGAGGAGTCCAGGATGAAGCCCAGGTTGCGGGCGTGGTCGGTGGGTTGGGGAGTGCTGCCTAGGGCGGGGGGCCACCAGGAGTCGTCCCATGCGGTGGGAGTAGGGCCTAGGATGAGGACTTCTGTCTTGTCGGTGTTGAGTTTAAGCCGGCTGTCCGTCATCCAGTCCGCTACTTCCTTCATTCCTTTGTGTAGTCTGGTTCTAGCAGAGGAAGGGTCGTTGGTGAGGGAGAGGATGAGTTGAGTGTCGTCTGCGTAGGAGATGAGGTTGAGTCCGTGTTTGTGTGCGATGTTTGCCAGGGGCGTCATGTAGATGTTGAAGAGGGTGGGGCTGAGGGAGGATCCTTGTGGGATGCCGCAGATGACCTTGGTAGCTGTTGATCTGAAGGGGGGGAGGCGGACTCTCTGAGTTCTTCCGGTGATGAACGAGATGATCCAGTCCAAGGCCTTGCCTCGGATGCCGGCGTTGTTGAGGCGCTGTATCAGGGTGCGGGGCATACCGTGTCGAAGGCTGCGGAGAGCTCAAGGAGTATGAGGGCCACGGTCTCTCCCTTGTCGGTCAAGGAACTGATGTTGTCCGTGGCTGCGATGAGGGCGGTCTCGGTGCTGTGGTTGGCCCTGAAACCGAACTGCGAGGGGTCGAGTGATTCGTTGGTTTCGAGGAAGGTTGTCAGTTGAGTGTTGACGGTTTTCTCGATAACCTTTGCTGGGAACGGGAGGCGAGAGATGGGTCGGAAGTTCTTGAGGTCTGTGGGGTCTGCTGTCGGCTTCTTGAGGAGGGCGTTGAGTTCGGCGTGTTTCCAGCTCTCGGGGAAGGTGGCGGTGGTGAAGGATGTGTTGATGACGTCTCGGAGATGGGGGGCGATGATGTTGTCGGCTTTGTTGAAGATGTGGTGGGGGCATGGGTCGGCGGGTGATCCTGAGTGGATGGAGTTCATCGTGTGGGTGGTTTCCTCGGTGGTGATTGGGTTCCAGGCGTGGATGGTAGTGATGTGGGGGGTGGGTTCTGGTGGTGGGTTCGCGTTTGTTGTGGTGAAGCTGTTGTAGATGTCGGTGATTTTGTGGTGGAAGAAGGCTGCGAGGGAGTCGCAGAGGTCTTATGAGGGGGTGATGGTGTTGTTTTCGGCGTCGGGGTTGGAGAGTTCTCTGACGATGCCGAAAAGTTCTTTGCTGTTGTGGGAGTTGTTGTCAAGTCTGTCTTTGAAGGATGATTTTCTTGCGGCTCGGAGGAGTTGGTGGTGTTTCCGGGTGGCGTTTTTGAGGGCTGACATGTTCTTGTCGGTCTGGTCGAGGCGCCAGGTTTTCTCGAAGGTGCGGCATTGTTTTTTGGAGTCCTTGAGGGTGGAGTTAAACCAGGAGCTTCTTTTGTGGTTGGCTCCGTTCGCTCGGGTCTTCAGGGGAGCCAGGATGTTAGCGCAGTCGAAGATCCAGTTCGTGAGGTTGTTGGCTGCTTCGTTGGGGTCTGAGTTGCTGGTGGGCGGGTTCTGGGAGAGAGCTGATGTGAGTTGGTCAGCGGTGATTCGGTTCCATTGTCTTCTCTGTGGTTGTTGAGCATGGTGGTGGGTTGTGGTTTTCCTGTAGCTGAAGTGGACGCAGCTGTGGTCCGTCCAGCAGAGTTTGGTGGTGTGGTTGAAGGAGATGTGTTTGCTGGAGGAGAAGATGGGGTCGAACGTGTGTCCGGCGTAGTGGGTGGGGGTGTTGACCAGTTGTTTGAGTCCGAGGTTGGAGAGGTTGTCCAGTAGGGTGGTGGTGGTGTTGTTGTCGTTGTAGTTCTCCAGGTGGAAGTTGAGGTCTCCTAAGAGGATGTAGTCGGCGGAGGGGAGGGCGAGTGTGCTGACGAAGTCTGCGATGGCTTCGCTGAATTTGGTGCGTGGTCCGGGGGGTCTGTAGATGAGGGTTCCTCTGAGGGTGGTTTTGGGGTCGCTGTGGATTTGGAAGTGGAGGTGTTCAGCGTCGGAGAGTGTGTGGTCGGCGTTGGTTGTGATGCGGATGGAGCTCTTGTGGACGATGGCGATGCCGCCTCCGGTGCGGTTGGTGCGGTCTTTCCTGATGATTTTGTATCCGTCAGGGATGGCTATGGCGATGTCGGGTGCCGAGGAGGGGTTCATCCAGGTCTCAGTGAGGAAGGAGATGTCCGGGGCTGTTGAGTCGATGAGGTTCCACAGCTCGATGGCGTGTCTGTGGACGGATCGCGTGTTGATCAGAATGCATTTGAGGTTGTGTCTGGGGGTGTTGTTCTTGTGGGGTGCGTTGGGGGTCCGTAGGCAGGTGAATCGGCAGTTGCGGCAGGTAAAAGGACCGTGGGTGCGTCTCGGGGTGGTGCGGCAGCAGCCCGGCGCTCTGCCGGGGTTGAGTTTGGTCAGGGCGGCGGTGTCGTAGGTCAGGCGTGGGAGGTAGGGGTTGCGGGGGCCCGTGGTCGTGGCACTGGGCGCGGTCCAGGCGCGGACGGGCGCAGACGGGCTTGCACGGTCTCGCAGCGGCCGCCATATATCCTCCTGCATTTATCTCACCCTGCTACTATGCTCTCCCTAACCCTTCCACATACTCTTCCCCCTCCACCCCCCTTATTCATCCCAAGCCTTTGGGTTGAGTAAATGAAGGATATACTCCCAATTAACATTTCTTGATTTCTTTCCTCCTCCACCCCTCCATTACTCCAGTCAATCTAACTAACAAACTCTCATATCCGCGGCTCAAATTAACTCATAATAATACTAAAACTGTACTCATTATTTAATGATACTAATCCATCACTAATTCTTGTTGGGTTCCAGAGTAGCGTGCTACTCATCGAAAAGCGCTTTGACGCCTCGTCAGGGGTAGTAAGCGCTATATAAATACGATTACAATACAATACAATATAAATCCCTTTTATCAAGTGATAGTGAAACACTACCGTTAACCTTGAGAGAGATACCAGCGTTCGTTCGTCACATCTCAGAGAATGTGGAAAAATGTAATCCTTTCAACGAAGGTATTCGAGTACTCAATGTGTATGTTATTTTCAATAAATGGAGCTCTTTTCACGCATGTTAGGCTCCTGGGTGAAGATATTGTTTATCATGACACGCCTATCAAGTGCTGCGCCCTGTTCTAAAACTGAATTCCGGTGAATTGCTTCATATCCCAAGAGTTTTATTGCTGCAGCACTAAAGCGCTGGAAAAAAAAACCCATACTGTTACTTCAGCCAAACGCGAGCGACGGAAGGACGAAGTGTAACAGGTTTTACGTTTATCGAGTTAAGATTTTAAGCGTCGAAGCATTACTTTATCTTGGGTCCTGAACAGAGAATCGCCGGGTAGGAGTCGAATTGTGTATAGATCTCCAGGTTGGTCCCAGCAGCTCTGGCGGGGCCCAAAGAGCAGGGAGACTAGAGCGGCCTTACTCGAGACACACACCCATTGACCTTTCGCTTTCTCAGTATTTAGGAGGGGTAGATCTTAGTTGGGGGAACCCCTCGCGTTAAAGAACTGTGCGCACTTTGCTGGCTGTGGAATACGCCGTCACCCAGCGAGGCTTTACAGCAGTCAGTTGTTCATGAAAGCAAATGTTTGCCATCTGTAATCAGATGCTTTGTATAATAACAACACGAGTTTGTGTGCTGTTCTGTCTGCATTGAACCGGATTTTTCAGCATGCAGGTATGTCAGCTGTGCGGCCAGACTGCAGTCCAACGCTGCTCTGGTCTTTTTTTTTCTTTTTTAGAAGCTCGAGTTATTCTGCGGCTCTTAGTTTGATTTTAGTTCATACACATCCCAGCGTACACTTTGTTGATTAACGTGCACGGCTGGCTGAACATGTCACTCCGTGAACAGGGCAACGTGACGTTGTGTTTTTCAACTTCTCAGGTTAGTGTGGCAGTGATGGGCAGTGCAGATGGGTGTGTCACTGTGAAATGAGGCGGCAAGTGCCGGTGTTGTGGGACTACAGAGCCGCGTGTGCACAGTGCATTGCCATCTGTCAGGCGCGGCTGTGGTATTCAGCCTAGACCGGGCCAGCTGATCCTGTCAGTGCTATCACCGCATAAACACAGGTCACAATGCACAGCCGACGCAGGGTTCTTAGTCGTGCGCGACGCGATCGACGTCACTCACGTTTATGAACCTTTTGTATAATGTGTCCTTAATCGACCAAAACACTTACCTGCATCGCTCGACCAGAGGATGTGAAATTATTTTTGCTGTGTATAACATTCCAATACTTTTTGTGTGGAAATATTTACCTGGGCGCTCCCTACTCTGCCCTTGTGTGTTGGGATCCAGTCGCCTCTAGGCGGCAGTGTGCTGCCCAGCTACAGTTCCTCGTCCTGCCACTAGGGGCATTGTCATTGCAGGAAGTCCAGGGTGACATCACAGTTTGACTAAAACCGGGAGCCTCTCTTTCAGGGAGACACTATGGCCAAGATCCCCACTGGGCCGAGGAGAAAATTACCTACCGTCGTGGATGAGAACCAGTATTTTGTGGTAAATCTGAGCAGTACCGCTCCTTGAATAAGGAAGTTTATAATCGGCAGGTCTAGGTTTGAATCGGCAGCTTCAGGGCAGTTAACCTCCCCATGACCCGAGTGGGCTGGCTGGGAAGATTACTGCAAGAATCTTGGATCTAGTCACTTTATAAATCTGCACTTTACCGTATAAACTGCTCCTCAGTCCGTGTAGCTGACGTTTGCATTACTTTAGTGTTTTTGAATTTCATAAATTATACATTCAAATTAACCCGCCTGGATCTGTAAGGGTTATGGACGTTCCCCGCGGTGTATTGATTTTAGTGCTTGGCTGTGTGAATCTCAGGCCCAGTTCATACATAAAAATGGGCGGAAATGCTAATCAAAACACTACACTGATTCAAATATACTTTGTTAAACCGTGTACTGTTTAACCGTGTATTCCAAAGCTGCAAACTGTAGACACACCGTGATGACTACAGACCAACATTTTGACGCCCAAGAAGCTCCCTTTGTCGTTCGTGCTCTGTTCAGGAAGTTGATCAGTTTCACTTACAACACACAGTTGTGTGGTTATTACCTAAGTAAATCATTCACGAGGTTTAGACTGTTTAGAGTTACAGTCTAACCAGCGAACAGCCAAGAGCATGAATCATCTTGAACATTTTTAAAGCATTACAGGCCTTATAAAAAGTGCCTTCACATTTTAATGTCATGTTCATTGATGGCAGTTTAGCACATTTACAAACAACAAAATGTGTCCTTGATAAAGTCTTTTGTTTGTGTGAAATTAAAAGATTTAGAAAAGTTCCAGAAACGAGCATTTCAAACTCTTCTCATCTTAACTTGATGAAATCTATTGTGTTTGAGCTTTTAGTTATTACCCACTTACTCATTTTAAGCTTGTTCACTGGTGGCAACCTCATATTTTTTAGGGTCGAGTGCACTGCACAAGCACTCTGGCCTGTTGTAATCTCTCTGTGGGCTTTTAACCACGCGAACTCTTGCTAATCATTCTTTTTTGTGCGTGTCTTAAATGCTTAATTTTTATTGGTGCATTTTGTGAAATGTCCCTCCTTTGTGTACTGATTTCCCTCCCCAGGCTTTTTAAATAAGTGAAAATTTTTGTTGGCCATCACACTACGTCACGCCTACTCCTGTTACAGCGTGTGATGACCCCTCCACCAGTTTCGGTTTGCTTTTCATCCCAGCCACGATTTACGCAGGGAGCCAGTAACTCTCATGCTTATGGCGACGGTGGTGCTTTGAATCTGCTTGCTTCTGTCAACTGTTTTACTCTTCATTTTCGATTTATGTAGCAAGAAAAGTCCAGTTAGGAATTTACAACGCTAATAGCTCTAAATCGAAAAAACGTGAGACCCATTACATTGCACATAATTGTTTTATTGTAGGTCTGCCTAACTTTAACTCCCCCGAAGTCCTGGGCTGCTGCACGTTGTACTGAACTTGATATGGAAAGAGAGCCACTGCATGCAATCAGGGAAAATTATGCTTGGCACTTATAGCTCTTGAACCTGCCAGCTAGTGAGATGGTGATAAACCTCAGAACATTGTGGGATGGGCCCCCAGACTGGACAAGTATGTGGGGTCCAGAAAATGGTACTAATGCGCCAGGTAAAATTCAGTAACTTGTCTGGACCTGCATTGAAGTTTTTGAGCTTGCGCTGTATGTGAACAAGTCTAAAATAAGAGAACTAGTTATGTACTGGGCTAAGAATTGAAAATATAATAGCAGTGTGAGGTGGAGCCTCAGATTGGACATAAGGTACAGTGTCTCAATAGAGAGAGAGAGAGAGCGCATTGCAGGGCTAAGGAAGTAAGGAATTCAGTATTATAAGACACTGCCAGGCCGTTCTGGATCTCTCACCATACATCACGCTCCAGGCCTGAGTGAGGGAAGTACTCACTGGTATTTCATCGTAGCTCTGACATGGCTTTGAGAGAAGGCTCAAGGTTTGTGCTGTGCTTGTGCTGTGCTTGTGCTGTGCACCACCTGTGGGAGAGAGACTGCTGTTCACTGTGGAAGCAGAAGGTATTCGTTATTATCCCTTCCTCTCTTGATCGTCCAAACCTTGTGATTTTGGATAATCTATTTCGACAGATACGTTTTCAGTTCACCAATTTTGACGACTACTGTAAACATTTCGAGCCCCACTGAAACTCACAACCAAGAAGGATGCCTGCATGTGACTTGTGATCTGTATGGAAGTGATCTCGGGGAATTAGTTTTGCTCTTGGTGTGGAAGAGGTTAAGGTTACAGAGTAGGCCGTTCCTTTCTTTCTAATGCTGCCCTAACCGTTGTTTGTGAATCCATCCTTCATAATGGCACATGTTGTAGTTTTGATGATAAATGTGGGGCGTGCACGGGGCGCACACCTTAAGTATTGGGAGTCCGAGGAAGAGTCTTGGTCGGTGTTGACATCAAGGACGTTTTGCATTGATTCAGTGGCAACTTATATTCGTTAGAAGTAATAGGATTGTTGTGTCGACTCTGGTGGGGTAAGATTTAGTGCTCCTCTAACTCAACCTCTCGCCTTTATGAATGAGATTACAAACCAAACACATGGTCCGTACCTCCACGGCTGCTCTTTATATGTACTGGGCTATGCCACATGTACTGTTTTTACATGACTAGACTTTAGATTTACATACATATACTCTCTGGAAGTGAGTTGTGTTTTCACAAACTGCATAAACGCAAGCCCTTTTAAGATTTGGCTTTTATTTATAATCTGTTAATTCAAATAAAATAATAGTTTTTGTTATTTAATCCACGTGTATTCGTCGTTGTTTGGAGTTTACAGTGGGATTTCTGCTTAAGCGGAGCAATCTAGTTTCAATTCAGGTGAGCAAAAAACATTTACATAATAGGGTTTTTATGCTTTATTTATGCTTGCTGTAGTCATCTCCGCATATGTTTTGTGCGTAGGAATTCCTACTATGCCTAATGCATTTTCTTTTGTATTGTCTTATTTTGTGTTTACATTGGTTTGGTACTTTTTATCTTCCAGCAGTTTACTCAAAATTTATATGTTAAAAGGCAAAATCATTTTGTAATTTGATAGCGAAACAATTGCATCAGGACTAGGTAAAACATCAAAGGGAAATTTGAAAACAGAAATGAAAAGCAAAGGTATAGTGCAATCTCACACGTGTTGTGCCATTCCTACAATTATTCTTAGAAGTAGCTCTTCTGTAGGTATAAACTTGTATCGGGCTAACTATGCACCAACTTTTCAAATTCGCTATAAAATGTCTGGGCGCTTCAGTCAAGTGCTGAACTGGTCTCATTTGTTGAAAGACTCCGCTAAACAGAAATTACTGGTATCCTATTGAACTCTCAGATAGTGGTAATAATTGCGGTGCCGCATCCAGCCTATCGATTTTTTTTAATTTTTCTTTTTGTGGCACTGCAGACCAGATTTCTATTATGGATTTTTATTTATTACAGTGAATGGGGGGATGGGTGTGGCCGAGATGGCAGTGGGATCGGACGTGCTCTAATTACCTAGTGGCACCTGGGCCTGAGATGCCCAGAATTTAATGTGCGGCTCCTTCTACACAACCACCAATTGGGCGGGAGTGAACAACTTTTGAACCTTCACAATGCTTGATCTCCACACTCCACTGAAAAACATGAAAACAGAGGTAGATTCCCTCCACAACCAAGCAGAGGACACAGAGGGCCGCTCGAGATGCAACAGTGCCTACTGCCTGGGTTTCCCCGAACAGTCTGCAGGTCCAAGCATGGAACTTTTCCTAGAGATGTGGCTGATGTCTTCTGTACTGAGGGGCAAGGTTCCAAAATTATTCTTTGTGGAACGAGCACATTGAATACAGGGATGGCGTCCATCTCTAGGAGCTCGGTCGAAACCTGTTATTGCTTACCTTCTTAACGTTAGAGCTAGAGAACTGATTTTACATTTGTTCAGGATGAATGGCCCCTGATGGTAGCACCATCACTGCTTACCCAGAATTCACAATGGAGATCCAGCAGCTCCCCAACTCCTACGCTGCCATCAAACAATGCCTCTGGGAGCTGAAACTCAAATAATGCCCTACTGTATCCTGCAAAACTTAAAGTGATGGATAGTGAGACCTCCCACCTTTTCTCGTCCTCTGAAGAAATATGGATGTGGCTCCAGGCGAAGGGGCTTCTGACTACTCTTAGTGATGAACAAACAGTAGGAGAATGGCTGCCACCTCGACCCCGAAGCAGTAGGCGGAGAGGGGGTTAATGGGGTCCCACTCAAAAGAGGTGGCTGTGGAGTGGGCACAGGCGGTGGCAGAGGTGCAATACTATGGTAAGAATCCCTATGATGCACTACAATTGAACCAAGCCTCGGATGTTGGCTTGGACACTGGAGACTCTGGGTCCTCGACTGCGGGGACTATTCAGGGCCCGGAACGAACTCAGAGATTGGCAGATGAACACTGACAGTGTCTGTCACAGGAAGCACTTGGTTGGGCCTGCTTCTGCATTTCAGGCTGAGATCTTCTGTGATCGTGGCTGGACTGGACCAGATGCCCTGCCATCCGTACCACGTCCACCCACCCCCTAACTGGAGAGCTGTGACACTGGATCTACCACACCCCACGTGGTTTCTCAACAGGACATGGTTTATTTTACATTTATTTCTTGTGTTTGTAGTAATCTGAATGTCTAGTTTTGGCCAGGGGCACAGGGTCTTTCTGAGCTGTGGCGGGTTGGGGCTGTAGGTTTTAGTAGTTTTCTGTTCCGTATGTGAAGTCTCATGCATTTACTATTGAGCTATAACCTAGATGGGCTCAAGACACTCATCACACTTAGGGCGCGCAAACAAATCCACACATTGCGCTGACATGGGGTTGTCTCCTGACCTACTGAACACTGTCACTGTAACTTTGCCAAACCAATACACAACTCTATCCCACAATATAATTTGTTGACAAAGAATGTACGGGGCATATGTACCCCCCTAAACAATATTGACAATATTGAGTGCACACACATATCTCAAGTGCCATCACTCCCATATCGCTTTTCTACAAGGGACATGTTTGAACAGACGGGGTACGCAAACTTTATGCAATGGAAGGGACACATGTATGGCACAACAGCATCGGCATATGTATTGATCTGGATAGCCCCAGGAGTCCACTTTGTAGCCGATACACATGGAGTTGATAGCAGGGGTCGCTATTTGATGCACCTATGCCCCCAACACTAACCAGATGGCATTTTTTGGTACACTTAAACCAGCACTATTCAGGGACTCTCATATCCAGAGTATGTGGGGTGACAACTTTAATTGTGATGCCGGATGTTGATCTGGACCAGTCTATCCCGCCTCTTAATGTCGCTCCTTGCATCACATCACACCATTTTCGATATTGGATGGCTCACACACGAGTGTATGATACTTGGCGCTTGTGACACTCCATGACACTGAATTTTCATTCTACTCCCCAGTCCATGGGATACACATTAGACTAGATCTTTTTCTATGCAGCGAACCACTGAGCATGCAGATTGTCAATACGGAATATTTGATGTGTGCCTTGTCTGATCACAGCCCATTACTATTGATGCACCGCTTGTGGAGACGTGGCCCTAATATACCGACTTGGAAGCTTCAGACTGAAGCACTGACTGATCCCTTGTTCAGAGAAACACTCTGGACATGTATTGCGCAATACTTTGACATCAACAAGGACACCACCGCTCCAGGGTATTGGAATTGGATGCCAATAAAGTGGTCGTGCTAGAGCACTGTATTGAGACAATATGGGGGGTCTGCCATGTCCTGAAAGATGAGTAACTAACTCTCGAGTATGAGATGCGACTCCTAGAAACTGAGGTGGCTAGGCAATCCGCCGATGTAAAACAGCTTCAACTCCTGCGGGCGAAGCATAGGGAGACCGAGACATGACTAAGCAAAGACTTGCTCTCCTCCATGCCAAGGGGGACTGATCGGGTAGGCTAATAGCTTGGTTGGTGAGAATGAACCAACAACGGCCACCGGTAAGCCTCATTAGGTTGAGCAGTGGCACAGTAGTCAACACACAGGTGGCCATCAGTACTCCATTCACCGAGTTCTATCAGACTTTGTATTCAGCCGATGATACACTCCCCTTTGATCGAACGGAGGGATTCCTCCATGTTCTCCCGCTGACTCTGTTACATTGTACTGCTATAAAGGCACCCCTCCAACTAGAAGAAATATGGGAGGCCATTGCTCAGACTCCCTGGAATAAAACACTGGGAACTGACGGTCTACCGATCAAATACTATGCCTCGTTCAGTGCGCACCTCTCCCAGTGGCTCTTAAAGATGTTTAACAAAGAAAGGACCCTGGGCCAGCTCCAAGACTTGCTCCAATTGTGGTCCTGCCCAAGCTGGGTCGGGACCATTTGAATGTCCGATCATACGGTCCGTTGTCTCTTCTCAACCTGATCTACAAGATAATGGGGAAGGTGCTGACGAACATGCTTGTTCCTTTAGTCAACATCCTTGTACATGGCAGCCAGCCGGATTTATACCTGAATGTGGCACCTTTGTCATTTGCTACAATTGATGAAGGCTACCCCCTCTAGGCTCAGAACCAAGTTGCGGTACTGTGTGATATTGAAAACGTATTCTATAACTTGGGCTGGGGGTACATGTTGACTATGCCCTGTTGACCATGCTGGAAAACATGGGTATGGGTCCAGGATATTTTGGGTGGATTCATGCCCTATACAGGAACCCAACTGCTTGTTTCCTGACAGGCCAGTTAATATCTGCCTGCTTTACTATTCACAGAGATGCGAGGCAAGGGTGCCCCCTATCTCAATCGATTTTTGCCGTGACCTTAGAGCTGCTGGCTTGTAGACTGTATCTAAAGGTGCGGAAATGGGGTTAATGGCACATGGTGAGCATCATATTGTCTCGCTGTATGGGGACGATGCCCTGGTCTATCTTAGTGATGCAGCCGCGTCGCTTCCTGCACTGATGATACTGCTGGAGGAATTTGAAATGATATCGGGCCTTAAGGTGAATTGGACCAAGTCATGTCTGTTTACCCTGTCCTTGATCCTGGAGCCTAATAGGGAGGCCTTACCAAGGTTTTCACTCGAATGGTGCTACAACTCCTTTAAGTACTTGGATATCCACGTCCACCATGCTGATGAAGACCTTAAAGAGAGCAGTTCACCATGCTGATGGAGACCTTAAGTAGGGCAATGTGGAGAAGGCACTGGGCGCGATCCGTAAGTCCCTGCCCTTCTGGCGGTTTCTTCCCGCTGTCTCCAGTGAGACGAGTGGCAATTTATATTTAATAAATAAAAGTAAAAAATAAAATAAAAACAAATATGAATACTACCTTGCCTTCTTTAGTTCTTAAGCAGGTGACAGTCTCCATATTATAGTGGCCACTGACTGGGGGTGGCCTAGGTCCCCCAAACTACGATTTATACTATGCAGTTGCGTATTTGCAGTGGCCGATGCGATGCCTGGGGGTAACGTCAGTCTTGAAAGGACCGCCATTTGTAAGACCCTTGGGGTGATCCCGCTATACACTTGGTTATCGGACTCTGGAACCCGCCCGCGCCTGGAGACCCACCAGATGAATGCCATGTTAAGTGCTGGATAGCTACGTTATTGAAATGGGCACATGACCTGAATCTGATGCAGTGGCGCTGGTACATAGGAGGGGTCCGCACATGGAGGATGTTGGAGGCCTACATTAGGAATTTGGAAGCAAAAAAATAACCGCCCGCCCTGATTGACAATTAGACCTCAACTGCTTTCACCTACAGCACACTTGATCAGGAACAATAAAGCGGGAGGGGGAGGCCAGACACTGCTTTGGGGACCATGGCAGGCTGTACTGCATTCATCATATAGAGTTCCTTTCCCCCGGATCAGGGAGGGAAAAAAACTCTTAGGGCAGTGGTTCCCAACCTTTTGACTAATGTGGATTCCCACTTTATCAATACTGGAACCCGGGGACCCCCACTGAATCATTATTGGAATCTAGGGACTCCCAACTGAGACATTACTGAAAGCTGAAAATCTTTTAATATTATTTAATTTTCTAAGCAGTCACAGACCCCCTGAGGAGGCTTCGCGGACCTCCAGGGGTTCCTGGTCCACAGGTTGGGAATCCCTGTTTTAGGGGCCTGAAACTGCAACCCGCACGCATGCGCCTGTCGACACTAGCATATCAGTACCTGTGCCAGATCCTGGGGACACATTCCCGGGTTGTGAATTATGAACCTCTGCACATCATCACAAGCTGTGCTGATATATCTATGATTGCTGCATTATGTCAGTGTGAGAATACCACATTTGGGTCCTTAGCGGACAGCCTACTTAATAATCTCCCTGTAAGGGGCGAGATTCTTCCAACGTCTGATGACTCCACTGTTTGTTTTTATGTATGTTTATGTTGTACGTTCGTCATGCACATTTATGCTGTAACTGGTATCCGGAATGCAGATATATACTATTGTCATATTGTTCTTCAAGCTTGAGAAGTGCCTTTTTTTGGTTTGTACTGTAATCAATAAAAAATATATTACAAATTACGGCGAATTAAAATCATATTTGTATGCTATTTCATTATTTTGTTTGTTGTTTTGTTTGTTTCTGGTTATCCATGTGACTCCTTGTGTATGAATTCCTCCTTTTCTGCAACTACTCGTTTGTCCTTTCCTCACCTTCTGTGATTTCTGGTTTGTTCATTTCTGCCTCTTTCTGATGCTTGCCCCATTTCGTTTGAGAATCCTCGTTCTAAGCATGTGTGTCCCAGGAGGCAAAATATTTTTTTCCGCCTGCAGACCCCCACACCACCCTTAGGTCCCCTCACGTTTATAATACCGTTTTCACACCTATCCTTCGTTCCTGTTATATCAAAGATATATTTGGAAGTAATAATGCTCAACTGTGTTGCAGCTGAATACTTACTCGAACATTTTTTGTTTTGTCAGCAAAATGGAACAGCCAATGGAATACCAAATGGAACAGCAAACAGAAGCATCTACAATAAGCCATTTAACGAAAGCTTCGAACAAGCTCCGATGTACATTGCTGTTTTTACCTACATGGGATTTGGAGTGGTGACGCTGTTTGGCTATCTGAGAGATTTTATGAGAGCCTGGGGACTTGAAAAATGTCACATGGCTGCAGAACGCAAAGAACAAAAAGTGAGTATGCCTGTAGTTGGTGATGGGTGTATTATGAAAAGTAATTTCAAGCATCATCCCTAAGGTACTGCTTGATTGGTGAACGGTTTTAAAGAACAGAGTAGAATTTCTGTTAGTTGTCATTGCCTTCAACTGGACAAATGGAATGGACCACTGGTGTGGAAGGAAAAATGAATTAATTTTTTTAGATTTGTTACAGGAAAAAAATATGAATTTTGATGGAAGACCGGGCCATGGCGGAATAGTGAGACCAGCCAGAAATTATACTTCTACTTGCATGCCTGTAATCCATTTTTAGATCAAGCGTAAGCGTACGATCTCTTGTATACTTTTAAGTATACTTCTTCAGCGGGATTCCAGCTGTTAGATTTGTTAGTTTGTGTCATTTAAAAATCCTTGCTTGCTAGTGGTCAGTCATGCCTCTTTGTCCCTCCTCCTTCTGTGTGGGAGCAGGGACCAACTACTGTATAGTTATGCTTTGCCCTATTCTGATCTGTAGGAGACTTTGTTTTTACGTTGTTTCCTGCTCCTGTCCAGGGAAACCTCCCTTTTCATTTCCAGAGCATTCTTGCACTGAGTTTAGCTTAGCTGTAAACAAGGCTATCAATCAGGCTGTTATCTTGGTCACATTTGGTCTTTGTGGGCTCTCTGCGCCCTCTCTCAGGTGCCTGGCTCCTGTCCTTCTTTGGCTTGGATTTTCTTTACCGAGTGTGCTTGCCTGTGGTACCCGGTGCTGAGAGCAAGGATGGAGGATCCATCTCGCACAGCTCCATTAGTGCACCTCTGTTCACACATTCCAGGCCCTCAGCTGTGCCAGTGCCAGAACCCCACACACTGCTGTTTCAGTACTGGGCCTTGTGCGCAGCTCCATCAGTGCACCTCAGTTCACACACTCCAGGCCCTCAGGTGTGCCAGTGCCAGAATCCCACCCCTCAGGTCTTATAGTAGGAACACACTTCTGTTCCAAGACTGGGACCTCAGGGGCAGCTCCATACACACACTTTTCTGTGGTTCAGAGGCAATGCCACTCTCATGCTGGGCCCCACTCACAGCTTCACCCGGGCACCTCCAGGCTAACACTCAGCAACACTGGCATGCCAGTACTAGGTTCCATACATAGCTCCATTAAAATACCTCACTTCTAACCTTGTGTGCCTGTTACTATTCCTGTACTGCAGCCCACATACAATTCAGTCAGTGCACCTGAACCCTAACCTGCAGCACCCAATTATTCCAAAACCAGGAATTACAGGGCGCTCTGTTTCTCATTCCTGACCCGCTGCCTTTCTGTTATTCCAGCACTGGGCCGGGACACAGCTCTGTCTGTACCCCCAATCCTGATCTTAAGCACCCCAATCATACAACTCTGCTGATGCACCTCCTGCTGTTCTGCAGCGCCCCCTGCTGTTACACACTCTGACTTCTGTTTGAGAACATGGGGGAGCAAATTAAATCTATTCTTAGCTGCCATCTTTATTTGGGAGGCTCTGTTTCACCTATCTCACTCTGGTTTTTCCTTTGCCCTGTTTACTCTCAATGTTTTCTTTATCACCCACTTTTCTCTTTCTAGCTCTTAAAATCCACATGTTAAGTTTCGCTCTTTTTTTCAACTGTTTATCTCTACTCCTCTCCCTTTTTTTTATTTCCCTCTTCCTCTTGCTACCTCCTCTTTCAAGCTCGCAATAACTTGATTATTATTTTCCTTGTTTGGTTCCTGTCTTTTTTTCCTCATCGGGCGTTCATTCTTTCACAGTTTTTTTCTCTTCCCTTTATTCATTTGTCTTTTGTATTTGCTCTTTCCTTTGACTCGGTATGCGTCCTTTAACTTGTTTTTTTTTTTTTAGATCTTCCTTCCTTCCTTTCTCTGGTGTTTTTCTTATCTTTATCTGTCGGCTCACATTTTACTATAAATCCCTGTTTATCCTGTCTGTGTGTGGAAGCCACAAGTTACTTGTCTGGCCCGAAAAGTCAGTGGTTTTCCCATTCTGTGGGAATTTTCAGTACATGCATGCCCTGGTTCTTTCACTGCTTGTTTCTCTCACCATCTCTCTTTTCTCGCCAACGTTAATTTTTCTCTTTCTTTTCACACTTTTTTCATTATTTATTTCCTCTTTGTCTTTCCTTCGCTAGCTTCCTTCTCTTTATTCTTTTGTCTTACACGTTTGCTCTGTTTCTTCTTAGTTGTGTTTTCATTTTCTCGTTCTTTCTTTCCCTTCTTTCTTTTATTTCTTTGCAACGAATCGTCTTTCTTCCTTTTGTCTGTTGTATTCCTTTTGCCTCTGTTTTGCTGCCCCATCAGCTTTCTCTCCTTCGGCCTAGTTATCAATGGAGCAACAGGTTCAGCAGCACCGGGGCCCAGAGCCTTACAGACCTCACTCAACTCTAATTACTGCTGTAGTTTCCTATTGAAATTGCAATCTTCCATTTTCCTCTCTTACTCCAGGGTCCATAACACCGTTACTACGCCACTTGTCCTCTCCATCTTTACTTTCGACTCCCTCTTTCCTTTTACTCTACACTGCATCCCAAATGATATTTTTGTGATGGTGTTTTGAGCATACAGTCTAATGCCAAAAGTTTATTTCTGATCAAGGTTTATATGATATTTGTATATGTTTTAAGATATAGGAAGAAGGTAAATGGAAGTGCTTCAGTTATATGCAGGGCCGCTGGATTCATATGGCAGGAAAAGACAAAATGATGAGGAAGGGTTGACCAATTTAGGTGGCAAGGAAAGTCCAGTTATGAATTTACTATGCCAGTAGCTCTAACTCAGGAAAATGTGAGACCTATTGCATTGCAAATGCTTTTTAACTTGCTGCAGTGGGAGGCCAAGTCAACGAGGGCTATATAACTAACACAGTCTCAGAGCAGTATGACTCTCCTCGAAGTTGGAGCACTGTTACTGGGGTGAGTGATGAGAATTGGCCTAGATTTATATGTCACCATGTTTCTCCCTGCAGAATGTAAGTCTGTTTTGACTGTATGATTGGTCCACAAAACACTTTTTAAAAGTTCTAAGGAGATTCAGAGTCAATAATTATTAGAAATGCAACCTTGCACGAAAGGAAGTTGAAATCAGACTTGCTCAGTGGTATCAATTTAAGTCTCCTCTGTTTAGAGCTGCCAAGTTCCAAATCGTAATAAAACTGCATTTTTAGGAAAGTACTGCTCTGTGTATCTGAAGGCAGTGCATAGGCATTTGGAATTTTGTGAATACATCTATTTCTGGTCGAGCCCATCTGAAAACAACTTTCTTTCAAGTCTCTCTGTCTTTTATTCATGCTTTGATCAAAGGACATTTCCCCAGGTTCTCTGTTTTTTTAAATTTTGCTTAAGTGGTAAATTGTTTTGATAGCAAGATCTACTGCTACGTATCTCGCTGCCGTGGGGTTGCTTTTGTTTTGTGCACGTCTTGACATCGTTCCACGAGTAACCATATTGAATTTTCACTAACTGAGTAAGAACTGGTTTGTTTTTAAAAACAGTGGGTCATATGATCTTGGAGAAAGGTGGACTGTTCTGTGTTAAGAAAACAGATGTAATAAGCATAACTAAAAATGTCACAAAAGTATCTTAAAATAATTGTCCAATAAAACAAAAATAGTTAGTTTGCAGAGGCCCAAAACCATTCATATCATGATTAAAGATATAATACTGTGGACATTATCCTTGATGTTTGTGTTAAAAATTGACCAACAGAAAAAGAAATAAAAGGATTAAAAAAAGTAGGTTCTCTAATGCGATCGTTGTTTATTTAAATACAGAGGTCGTACGAAGGACTTCTATACCTTTTCATCAGATTGTATGAATTCATGGAGAAAAGGAGCTCCCTTGTTAATTTCAGGTCTTCATCCGAGTTTCTTGCTTGTTTTGTTGTTCTCTACATATAAGGATAAACATAAATCACATTAAAAATTCTCTTACCCAGTGGTTGTATGTCCATATCCATATAATACATATATTGATATTGATATTATAAAATGCATGCAAAAACAGGTAGACTAAGTTGTTGATATTATGCGCAGAATGCAATTCATTTTAAACAGGAATAATCCATGCTTCAGTGCCCCTAATAGAATTAAAACTGTTTGTCACAAAAGCTAGAAATTTTTATATTTAAGCCAGGACCAGTGTTAAGGATTTTGCTTGTTTGAAGGTCTTCGTCATCAATGATGCTGTATTATTCACCATTTTAAAACAAAACGTATAAAGTGTAGATTTTGCTAAAGAGTCCTCACAGTTTATAATACCTTCTTACCTCGTGTCAAATAAAAAAAACTTTTAGACAGTGTAGCTCCTTCAACAAAATACTCACCCAAGCAGTTACAATTAATGCTAACTTTCATTATAATTCATGAACCCACCTAGCTACAATAGGAGAGACACCATAGCAAAGGGTTTCCTAAAGGATGTCAGCAGTTGTCTCTATTACTTCCATCTGAAATCTTGTTTTCTCATCATATTAGATACTCAAAATTTAGGGTTCTTAGATAAACAAGAATAAGAGACCATGCAATGCTGCATTTGGGTCTTCTCACAAATTAGTAAGTACTGCATTGTGGATAAATATCCAGCACCGAGGTCCATAGCCTTAGTAACTGATGATCAGGTACACAAAATGAGATAAAAGCAACATGCTAAATTTGAAGACCCTTGTTTTTGGAACAAATCCGAGTTCACTGTCTATCCCTCTCGGAAATGCAGAACAAAATGAACAACCTATAGTTGTTAATATCTGGGTTCCGGGGGTGGACAAGGAGTTCTGTTGTTTTCATCAATTTATACCCCATTGGATGTACCCTCACTATATTCTCAGAACCCAGAACATGGTCTGTTTAAATGGTCGATAAAGAAGAATTAACTACATTGTTAGCTAAAACTTCTTCAGCCAATTGAGGGTTGTAATGCAAAATTTAATGCAAAATGTTGGTGGTGTCTGCTTCCATGGGACCAAAATTCCTTTCAGCACAACTGGCTTGTAGTTTCCAATATGATTTATACGTCTTGTAGCTACTGTTGTTACTTTCTGGTCATACATGTTAAATGTAAAAAGGTTTCATCTGATCCAGGCTTTTGCCAGCATCCCCGGCACTTGCCAAGTTATCGGTTGCATGTCAATCGATTTCACTTGTGGGGGAGCCATACTGGGAGTTTATCAGAATTGAGAGAAACTGAGGCTACAAAGATTAGAAAGTCCCAAGAGATTTTCAGTAGTACTGGAACCCAAGCCTGTGACCTCTATTACAGTGTTGCCATAATCAGCACTATATCTCCTTACCTGGGTCACTATCGTTGGTGACCTCAAGCGGTGGGGAAAAAAGTATAATATAGCATTCCTCTCCAACACTGAAGAAAGAAGTAGATTTCTTCTGCCTGAAGATCTGACCTCTAACTGAAGAATACATATTGTTTGCTCAACTGAAACACAAAAAGATCCTTCTTGCAAGGTCACCAGACTGTCATGATCTTGTGGAACACATGTTATTTTTATACTCAGTTGCTGGAATTCTTGAGGCTGTGGAAATTCCAAGCTGCCACCACTTTGGCTGATCCTGTGGGGTTTTTACAGGCAGGTAGTGACAAAAATCCTTTCTTATCTTTGTTAGGAATTTCAGTTTTGTAACTCGTAGGCAGCTGGTGTAAAGCACTGCGGATACATCAACAGGACTCAACACTTCATCCCGTTCTAGGGTACACATTTCACAGTGAAAAAACCTGCTGGTAACTTCAGAGAATTGAAGTGTAATCTTAACTTCTCACTTGATGACTTTCCTTCCGTAGAAAAGTCTCCACATTTGGCTCCCAATCTTGACTTTTGATATGATATAGTAATTTTTTGGAGAGGAGCTCAAAACCACCCTGCCATCGCAGGATTCTGTCTGGATCAGCCATCATTAAATCTTTGAAAAGGTTCTTGTGAAAATGTCACCCCCTCTGAGCATGTCTGTCGCCTATGTAAATTAAGTATTTTTAATCTCATCAGTACTCTGTAATGTAGTGTACTTGGGGCGACGGCCTATGTAGCGAAGGTCAGTTGACCTTAATCTAAGCTGTTTGTCTGTTTGCTTTCAGAACCTTCCAAAGTTCCTTTTTTAACAGCAATGATTTTGCTTATGGGTAGATGTAACATCACTGTCCCCAAATCCACTCTGAACCTGCAAAAGTCTATTTGTCTCTGTGGTGTCAGGTCTGATTTGGATTAATTGATGCAAAACCCAAACTCTGATGCATATCTTGTAAGTCCTGGGGATCTTGAAACTTGAAATCCTGTTCAGTAGATAAATTATCAATAAATAAGTACACAGTCACCAGCTTTATCAACATAGTGAAGTCCCATAGAGCGCACAACAGTCCAGCAGGTAGGGTCCTAAAGTTTTATAGCTGCCCTTCCAAGGCAAAATGTAATCTGTGATGTCAGCCTGAAATGGCAAACAATAAGTTGACATTCTAATGGGACATCCCAACATACTGTGCAAGCAATGGATGCCCTCCTTTGTTATGTACATGTAAATGAGCAATCAAATTCTCTTGGGTTTATTGGTATACCTTTTATATGCATATTAGTTCAACTAGCACACCTCTTGTTACACGCTGTCCCTTTTACAGCCCAATACCTACTATGTTCGAACAACAGGAGTTGTAGCTGCTTTTTGTAATACTGGAGTTTAATTTTGTCGTAATGAAGTGTTACATATGGCAGTAACTTGGTGACACCCCCTCCTCTTAGACAACTGTTAGAAATGGGGTCTTTGGTTGGCAGTCAGAAAACCCCTGTCCAAGCAAGGACTCTCACTCTAGTCAGGGTAAAAGAGAATCAACCTCAGCTAACCCCTGCTTACCCCCTTGGTAGCTTGGCACAAGCAGTAGGCTTAACTTCAGAGTGCTAGGCGTAAAGTATTTATCTAAACAAAACAAAACCAAAATGACCAATATCCACAATACACAAGTTATCACAAAAAATGTAAAAAGAGTCTTCATGTAATTTTAAACACACACTAACACTGTTAGCGTATAAATGTACATTGGGTGCATCAAAAATAACCCCACACGGGCGAGTGTGCGTCAAAAAGGGCTTGGGAGGCGCCGATTTCACTCACAAGGTAGACCTTGCATCATTTCTTCTTTCATCGGGTCCAGGCGCATCGTTTCTTCTCTCTGCAGGAGAGCGATGCATCGATCCGGTCAGCACTCTCGGGTCCGGGCAGGTCTTGTGTTGTTTTTACATGCCCAGCAGTGCTTGCTTCTGAAATCCAGCCGCACAATGATCCGAAAACCACGCAGTGCGGGTTGCGATCTCACCAACTTCCGGCAGCGATGCTGTCCGTCGTTTCCCCAGCTCCGTGCGTCGATTCTTTGGTCAAGATGTAGGCGAGTGTCGATTTTCAGCTGCGAAGCCGGCAGCGCATCGATTTTTCAGCCGCAGATCAGAGTCGCGTAAATCTTTTCCTCGCACGGCGTTCTGTACTTGGATTTCTTTGTCTTAGGCTGCCAGATTCTCCTTTCAGGGTCCCATGAACTGTATGGGCACCACTTGGCAGAGTAGGAGTCTCTCCAGAGACTCCAGGTGCTGGTAGAGAGAAGTCTTTGCTGTCCCAGAGACTTCAAACAACAGGAGGCAAGCTCTAAATCAAGCCCTTGGAGATTTCTACACAAGATGGAAGGCACACAAAGTCCAGTCTTTGCCCCCTTACTCAGGCAGAAGCAGCAACTGCAGGATAGATCCACAAAGCACAGGCAGGGCAGCTGTTCTTCCTCAGCTCTTCCCCAGGCTGAGGTTCCTCTTGGTTTCCCGAAGTGTTTTAAAAAATCTGTGGGTTTGGGTGTCCTTCTTGTACACAATTTCCTCCTTTGAAGTAGGCCTACTTCAAAGCAAAGTATCTCTTGAATGTGAAATCCTGCCTTGGCCAGGCCCCAGAATCTTACCAGGGGGGTGGAGACTGCATTGTGTGAGGGCAGGCACAGCTCTTTCAGGTGTGACTGACCACTCCCTCCAACCCCCCCCCCCCAGCACAGATGTCTCATGAGGAAATGCAGACTACACCGAGCTCCTTTTGTGTCACTGTCTAGTGTGAGGTGCAACCAGCCTAACTGTCAAACTGACCCAGACAGAGAATCCACAAATAAAGTTTGAAAGAAAACTGTGAAACAGAAAGTCAACCAGCTTTAAATAGTTTGGTTACAAACCCTAATGCATATAATTCTACAGATCAATCATTTATGTCAGAATGTTGAAAGGAAAAAATTGTGATATCCTGTGTAGCTATGGACGTGTAGAATCTCTAACTCAATGCTTCGTCATGGTAATTCTATTTTTTTCTACTTTTTTCAATTGGGTTCTTGGGATCTGTTGTCTAAGTTGTTTTTTTGTAGAAATTATTTTTATTGGCATAAATTTTGTACTAAAAAATAACAGCAGATACAGTGACATGCATGTCCAGCATGAGCCCGTATTGAAATACAAATGTTGCTTGTGATACACCAATAACAATCAATCCTAGTATATATAAGAAAGGGAGAAAAGAAAGAGAGCAGGAAGAAAATAAGCTTGAGAAAGAGGACAGTAAATAGAAGGGCAGATAGAAAAGAAGGGAGTGAAGACTAAACTACAAAGCGTGGAAGAGAAGGTCAGTTAGGCGAAGCCCAAGTATAGTAATGTGAGGGGGGAGAAAAAATGGGGAGGGACTTGGTGTGCAATGACAGTGATGAGGAAGAATCGAGATTCAATGCAAATTAAGGGGAGGGGCATCCTGCAGACAGAAAAAGCCTGTGAGAAGAAACATGTCTGCTTTATCCATTAAATTGTAAATGACCTTTTCTTAGGATGCAGTTTTGTACATCTCTGCGAGGCATTCCTCCTTTGACGGCAATTGTGGAGAATGCTAATGTCACAGAATACAGATCTTGGCAGCTGTAATGGCAGTGACAAGAAAGCAACGGGCATGGTGAGTCAGCTTGGAAAGAACTGATAAGTCATGGAGGAGAATTAGGGGGTCCGGAAGTGGCGAGGGCACATCAATAAATTCCCGGAGCGTAGACCCCACTGCTGTCCAGAAGGGGTGAATGGCAGAACAATCCAGTAAGATATGAACAATATTAAAGGGTTTGTGAATGCATCACTAGTGGCCAGAGTGAAGGAGCAACTCTGCAACCTGAAGCCATGCCAGTGTCCAGTTCCAGCCCTGAAGGATCTTATAAAGACTGAACTTCATCCGTGCCTCCCAGACTCCCCTGTTCCAGCGCCTCCAAAAGTTCTGCTCAAGCCTCCTCATCATATTCCACCTGCAGACAAGCCGGCCAGGTCGGTCTGAGGCTAGCCAATTGTGGCTGGGAGTAGAGTTGGCGAATAGGGATATAATAGAATCCGGACATCACGCCTTTAAACTGACCCCAAGTATTAAAGTAAGAGAGCACATGGAAACAATGGATTATCCAGGGTTGGGGACCCATTTTGCTCAGCAGGCAATGACGTAGTTGTGTATAGTGGAACTGAGTATGCAACAGGAGAAATTTGCCTCGTAGCATCTCAAATGACTTGTTTCCTGCCGGAGATCAGGTGTGTAAGAGTCAGGATCCCAGCTCTACCCCACAGGCTCCAGTCTAGCATGGCCCTTCCTATGCGGATGCCAGTATTGTTCCAGAGGGGAGCTTTGTCATGGAGATGTGTGTCCAGCCTGTATCCAGGAAGCATAAATGGCTTTCAGCATGGGGTTGAAGGACCCAGTAGTGGCGGGCCAGAAAGCTAGAGGGTCTGTAGTCATAACAAGTCCTCCTGGAGTCTGCGTTCGATCCCAACCCATAATAGGGAGTCTTGGACCCTGGGCTGCATATACACCATTTGTTCCAAATTTAGGCTAAACTGTAATTCTCCACAGAAAGCAGGCCCAGTCCCCCTGCTCATCTATGATTGATAAGCTTCCAGATTGTCAGACGAGTTCTTGTTGAACCCCAGATGAAGGCTTTCATGGTCTTATCGGGGAAGTGAATTTGGAAAGAGTAACCACGCTGTGAGTCAGTCCCCAGTGTGAGAGATTCAGTGTGGACCATTTCACGAAGTCCAATCGTATTTGCTCCATAAGTGGGTCCAGTTTATCTGCCACCATGCGCTCCAGGCCCCTGTTAACTAAAATGCCCAGATACCTAAGGTGGGAATTCTTCCACTAGAATGAGTAACTGGTGATGGTGGCGCATGTGGTGATCCATGACAGGGGCAAGGCCATGCTCTTTCCCCAATTCACCTTGTAGCCGGATATGGCCGCGAAAGCATCAATGGTCTCCAACACCGGGAGGATGGAGCATGGTAAGGCTGCCCTGACTGTTACCTCTGCAGACTGGGAAGGGATCAGAGAAAAAGCCCCCACAATTGACCTGCGCGGAGGGGGAGTTATAGAGCCATCTTACTCTGGAGATAAAGCAGCCACCAACGCCAAATTTCCAGAGGGCATCAAACAAGTAAGTTGCCCAAGTTGTTATTGTTGATAACACTGAAGGTTGTTGTCAGAATAAAGCCGAAGAGGTTAAACTAAATCCTGGCTTTTGGATCTGACATAGAATCTGCAGTCTTCAAGTTTTGGTAGCTAAGACTTGAGTGAGGATATACTTGTAGAGCAGTTCCTGATAAAGAGGCATGTGCAGGTATCTCTATTTATCCTATTTGAAGACTTCAAGGTTTAAGGCAAGGAAGAGGCACATTAAAACGCATATGTGCAGTGAAATGTCACAAAAACAGTACTAATCCACAGCTGGAGAGAGAAGCTCGAGCACATGGGCCCAGTTATAGAACCTAGATGTTGAAAACATTGACAAAGTAGAACTTACCATGGGAGAGATAGAAAATCGTTTTGAAACTATCTGCCAACATGTAATAGAACAACATGACAGAAAAAGTCAACTGATAACCTCAAGGATACACACTGCACCCCCCAAAAAATTGCATTGGAACATATTTTCAATGAAAGTTTTTACACGTCTGAAGGAGGAGGTCATGGGGGAAACAGAAGGACGCTTTATGTTACAAACATGCTTGTGGATGTATAGACCTTCCTCCCTGCCCAGGCAATAATGTTTAATATAAAAATTGAATATAACGAGGTGTGTGACAGGCATAAGGGGATCCTTGGCAAGGGAAAGACCAGAATTTAGCAAAAATCTGGTTAAGGCAGCTTGGCTACAAAGCATTGGCAGGTTGCACGTTTGCACAAGTATACCTCACATGGGTAGATGACACTCAGAGAAATGGCCAAACAGTGTTTCACCATTTTGCTTTATGAGCACATTTGAATATAATCATTGAGTAGCATGCTAAATGACTATGTTTATAAGAAATATGCTGTTGTCTGTATTTGAAATCAATAAAAACGATGAAATGAAACAATTAACGTAGAAGTGAAGTTGTATCCCCGAGTACAGTAGTTGAAGGTGTATCGTACAGCAGATGTAGAGAAACTGAGTGGGAAAGGCACGGTTTTGTATGCAGTGTTTAAGTGGCCAAGCCACCTGTTAAGGGCCTCACTTAATTTCTTGTGGAGAATGAAAATAGGGGCATGTAAATGCACGACTTGTGAGTTCTTCGACTGTGCAGTATTGACTGAATAGAATCATTAACAGACATTGGCCTCGTCTCCTGGTGGACTGCACGGTTTGTGTGGGAGTATCCTGCACACTTGTAGTTGATGGCTATGAATGGTACGTTCTGGCTCGCAACCACTGATGCCCCTCCTGCTTCCATAATGATCAAGGGGAGGCCACAAGAGAGGTAGTACTTTGTGTGGTCAAGTGCTGGCTCCATGACTTCTGAAAGACTGAGTATAAAAATTGAGCTAATCGTCCCCTTCAAGGGCTGAGTGCTGCAAAGCTACTTTTTTGTCATTAACATCTCACAGAGGAGGAAGTGATCTTTTGAAAATCAAATCAAAATACTTGACACTCTTCTTGACTAAAGGTTGGAGCAGTAAGAAGTCCGTGAAAAGATACATTATTTTTTTTTAAATTGGAGATTGTTAGCAATGTTTTTTTCTAGAAAATATTTCGCATAATCGTTTAAACCATGTTTTAACATATCATTTTATCGCTCTACCGTCCTACTGGAGTACATGATAGATGACCTAGTGTCAGTATGTTCAGATTGCGACTTTGATACGTTCTTAGCTCAAATGTTCCACACTTGGCCTTTGAAGGGAGTTGAATTTTAAACTGTAAGTGTCAACGAGATGGTTTGTTTAGGAGTGCGCAGAAATGCAGTGCCCTTCAAAAGAGTAGTAATAGAAGACCTTAAAGCAAAACTCAGAGACTGAATTATTTTTTTCATGTTTTTAAATCAGGACTTCGTGCCACTTTACCAAGACTTTGAGAACTTTTACACAAGAAATCTGTACATGAGAGTGCGTGACAATTGGAACCGCCCTATATGCAGTGTCCCAGGACCTCAGTTTGACCTAATGGAGCGGCTCTCTGATGACTACAACTGGACGTTCAGGTCAGTTTTAGGGAGTGTTAAAAGCTGTCCATGAAATCTAAATGTGTCGCTGAAGTGTACACTCTCCTTTTTCGCCCTTCCAGCAGCACGTTTTGGCTTCCACTTTTTTCATAACTGGAATCAGGTTCAGCCTAAATTAACTAGAACTTGCTCCTCCCCCATGAACTGCTTATCCCCTTTACCCTATTATATTACATCACGTATACCATGTTAAATAATAGCATTCATAATAACACTTATGGCCTCTCAAATTAAGTCATTTATGAGAAGAGTGTGCATGGTAGAGGGCTGAGTTATGGTTAATTTAGTCTGCTTAGCGAGTAGACAATACCCCGTACAGAGGTGTCTGAGTTATAGTAAGTTTTGGATGCGGCGTAAATTATAACTTTTAAGTTACACCTATAAAGTTATACCTATACATTTTGAATTTCTAAGGTTTGTGTAGTTTAAGTTGGTTTTGTATAGAAATAATAAAGTAAACTATAACTAGTATCAAACCTTTTGTTTTTTTTCCATTGAATGTGTTTTTTTTTTTAATTGTTTCTAATGTTTATTATGGTATTATTATTTTTTTTTTTTTTTTTTGGTACCGCAGTAATTGGCAACAGGTCAAAGTTCATTATGAATGTTGGTGTCATCTGTACGATCGTTTTGCTTTAAAAAGCAGTTCCTCAATAGAAATGTGGTACCTCCCCTAAAATGTTAAAATGATATTTACACCAAAGAATTATTTTTGATGGAAAATATGGATTAAGGGTTTCATGGCTGGTTTGTTTTTAAATGGGATATGTGTTAGTATTGTAATTGTAAGTTGTATTTGTGAATTACATTGGTACCTCAATAGTGATGCAGTAGTCTCAAGATACTACTGCAAAACCTTTCCTTTTGTAAAACATCATTTCATTGGCTTAGTCTCTTTCCATTTGTAGGGAACAAGAAGTGTGTACCTTTTAAACCCATTTAATTTGATTTCTTCAAAGGAGAAGGGTGTGCTTTTTGGAAGAGGGAAAATCCTTTGTTCCAAAGCCACGTTGGATGTTTTGGACCGCTGCAATGGCTGATCCAGTGCTGTTGCAACAGGAAAAGGTGGTGCAGAGGAAGAAATTGAAAGACTATTATATAGGAATCTATTTTTGCAACCTGGAGGGTAAAAAGTCAAATCCAAACGTATTTCATGACACCTATTTAGTATCAGTAGTAAAAATGTAAGTTTATTATAAACATAGTCCGTTAAACTACTTCATACATAGACATAACCAACGTTCTATGTCTCAACACTAAAAAGGTACAAAACACGTGTTAAATCAGCATGAATTAAAAAACAACTTGCACTAAAATAGTGATTATCAAAATCAAGTGTGTTAATTCTTCCTAATTTCCTTCCCAATTGCTTGTAAGAATTTCCCAACTGCAATTATCACATCCAATGAAAGCATAGCACATAAGAAACTTAAAGCTACATAACATGTAAAAACCATATTAATTAAAATGGGCTTTAAAATATACTTCTTTCTCCAATGTAAAACCTACAATCCAATAAAACGTGCACACTAGTACTTTTCATATTTAAACCACAGCTGAAAAATCCTCCAACTCTTAGTCATGTTGGGTAATTTCATACCATATTATAAAGGGTTAATGCCCAATCTATATTCAATCATATTTTACAAGTCGGGATCCGGTAACATTTGATACTAGGTCAAAATGCCATATGGGAATGTATACATAATCATTTGGGCAATATCCCTTTGGAATCTCCCATTCAGGCATACCAACCCCAAACTGAGTGACATCTCAGTAAATTTTCTGTCAAACTACACCTTGTTGCATGATTAAATACTGCACGAGGTATATGATAATCTGAGGCCACTCCCTCACCACTTATTTAATCTTTTTCGCATAACTTGGTATTAAAATCACCCATAAGCATAACGAGGCTCTGCAAAGAATGCATCAGTAGGATACATAGATCCTCCTTTAACTTGGCTAGCTGGTTATCTTTATTGAATCAAATCAAAAGACATTTGTTAAGCGCACAGCTGCTTCAGTAATAGCGGTCCTGGTGCTCAGAGCGAAGACCAAAATCACACTGCATCATCCAGAAAACAAATCTGCATCAAACAGTCAGGTTTCTAGCTATTTTTTTTAAGATAGCCACTGACTCAGCCTTATGCAGCCTAGGCGGCAAGTCATTCCAGAGCTTGGCCGTGAGTACAGTGAAGGAGCTACCTCCACTTCGGGCCTTAGAAAATGTAGGAATCTGCATTAAATGGAGGTTGTTAGACCTCAGCACACACTCTTGTTTTTAGGGCCCAATCTGTCACTCAGATGAAGAGGGCCCGAGCCTGAAAGTGCTCTAAAAGCCAGTATGAGGGCTTTGAATTTGATGCGCTTTACCAATTGAAGACAGTGTAGCTTCAGATGGGGGGGAGATATGCTGCGGAAAGGAACTCGCTGGATCAGTCTGGCCGCAGCATTCTGAAATAACTGGTCTGTGTGTCCACACAGACAAGCCCAGAAAAAGGCTATTGACGTAGTCCAATGGAGAGATTACCACACAAAGGACAACAATTTTACAGGTTTCTTCCCTGACTAAGTGCTGCAGCTTCCTTAAAGTTCTAGGTTTCAGGAAGCAGACCGATGAAATCTGTCTTATTTGAGCTGGGAAGTAAAGGGTAGAGTCAAACATAACACCTAGATTCCTAGCAGAGGAGGCAGGTGTCACAGGAGGGTTAAGTTCTTCAGGCCACTGGAAGTTTGTAGAGTAGGAGGGGTCAGGGTGATGGGGGGGGGGGGGGGAGGGAGGAGGGGGTTGCCTTGCACAAAATAAAAAATCTTCTGTTTTGTTGGAGTTTAATTCAACATTTTAATTTAAGAAAATTTAAGAAAATCATTATAAGTCAGATTGCCCGGAGAAACATACACATTAACCAAAACAATAGTTTTCAGCTGGGCAGAATTTTAAAATAATTTCACCTCAGTAATTTGGATCCATTTTCATTTAGCAGCTAGGATATGAATATCTGTTGAAATGTTACTCGAAGCCAAGCTCCCTATGCCCCCATATTATCTTGTTTGCTTATAGGAAGAGGCGGGAAGTAAGTATGCACAAATTCATAAAATATGGGAAAATTGTCTGGTTCCGTACACATCCATGATTCTTGGAAACATTACACATTATAATTTTATGGAAATGTGCTCATATTTCCTAACTTCATTAGCATCTGTAGCCCATGAACATTCCAACCTAAAACCCTTAATGCGGGCAGGGTGCTTATGGCCTAATCAGTTCATTTAAACCCATAGGTAATGTTGTCTGGTTAGAGAGTTGAAGAGTGTGTAAAAAGGTTTTCTACTTATAAGAATTTGAAGTTGGCCAATAAACTGTAAATGAAAGTTATAAGCATAAATAAGAAATTTTGAAAGTTTGTATAGTTTAAATTTGGTATGTATAAGCCAAATTTTCCTAACTATAACTAAGCTTTAACCTTTGCTTTTTTCATTGAATGTGTTGCAAAGTGTAAAGTCCAGTGTCACAAGTGGAGAGTTTATATGTAGAGTGTCGTACAGTACAGTGCAGGGGAGTGTTCTAAAGACTTGTCATAGACTGGAGTACATGATAGATGGCCTAGTGTCAGTATGTTCAGATTGCGACTTTGATATGTTCTTAGCTCAAATGTTCCACACTTGGCCTTTGAAGGGAGTTGAATTTAAAACTGTAAGTGTCAACGAGATGGTTTGTTTAGGAGTGCACAGAAATGCAGTGCCCTTTCAAAAGAGTAGTAATAGAAGACCTTAAAGCAAAACTCAGAGACTGAATTATTTTTTTTCATGTTTTTAAATCAGGACTTCGTGCCACTTTACCAAGACTTTTGAGAACTTTTACACAAGATATCTGTACATGAGAGTGCGTGACAATTGGAACCGCCCTATATGCAGTGTCCCAGGACCTCAGTTTGACCTAATGGTCATAGACTGGAGTATTGTAGATTGGAATCGAGTGGAGTAGAGTGTAGTAACGTATCGTACAGTGTAGTAAAGAGTTATAAAGTGTAGTGGTATGGTGTCTCATATAGTGGCTTCAAGTATTGTAGACTGGAGCAGTGAGTTGTACAGTGGAATCGCATGTCAAACATTAGAGTAGGGTGTCCTAGACTGTCATATAGTGGAGTAGACTCTTTTAGAGTGGAGTAGGGTGAAGTAGCGTGTCAGAGTGGAGTATCATCTAGTGGAGTGTCATAGAGTACAGTGAAGGAGAGTGTCATAGAGTGGAGTGCTGTGTCATATAGTGGAGTGGCGTACTATACAGAGTGGTTGAGTGTTGTCATCTAGTGTCATACAGTGTAGTACAGTGGTGTAGAGTGTCATACATTGTAGTACAATGTTGTACAGTGGAGCTGCATGCAGTGGAGCAGCCTAGAGAAGGGTGTAGTACAGTGGCGTAGAGTGGGATAAACTGTAGTATAGTGGATTAGAGTACACTGGAGTGGTGTAGTGTAGAGTGCAGTAAAGTGTCATAGAATGGAGTGGTGTGTCATAGTCTGTAGTGGTATAGAGTGCAGTAGAGTGGGGTGGCGTAGCATAGAGTTGAGTAAAGTCTCATAAATTGGAGTAACATTTTGTAGAGTGTAGTGGGGTGTTGTACAGTATTGGAAAGAAATGTAGACTAGAATAGAGTGGCATACAGGCTAGTTGATTTTGTGGAGTGGTGTACAGTAGAGCGTGGTACAGTGAATTGACTTAGTGTTATAGAGTACAATACCATTGAGTGGAGTGGGGTACAGTAGAGTGGAGTATTATGTCAGAGTGGAGTGTGTGGTACAGTGGCATACAAAAAGTTGTGTACAGTGTCGTATAGTGGACTAGAATATCGTGGAGTACAGTGGCATACAGTATAGTACACTCTTGTTCAGTTGAGTGAAGGGGTATAGAGAGGAGTACAGTGTCAGGGTGCCATCCAGTGTAGTAGAGCGGAGTTGTATAGAGTTTAGTAGTGTGTGAAACATTAAAGCTGCATAGAGTGGATTGTTGTATAATAGCTTAGAGAGAGGTAACGTTTTGTACAGTGGAGTAAAGTGGTGTACCATAGTGTGCAGTAAAGTACAATAGAGTGTCGTAGGGTGGAGTGTACTGGGATAGCACAGGTTTTAAACTGTTATAAATTGCAGTGGGGTCTTGTAGAGTAGAGTGCTTTGTTGTATAGAAAAGTGTTGTACAGTGGTGTACATTGGAATGTACGGGCATTGAGTGCAGTATAGAGTTGGACAGTGGAGTGTGTGGGGGTAGAGTGGAGTAGAATTTCATAGTTCCATGAAGTGTGGTAGACTTTTATAGAGTGAAGTTATAGGAGAGTGTCATACAATGGAGTGGCATAGAGTGGAGTGGGGTACCCTGTAGTGGGGTAGAGTGGATTATCATAAAATGGAGTAGCATGCAGTGGAATACTGTACAGTGGAGTTTAGAAAGTGTAGTGGCATAGCGTAGAGTGTAGTGGTATACAGTGGAGTGATGTAGAATTGAGTAGGGTACAGTGGATTAGCGTTTGGGGTGTGGCATACATTGAAATGGTGTCGTGTAGAGTCGAAGAAAGAGCTATAAATTGGAGAGGGATCTCGTACAGTGGAGTTCTGTGTCATATTGAAGAGTGTTGGTTAGTGGAATACAGTGTTGTACATTGGAGTGTAGGTGCATAGAGTTGAGTGCAAATTTGGACAGTGGAGTGTATGGGGATAGAGTGGAGTAGAGTCTAGAAGAGCGCCATTGAGTGTAGTATAGTTTTGATTGGAGTTAAATGGGGTGGAATAGCGTAATGTGGAGTAGCATAGACTGGAGTGTTGTACAGTGGACTGGCGTAAAGTGTAATGGTGTATAGTGGAGTGGCTTACAGTGAAGTGGTTTAGACTGGAGTGGTGTATTGTGGTGTGCGGTAGAGTTGTAATAGCATACAGTGGAGTGGCGTACAGTAGAGTAGGGCAGAGTGGAATACCATACAGTAAAGGGGCAAAGATCGGAGTTGTGTACAGTGTAATCGCGTAGAGTGGAGTAGTGTAGACTGGAGTAGTGTTCAGTGAAGTGGGGTAGAGTGAAATAGCATATAGTGGAGTGGCAAACAGTGGACTATCATAGAAGGGAGTGCCGAAGAGTGGAGTGGTCTACACTGGAGAGGTGTGGAGGGGAGTAGCATATAGTGGCGTGGCATACAGTGGAAAAGTGTAGAGTGGAATGGTGTACAATAGAGTGGCGTAGGCTGGAGTAGCGTATAGTAGAGTAGCGTGCAGTGGAGTACAGTGAAGTGGTGCAGACTGGTGTGGTGTACACTGGATTGGGGTAGAGTGTAATAGCATACAGTGGAGTGGCATCCAATGGAATAACGTAGAATGGAGCGGGTAGAATGGCTTGGTGTGGAGCTGAAGCTTGTGATAAACGGCAATCCTACCTATGATGCAGTGATAGGTGGTGGTGTTGTCTGGATGAGAAGGTTTGGCCACATACAGATCTGGATCAGAGTCTACAGGTGTAACTGTGTCATAAGTGTCCCATGGGTCATTGTGTGGTGGAATGGAGAATTAATCTGTCACCTTCGTCTTCCCTGAAAGAGTGGATGGAAACCCCTGGAGAATAGTGTGCTTGTGAAGGTAATACTGTCACATTTCATAAACATCCAGCTGACGTTTTTTGTGCTATGTGAAATCTAAAAGTCTGTGGAAAATGCATTGAATTTGAAGCCTGATTTGGGACCCCACCTTTTTTCTTTGCACCCCCTTGACCAAACGCAGCACAACTTCCTGTCCTCCCAAAATAAAATGTGACCAGTATGTCTGCAAAGTTTCACGCACGTTAGTCTAGCCAGTGCAAATTTGTAACAGGACAAAAATCTGAAAAATCCCTTTCTGGTCACCCCAACAAGAACTACAGAGTGGCTACTGCCATGCATATATATGTATCAACCTAGTAGCACATGTTGTGTATAGCAACTAGTTTATTACCACACTACAGCAAAATTGACATGACAGAAATTTTTGTTCAATGGCATGTGTGGCTGTAGATACACATGCTTTGTATACGCCCGCTATCTAGTGTTGAGCTCAGAGGTTTGCAAGTTGTTTTTGTTCGAAGAATCTTTTCAAGTCACGATATTGAGTGATTCCCTCCTCTTGGTGGTACTGCGCATGGATATTGAGTCCTTTGTTAGATTGTTTTCTCTCTACTGTTAGGATTGTGCGTGTTTCCTCTCGGTTCCGTATTTCTCGGCTTGGTCTATATCCCAAACTCTTTCCTTCCGTGTTGCTTTCAGCGATGGTACAGTATTTTAATCATGTTTATCCAAACTTAAAGTACTTGAACCTGAATTCCTGCGATGGGAGTCGGTTTACTGCCCTCCAGGGCATCAGCGCCCTTCTGGGGCTGATGGAACAAACTCCATTTTAGGTTCTGTCCTCTGTCATTTCAAATTACCACACACCAATCAAAACCTGGTGTGTAACTTGTGCTTGTCCCCGGAACATAAAGAAGAGAAATGAGACGTCTGTGGGTCTTTTCGATCTAAGAAGACTCTCCAGGACCAAAGAGCGCATCAGTTGGAGATGGCGTCAAACACCGGAGGACACTCCTGACATTTTCAGTGAAGAGCATGCAAACGAGGTATTCTGACATCAGGCAGCCCTCTCTATTCGAGATTCCAGGTCGGACATTGAATTTGACATTGAGAGTCAGCCGGTCACTGCAGCACAACTTGTGATTACTCGGGCCCCAACTTTCCATCTAAAGACTTTGAAAAAAACATCTGAACTAGTTGTCTGTCTACAACATCCTTCGAGCCATGGTCAGATCTGAAAGCTGCATTCAGATGCCCTGCCCTCAGACTCGGCACCGAAATTTGCCAAGGCCAAGATGTCTTTGGCATTGACCACAGATTCAACAAGATCCCACAAAGTCTTGGGATCAAGTTGAATTTTCTAAGCAAGCATTTCGGCTCCGAGAAAGAAGCTGATGCCTTCCGTTCGAGAAAAGGCTTCCATTCTGAAAACTTTGGAACCAAGGAAGGTAGCTTCAAAAAACTCTTCTACTCTTTTATCTGGAGCAGATTCACCAGTACAGTCAATTCTGGAAATCATGGAAGGATGAGCGCTAGCTCCACATACAAAAGGAAACTAGGGAAATAATTGCATCTCCCCTGTTCTGTTAAAAGGAGACTTACTTTCCAAGAGATATTGGACAATGCTTCTCCATCTAGAAAAGTCTCACAAGGGCAAAGACAAGGCGCCAGTTCACCCTCCGCCTTCTCCATCTCACTCTTTAGTACTTCCTCTTACTCCTCCACCACCACCTCAATCTTCTACAACTTTCATAAAGCCACACTTCTCTCCAGAAGGGACACCATCGCCTCATGAAGATGACTTAGGTGAAATTCCACAGAACGTAGATCATTGGGATTTATATGACCCAGAACCCATACTCGTTAATGACCCTGATTTGTACCCAGCACGGCCTTCACCTCCTGAAGATGCAACAGCATGCAATCAGGTTATTGCAGGGACAGCTACATACCATAATCTATACATGCACACTGACCCGACTGAAGAGGATTTCCTCTTTGATACATTGACCAACCCTCACAAAGAGAGTCAGTTCCTACCCATGTTACCAGGTATGCTTAGACTTGCCACAGACATCTTTAAAGAACCTGTTAAGGTAAGGGTTACTACACCAAGGATCAACAAAAAGTACAAGGCGGCACCGTCAGATCCTATATTCATCAGATCACAAATACATTCTAACTCTATAGTTGTAAGCACAGCATGGAAACTTGCCAATAGTCAGACCACAGGAGATGCTCCTCCTCCTGATAAGGAGAGCAAAAGACTTGATGCAGCAGGGAATAGAGCAGCTGCACAGGCTGCTAATCATTGGCAAATTGCTAATTTGCAGGCACTTCTGACAGGATACGACAGGGCCCACAGGGACGAGATGGAAGAGCTGCTTCAGTACCTTCCAAAAGAACATCAGAAAAGGGGGCAGGAGATGGTCTCAAAGGACAAGCCATCTCCAACAACTGTATTCAATGTGCCAATGTTATTAAAAAAGGCATGCTTGGCTGAGATTCTCTGGCTTAAAGCCAGAAATACAACAGCCAGTTCTCAACGTGCCTTTTGATAAAACTTATTTGGTCCAGAGGTTGACACCACCATAGATAAGCTAAAAAAGATTCAGAGACAGCTAATGCAATGGGAGCACTATTAACTACACCAAGTAGGGGTACTTTTTGTAGACCACAATTTAGGGGAGGGTTCAAAACATCATTCACTGAGCCTTCCACCTCCCAGACCAAACGGAGAACACACTTTTACAACAGAGGTTGCTTCAGTGGTTCTTACAGGTGTGCAAATAAAGAGGGAGAGGTAAGGAGTCCACCTCTAGAGGTTCTGCCTCTAACGCACGCCAGTCACTGCTTACAGATTCCTCAAGTACACATCTCCAGTAGGGGGAAGTCTAGCACATTTCTATCCCCAGTGGTCCAATAGCATAATAGAACAATGGGTTCTGTCAGCTATCCAACATGGTTCCTGTCTGGAACTCATTTCCACTCCACCAAATATTCCCCCTAATGCTCACAAACCTTCACACAACCATTTCATTCTTTTAAAAGAAGAGGTACAATCCCTTCTTCTCAAAGGGGCTATAAAACCAGTTCCTCTGTCTTAACAAAAGTTAGGAATATATTCTCTATACTTCCTTATACCAAAGAAAGATGGGCCACTAAGACCAAGTTTGCATCCCAGACATCTCAATTTATACATTATCCCAGAGCATTTCCATATGGTCACTCTGCAAGATATCATTCCCCTTTTACAGCAAGGCGATTTCATGACAGTCTTAGATCTCAGAGATGCTTATTTTCACATTCCTATACATCCAGTACATTGCAAATACTTCAGATTTGCCACTACGGGAAAACACTATAAATTCAAGGTCTCATCATTCGGGGTAACAACTGCTCCCAGGGTATTCACAAAAAGTCTAGTAGTAGTTGCCGCATTCCTTAGAAGACAACAAATGCATGTCTTCCTGTTCTTAGACGACTGGCTCATCAAAGCCAATTCCATCCAACAATGTCCCAATCATACTTTGTACACAGTAGACCTTCCACACACTCTGGGATTTGCAATCAACTTTATCAGATCTCCTCTCCAACCCTTACAGATACAGCCCTATCTCGGAGCAATTCTCAATGCTCACTCAGGGCTGGCAGATCCAAACCCAGACCAGGGTTCAGGCTTTCCAAATTCTCTCAATTACAGGAGAACCATACTTACCCTGTTAGACTAGTGATGCAGCTATTAGGGATGATGGCTTCATGCATTGCCATTGTTCCTCTTGCCAGACTACACATGCGTCTATTACAGCAGTGTCTATCTCGTCTCCAGGATGTAGTGTAGTTGGAGCACCAGACTCACTGCTCTCTGCAATGGTGGAATCCCACCAACCTTTCCAGTGGGCTTCCCTTTCAAGACCCTGTGCCTCAGATCACCCTCACTACAGATACACCACAGACTGGCTGGGGAGCTCACCTCAACAACCCTACAATACAAGCCAGATGGGATCCCATTCAGCAAACTTATTACATCCACTGCTAGGAGTTACTAGCAGTCTTTCTAGCACTTCTACCACAACTCTATCACAAAGAGGTTACAGTGCGTACAGACTCCATGACAGCCATGTATTATCTTCAAAAACAGGGAGTGGGACACTTGTCTCAATTGTCCCTTCTTGCTCAGACAATTTGGAAATGGGCAACTCACCATCACATTCACTTACTGGCAGAATATCTCCCAGGAATGATCAACCAGTTTGATGACCTTCCAAGCAGGATGAAGCAACAAGTCCACAAGTGGGACCTTCACCCACAAGTATTCACCAATACTTTCACCTGTGGGGAACACCAGAAATAGACCTCTTCACCACCGCAGAAAATTCCAAATGCCAAAACTTCGCATCCAGATACCCACACCCTCAGTCCAAGGGCAATGCTCTATGGATGTATTGGTCAGGGCTATTTGTATATGCTTTTCCGCCTCTCCCACTCATTCAATTTCTGGTTCGCAAACTGAGACAAACATCACTCACCATGATCCTTGTAGCTCCCACATGGCATGTCAGCCTTAGTACACAACACTGTTGCATCTGTCTGTGGTTCCCCACCACAAACGTCCCAACAGACAAGACCTTCTGACTCCCAACCAAGGTCAAAACGGACATTAACACCCTAAAACACTCAATCTTGTGATATAGCTCCTGAAGTCATAGTTTGGTTATTTACAACTCCCATCTGGATGTATGGACATTCTTAGGCATGTAAACCTAAAACCAGACCACAACTAGACTGTGTTATGCTGCAAAATGGAAACGTTTTGTTTGCTATTGTCAAGCTAAACGCATTGATCCATTTAAAGCATCAGTACAAGACATTGTCTGTGACCTGCTACATTTACAAAAGGCAAATTTAGCATACTCGTCTATTAGACTTCATTTAGCAACTATAGCTGCTTACCTCCAAAACAGACCATATATTTCTATATTCAGAATTCCAGTAATCAAAGCCTTCATGGAAGGCCTTGAAAGAGTCATTCCACCCAGGGTTCCACCAGCTCCAATATAGAACCTTAATGTTGTCCTTACTAGACACATGGGTCCACATTTTGAACCCATGCACTCATGTTCTTTGCAATTTCTTTCATGGAAAGTTGCCTTTTTAGTGGCTATCACTTCCCTAAGACGTGTAAGTGAAATACAAGCCTTCACTTTAGAAGAACCTTTCTTCCACGTTTCTAAAGATAGAGTAGTCTTTAGGACAAACCCTAAATTTCTCCCAAAAGTAATTTCACCATTTCATATTAACCAATCGGTTGAGTTGCCTGTTTTTTTCCCACAGCCAGACTCGGTCGCTGAAAGAGCTCTGCACACACTAGATGTTAAAAGAGCTCTTATGTATTACATTGATAGGACTGAAGCTTCTAGATAATTGAGATGGCTTTTGTAGCATTTTCAATGCCTCACAAAAGCAATCCAATTTAAAAAAACAAAAAAAACTGGGCTATCTAGATGGATAGTCGAGTGCATTCAGACTTGTTATCTTAAAGCTGAAAGACAGTTACCTACAGCTCCTAGAGCACATGCTACCAGAAAAAAAGGTGCTTCTATGGCTTTTTTAGGAAGCATTCCAATAGCAGATATTTGTAAAGCTGCTACTTGGTCTACTCCACACACATTCACTAAGCACTATTGTGTAGATGTTTTAGCGCGGCAACAAGCAAATGTTGACCAGGCAGTGCTTAGGACACTTTCAGGCTACTCCAACTCCTACAGGCTAGCCACCGCTTACTTGGAGGGGACTGCTTTACAGTCTATGCAAAGCATGTGTACCTACAGCCACACATGCCATTGAACGGAAAATGTTACTTACCCAGTAGACATCTGTTTGTGGCATGTAGTGCTGTAGATTGACATGTGCCCTCCCTTCTCCCTGGAAGCATGTAGTCTTTGTAGTAGAATTCATTTACAAATATTGTACATATGTATATACACTGCATGGACATCCTTTTATTACACACACACACACACACACACACACACACACACCTACACACACACACACACACACACACCTACCTACACACACACACCTACCTACACACACACACACACACCTACCTACACACACACACACCTACCTACACCTACACACACCTACACCTACACACACCTACACCTACACACACACCTACACCTACACACACACCTACACACACCTACACCTACACACACACCTACACACACACCTACCTACACCTACTGGGTAAGTAACATTTTCCTTACAGTCTCACAGAGTGCATGTAACAATTACTTTAAACAGTGAAACAATTGTCCTAATGTTCAGAGGTCTCTTCAGTGTGATTTTACCACAAAGCACATATTTAACTCCTTGCATCCTGGTTTTGGTTAAGTAAATTTTATTAGCACCAGCATACATAAAAAAAGTACCATGGTATAAACCATGTAAGCAGAGGTGCTGAGTTTTTATATGCTGTTTCTTACAGTTCTTGGTGGAGGGGAGGGCATCATAACTCAGTTGAGGTTTTGCCTCTCTTGAGTCATGGTCCCGCTCACACTCAACAATGGTTGTAAATAGCACATCTGTATATGATATATATTTTCTGCTTGGTCATTGCCTTGTCAAATCATTATAATCTGTCATTAACTTTCTGTCTGAAAGAAGTCTAAAATATTTTGGTGTTCTGAGAGGGACACGTCCTTGTTAGTGTGCCTGGTTTGGGCTCTTCCCTATAGAATTAATTAGCTTCTTACAGGTTGTCACTGTTGATCATTTGCAGGGTCTATCTTTGTGAAAGTGGTTGAACTTTCAAACAGTTCTTTGCATGCTAGATTATTGTGGCATCCATTATACTGATAAATATTTTACATTGTAGTTGTATTTATATGCTCCCTTATACCCGAACAAAATCATAAGACTGGATTTGTAGACCACAAAAGTGATACTCACGGATTTCTTGGATTGTAGCGTGTGCCTGTCATGTGGCCATATGACTTGTGCTATTGTGTTCTTTTTATGTGTTGCTGCCAGTTGGTGTGTACTGAAAGAAAAAGGAGCAGAATATATGCATAGTCATAGATGCTAGTGTATGGGTGGATAGAAACTCTGAGTATAGTGTGGCCGTTATGGGAAGTGGTTTCGTGGTTGTACTTTCATACCCTGTTGCAACAAGCGTTCAGCTGCACACAAGCATTGGTGTAAAATAAATGTGTGAAGGACATGAATCAGATACCTACCATTTTTGGAGTGGTGTGTGCAAACTATTTGAACCATTATTATATGTGAAACAAAAGAAGACTGCCTAAAGGTTAAGCATGCTACTTTTTGGTCGTTCAGTCTTCCATCCACTACAGTAGTTTGGTAGGTAATACATTTATTGTATTGATTAAAACAACTAATTTACAACATTACGTATAAGACGTATAGATATGTCTGATACGAAAACCTAAGGTACCAACTGTCCCTTTTGCTGCATTATCTAAAAACTACTGTGTATGCCATCTGTGAAGCCAACTTTGGAACTGCAGAAGAGTAATCCATAGAAATAGACATTAAAAAAAAAAATCAAACTTACGCTGAAGAGTCCACACAGGCATGACAGAGCCACTCTTAGAAAAGGGTATTTACAGAATCAGCAATGGTAATACTTAAAAGAGAGTAACCAAGGAGTGGCAGGAAATAATCCATAAAGAGTCAGCCCTGGTATTTGGTCAGTAGTCCACCTACCAGTGGCAAGCACAACCCATAGAAATGGACACTTATAGAAACCAGCCATAAAATGTGCTCCTAGGAGTCCACCCAGGTGTGAGAGGGCACAGCCAATAGGATTCGGTATCATTACAACCAGCTATGGTGTACTGCTGACCTCACCCAGGTGTGGCAGTGAGTCTGCTATAGAAATGAGCGTTATACAGCCAGCTATAGTCAGGGCCACTGGAAATAGGCGGCATAGGAGGGCCAAATTGTGCAGCAGGGTTGAACACATTAAGCAGCAAGAAAAGGAAAAATATTAAGCATAATGTTGTACATTTTATGATAGTATTACTTCATTATTTTGCAATTTTTACACTTGTTTACAATGTCTGGGCATAGGTTGCACCTATTAATACCAATTTAAAACCCAAATATAGCAATAAGCAGCATAAAGGTGACCAGTCAATCTTTGCTTAGGGCCTTCCACTGTGCAGCAACACGTTACTGTTTTTAGTAACTTTGGAACCGTTTGAGGCAGAAACAGGATTTGTTTTGTTAAAATTTTAAGATTATGCAGCATATGATAGATTATGTGGCAAATTCAACAAACCTTGTAATTATATAAAAAAACTGCACGGCCACATAAACGCATAATTCCTGTGGCCCTGGCTATTGTTTAATAGTTTATAGTTTCTACATCCTGCAAGAGAGGAACATCACAGAGGAGAGGATTGGAAAGAAAGGGGGATTGAGGTTAGGAATAAGTAGTATTGAGCAGGAGTTCTGTCCGTAGGCCCGATCCCGCGGCAATAGCCCCACACAGAAAAAATGGCAGAGGACGATGACTTCCTTTAATCTCACTTTACCTGGACGCACGTGCTAGACTCACTGTGAGTTTCTGTGTCGGAGGCATCTGCGTGTTACGTCACAATACAGGGGACCCATTGGGACCGCCCTTGAGTGAAGGAACTGAAGCTCTTGCAGTGCATGGAGATCGGGAACAAGCGAACACACATTCATCGGTGACTGGGAAGCCTGAACTGGAGACAACGGTGGTGGTGTGCATTCAACAGTGCTGACAGGAAAATATAATTCTGCAGCACCTCAACAAATCGGCGAATCATACTGGAAAAGTTACCTTTTGGCAGGCGTTCTACTACTATGTTTTTCGATTCTTGCACAGCTCGTCCGTTGTTGGGGATCACTAGAAAGCTGTGGTGTAGCTGCAAACACAACCTCTGGGTGAAGGGTAGGTGGAATGAAACACAGCTATCAGCACAGCCCACTCTGTTTTGCAACAGCAAATTATTGCTGCTTTGACATATGCCAGCTATGGTTCTTGGTGGAAAAAATGCTGCTTTACAAACTGTGTCATGTAATTAGAATACCATCTCCCTTCATAGATGCATCGCTCTTGTTTCTTTTGAAGGTTAGTGGCTGCACTTTCTTACGTTTGTGTAGCATAGAGAAAGTATTTAGTGATCCAGGGTGTGTGTGTTGTTTTTAACTTTAGCCATTGGAACCCTGCTGCTCATAAGAAATGCACAGCATGTACCAAGCTTCCTTGTTCCTCAGAACAGTTCCTGCTATACGCCAACAAAAGTAGGAAGTTGGTTCAAAAGAAATATTTTTACTGCCCTATTAAAATTAAATTTGATATGGAAGTAGTAGTTAGTGTTATGTCTCAACATCAACCAAAACACTTCATTTGTACAGGTCGCTAAGCGTATCTCATCAGAAACGACTGCTCTTGTAAGCTCTGATTGAGCTTTGAGAGCTGAGGCAGTCCGCGATTAATGTACAATTGCAGTATTGCGAACAGTAAACTACAACCGCAGGACAGTAGCAGTGTTTTGTAGAGGGACTCACTGTATTGCTTTCTATTACACTGAGGAAGTTGCTAGCCAAGTAGAATTAGAAGAGAAAGTAAAGGCTTAATGTGCTGTTAATAAAATTCCATAATTTTCCCACTTGTTAGCAACTAGGTAGTCTAAAGGCTCTTTTATGTAGCTTTTGTACTTTTGGTAGATGGGACTGACAAGCCGCGACGTGCTGTGTGACAGTATGTGACAATTATTTTTATATACCACTTCCCAATGAAGGTCTTCCATTTTGAGCACTCAGGGCCCTTCTTCTTCCATCAATGGATGCAGGGGATGAACTAGATCCGAGCTTCGAGGCGAGGAGCTAACATGACAGATCAACTAATGGAGGCGAGGCTAAAACTTCTGACCATTTGGTGAAGCTATCCTGAGCTAGTACAAGAAAAAAGTGCTAAATTCTATATTTAAACATATTGGTCAAACCTGATACGATTACAACAAACATGTTTTAGTGGATTTGATAATATTTATAGGCTACTCATGGACGTCAATTCACAAAAATGCCAGGGGTAGCAGAAGTGACATCATGCGCCCTTTGACCTCCACTTTCGCTCAGACGCAAACTTAAACACACAAATACACACAAATTTACACTCAGACACACACACACTCACTTGCAAGCATGCGCACAACATACATTTAAAAGCATTTTTACTTACCTCTACTGCCATGGAAGAGCATATTCACATTTTTATTTTATTAATAGTGAATAATATTTTATTTTTCACTATTAGTGTAAAAAAATGACAGAAGACAAAGAGAGCAGAGCCCCATCTCACATCGGTAAGGAGGAGGTGCCACTGTGTTCCTGGCACTGAATTTGCCACCTCTGAAGCCAGGGGTCGCAAATGCAATGCCAGGGGGTTGCAAAGGGCAAGGTCGGAGTGACCTTAAATGAAGTCCATGAGGCAACTGTCCGATCACTAAAAAGGTGAAGGAATGATTAAACAACCAAAAGCAGCTTCTACAGATTTTAGTACTTAGAACCTATCTCAAACTTATTTGAAGACAAACACTCACACAATTCCTTCTGTGAACTGACAATGAGCCCATGAAAATTGTTTAATTCCATCTTCAGAAAGACGCTCTTGTCTGATTGGTGACCAAAGGCACACTTGAGTCTGCTTATGATGATGTCGCAACATATGCTTGTTGGAGGCTGCAAATGTGTACAGGTCTCAGAATACTGAGCTTAAGGGTTAACAGTATATTGCATTAACACAATACTGTGGGCTAACGCTCTTGATTTCAGGGATTTGTGACTGGCAATTCTCGAGTTTCTATTGCTCGTGCCCTAAGGTAACTATAACTCGCACCCCCGCCATGCACAGTTTTGTTTGTCAAAACTTTTACTGCAGATACTACATTGATATTAACAAAGATGTTATCATAGATGTCATGAATGCCGTAATTTATGGGGTAATTAGCAGTGCATGGCGAAGGTGCAAGTTACAGTTACCTTAGGGCACGAGATATAGTTACTTGAGATATCTCTAACTAGAAAAGGTGAATTTATATGGTTCTGTGCATTTCAAATGTGAGCCTAACTATAACGTCCCAGTAACCGTTGGTGTTTTAAGTGAACTTCTATGGGTTTTTTTATTCTATTTTCTAACTACAACATCCCTGTGACATTTATTACTTTCAGTGAATTTCTATGGTTTTTTTAACGTGAAGTAATTTTCATTATTATGCGTTAATCCAACCACCTCTGAGCACAGCCTTTGGCTCTAGTCCGGGAGGGGGGGCCCTGTGCTCCCCACTCCTTATATTTTCCTTTCCCCCGGGACCTGGCCCACATGGGGGCTTATTAAAGAACAAGGGCAGCAGACTGCACTTAAATAAATATTTTTAAAAAATATATATATATTCCTGTGAATTTCTGGCATCGCAAATTTGCGGCATATTTTTTTTTTAATGGGTGTTTTTTTTTTGCTCTGGCGGGGTCCCTCTGGGACCCCAGCACCAGAGCTAAGGAGTCAGGCGGGCTCTAACCTGGCCCCTTTTCCTTTTGCGATTTTTTTTTTTTTTTTTTTTTTTTTTTTTTTTTTTTCTCCTTTTTTTTTTTCATTTTAGTATATTTATCTGATTAAATTAAGGTCAGAACAATCAAGAGTTGAAAATCACAAGTTTAAATATCACTTTTGTAATGATAAGAAGAGTCTTTAGTTCTTAAAAAGCAACAGTTGTCTCTTGCAAGCACACGGTATCTGGTTTGCGTCAAAATTACGCACGAGGATCGCAGAGGAGATGTGTGGAAAAAGTTAGGTGTTCGTTGGATTTCCGGGTGCAAACAGACAATGCGTCTATTCTTTTCCACGTGGCAAGGACTTTGCGTCAAATTTCTGGCGCGCAGGCTTGAATCCTCTTTGCAATGCAGGGTCTTTTGACACCCAGGGATGATGCGTGGAAATCCTGGGCGTGCAGGACGAAGTCACATGTGCTGCGTCGATCCGGTGAGCGATGTGTCAAAACTTCTGTCACACGGCAGGTGCTGCATTGTTTCTTCTTGCAGGAAGTCAGACTGCGTCGTTCCGGCTCAGCGATGCGTCGATCCGGTGGGCTGTGCGGCAAAGTTCTGGCCACAACGCTGGCGCTGCATCGATCTTCACTCGGGAAGCTGGGGTGCGTTGTTCCAGTTCGGTGATGCAGTGATTATTTTACCGCTAGGCAGGCTGTGTCAGTTTCTGCAGGTAGGGCATCGTTTTTCGTTGCACAAGGAGTTTCTTTGCAGAGATGGAGTCTTTTTGGCCCTGAGACTTCAGGAAGCAAGCTCAATCCAGGCCCTTAGAGAACACTTCTCAGCAGAGCCAGAGGCCAGCAAGGCAGCAGTCCTTTACAGCAAAACAGTCCAGGTGAGTCCTTTGGGCAGCCGGGCAGCTTCTTGTGGCAGGTTGCAGGTTCTGGTGCAGAGTGTCTGTCCAAAGAAGTGTCTAAGTTGGTAGGGTCAGGGACCCATTTTATATACCCAAAAGTGCCTTTGAAGTGGGGGAGACTTCAGTTAGTGGTTTTGAAGTGCACAAGGTCCCCTTTCAGTACAACCCTGTCTGCCAGGGTCCCACTAGGGGGTTTGGCAGTCCATTGCGTGAGGGCAGGCCACTGTCCTTTGAAATGTAAGTGTCAGGCCCTCCACCCTTCCAGCCCAGGAAGACCTATCCAGTATACAGTTTTGTGCAGGTGTGACTGAGCATCCTGTGTTTGTGGTTGTCTGGGTGAAATGCACAAGGGAGCTGTCAACCAGCCCAGCCCAGACATGGATTGGAGACAGGCTGTCAACCAGCCCATCCCAGACGTGGATTGGAGACAGGCTGTAAGGCACAGAAAGATTTTAAGTGCAGGAAAAGGCTCACTTTCTAAAAGTTGCATTTCTAAAATAGTAATATAAAATTCAACCTCACCAGTCAGCAGGATGTTGTATTACCATTCAGGCCATACTAAATATGACCGGTCTACTCCTTTCTGATCATAATCTACCACTCAAACAGTATATGAGGGTAGCCCTAATGCTAGCCTATGAAAGGAGCAGGTCTCACAGCAGTGGAAAACGAATTTAGAGGTTTTCCACTACCCAGACCTATAAAACACATTGGTATATGTCCTGCCTTTTATCTACACTGCACCCTGCCCTATGGGTTACCTAGGGCCTACCTTAGAGGTGCCTTATATGTAGAAAAAGGGGAGTTTAAGGCTAGGTAAGTACTTTTAAATGCCAAGTCGAAGTGGCAGTCAAACTGCACACACAGACCATGCATTGGCAGGCCTGGGACCTGGTTAAGGGGCTACCTATGTGGGCGGCACAATCAGTGGTGCAGGCCCACTAATAGTATTTAATTTACAGGCCATGGGCACATGCAGAGCACTTTACTAGGGACTTACAAGTAAATTAAATATGCCAATTGGGTATGAGCCAATGTCACCATGTTTTAAGGGAGAGAGCATATGCACTTTAGCACTGGTTAGCAGTGGTAAAGTGTACAAAACCAGCAAAAACAGTGTCAAAAAGTGGAGGGAGGCAGGCAAAAACTATAGGGTGACCACCCTAAGGCTGGCAAATCTAACACTAATCATGTGAAATCAGACCTTGCAGCAAAAGTGATGGGACAGTAGTAGTAACAGAAATAACATTGATCTCTGGAGACAGAGCGCAGCACAGCAGTTGACCTTGGTATGGACAAAGCTGGAGGCCATGCAGGATCTTTGTGTCACAGGGTGACAAAGGCAGTGATTGCGTAAAAGCTAGAAGACCAGCCGCTTATTATGGCAAAGTAAGTGCTGCCTTCTGAGAAGTGGTACTTTGTGGAATTAGTTAAGCTCCACCAAAAACGCTGGTATGCGTTCCCTTTCCTATAAAAGAAGTGTGGGTGCTTGGAATCATAAGTGCCTGATCATGTAAAAAAAAAATGGATAGGAGAATGGCTTTTTAAACAGTTTACCTGTGTAAACATACATAGATCAGAGTGGTTAGAATACTGGCTCACCAAGTATTCATACGTGTATGATTTTTTGTCTCTTTTAAGTAACTCATAAGCATTTCAAAAGTTATTTTAGTCAGAACCTAATTGCTAATTCGGGCCAGAGTGCTCTGTCTTGTACAAGCAAACAGCATCTGGCTAAAACGTTTGTTTTAGTCTGGTTTTTCAAAAAAAATTGTAAACAAATCTTTACGGATTCTTTTAATACGTATATGACATATTGAGGAAACAATAGGTATTTAGCTTAAAATGCTTATCATTATTTACAGAAACTACTGCTTAGATTTCATGTGCCTGAGGACTCCTTGAATAGGCGCTGTAGACCACAGGATAAGAACCGCAAAGTTAAAGAACTGCGTGTGACGATGAAGCTGTAGCAGCCTTGGTTAAGACACACACCCCGGGGTGGGTGAGGGTGGGAAGGGGGATTGGGCTGGAAGTTGTGCGCATGCGTCCGTATTTAATTAGAGGGGAAAGAAACTTGTCAAACCAGCCAGCTGAAAACAGACTCTGGTGCACAAACTGCTGCTTGAATGAAAATGTAACGTTGAGAAACAACACATTTTCCTTGAGCTCTCTTTATGCGGTTACAGTTTGATGCAACATGTTGCATTCATATATATTTAAAAATTAAATAAATTCACATTTCTGACTTCCTTGTGACATACCTTTCTATTGCTCACTTGACAGAAAGAAGTTCTGTCACGCAGGCATTACCTGCGAATTAACTGAACCAAACCTTGTTGACGGTCAAACGGGGATCTGAGAAAGAGCAAAATCTGAAAGGGCCAGTAAGTCTCAAAAGTAGGCCACGTCAAGCAAAGGAATATTTTAAAATGCCTATAGTTGGTGATTGTTAGAGATGCAGGAATAGGGCACAGAGATCAGTTTTTTTCCCTTAAAACAGTCTTGTGAGCGGTACCTACCAGTGGAAAGCCAGAGACTTGTATGTACGACAACCATTACTGTATACATAATAAAAGCGCACTGGTAGCATCATATAATACAAAATGGCACACATGTCCCAATATATGTTTTGAAAGTGATTATTTGTGATTGTATATGTCTTACCTTCAGAAGAGCAGGACGGGATGAATTATAGAAATGCTAAGACGAAGTTATTTTGATCTTTGGAATCCTCCTTGGGACCCATTACTCGAAGAGCAGTAATGCTGGTGTCCCTGCAGATATGCAGCCGATTAGAAAAAAATAAACTAATTCCACAGCAGTTTTCTCCCTGTAGATGAGTAAGCAGCGTATATCTGTCAGGTAAAATTGTCTGATTTATTCACTTGTTAACAGGTGAGGACTACATTCTGCTACTGTAGGTGCAGTGGCACGTGTTTTTCTTCTCAACAGACCAGATTACTAATTAAGGAACATCTTTGTTTTTGGAGGTTTTTCTTTTTTTCTTTTTCTATAGGGGATACGTCCTCCACCACTGGTGAAAAGGTTAATGCCCGACTGCTTAATCTTCTTGAGTCCTGCATGCATGCTAAGTGCAGCCCATATCACGGCATTGTAGATCTTCACTAATGACATACCTGTCATTTTGCTCAAGAAACTGTTTTTGTTGCATAGATCGTGCCTGAAACTTAAAGGGCAGATAACGGCCAATTCCGTTTTCATACTCTTATTTGACAAGCTTAATTAAGGTAAATCTAAAGTCCCTTATGGCATGCAGGGTGTGAGACTTAATCTCTACAGGAGATGATGGATTCAGATAGGAAGGCACAATAACAACCTGGGTAAAAAGGAAGGCATATTTAGGAGGGAAATACAAGTAACGAAAAGTACAAACGTATTGCGTAAAAGCTTCATAAACAATCAGTGACAAATCACCCCAATTCACTAATCATTCTAGCCAATATAGTTGCTACTAAATGTCACCAGGCTTCCTAGATTTACCTCTTCATAAGACTCAAAAATTGAACTACAAGGTCTTTAATATTAATGGTGGGTACCATGCATCGGCAAAGAATGTTGTGCAAAGTGAAGGAGATTGAAACCAGACAGGAGATGGATGAATCACTGAAAATCCACACTGAGCCCTCCAAATGCTTTAGGGTGGTCCATGGAACCCGCATGGTAGTGAGGGTAGCCACAGTCATTCCCTAAAAAAACTTGCCTCAAATAAAGGAATCACAGAATCTGAGGTATGATCCATTGGTGGAAGCACTTCTTATAAGGTCTCCTATTTTTCTTTAACCTCAAACAACCTGCAAGTGCAAGCCCAGGAGGTTTCACTAGTAAAATCTAATTTCTGGGTCAGCTGGAACCTTGTGAAGGTCTTGTGTATAGGGTGCCTGTCAGTTAGAAAACAAGCAACCAATTTTGACTCCAGGGGAGCATAGGCCTACAATTTGCAAAAGAGATTTTGAAAAGAGTTTACTAGTGGTGTGCATGGTTATCTGGCTTCTGTATTATCTTCCATTTTTTTAAAGATTCTTGTGAGGAACCGACTCACGAAGGTAATTCTACTACCCCTTTCTCTTTCGCCCCGCTGGTTTTGCTCCCCTTTGGTGCATTATAGTTATATTCCTATCAGTAGAGTTGGACAACTTTCTCCGGTCGCAGACTTTTATTCTGTGATTGGATCGATTCACCAAAAGGTCACTTGTACACTAGATTTTATTGTTTCACAAAGACCTACAAATCTGAGACTCGGATCATAGAAATTCATCATAGAGACAGGTCACTAGCAACAAAACATCCATAAGCAACCTTAAAAATTGACATCTCCTGCAGACCAGTTACAGAAAGGAGCAATCTCTTACATCAAAAACCAATATCACATAGGGGTTAAGGAACATGACACAATGTAAATAGTTAGAGAGCAAGGTAATCAAAAGAAAAAAAGATGCACCAGAGAGCCAAATCAAAGAGGTTTCAGAAGGGGAAATCGATAAGCCTGATATAACATAGACTGTATTCAGAGGGAGGTCTTAGAAAGAGGGAGGCACAGGACACTGATCAAAGACTGACATTGCACTAAAGAGGTCTGAGAGAAAGTGTACAGGTTGCTGTTTTAAGCGTGAGAGGTGTTGATGAAAGGAGACGTTTTATAAGTAGTCCAAAACAGACATCACAGGAATGCATTAGAAAGAGGCAGTGATGATGGGGGTCTGAGTGTTTGATCAAAGATGGGCACCAAAGTGATAACAATTTGACAGGCCTGTCAAAAACCTACTTGCAAAGGCTAAGGTAAGAAGGATAAACCCAAGACAGAGTAATGAGACCAAACTCCTTGAATTTAGACTTGCATCTATAGGCCTATCTGTGTGTAAAATGTCAAGGTGGTTCATAACAAGGGTTATTTTTGACATGTTAACATTTTCTGGATCAAACATTAGCTTAGGACTCTGGATTAAAGGACGTGGTCAGGGTAACACCGTCTGATGATTGCATAAGTAGTGATGTAGAGATAGATGTGCTTGCATGTAGAAAGTTGCAAAGTCTGACCAGATGTTGTCTTACTTGACTTAGGCATGGTGGGTGTTTGCCTCGTGTTTTTTTGCTGTACATGGAACAAGGGTATTACTCTACCTACTTCCTTGTTGGGAGAAAGGTAAAGTGTTGAACCAATTTCTTGATGTTGACAGTGTCAACAAGTTATTTCGAATATACAAATTAAAGATGATGTTAGTTGAAATATTTGCATCCAGCAGACACTGGCTGTACTCTGTGAACCTGCATCATGCTTCCTTTCACATACCTACACTGTAGGAACACAGGAAGTTCTTCAAGTTGGGAATTCAGCACTTCCTAAACTGGATTGTATCTGCCGTTTGTAACCAGAATTCTTAACACTGTGGCAATTTTTCTGTGGCTGAGAAAGTCCACTGCTACAACTGTCTGGTTGCCTGTCAGTGTTTTTTTTATTTTTTTTTAGGGAACTAGATGATCAGTTTCTAGACAGGTCTGTCCAGTCCAGTTGTTCTAACTTATAACCATGAGATAGTCGAAACATGCTCTGAGGTTTTTGAGGGTGCTCCTTTCACACCACAGCCTCACATCAAAGCCAAGACTGACTTATCAGGGTTGAGATGGGTGTTACTTTATAGGTATTTCCCTCCACGTTTGCACAGAAAGTGATGTTTGGTTCCCACAGCCATCCTTTGAGTGGCCCTGGCCAGAGTGGTGCTGGGCCCACATGGTTAATCCCAGTGGCGTTCATCTACAGTCTTTCCATGCAACTCTGGCTTGCATTAGAAATTTGAAAGTGGGCCATCCCCAGAAACATGTTGCTACTATTCTCTGAAATTACAGAATTCAAAAACTAGAGAGTGGACTGTCAGAACTGGCATCTCGACTGTCGCCCCACGATTGGGAAATCTATCAAAGTCCTCAACTTCATCTTTGAGGCATGGAAGCGCCTCGATATATAGGATTTTATCCCCTGCTAGTAAAAAACTTCCAAAATATTCTTGCAGAAGGTTAGCCTCAAAGGTGATCTGAGGAGTTGGGTCTCTAGGTAATATCCTTCTGTACAGTTGGAGAAGGACATTCAATTCTGAACCATTCTGCTTTAGGCATGGCCTTAGATGCACTATCATTTTGGTAACCCCTGCTTCTCCTAGTCAGGTTTGATTCTATGACCTCTTACATCTTCAGAAGGCACATATCCTCTTCTTTGTCGAGGGGCATCTGTCAGAGGTGCAAGGACACACTAGCCCTATAGCTTTCACTACCTTCACAGAAATGGAGCACCATTTTACTTACTTTTGCCCACCTCTTCCTCACTTCAGAATACTCCTGGTGAATGCCAGGAAGTCAAATGTAAGAGCACAGTATAGGATAAAGTTGTTGAGGCTCTATTATTGGGCCTTGCCAAAGTACACCGAAATTAGTGTGACATTTTCATTAATGCCACACAGATATTGCTGCACCACTCAACAATTTGTGCTTCCCGCTTATTACTGCCACATACCAACCACATTTTGCGTTGCCATCGTATATCATAAGTCCCCTCTATGGACTGACTTTGGCGTATGCATTGATGCTTGTTTTGCAAATAAATGGGGAATTAAAGTGTACGGATGTAAGTTCCCAATCATCTTTGTAGCTAAATCACCCCTGCTACTTTTGTGTTGGGCCTTAAAAGTTCCCCTGTATTTTTTTATTTTTAGCAATAGTTTGTGGGGTATCTGCTCCTGAGGAAGTAGTCATGCTGCATGTCTGGTGCTCCTTAGGAGCACACTTGATGTGCCCTGGGTTATGAGGCTGGGAGGAACCTTCCAATAGCCTCATGCTGTGGTCTTGAGGATGTAGTCATTTATTTGCTGTTGACAGCATCCTAGATTTGGAGTACAGTATTTGCACCCAGGGCTGATCCCTACAAGCCACTCCTCCTAAATGCAGGGTAGTGTACCTTGGTTAGATGGAGACCTTTTTGTGTATGGGTATGTTTTTTAATCAGTGGAAATATTTGCAAATGCTGTGTGCATAGGTACTAATTGCATATATTGCAATACACATACATAAAATATGTTTTTCAGTCATTGGCAGGCACCTGTTATTGGAGTTATCCTTAGCTGATCGCAGATATATTTGTTTGAATAGCCGTTGCAAGATGGAGGATGGATGCTCTTCACTAAGAACTACAAGGACAGCCCAGCACCCACTTCTTCTGCTTCTCTTCTTTTGGCTACAGAACTTGACTTGGCAGTGCGGGTCCCTGAATGTGTTACTGGCTAGTAGCACTTAAGCAGTGGACAGCTCAAAGAATTTTAGGAAGATAAATGTTTCCCTTACTATAAATTCCTCTGATTGGGAATATTGTACCCCAACCTCTTTGCATGATTGAAGTATAAAACAATTTTAGTCCTTGATTGGCAGTGGACTGAGGCCCAACTACTGAGTCGTGCACATTAAACTTGATAATCCCCTCCAGCGTGTGGAACACCTTTAGCACAGACCTGTGTGGACCGTGCTTTGGTGGTTCCAGAGTGTAGTGCAGAGTGCTGCCGTTTGTACACTGCACCTGCTTTTATTGTTTTTACTGTCCTCTTAATCTGTCACATATACAGAGTTATATCACCAGTATGCTAGCCTGACCTCATAGGGCCCCAATGGCTCTAGTTTTTGGACCTTGCGCTTTGAAACCCACGCACTGTTGCCCCTGTGGGTCAGACTACTGTCTGCCTCCCTTCATTGTCAAGGTTGGCCTATAAGCCCCTTCCAAGTGTGTTGGAGCTCTGGGCTTCCCTCTTGTGCAGTAAGGGGCTTGTCACAAGCAGGCAGCAATGTGAACATTACTAGTTTGCAAACATTGGATGAACCATCTTAACAGTCACAGTAACTGCAGTTGTGTGGTGTTTCTTGGGTTTCAGTAGAGTCACGTTCATTTAGTGTGCGTGAACGGTCTGTAGTGTTTATATCTAAAGGATCCACGTTTATCACCCTATTGTCTTTGTGTTAAAATAGCATTGTTTTTTTCTTGTGTACCTATTTAGTATTTGGCATGTTTGTTCTGCAAATATATATATATATATATATATATATATATATATATATATATATATATATATATATATATTTATTAGTGTTATCTTTACAAAAACTCACAACCCTGAATAGACATCCGCATCTTTCTGGCAAGTGAGAGCGCCCTGACTGAATCCTACGCCATCTGTGAGTTAAACCTTGACTGGTCTTAAACGTCTGCAAAGGAGTAGAGAAGGCTTGGAGGGGCAACTTTTCATCCCAGGCAGAGCACCCAGTGTCCTGGCTGTAGTATCTTGCAATTTATAGGTGGGAAACCCTTTGACTCTGAATGGACTCCGTAGCAGTGTGACATAATCGCTAGAATAAAATGTAATGAAAGTTTGGTTTAGAATGTGGAAGTTCACAAGTACACGAAGAGGAATAAAGACATGTGATTTTACAGCTTTTTGTGTGGCGTCGTCCTTGGTGGGTACAGAGGCTGGGGAGGATGTAACAGTTGGCGACAAGATGAGGGGTAATTAACCCAAAGAAAGACCGTGCTCTCCCAGAGAGTTTGCTGTGGTTTAGGCAAACTGCTTATACATGCCACATGTGCCTTCGTCGAAGTGCTGAGTCGACCTTTGGCATATGTGGTGTCAAACCGCAACTCCAGACAGTGTGAAGCATTTGAAGATAAAGAAGGCTTCACTGAGAAGTCTATACATCGTTGGTCAAGAAACTACAACTGAGGCCATACTAAAAGGTACTGCACTACAATGAAAAATAAAGTTATACATAGTAGGGAGCATTAATGCTGAAGGCGGATAAAACCAGGTTTAAAAAGCACAATCAAAGATAATTATAACTCTCCAAAGAAAGTTATCAATAGATGCGCTGGCTGACAGAACAAGTAAAAGGGAAGCGTACTGTTGTTACACTTACCAGAATCTTCATAAGTGGAGTGTTAGGACCTCAGCACCGGGCAGGGAGAACCAAGAAGACCCACTAGGTTGTGCTTACTGAGCTGCCCATTACCTAGAGTGGCACCCCACCACTGAAATGGCATACCACCAAGGCTGCCAGATGGCAGCTTAGAACAACTCCAAAGGTCTCCACAAGTAACGATACTCCGATGGAGAAGAAGAAGGTCAAAACCTAAAAGACTGCCCTGGATGACTCAGAAGCCAATCCATTGTTGGGAGTCAGTGATGATGGAGATTCTAATGGATAACTGACAGCATCTCAAAGAGCTCCATCCTCAATGCCAGACACTCCCATGAACAGTTCCAATGCTGCCATCTTCCTGAAACCACCACCACCTTTCAATACTTCCAAAAAAAGCAAAGTATTGGTGATAAATGGAATACTTGGATAGGGGCATTTGAGGCCTTCATTGATGCACTTGAAGAGACTGATAACAGAAAGATTATCAAGTATCTAAGAAATCATACTGATGGTGGTTTAAAAGAAGACATCAAGAAAATGCCAAGAACTGACAAAGAAGTCACATACCGTCAGATTAAAAATGCTTTGAATATCAAGTTCATTCCAGCATCAAATGTTTATTATGAAAGGTACACTTTCCGTCAAGAACATCAAAGAATTGATGAAATCATTGAGTGTGTGAAAAGACTCCATGCACTCATAAAACACTGTAAGTTCAATGATTTTAATGACGAAGAAGCTGTGCGTCTTAGAGTTATTGGTGGATGCTTGTCAGATTCATTCAGGCAACAATTGCTGAGAGACACTCGTAATCTGGAGCGAGTGCTGATGGCTGCCAGAACTGAGGAGTGAGCTGAAAAACAAACTGCTGACCTGGAGGCCAGAGGTGCCCAGAGTCAATCAGTCATGAGTATGAAAGGTAAGCCGAGGCAAAAGACAAGGGCACAAACTGATTCCCACAATTAAAAAGAAGTTATGTTTTAGATGTGGATTTTCTTTTCCACACGAAGGAACTTGTCCTGACATTGGACAGATATGTAAAGGGTATGGGAAAGGGAACCATTTTGTGACGATGTGCAGAGTGAAGGAAAACGTAAGTGTGTCACGGCGCAACAACAAAATGGCCACGAGAACATTCCAGAAGCAAAGTTCAACACGCGCCCCCAAGGCCAAGTGGTGACATCAGTTGAGGCAAGTTGATATTAAACTAAGTTGATCGTCATCTAAATCGTCAAACAGTTCTTCAGTTTCAATATCAAGTGAAAGTGATTGTGCATGTCGATGTTTACCTCAGAGAAACGTGCGCATGTTGGACTGGTCACATCTGAAGAAAAATGTCAATCAACGAAAAGCCATACGCTGTCCAAACATTGCATTGAAAATAAATGGTTGTTCAATACCTTTCATTAACAACGGTTGTGCGTTGATCTACATAATGCCTGAAGAGAAATTCAATGAACTGTTTCCATTACCATGGCTTATGCCAGCGAAGATCAAAGTATATACGTGGACTGTATCAACACCCATAAAAAGTTATGATTTATTTGTAGTGACAATGAAACATAAGTAAACAGAGGTACAAGCATGGATCTGTGTGCATCAGGGTACAGCATCAAGTTCCTGTTTACTCATCTTCAATATGGCTGCTGATGTGGGACTGATTTCTGTGAATAACAACATGAATGCTTATCACAAAATAGTAAGTCAATTCCCTTTGTTGTTTCATGGTGTAGGAAAGCTTAAGACTATCAAAGTAAAACTGAATATTCGTGAAGATATCCATCCGTCCTGTTGCTCAGAGACATAGACACATTGCTTATCATTTACATGAAGCTGTTGCAAAAAAACTTGAATCAATGCTCAAACATTATATTATTGAGCGTTCCACTGGTCCAACACCATGGGTTAACCCACAGTAGTAGTGCCAAAAAGGACAGTGAAGGAGCTGTATGCATCTGCGTTGACATGCGTCAGACAAACGGGTGAATAGAGCGAGAATGATATCCAGGTCCACACATTGCTGACATGATAATGCAATTGAATGGCGCAAAGGTATTTTCTCCTCTTGATTCAAATAAAGGTCATCATTAGTTAGAACTTTAAGAAACTTGCAGGTACATTACAAACTTTTTTACACATATTGGTTTGGTTTGGAACAAAAGACTTAGTTTCGGTGTGTCATTGGCTGCAGAACTTTTTCAAGACGTCATTCGACTTATCATACAGCCTGTTGTGAATACATTCAATTATGGCGAGGAGATATTCGTTTTCTGAGCTACACAGAAGGACCACAATAGAGCTCTTACACAAGTATGCCATTTACTCTGATGCAGGATTGACTTTTAATGCAGATAATTGTGTGTTCAACAAGACAAAACTAACATGCTTGGGCCAGATTTTTTTCTGGTGGGCTATGACACCTTATCTTGCAAAATTAGCTCTTTCAAAAGCTCAAACCCCACCTCCCTGGACCCTCCCACCTTCACAAGATGTTTCAATGATAGATTCCTTTCTTGCCATGGCCAGTTACGTTTATAGCTACATACAAATCTTTGCCACTGTTACAACTCCATTACGTGAGTTAACAAAGAAAAATGTTTCATTTCAATGGTCACAAGAACATGAGTAAAGTTTCAGGGAGATCAAACACATCATTGAACATGCTATTGAAATGACATACTTTATTCAAAAGCTTCATACAGAGGTTGTTGTTGATGCCAGCCCAGTCAGGTTAGGCGATATCCTTGCGCAGCATACTGAACGCTCAAATGCTCGAGGGCATATTGTGGTCTATGCTAGTTGAAGTTTGTCCCAAACTGAATATGCTTACTCACAACCGGAGAAAGAACGTTTGACTGTGGTAAGGGCATGTGAACATTTCCATGTATTCCTTTAAGGAACAACTTTCACGCTGATCATAAAGCTCTATTGACTATCTTTGGCAATCCAAAAGCCAAGACTCCTCCTTGCATTTAAAGATGGAGACTCCAATTGCAGGAATATGATTATACGACTGTGCATTGTCCAGGAAAAGATCAGTATCTTGCTGACTACTTTCCAAGAGTGCCAATACAAGGTCACAGTACTCCATCCAAGACGGCTGAAGCCTACATTCATTTAATCATCAAGTTAAATACATCAGCTGCTATTTCGTTAGCCCAGATTATAACTGCCACGAGCCATGATAGTGACATGCTGAAGTTAAAGGACATAATTACACATCAATTGTGGACCCAACACACTCGACCTTTCACCAATGACGTTGAATATCACAAATACAAAAATGTCATGGATGAATTGTCCTTAACTCAGGAAGGAATCGTACTACGAGAGTTGAAAATCCTGATTCTGTAGAGTTGCGGCAGAGACTAATTGAAGTGGCTCACGGACAGTGGTATTGTTGCCACAAAACAAGCTTTCGGAGACAGAGTTTGCTTTCTGTACTCAGATGAAAGAGTTGAAAAGGAACTCAAGGTCTGTCATATACGCAACAACTTTTCTATTAGTGTTACTCACCATACTCTGAACATATCAGAGCTCCCTCAGCATACTTGGAGAGAAAGGCCATCAACTTCTTCGGTCCACTGGACAATGGACATCACCTGATGATGATTGTTGGTGAATACTCATGGTTCCCTTTAGTTGAAGATCTCTCACCTACAACTCACAAACGAGTCATTGAAAAACTTGATGGCATCTTTGCGATTTGGGGCATTCCAGAAATTGTGAAGTCTGATAATGGCCCATCCTTTTACAGTGAAGAAATTAAGTAATTTCTGAAGCATCCAAGAATAAAGTATCAACAGAGTACACCTTTTTGGCCGCAGGCCAAATGACTTGAGAGTTTTATGAGTACGCTAAAGAAAGCAGTACAGCGTGCAACTCTTGAGAGGCTCGGTTTGAAAACAGTGCGAAATTCTACTCCACAAGTGTATCATTCAACAACCCACTTGACCACAGGCGAAAGTCCTGCGACTTTAATATCTAGGAGAGCAATGACACCCAAGTAACCTCAATGGACCAACAAAAGAGATCAGAGTGAGACCATGATTCATAAAAGGGGACATGGTTTACAAGCAGAAGATGAAAGCATACATTGACAAAAGGCCACATGCAAAGGACAACCCCATTAAAAAAGAAATTTAAAAATAAAAAGAAAAGGTGATTGGGTGATCTGCCAAAAGATGCACAAAAGAAAATCTGATGCTCCGTATGATGCTGAACCATTCCAAATGGTGTCTACTGAAGGACACATGGTGACTGCCCAGGCCACTAGGAAGTCTGTTACCAAAGACTCTTCTCACTTTAGGCCTGTGATTCATCGGTCTTCAACTCAAAATGGTTAAAGAAAGACTGACCCTTAAAACTCAGTTTCTGGTGCTACTTCTTTACCATCCTTAACAATCTCAGACAATGAAGTTGACCGCTTGTGGATTCCAGTAACCAGATCGGGTTGAATGATCAAAGTGCCAAGAAGGTCGATTGAAGAGATATTAGTTGTTCATGTTTATTTATATATGTATGTGTATATCTATTGATTTTGTAAAAAATAACTGTAATTTTTCATTTAACAGAGGGGGAGATGTAGTTGCAAGTTTTAGGACAGAACCCTTTTGGCTCTGAAGGGGCTCCGTAGCAGTGTGGCATAATCGCTGGGGAAAAAAATGTAATGAAAACTTTGTTTAGAATGTGGGAGTTCACAGTTACACGCAGAGGAATAAAGACATGTGATTTACAGCTCCGTGTGTGGCATAGTCATTGGCGGGTACCGAGGCTGGTGAGGATCCCATGTTGGCTAGGGCAGAACACCAGCACGCTTTCATTTTTCTAGCACTCAGTTGCCCTGTGATTGAAAGGTTTGGGGAAAAGGACTGATTTATTTATTTTTTCTTCTTTTTTGTTTTTTTCCTTTATTTAGTTTTCCCAACAGGTGTACATTGATATTACTGCATTTCACCTTTATGTAACCAATGACAGTGGTAATACGCTAAAGGCAACTAACTGCTAAGGAAAAACGATATCTTGCACATTGTGTATTAGAGGTTTTTACAGTCAGGCTTTGCCTGATGGTTAGCAGTTCGCTAGGTGGGTCAAAAGAAAATTAGAGCATGATTAAAGAAAAAAACATTCATGGGAACTGAGCAACCCGCAGGTTACATATTGAATTACTTTGAGGTCTAACTACATATACAAACACATACCTATGTTGCTGGATTTAAAATGTAACATTACACTTGTTAGGACTTTGGTTCTTACGTTGACTCATTATATGAAAGCAATCAACAATCGTAGAGACCTAAGCAAGATTGGGTAAAAGAAGAGCAGGGAATAGCGGTGCAGGAAGGAGGGAACGTCTTGCAGTTTGAAAACGTCACTCCTGTGGGATGACTTAGTAACTACGGGTCGGAGGGAGGATGCTAGGGACGGTCGAAGTGTGTCCTCTTTGCCACTAGGCGCAAAGTGCAGAATAGTGAACCTCGGGTTGGGGCAAAGTGTCGGAAGGGTCCGCTCGCACCCAGGGAGGGAGGCATCCTTGCAGGCTGCCTGAAAGCGAAGCAATCGCACATCCCATTGCAAAGATATAGGGTGCATCCGACGGCCTCTGGGCTCTGGCCTCCTCAGTTAGCTGGAGCGTGCTCTCCAATATTGCCCACTCAACTAGCGACTTCTGCCATGCTTCTTTTGCCAGAGGGAGGGGAGCCATAAGTGTGTCCAGAATAAGGTTCAGAGAAAAGGTCTGATGTAGCATTTCAGTGGCCCTAAAATTGCTGCCTACGTCCAGAGTTAATAATGTGAAGTGAAAATCAGTATGACACATAGAAGGAAAGGCTGAGGGCGTTAACTGCTGTGCACATACACAGCTTTGCAATGAATTACTGCTTGTGGTTAAATCTACTTGCATGGCTAAGATAACCAGGATGCAATTAGCAATGTGCGTTGTCATCTTGTTATTGAGGTTGCAGAGACAGACAGACGTAGTAGCCTGCTGCCCATCTGGCTTGGTGGGTGCTGCGTAGATCCATTATGTTTTATTTCTATTGACCCCTCAACCCCCAATTAAACTACCTATACCATAGACCACCCAAGTAAACCGCCTGCCTCTTTACCATACCTCTAGCATAATACAAACGATGAGACTTAGCTCAAGGCCTGCATGGTAGATTATAAGTGCAGGTAATTGCAGAGATATCTTGCACGTCTGTCTCTCACGCGTTCTTCTTCATCAAGGTGCTAAGAGCCACCCAGCACCAGAGAAGAGCACCTCGCTGGTCATTCATGCACAACACCATGCAGCCCACATGGGATCAAAACACATACAACACTCTGCCCACCACGCATTCCCCGTGCTATTTATCAGAAAATGCACTTTGGCTTTTCATAATGTGGCATGAAGCGCTATATAAATGCCACAGTACAAAAGATGTGATTGATCTTTCCACATTGGTGACGTTTGTGTTTTTTTTTTTCAACCAGTACACGCCTTAATTTACAGTTTATCTAAGAAACTGTCAGGGCAGTAATGAAGGCAACGACAGCTTATTTGCATGCCAAGGGTTTTGGCAACCAAGTTATTTTCAGCTGGGCTCGTCATTTCTGAAACGCGTACTACAAACCGGTTTGGTTACCTGTCTATCACCGGATACATACCTTTAACATCGCGTAATTCATACAATGACATGTTCCTCTTTTCATGTTTTCGTTTAAGTTCCCAACAGACCACAGGTAACTTTCCAAGAACGCAGCTGCAAATGGGTGAAATGGCAAGAGGACGTTCAGGTGCATTATATTTTATTATTTGAGCATGTTTACATTCTTCTTGACAATGTAACCAGTAACTATTCCCTCCTGGCTCCAAGGCAAGCAAAACAAACGTTACAATGACAGTTGTTTTGGCTTGTTTATAGTGAAAAGTGTTTTTAGGAGTTTATTTGAAGGGCAGCAGAAGCACATGTTTCCCACGCAGAGAACGGGTACAGCCTTCACAATAGCTCTGTAAATTTCTGTTTCACTCTCTCTCCCTCGCCCCACCCAGAGCCGCGACCCATGGACACTAATTGGGAACTACAGCACTGGGGCTGCGGCACGAGGACAAGGTGAGCAGCCCCAGCAAACGAAAAGATCTCATGGAAAGATCATGAAGGCCATGCAGTGGATCAATGCATGGAGACAGCACGAAGGCCATGCAGTGGACCAATGCATCAACAGATCACGAAGGATGTACACTGTGTCAGTGCATTGAAGGATCACGAAGGCCATACAGTGGCTTGATGCATTGAAAACTCACAAAGGCCAGTGCATTGAAAACTCATGATGGTCTAACAGTGATGCTGAGGGGTTTATTCTAGAAAGACTACACTTCATTTGTTTCCCCCTATTGGCACTTATGTATCACTGCGCCAACATGTAAAACTAGGGCATAGAACAAATGAGGCAGAGGCACTAGGGAAAGTCACTGGTCTTTTGTGTGAAGTGCAGAAACCATAGCGCGCCTGACCTGAGCCAAAATGGCGCTAATGTAGAATAGGGTGTCTTCTCCGATGCCACAGTAATCTGGACAGCTCTTGTTTTCAAGACTTTATTTTCTCTTTGAAACCTGCACTTCTTTCAGTGAAATCTTGGTTTTCACTAACTTCCTTAAGACCAAATTTAGTGTACTTTGAGGGCTGTAGGTGTAGTAAATAGATACCCACAAACATGTAAAGCACAATAGTTAGTGACTTTGCCAAATACTTGTCATGTTTGGAACCTATTGAATGTACATCTGTTAATGGGACATCTGGTGCCAACATGAGCCAGGGTTTTAATTATAATATATGTATAGAGTCTACTTCTTTATTAAGCTTGAAAGCAGTTTATCGGTAGAAACAAAACAAGACCTTCCAAAGTCCAAATAGTGGCCTGACCACCACTCACAGCCAAACCTAGCCATGTAACTCCTTAGCTTGCTTTAGTATTCGAGTATTTGACACTTGATGCAATAAAAAACAGCAAAACGCCACCTCCACAGTAAGTGGACCACAGTAACTAACTAACCATGCAGTTTGCCACATGTAATGCACAACCTGAATTTTATCCCAAGCAAGACTTGAAAATCTGCCACTTTGTCTTGCAATCAAACTGAGAAACTGAACGACTTGGTATGGATAATATTCATCTCTTTGCCTTTAATAAAATCAAAGGGCTGGTTGCCTTACTGAAGGAGAGTTTGAATCTATTTTACATCTTTTTAATGACATTTTATTTAACAAGAGTCGATGGCCTATGGGAAACATTCTGAACAGCGACCTGTCTGATCAGGCTTAACAGTATTCTGTCTACATGTAAACCCCATACTTTCCACAACAACCATGGTAGAGGAAGTTCTAAAAGCAGTAGCATCTATGCTTTTCCCCCATACTCCATCTGACCTAATAATAACAAAACCCCTTAGGAGGCAGAGAAGTTCCAAGATATCTGAACTGAATGTTTTCTGATTCACAACATTGTAGACATTTATCCACACTTGCATTCTTATTTTGAAGGAACATAGGAAACAGAAACATTTTGATACACCTTGTTAACACAAAATGACCAACCATTGACACAAGCAGCACGCTTGAGACTTTGCACCCTACTGAAAAACACTAATATCAGTTTCTGAAACAATAAACTAGACAGCAACACAGATGAATTTCCTGACAGTTCTTTATTATTAATAGGCCAACTTTAAATGAAATGAAGAACATTTTACCTCACACCTCAAACAGAATATGTGATCCCTAAAGAGACATTAAGCCTCTAGAATCTGAGGACCTCCTTACAACAATAGGATCCCTTTGTATCTGGGCATAGCCCACTGAAGTAGCTGATTTGTTTGGCTGGATAGTTAAGTAAGAGTTACCCTCACCTTAACCTAACTGAGCAACAAGTTCACTATCAAGAGAATCAAATACTGAAAGAAAGTCCTTCTCCAGACTGACTGTTATTTTATGTTATGAAAATTTATAGAGCGCATAGCTAACTGAATACCTCCCAGTGCTATACAGAAAAACCTTTGAATATACAGCTTTGGGACACAAACTAAAATAATCAAGTTTTTAATAGCCGACGGAACAACAGTTCATGGCTGGTTTGACGTAGATTCAGTGGTAATGAATTCCACAGTCTAGCTCCAAGATACGATATTGATCTTCCTCCCCATTTGGCCTTTTTTGGGGGGGGAATGACAGCTAGTGCCGTGGAGGATGATCTAAGATGTCTGGTAGGTCTGTAAAAAGAAGCCAGGCTTCGCAATATTGGTGGGCCTTTGTCATATAGCGCTCTATGAATGTAACATAAAGATTTAAATTTGATCCGTTGCTCCAGAGGAAGCCAGTGCAATGTTGATAAAGCTGATCTGGCTGATTTATGTGTGGGTAGATTGAAGAGTTGGCGGGCAGTAGTGTTCTGCACCACCTGCAATTTCTTCATAACATATTTTGGTGCACCAAGGAACAGGGCATTCCCATAATCCAACTGAGAGATTATTAAGGCATGTATGATGAGTCGCTTTGCAATGAACGGAAGTATTTTGAAAATCTTTCTAAGAAGTCTGAGTATGCCAAAACAGGAGGAGGCTATTGTCTTTGCTTGATGATCCCTGGTCAACCATGGATCAAACCATACTCCCAGACTCTTAATGCTTTCTTTGGGCAATGGAAGATCTTCTAATGGTTGTAATACTGGGGAGATTAAGTTTGGTTTTGCCTGGTGACCCAGAAACATAACCTCTGTCTTGTCTCCGTTCAACTTAAGTCTACAACTGGACATCCGTTTGGAGATTGCCTGTAGACAAGGAATGAGCCGAGAATTGGTTGAGTTCTGATCGGTATAAAAGGATACCACAAGCTGGGTGTCATCTGCATATGACACTACAGAGAGCCCACAGGGCTCCACTACTTTTGCCAGAGGGGCCATAGAGCGATTGAATAATGTAGGGCTCAAAGAAGAGCCCTGCTGCACCCGCTACTTACTCTTAAAACAGCTCGAATAAAAGGAACAGTCCACAACTTGAAATTATCTTGCTTCCAAGAATGAGGCAAACCAACTCAGGGCATTGCCTGAGATTCCACTTTCCCTGATTCTCTGGAGTAAAATATTGTGCTCTACCGTGCAAAGGCGGCATTAAGATCGAGAAGCACGATTGCCGAGGCCAAGCCCTGATCTACACATTTCCTAACTTCTTCAGTGACTGCGATTAATGCAGATTCCGTACTATGTAATGGTCTAAAGACCATCTGAGACTGGTGGAGAATGTTATTTTCCTAAAAAAAAACTCGAAAGATGAGTATTGACATGTTTTTCAAGTACCTTGGCAAGGGCTGGCAGCATAGAAATTGGTCTATAGTTGACAGGGACGAGTGGATCTAGGCTGGGCTTCTTAAGCAGCAGCTTCACAATTGCATGTTTCCATTGTGGAGGAACAGTGCCGAATGACAATGGCATGTTCAGCAGCTCAGTTACCACAGGGACTAGTATTGAAGCCCCTTGTCCTAAGATTGAAAGCGGGGCCGGATCCAGGGGAGACCCTGATTTAAGGGTAGTCAATAGTATAAAGACTGCTTCAGGAGAGAGGGGAGGAATATATGTAAACCTTGCTGCACCCTTGGAACACTCCTCATCTACTGCTTGGGGACTATGGTTATCTATTGGAAAGGTTGATTAGAGCTCTGAAATTTCTTCCTGAACAAATCCAGGTAAGTCATTACTATGTTTCTGCGTGTGCCCGAGGAGAGGTAAGTTCTTTTAACAGGAGAAAGATTTCCTTCGGGGAGTTAGACCTCTGTTACAGTCCTTCTCCAAATTGACTGACATATTTATAATCAGTCTGAGTTGATTCAGCCTTCAACAAGCTGAGGCATTCACCAGAGCCAAAAACCCTCTGCCTTTCTTGTCATCAACCAACGTGCTAGGAGATAGAAAATCAGGAGCAATCTACACGCTGCTCTTTTTGACTCTGTTTGAAAAAGCACACCCAGAGCCAAGGCTTCTTGGTACAATCTTTAGCCGGAGAACTGTGGGAGTTCTCATTTGATCTGAAAGACATAAGGAAACATCTGAAAGAAAGCCCCACGGATTGTTTACAGAAGAGGCAGAAGTTTCAAAGTTGATCTGTTTATATAGAATATTATTGTTATGTATTAGAGCACCCTCACCACTCAGTCTGTTTATCTGAGCTACACTTATGATAAAGACTCTGTGGAGAGTAGATATTCCATGATACATTGAGGTTTTTCAGTTACCCATGTTTTGGTTATGATGTACACGTCTAGATTTAGGATAGTGATAGTGTATGGCAATTCTTTGTGGTAGACGATTGCTGATCTAGTTGTGGATAGTGCAACAGAAATAGGATGAATTTGTTTTGTAGAAGTACCTAGTTCAATTTGGTTACGGTTGGTTGGAAGCATTAATAGTCTTACTGGGGTTCGATTGCTGTGATTTTATGGCCCTTGAGCTAGTGGGAATTTCCTTGTTTTTTTAATACAAGTTTTGCTACACAATTTCAGTTACACTCACTGGGTGAGTTGGGGGCTATGAAGATGTTGTATTAGTACTCAAGACCTCTATTTGTATTGAGAGAGGTGGCTGGACGATGAAACCGAGATTGGGCATCAGAAGTGTTGAAGAGGTTGATGAGAGTTCGATGGCAGCTGATCTGATTGAGCATCTGTCCAGGGCTGTTGTAGTGTTTTGAAGCGCAGATGTGAGCTGGTCATGAGTTGTTTCAAGAATAGGCTGCTTGTGAGACAACACAGGGAGAAAATCATGTGGTCTTCGTCTTGCACAGCTTCTTTGTACTCTTAGCACCCATCCTTTTGTGCTTCCTACCCCCATGCTGTACCTATGAAAATATGCTATGTATTGTTTATTAGTGATGCTGAAAGTCTAGATCTACTGAGGATTATTTTGTGATGGGGTAATTGTGAACCATGCACAAATGAATCATAAGTTTCAGGTCCTGTTCTGAGGATCACTGGCATTACTGTGCTTCGACCATAGTGATTGAGGTAATTTGCCACTGATGTTCCTGGGCCCATCCTACTACGGCCCTACGTATTGGACCAGCTACACCCTTTCCACACTCTGGTCTTAGGTAACAAAGAAAAGCTGTCAAAAGCTACTCAGTAGTGTGAGGAAGGAATAGTTCTGAACTCAGCAATTGAGCAGCAGACACAATTACATTGTCCAACCCAGTACTTAACAAAGTACTTCCTTTTTATTAAGTTATCACAGCAGATCATAATAACATTTTAATCAGTGTGGCTCAAATGCAAGGTTGCATTTGCAACTATGATGCCTGGTAAAGCTGCCATCCACTATGGTGCTGTCTTTTCTTTCTAGGAATTAGTATACTGTCTTAGCTCTTGGATTCTAGTCAGGGGCACAGACCATGCGCAGTGGCAGTTCACTAGTTCTCGACTCACCTGGAGAAGTTCAGTTCAAGAGTTTATACCCAAAATTAAAGGGATTGTTTAGGCAATTGTCATTGTTTCTGTGGCAGAGCGTACCTGTGCTCCTGCTTTTGTCCCATGTGAGCACTGATTAACCTGCTCATGCTGTCAGCTGGAACTGACATGAGACTACGGCAGCACTTTCACTTGGGACGAGAACCGGGGTGAGGCAGCAGCAGAGGAGGACTGCATGATTAGACAGGTGTTTTGTTTATTAGTACCAGTCCTCGGCCGTGGCTCAAAGGTGTTTGTGCTTCTTCAGGCATTTGCAGTCTCCAGGCTGAGACCAGCTCATGCTTTGGGGCTGGGAGAGGGGTGATGGCAGCACATCTCAAGGTTTTGCTGGAGGTTAGGGAGCAGTAGAACTAAGCCTTAAGACACAGCAAGGGTGACAGAAAGGACGCAATGACTCCTTGGACTAATGTTTGAACACAGTCAATATGGGAGCCACAAGGGGAGACCCATCATGACACTGGTTGGATCTGGCTTTACACCCAAGGAAGTCAGCAACCTCTGTGTGCTCCTCATTCTGGAAGCACGGCTAGCTTCTCCTTCCCCCCAGTATATGTTTCTGCAGGGCAAGACACTCATTCACTTTCTGAGCAGGCAGGCTTTGGTTGCTAGACAGGCATTCATGTACTCCAGCAAGTTGTACAGACTTCAAATAATGTCCCCTTACCTGGAATTCTGGGGGTTATTTAGACAATAGCCCCAGTCGCATAGCAGTTCTTCCACAAGGGGGGCTGAGGTATGCCCTGCATATGCTGATGGCCCATAATCAGGCTGATGGGTCTTCCTGAGCTAGAGTGGTGGGAGGAGCTGACACTTGCACCTGAATAGGGCTGTGCCTGTCCTCACACAAAGCAGCCTCTAATCCCGTAGAGTGCACCTGGGGCCAGGGCATGGAAAGGCAGGGTCTTATGCACTACAAGGACTTCTCTTTGAAGTTGCCTACTTCAAAGATAGAAATGGGTTTAAGTACTGGACCTCTGACACCACATAGTTAGAATCCTTTTGGTCTGAGAACATTCTGCCAGGAAGAAGAGCTAGATACTGTAGGAGGGACTGCCACTCTGCCTATTGCTTTGCTTTGCAGTGCTGGCCTGCTACTTGCTGCTTCTGTCCTAGGAGGGAGTGAAAGGACTAGACTTTGCTTTTTACATCATGCTTCCAAAGGTTCTCCAAGGGCTTGGACTAAGCTTGCCTCCTGCTCAAGGAAATCAAAGACCTCTTCTGCCAGCGCCTGGGCTTTCTTGCTGAGAGTCCTGACTCATCAAGTGATGCCAAAACCAGTTCCTGGGCCTTTGGGAGTGAGTTCTGGTGCAACCAAGAAGAAACCAAGTTCATCGACTGCAGAGCGACTTTGGAACTGGCGCCGCTGTCTGACTCCGTGCTGATGCCTGCCTGAGGAGCCGTGGTCCCCACTGAGTGCAATGACTGCGACCAACACCGTAGGCCCGACGTAGCGCCTTTGAAGTCACCCACCTGTGGCCCAGTGGTGTGATCATGACACCGCAAATACGACTCCTCGCCTTTTGACCTGCTGGATTCATTTATCCCTGCCGGATCGTAAGGAAGTGATGCCTCGCTACCGACACCACATCACCTCCCCTGCAACCGGAAGGAACGGGCACCTCACCTCCCCTGTCTATCAGAAAAGAACCAACGCCACAAGGGCTGCTGCGACGCCTCACCTCCCTGACTCCTTACAACATCTTTGTTTCCTTGTTTTCCAAAGGTATTATACCTGGGATCCGTGCGACTCTTTGACCGGCCAGCACTCCCTCGCGAGTGGCGTCAGACTGTGGGGAACGATTCAGTCACGGAGCAGAGGTTATCTTAGCCGTGTGACTCCTTTACCCTGACTAGACAGGGTTGACAGGGTGCAAACAACTGCCAACTAGAGACCCCAGTTCTAACACCTTACAGATCACAGAATAGTTTCTGTAACTTGCATCACCAGGCAATGCTTATCCATCTGTGTACATGTAGACTAGCATGATGCTGAGACCAAAATAACATCCAGGAACCAGTTTCATTAGCACTCGGGGAAGGGGTACACACCTGTTTGCCATGTAGGGGACAGCACTGAGTAGCTGATGGGCAAACGAGAGCACTCACTAAGATTACTGACAAATGAGGCATCTCTAAATAGGACATCGTTCTGAGCACTGAAGACATCAGAGCACCAGTCTTTCAAGATTAATGTGTGATGGGGTAGATCTGTAAAGGCATTATTGTGGTATAATGATGTTAATTATTGACATGTTGGGGGCATTTCTACCTCCCCAATTGTAATACTTTTAGTAGTATTATAATGGGAGTTATGTATACATAGTGGCCATTTTTACCTCTATAGTGCCCAGACTTATTGTAATAATTGCAATAGTATGAGAGGGCTTGCATATTTTAACATTATATATACTGCTGACTGACCCCATGTGCATCTATGTACTCATTAATCCATCCAGCTTTTGACTCATCCATCCAGCTGCTAACTCATTGTCCATCCAGCTGTTTACTTTCCTCACATTTACCCACTTAGCCATTGACACAACTTCACACAAACATGTTAATGAAGAAACATGTTCACTTGTAAAACAGGGAGAGTTATGGGATTTTCCAATTCCCAAGGTGAGAATTGGCTTGACAGGACAACTGTGCAATACCTGTTTCCAATATTGTGAGAGTGGGCTTATGGGTGAGTCCACCTCGGCCATTGGCTGTTCGGGTCAACCCCTTTAGCCATTACTTTGAGATGCTGTTGATCACATCTGGGCCTATCCAGGAGTAAGCATCCTTACCCCCACGTCCCCATTGTGTCATGGTGGTTGTATTATTTTGCCTCCTTAGAAGTGGCGCTATATAATATACTCAAAGATAACACTTTTTTCACATTCAGCTCTTTATCTCATGTTTGCATTTTATAAAGAACCCAGGGCCAGATGTATCAAAGGGTTTTACCCATTCTGTGTCTATGGGAAAATGTGTTCGTACATACGGGCCCCAATTCTTTATTATGTTGTGCATATTAAGCATGATACAGAGCAAAAAGGAACATAATTCTATGAGAAAGCACCCCATTGTAGTTATTTTTTTTTTTAAACGCTATTTTTTTATGCTTGCCAGCAAACCACTGAGAGAGATGAAAGATGGCTGCCATATTAATGTGGTGATGTGGCTTTCATTTTAGAGGAGAGGAGTGCTCTTGCAGTTCAGTGAAGCTAATCTGCTATCACTGACAGCCTTCCCGACCACCCTTTTGCTGCTGGTGATTGTATGGCTCAGCTCGGGGCACATCTTTAGAAGTGCTGTGAGGTGGTGTGCACTGCAAAAGGCAGTGTGTGCAGTGGCCTGAGCAGCTCCTGCTCCAGCCTTCTGTCTTGCTCCTACCTCCTCAGCTCTGCCCTGCATGGGTCCAACTGCACCACTTCTAAATCCATGTCTTAATATCCTGAATGCACCTGTGAGAAAGTGGGTAGTTGGTTGAGAGTCCTTCTCAAGCAACAGGGTGAACCACAAATGGCTGCTAAATTAAATTGTGCTTGACCTTCTGGTAGCTAGGCACAAAAGCAGACTAAACGTAGAGGCAATGTATAAAGTATTTATGCAGCACACAAACAGTAATAAAGTGAAAAAACACACAAGAAAAATCCTACACCAATTCAGAAATATAGAGTAAACTGTAATAAATTATTTGATTCCAAAATGACAAAAACCCAATCAGTAGAGCTGAAGATAACTATTTTTCAAAGTCTTTTAAGTAAAAGTAGCACAAAGTGCCAACTGTGGTTTAGTGGTCCTACTGGACCGGGACAAAGGCACAAGTTCAGGCTGATCGCGATGGAATGCAGGTCTGGTACAGGGGCTTGGTTAGTCCCACTGAGAATTGTACATTATATCCTTGATGCGGAGTGTTGTATCTCGCTGCATCTGTTCCAGTGAGTAGCTGTGAGAGTTGTGATGTGAGGTATTGCGTGTAGTTGAGTTGTGCTACATCCGTTCCAATGAAGAACTGAGGGCTACGAAAGGAGGTCCTATTTTGAGTTGAGTTGTACTGCGTCAGTCACGATGAGGAGCTGCGAAGGCAGTGATGTGAGGTCTTGTGTTGTCATGCTGCGTCAGTTCCAGTGTGGAGCTGCGAGGGCTACAATGTGAGGTTCCTAGTTGCGCTGTGTCAATTTGTATTGCACTGTGGCAGTTCTGAGGCAACCCAAGGTTGGGCCACGAAGAGTACACTCTGATTCCAGCCAAGGGGCTAGGACCTGGGGGGGGTGCATCTTTTGGGGATCAGAGTTCACTCCAGTAGAGGTCAGCAGCAGGGCAAAGGCAGGTCCAATTGAGTTTGGGCAGCTGGGCAGATGCAGTACAGGTCTCTGGAGCGTGCTATGTCCATGTAGCTTAGAACAGGAGGCGGAGAAGTGTGGCACAATGGTTAGAGCGGCAGACCCTGAAGCAGAGATCTGGTTCAAGACCAGGGTTCAAGTCCCGCTTCGGCAGGTCTTGGGCTCAATTCCCTTGGACCAGATAATTCTCGCCTCGGTGCCTAATCTAATTAATGGGTCCCACTCTGCAACTCTGGGCAATAGCTTGCTTAATCTCCACAACGGCCCCAACAGCGCTTGGATGCCTGGCTTCCCCTGGGGGTGCCCAGGAGTGGGCACCTCACAGGGAAAAGCCAGGAGGGGTTCCATAGCGGTATGAGTACAGCGCCTTGAGACCCTAACGGGTGAGTAGTGCGCTATACAAGTGCAAAGTTTACAGTTTTTACCCAGATATCCCTTGGGGTCATTCTGGTGGTTCTAGGTTCAAGAAGCAGCCCCAGTCTTCCTTCCTGTAATGATATGTGTGTTTTGACCACTGACTGCATGTTGCACTTAGCCTAGCAGTACACCATCACATTAGTGACCACCAACCTAATTTTGCCTATTGACTTTATTTTAGCATTAGACACTGCCACGTTAAAAGCTGCAAGTAGTTTTCCACATTGTACAATGTGCACATGTTTTTATTCTCCGTGTTTTTTCCCCACCAAGGGCTTAGGCTGATAAGAATGTACTCAGACGGCAGGGAATGGTCTTGTTTTTAATTGGCACCTTGGGATTGTGGCCAAGTACCGATGTGTTATTTTAAAAGCTGGCCTAAAGCAATTAGCATTTTTTGAATAAATAAACTTCTGCAGTGAGAGGGAGGTTAAAAAATGTTCCTCTCGTTTCGTCAAAGTATAAGAGGCAGAGACCAAATGGACTGGGGACAGAGAGTGTTTGCGGATCTCAGGCATATCCAGGACGCTGGAGTGTGTCATCCTTCCCGTGAGGATAATTGATCTCTCCTCGATCAATTCTGGGATCTGGTGATCTGATGCTGAATAGGAAGGAGATGAAGCAGTTTTACCCTTTTCTCATGGTGATGCATATTTCTTAATTCATTATTTGCTTTGCATTATAATATAGATACATATATTTGTTGTGTATATTGCAGTGGAGAATCATTTGTACATTCTTTCATTTCATTGCTGTGACCATTTTTAAACGTGTGCTTTCAGCATGTTAATCTCCTTTTAGGAACCTTGCGTAATGAAATAATAAATGTCTTCTTTGGACTAAGAAGCGCGTTCCAGAGATTTTTGTCAGTGCTTAAGTGTTTCAGCTTGGTCATTAATGAAGCAAAACATTTTGGCATAGGTCGGACAGCTTAAAAGGAGGTTGGAAGTTAAAAGTGTACGATTTAAAAGTGAAAATATGTTTTTATTCAGAGAGTTAAAGGAAGTACCGCAAACCATTTCTGAAAATGCATGTGAAATTAAAATGTCTTATGATGTCTTGGCAAATATGTTTTCTTGTTTATCAGGACTTTCTAAGTTTTGGGATGAGTGCTTGGAAAAAACAGAATTAATAACTGTACTTATATGTTTATAAAAGGTGCCTTTTTAATGGAATGATAACCCTTTTGTTCTTGACAGGAGGGTTTGGATACTTTTGTTTGCTTACAGAAAAATGCATGCGAGATGTAAACAGTTAGAATATGAAAATCTGAAATGAAAGACACAGATTGACACAAACAAATCCTATAACTATGCTGTCTTGTCAGAATAAGTTATTACAAGATAAGGCTGATATCTATCAAGCCGTCACAGGGAAATCTGATTTTTCACATTCCAGTAAGGAGGAGGTTAAAAAAGGTGGGGGCCAGTGTGAGCTACATGAGCAGAACGTAGTTTGTGCACAGTCAATATTTAGACGAAAAATACAGAGTAGCCCACAGAAATTGGCAGGTGTTGAAATGCATTCTTTAAAAGATTACACCCAGCAAGAAGTTAAGGATGTTAACGATATATTCATGGGGCTTTTGCAGAGTAAAATGTGGCCAGGACATGGGGAGATGTTGCTGCAGGTAAAACAAAAGATTTTGGAATTTGCTACATCTCGCACTAAGCAAGAGACACAGCGTTTCATGGGATTGTTCGATTTTTGGAGACACCATGACCCTCGTCTGAGTAAAATCTTAACCCTTTGGTACAAAGTGACAAGGAACAAATATGACTTTGAATGGGGTGAAGTGCAGCAGTGAGCTTTTGATTTGGCAAAAGAAATAATTCAACATGCTGTAGACTTGTGGACAGTACAGAAAGGAGGCATTGTGTTGCATGTAACTATCCAGGGACAATATGTAGATTGGAGCATGTGGCAAAAGCAGAGAAGAACAGGAGTGTCCCTGAGGTTCTAGACTAAACAATTATCTGATGGGACTTTGAGGAACTGGAGAGAGCATTTAAATTAAGCCCTCTAGATTCTGAATAACAGACCATTACGAAATGCTGAAACTGCCTTAATGAAAATGTTAACACTGATACAACCAAGTTTGGCCACCAACGCCATTGTGTACTGGTAAATAAAACCTAGAGCTTCAGCCCCTCACAGATCCACACCAGAATCTGCATGTCTTGACCTACATGTTTACAAAACTGCCCAACTTGCCACAAGTCCAGTGTAGGGAGGATCGGTGAGGAAGGGGACTGCCCCAGCCCTTCTGAAGTACGAGAAAAAGGAGGTTTTGGTTCAAGTGACAAAAACCCTTATGTTAAGGTGTGGGTGGAATTTACAAATGGCCCTTCAGAACCTGCAAAAATTCTAGCCAAGGGCCCTAATAATGTTCTGCTGATCATAAAACAAGGCAAGGAAAAGGGGAGCACATTTCAGCTGACAAATGTTATTTGACTTGTTTCTTTTACAGGTCATACTACGACTTGCCTCTGACCATGAGTGTGCTGTGTGGTCTCCCTTCGGGCATGTGCAGTTGGGTGAGACAGCACCCCCATCCTGAACCTGATTGATCAATTATGTTGTGCAACACCACTGCTGCTTTTGAAGGGCAATACCTATGAATTGATGTGATACTAGTTGTGCTTCACTGATCAAAGTTCTGCATGGGAATAATGCAGAGTACCATGGATGTTCTATCAACCTGTTTGATTGCAATTCTAATGGAATAAACAACATGGCTTGTTATCACCTGATGGCTGCTGCCAGTCACATTAAGCACAGTTAAGTTGCCAGTTGGCTGACTATTCTCGTATGGGAACCTCACTTTAACTTACATTCCAGCAAACATTACAAATAGACTGTGTACCTTTACAAGATTAGGACTCATGATGTTTCCATCTAACTCTATACCAACTCGTTATCCTAGAGACACTATTCAATCAGTTATTATCCCAATCAGAATATATAAGCTTCAGTCTTTTTATTGTAGGTGTGCCTGGTTTAACTGTTTATAATCCCACTTCCATTGCTGTAAAGTGATTGTTCTTGTAATTTCATTATGTTGCTGTGTACAATGCATACCTAATTTGCTTATAATGTATTTTTTTTTTAAGAAGTTGATTTTAGGACTGTAAGGTATGAGTCATTGGTCAAAGGGGTGGAATGTAATGATGTGTGTTATGACCACTGACTCCATGTTGCACTTAGCCTAGCAGTACACCGTCACATTAGTGACCACCAACTTCATTTTGCCTATTGACTTTATTTTAGCATTAGAGACTGCCACGTTAAAAGCTGCAAGTAGTTTTCCACATTGTACAATGTGCACGAATTTTTATTCTTCGTGTTTCTTGTTTTGAATTGGCACCTTGGGATTGTGGCCAAGTCCTGCTGTGTTGTTTTCAAAGCTGGCCTAAAGCAGTCAGCATTTTTTTAATAAATCTGCAGTGAGGGGGAGGTTTTAAAATGTTCCTCTCTTGTTTCTTCAAAGTATAAAAGGCCGAGACCAGATGGACCGGGGACAGAGAGTGTTTGCAGATCTCAGGCATACCCAGGACGCTGGAGTGTGTCATCCTTCCCGTGAGGATAATTGATCTCTCTCTCTCCTCGATCGATTCTGGGATCTGGCAATCTGATGCTGAATAGGAGGGAGATGAAGCAGTTTTGCCCTTTTCTCATGGTGATGCATATTTTTTAATTCATTATTTGCTTTGCATTATAATATAGATACATATGTTTGCTGTGTATATTGCAGTGGAGAATCATTTGTACATTTTTTCATTTCATTGCTGTCACCATTTTTAAACATGTGCTTTCACATGCTAATCTCCTTTTAGGAACCTTGCGTAATGAAATAATAAATGTCTTCTTTGGATTAAGAAGCACATTCCAGAGATTTTTGTCAGTGCATGAGTGTTTCAGCTTGGTCATTAGTGAAGCAAAACACTTCACTAGGCAGCAGAGTAGACCTTCCATCAGCTAGGCAGCAGAGCAGTCCTTCTTCTGAGTCTTCCCCAGGTCCAGAAGTAATCTGAAATGTGGGTCTGAGGGTCCCATTTTTTTTTTTAATACCTGATGCCAGCTTTTAAGTCGAACAAGCTTCTGGAGTTTCCTTTCACAGAAGTACTGGGAATTTCCTGCCTCCTTGCCCTACCCAGTCTGTCTGCAGTCACAATAGGTTAATGTGAAGTTCTTTGTGTGTGAGCTTAGGTAGTGTCTTTGAAGTGCAAGAGTGACAGGTGACCGCTCGATCGTTCTCAAGTCACAATGGCCCATCCTACCAACAACCTGGCCCTCTATTGTGACCCTGCCTGAGAGGAATATGCAAAGGTGGACTGCCAACCTGGGTCATGTGACCAAGAATATAGTCTGCAGTCCCCAAATGGTTAGGACAAGAAAATGCCGGTTTTCTAAAAGTGGCATTTTCAGAATTGTGACTTAAAATCCGCCTTTACTATTAAAGAAGGATTTAAATTACAATGTCTCGGACACCAAAGATGACACTCCTGCCTGCTCCCAAAACAAAATTTATCATTTATTAAATGTAATAAGGTAACTCAGGGTTATGCGGTTTGGAAGTAGGCCTTGCAATGTGAAAAACAAATTTTAACTATTTTCACTACCAGGACATGTAAAACTTAAGGTACATGTACAACTTTTTACATACAATGCCCCCTGCCCTGTGGGCTGTTTAGAGCCTGTCCTAGGGTGACTTACATGTATTAAAAAGAAAGATTTAGACATGGCAAAAGATTTATTTTGCCAGGTCAAATGGCAGTTTAAAAGTGCACACACAGGCTGCAGTGGCAAGCCTGAAGCATGTTTTTTTAAAGGGCTACTGAAGTGGGTGGCACAATACGTGCTGCAGGTTCACTAGTAGCATGTAGGCCTTACACGTATATTAAAAAAGGGCAGTTAGGAAATGGGTGTAAGCCAATTTTACCCTGTTTAAAGTAGAGAGCACAAGCACTTTAGCACTGGTTAGCATGGTCAAGATTGCAAGATCCTAAAACCAACAAAAAACAGGTTCAGAAAACAGGAGGAGTGAAGGCAAAATGTTTAAGGGTGACCCTGCAAAGAGGGCGAAGTCCAACAGCACTGGTAAAATTTACTATGCAACTGCTGCACATCTACTTGCACAAAGCCCTAGGTGATCACTGGATTCACTCAATGCTTCCCATGCTTTCAAGCCACATTGAGCAGCAGTGATACTCCGCAATATGGTGGTATTCCGCCGCTGGGCCAAATATGGGAAAGATATTATTATTGTATTGGTATTCATATGGTGCTTATTAGTCCTAATGAATTGTTTTTTGGACGGGTTGCACACGACTCCGAGGGAGCCTTGTGTTCCACTATTGGTATATTATACAATGCGTGTTTTTATATTCTGTGCCATACAAAAAGAGTGCATGCTTGATTTCAAAATAAACGTCTTTTATAAATATGGTTTCCTCATTTAAGCATCCTTTCATCTTCTCATGTGCTTCAAAGCCTTAAACTGAGCTGCCACAGGCAAAGCTAATAGGACTGGCTTTAATTTGCTTTAATGTGCCAATACCTGCCCTGCAAAAAGTATTTTTTCACACCAGTGATTGCATGCGTTAGCTGAGCACATAAAAGCCAGATCTACTTTAGTTTCCTACTGCATGTTCATCTTACGTCTGTTGTTGGTTAAGAGCCCTCATTGAGGGGGTTGTAAAGATGAATGAGCGTCTGTCTGTCTTGCCGCAGGAGGTGCTGTTGTTTCTGAGTCCGGTGTGAGACTGGAGAATGCATTTGGCCAAAGACCTCACCATGGTTAAAGAGATTCAAAGTGAAACAACGACTACTTTTACAAAGCTTGACATGGTAAATAGTGATGCTCAGTCCCCCAGCAGTCAACAAGGTTAGTTAGTCGATGTGCGTTCGAAGGTGCGTCCTTTGGTTCCCACTGTAAATCATGTAGTATAAAAAAAGTTAATAAAACAAGTTGCACTGTAGCAGACCCCTAGCAGAGGTTATCAGGTCAACTTAAGACGATATTGCTTTATACAGGCGGGGTTCTGATATTGAAAACGTTAACTGCATTAATGTGTGTTAAAATGACAAAAATAGTAAAATCCTGCTGCCACGGAACGTGCCACATTATGTTGGCTGGTTAGTCAAGCCTGTTGGGTAATTTGGTTCTCAACTGCTGCCTAATATCAGTGGCCTATGGTGCAACAACCCTTTACCTCCCCTCCCTCCGCCCCCCCCCTACTTCGCCGTATTCCGGGCTTCTCTCCTTTTACTACTTTAGGTTGTAACCGCATTGTACCTGTTTCAACCCTCGACCGGAATGCAGTAGTGTTTTTAAGCAGGGTAAAATTCCTCTCCAGTGAAGTCGTGTTGTTGTTTTTGTTTCGCTTGACGGTCCCTCTGTTGCTTATTAGCACCAGTCCTTTGAAATACAGAGCTGACTATTTATTTTCCGTCAGGCTAATCATGGCGGTTTGATGTCGCATTCGGGCACCTGGAATTTATGCGTTGTAATACATGGGGGACTTGTTTACATCCCAATAGTATACTGAATTAAAGTCTGTACTAAATGTATTGAATGCAGAAAACTGTAGGTTTTTGCTTTGTGTTTTCATCACAGCGTAATTTATAAAATATTCGGGGCTAAAAAAAAAATCAAGCCATAACTATTACTTTTGTCAGTCCTTATTTCTCTCATGTCTGGGCCTTTTTTAAGAGAAAAGTACTTAGAGGGATGATGCACGCGGTTCGCCTTGATAACTAACGCTTTGTGGCGCTTTTCCCTGCAGACACACTGGAAGAACCATCAAAGACGTCATCAACATGGGCTCTTACAACTACCTGGGTTTCGCAGAAAACACCCCCAGCTCGCTGGAGTCGGTGGCGGAGCAAGTGGGGATCTACGGGGCCGCCGTGTGCAGCACCCGGCAGGAAATGGGTAGGTAGGCCGGAGCGGCGCCGTCCCTGCTGCTATGGTTTCCGTTGCTACCTGTGCTGCATTTCCGGAAAGCCGACGCCACAGAACCTGCTCCGCTTGTTGTTCAACATGACGTGTGTATATATATTAGTTACATTTGCTGTCTTTTTGCCAAGGGGGCGGGCGTGCACTCCAGACAAAAACAAGTGCGTAGGAATTGAATCTAAGGTTTTGTGCAATCAATGCCAGCTCAGTGCAACAATTGATACGTCACGTAATCCCGCTCACTAAGGAGGCATAAAAAATGAATAAGAAGGCTGGTATCAAATGGCATCAGTCTATGCAGTGCGCAGGCCGGCGCCTTGGCTGCCTGCTGATGGTAAATATATCCAGAGGGAAAGAATTCCTCAAATTCCTTGGAGTTATGCTCCGTGTTGCAGTTAATGATGCTTGACGAAACCGAACTCCCGGCCCGGAGTTCGGATCTCTTTGGCTGATCACTTCGGATCACGCTTGCACCGCCCTACCCACTGGGGAGGCATATTTCCGGTTCGTCGCTGACCGCACCTTCTTTTGGCCCGGGCCAGTCCTTTATTTGTAAAATAACAAGGGCCGGTGGCCAAAGCACTGCACAGACACCCTCGGCAGGCGCTATAAAAGGTCAGAGTGCGAATAACAAGTCCCGAATCCACCTCAGGCCTCTATCATTCACCGCCAGGCACCCCCTGCACCGTTATCTCACTCTTACATGTCTGCCTTCTCCCTCGGTGATGGATTTTCTTTATATCGCTTCCTCCATTTTTTCGTTGTGTTTGTCCTTTTGTTGGCCTAAAATGCCTGCCCTGGATAAGTAAGTGCCAGTCCCTAAAAATAAGTGCCGGTGCCTCCCAGCGGCAACCACTGGCTCAGATTAAGCACTGGGCATGGCTGTGGAGGTAGGGGCACTAAACAGCAGGAGTTGTAGCTGCCATTGGTTAGAGATGGGAGAGCCAACAAAATAACGGCGAGCCGAGCCAAGAGTCTGGCTTGCATCTTAAGTGTTAGATCAAAACCCTGAAAATGTTTACAATGTAAATCAGACGACACACATCATGTAAAATATGATAACGTTTCTATAAAATCCATGCATGTGAAGACTCTAGGTCTGGGTTTTGCCCTGTTCTCCATGACAGCCTTTTCAATGCACTAGTGAAATTACTTGCCCTTTATTGAACTCCTTCTCTTTTGGGGCTCCTTATGGTACTACTTCTGCCATCTTTTCCACCTAAGCCTGCACTATTCCTACTTATTGCAGGGGCTCCAAGATGTACAAAGCCCAAGTTTGGATTTGGTAGTTTGTTACTGAATCGCAGTTTGGGTTTTGCAGTTCGGTATTAGGAAGGGGCGTGTTCAGGGAGCCCTTCCTAATACTGAACCTGAACAGTATGTATGATTGTTTTGTGACCGTGAATGCAGTCTCAAAACAGTCACAGTTGGCACCAATTTCAAATTGGTCTTAACCTTTTCGCAAAGGCTCATGGGTCCCAAAGGGACCCCTTCCCCTTTTGACCCCTTTCCATTTGTTAATGTATGCAAAAACATTTTTAAGAGCCAGGCAGTGGTCCCACTGCCTACTCTTAAGATATGAAACTGAAACGTTTCATTTTTTTTTCTTTTTAAACACATCCCGTTTTCCTTTAAGGAAAATAGGCTTCATTTAAAAAAAAAAAAAAAAAAAAGATTTATTTATTTAAACACAGACAGGGTGGTCTGCTGACCCCGGCCACCATCCCTGTGATTTTTGCGATTCCCAGGGGGTCGCAAATTGCGACCTACTTCATTAATATTAGTGAGGTAGGTCTATTTGCGACCCACCGGGGAATCACAAAAGAAACTCAGTGGAGTTTCTTGCATTTGAAATTGTGACTCACATGGAAGTGCAAGTAGAAAATCTTAAATACAAATGTTTGTACATGTGGCCCTAATTATCACCTGTTATGAAGTGCTCCCCCTAAGAACTTAGAATCTGAATTAGCTGATTTCAGGGTCTACTCCTGCTTCTTCATAGAATTAGACCCTCAGGTAAAAATGTCTTTGAGATCCAGAGCCTAGCCTATCAGAATTTACTTAACATGGGACTCGCCCATGTCCATCAGCATGGCCTTTCACTTGTGGACGGAGACAAATAATTTAGGAGAAACATCTGTTTGAGTATGCACATTGTGTGGCTTTAAACGTGTTTCAGCTTAATGATTTACTTGAAAATTAACTATTTATTTTATTTTTATACAAAGAAAAGGTATGTTGTCATCCTAAACTCCTTTTTGGTCTGGCTAACCTCACATAACCTTATATAAATAAAATCCTGTCTTTGTCATACAGGAAGGTTCACAGAAACAGCTCCTCCACTGTTGTCATTAACTTCTACAACAAATTTAGAACCACAGTAGAAGAGATGTTCATCGTTTAATCCCAATAAAGAGCTGGTATTGACCCTTCACAAAGAGGCCTGGCTGGGTTCTCTTAACACATAATAAAAAGTCACAAGATGTGTGGTACATCCATTTTAATAGACATCAGTCCATCTGGGCCATCTCTCATCTTCTCACCGTGCTTCTGTTAAGAGGTGGTGGTGGGCTGCTGAAATTCAGGTGCACAAGTGCCTCTGTAGGATTCATATTAACATTTAACAAATTTACTGATGCTTCTGCTGTAGATGATCCTAGAAACAGCACAGATGCATAGGTGCTGCATGTGACAGCAAAGTGCCTGTTCGCCAAAAACAAGTGGTAGCCGTCCCTGGGGATTTACACTCCCTCTTAGTTCTTGATGAGTTATTTATTGTAGTGGCCCTTTGTGCTTTTCTTAGGACTACCAAGTACATCTACACGTCCGAAGCTCTAGAAATTGGACCCTAAGGGATTCAGAAAGGTAAACTTAATTAAAAAAAAATAAGACAGGGCTATCTTTTTATGAGTGGAGTTCTCTACTACGACTGCAGAATCTCCACAGTCATAAACCTACTATTAAATTGCAGTGTTGTGAATCCTGAAAAAGAGTAACCTTGCACAAATGTACACGTTTACCTTCTTGAATTGGGCCCTAACTTTGGATGGTAAGCTATTTGCCCAACCTTTTGTGGGGATTTCAGTCCTTATTTTGGACCTGGAGATTACTTGAGGATGGCCTATTCAAATCAGGATGGGAAGATTTCTTGCCCCCTTTACTGTTCCATATGGTAAAGCTTCTATCAGTGGGTACCATCACATTACCATCCGTGACCTGAAATAGGTTGTGAGGCTAATGTGCTTTCCCACACTTTTGCAAGCAAACGTTCTTGTATGGATCAGCAGCACCACTGTAACTTTTTTTCCTCCTCAAGTAGAAGGTACTCCATTTCGTAGCTGTGCAAACTACAATAGATATATTGATGAACACAGCATGCTACAAAATTTGATTTGTCAACATTGACTTAGCCACTGTTTGAACATAAAAGCATCAAGGCTGACTCGTGTCTCTTATGAGTGAAAACTAAAAGAAGCTGTGGTTTTTCTATCTATTCATTGTTTTTTCAAGAATAATCCTCAATCTCTAGAGAAAACAAACAGTGCAGCTCCTTAGAGTTCTGGTTTGGCTAGATCCAGACTCAGTTGAAGCAGTGTTCTGCAGATAATTTCGTTATGCTTTTCCAAGTTCAAATTTTTAAATAGGTCCACAAATTTTAAAAGAAGTATGAAACGTTCATGCATTCTTTTGGCTCCCAGGTGGACCAACACATCTTTACTCTCTGCACCATGTCCTTGAGATCCTACCTTCTGGCTGTTAAGTAAAGCCATGCTATTAACCATATTGAAAGCTTATGAGCGTTCCAAATGCACCTGGAGGCATGGATTACCCCCCACCCCCTTCCTTTATGTGGAGGAAATCATGCATCACTTGGAAGCCAGTCTGAGTTGCGTCCAGGACATGTTTTCTCCAATGTGTGCTGAGAGTTTGACATACAAGCCTCAAGCTCCTTACCCAACAAGGTAGACCGGTTGTGGGAAGAAATTGTGCTGGATCCAGTGATAGGTTTCACAATAAATTAATGTCAGCCACTCTGGGCTGCTTTGCAGTCCATCAGCATTTTAGCTTGTCTGTGCCTTTACAGAAAGGAACCAGCCAAATGCAAATCAGTCTTGGCCCCGGCCTACAAGGGAGGGCCCTGACTAAACTTCCAGGTCACATCCTGTTGTACAGGAACATAAGTATCTTTCTGGTGTGTTGCACCTGCTGCAAAAATACAGTAGAAAGTCTAGAACGGATGTTGAGGTATTTCTTTGTTCAAGCATCCAAACTATGGAATTAATTACCCCCTAAATATAAGATCCACGTATATCTATCTTGTCTTCAGAAGACTACTCAAGAGTTGGCTCTTTCCTTCATAACCACCATATCTAAACAACAATGGACTGCATATGCCTATGTTGATAAATCTTTATAATCTGATTGTGTATATTCTAGATATGTATAGTTCTTTAAGAAATATGTATAGTTACTATTCGATAATAATACATTATATACATAGTCTTTAAGCCTGTTTAATATATGTATATTTATTCACAATATTATACATATATATATATATATATATCGATGGCATGTGTAGCTGCAGATACACATGCTGTGCATTATCCTGCCATCTAGTGTTGGACTCAGAGTGTTACAAGTTGTTTTTCTTCGAAGAAGTCTTTCCGAGTCACAAGACCGAGGGACTCCTCCCCTTTCGGCTCCATTGCGCATGGTCGTCGACTCCATCTTAGATTGTTTTCTTTCCGCCATCGGGTTCGGACGTGTTCCTCTTTGCTCCGTGTTTCGGTTCGGAAAAGTTAGTTAACAATTGAAAAATTCGACGGTATTGTTTGCGCTCGGTATCGGGTTAGTAATAGCACATCAACACCGAAGAAAAGAAAAGCTCCGGAAGCCCTTCGGGGCTTCCACTCCCCAGCGGGGCCTGGTCGGCCCGACCGCGTGCGTCTTCAAGGCTCATGGAATGGACCCCATTCCGCTTCTGCCCCAAATGCCACGCTAAGTATCCTTATACAGACCAGCATTTGGTCTGTAGTGTGTGTTTGTCCCCCGAACACAAAGAGGATACCTGCGAGGCTTGTCAGGCATTTCGGTCGAAGAAGACGCTGCGGGACCGGAGAGCTCGAAGGCTTCAAATGGCGTCAACGCCGGCTGGACACCCTGACGTCGAAGAAGAGGAGACATTCTCCATTCCAGATTTGGACTCGGACGAGCCCGAGAATGAGCAGCCGGCGAGGCAACAAACGGTGAGCAAACCAGCCCTGGCCAAAACTCACTCGAAAATTATGAAGGCCCAGGGGACGCCACCGCCAGCAGGCCATGGCTTTACCCGTAAGCACAGTGACCAAGCATCAGTACCGAAAAAGGGCACACAGCAGCCGAAGACATCCGACTCCGGTCGAGATACCCGCACAGAGTATACTCGGCACCGATATACGGGCTCCGACCAAACTCTGCACCGAGAGATCGGCACCCCGAAAGCTAAAAAGGTTTCTTCGGAGCCGAAAAAGACTGCTGAGAAGGTTTCGGTGCCGAAACATCCAGCCTCGGAGCCGAAACAAAGCTCCTATACGGACGAACAAGGCCTTTCCCCACAACTACAATGCTACAAGTTTGGACAAGAGCTAGAGATGGGAGAGCCAGCCATACACAGAGGAGGCTCCATATACAGAAAGACACGAGGAAAATAAGAACTCTTCCCCCAATTAAAATGAAGCGGAAACTCGCTTGCCATGAAACGGAAACGCAGCCAAAAGCAAAGGTGGCTAAAGAAAAAACACCACCACATTTTTCGCCACAGCCATCGCCGCCGCACTCACCACAACTGTCCCCAATTGCAACACCCCCAATGATGCAGTCACCAACGCACACTAGGATGAGCCAAGATGACCCAGATGCATGGGATCTGTACGATGCACCAGTATCTGATAATAGTCGGATTGCTACCCGGCAAGACCATCACCACCAGAAGACAATACTGCTTACATGCAGGTGGTTTCCAGGGCAGCTACCTTTCATAACGTAGCACTGCATTCAGAACCTATAGAGGATGACTTCCTGTTCAATACCCTGTCAGCAACACATAGCCAATACCAAAGTTTGCCAATGTTACCAGGCATGTTAAACGCTAAACAGGTGTTTCAAGACCCAGTCAAAAGCAGAGCCATCACACCTAGGGTGGAGAAGAAGTACAAACCTCCCCCTACGGACCCTGTGTACATTACGCAACAGCTAACTCCTGACTCAGTGGTAGTAGGAGCAGCCCGGAAAAGTGCAAACTCACAGACTTCTGGGGATGCACCACCACCGACAAAGAAAGTCGAAAATTCGATGTGGCGGGGAAAAGGGTGGCAGCACAGGCAGCCAATCAATGGCGAATTGCCAATTCGCAGGCTTTATTGGCAAGATACGACAGGGCACATTGGGACGAAATGCAACATTTCATTGAACACCTTCCCAAAGAGTTTCAGAAGCGTGCCCAACAGGTTGTGGAGGAGGGCCAAAGTATCTCCAACAACCAAATAAGATCGGCTATGGACTCAGCAGACACAGCTGCCAGAACAGTAAACACGGCGGTCACCATTCGGAGACACGCATGGCTACGCACCTCCGGATTTAAGCCAGAGATCCAGCAGGCTGTGCTGAATATGCTTTTTAATGGCCAACAATTGTTTGGGCCGGAGGTGAATACAGCTATAGACAAACTAAAGAAAGACACTGACACGGCCAAAGCCATGGGCGCGCTCTACTCCCCACACAGCAGAGGCACCTTTAGGAAGCCACACTTTAGAGGGGGGTTTCGGGCCCAAAGCACAGAGCCTTCTACCTCACAGGCCAGACCCACATACCAGGGCCAATACCAAAGAGGAGGCTTTCGGGGACAATATAGGGGTGGACAGTTCCCTAAAACAAGAGGGAAATTCTAGAGCCCAATAACCCCACAAACTAGACAGTGACTCCAACGTCACAAATCCCCAACAAACAACACCAGTGGGGGGGGGTGCCGGACCGGAGACTCACAGATTATTACCAAAATTGGAAACGCATAACTACGGACTCGTGAGTCCTAGCCATTATCCAACATGGTTATTGTATAGAATTCCTACAATTACCACCAAATGTGCCTCCAAGAGCACACAACATGTCCAAACAGCACTTAGATCTGTTACAACTAGAAGTCCAAGCGTTGTTACAAAAAGAAGCAATAGAACTAGTACCCAACCATCAAAAAGGAACAGGTGTTTACTCCCTGTATTTCCTAATTCCAAAAAAGGACAAAACAGTGAGACCCATCTTAGACCTCAGAACACTAAATCTTTACATCAAATCAGATCACTTTCACATGGTGACACTTCAAGACGTTATTCCCTTGCTCAAACAACAGGACTACATGTCAACATTAGATCTCAAGGATGCTTACTTCCACATACCCATACATCCTTCCCACAGGAAATACTTAAGGTTTGTAATCCAAGGCGTACATTACCAATTCAAAGTGTTACCGTTCGGGATAACAACAGCACCAAGAGTATTCACAAAATGCCTTGCGGTAGGAGCTGCACATATCAGGAGACGGCACATGCACGTATTCCCTTACTTAGACGATTGGTTAATAAAAACCAGCACTCAGCAACAGTGTCTTCAACACACAAAATACGTCCTAGAAACCCTTCACAAGCTAGGGTTCTCAATAAACTACCAAAAATCACATTTACAACCGTGTCAAATACAACAATACTTAGGAGCAACAATCAACACACAAAGAGGGATTGCCACTCCAAGTCCACAAAGGGTACAAGCATTCCAAAATGTAATACTAAACGTGCACCCAAACCAACTCTATCAAGTGAGGTTTGTGATGAAACTTCTAGGCATGATGTCTTCATGCCTAGCCATTGTCCCAAACGCAAGACTACACATGCGGCCCTTACAACAGTGCCTAGCAGCACAATGGACACAAGCACAGGGTCAACTTCAAGATCTAGTGTTGATAGACCGCCAAACACACTCCTCGCTTCAATGGTGGAATCCTATAAATTTAAACCAAGGGCGGCCATTCCAAGACCCTGTGCCTCAATACGTGATCACAACAGATGCTTCCATGGTAGGGTGGGGAGCACACCTCAACCAGCACAGCATACAGGGACAATGGGACGCTCAACAAAGCCAGCTTCATATAAATCATCTAGAACTACTAGCAGTGTTTCTAGCATTGAAAGCATTTCAACCGTTAATAGCCCACAAACACATTCTTGTCAAAACAGACAACATGACAACAATGTATTACCTAAACAAACAGGGAGGGACACACTCATCACAGCTGTGTCTCTTAGCACAAAAGATTTGGCATTGGGCGATTCACAATCACATTCGCCTAATAGCACAGTACATCCCAGGAATTCAAAACCAGTTAGCCGACAATCTCAGTCGAGATCACCAACAAACCCACGAATGGGAAATTCATCCCAAGATACTACAAACTAACTTTCAAAACTGGGGAACACCACGAATAGACCTATTCGCAACAAAAGAAAATGCAAAATGCCAAAACTTCGCGTCCAGGTACCCACAGTCTCACTCCAAGGGCAATGCGTTATGGATGAGTTGGTCAGGGATATTTGCTTACGCTTTTCCCCCTCTCCCACTCCTTCCGTATCTAGTAAACAAATTGACTCAAAACAAACTCAAACTAATACTAGTAGCACCAACTTGGGCTCGCCAACCATTGTACACAACACTACTAGATCTGTCAGTAGTACCTCATATCAAACTACCAAACAGACCAGATCTGTTAACTCAACAGAAACAAAAGATCAGACACCCGAATCCAGCATCGCTCAATCTAGCAATCTGGCTCCTGAAGTCTTAGAATTTGGACATTTAGACCTTACACAAGAATGTATGGAGGTCATTAAAAAAGCTAGGAAACCTACTACAAGACATTGTTACGCAAATAAATGGAAAAGATTTGTTTATTACTGCCATAATAATCAAATTCAACCACTACATGCGTCCGCAAAAAACATTTTTAGCTACTTATTACACTTACAAAAATCAAAGCTAGCTTTTTCGTCCTTTAAAATACATCTCACAGCAATATCTGCCTATCTGCAGATTACACATTCAACATCACTCTTTAGAATCCCGGTCATCAAAACATTTATGGAGGGTCTAAAGAGAATCATACCCCCAAGAACACCACCAGTTCCCTCATGGAACCTCAATATTGTATTAACACGACTCATGGGTCCACCATTTGAACCCATGCACTCTTGTGAAATGCAATACTTAACCTGGAAAGTAGCCTTCCTAATAGCTATCACATCTCTTAGAAGAGTAAGTGAAATACAAGCATTTACTATACAAGAACCCTTTATACAAATACACAAACATAAAGTGGTTCTACGCACAAATCCCAAATTTTTACCAAAAGGTATATCACTGTTCCACCTAAATCAAACTGTGGAACTCCCAGTCTTTTTTCCACAACCAGACTCGGTAGCCGAAAGGGCATTACATACATTAGACATCAAAAGGGCACTAATGTATTACATTGACAGAACAAAACAATTTCGCAAAACAAAACATTTGTTTGTAGCCTTCCAATAACCTCATGCAGGAAATCCAATATCCAAACAAGGCATTGCCAGATGGATAGTTAAATGTATTCAAACTTGCTATGTTAAAGCAAAGAGAGACCTGCCTATTACACCGAAGGCACACTCCACTAGAAAGAAAGGCGCCACAATGGCCTTTCTAGGAAATATACCTATGACAGAAGTCTGTAAGGCAGCCACATGGTCTACGCCTCATACATTCACAAAACATTACTGTGTGGATGTGTTAACAACACAACAAGCCACAGTAGGACAGGCAGTATTACGAGCATTATTTCAAACAACTTCAACTCCTACAGGCTAAACCACCGCTTTTGGGGAGATAACTGCTTACTAGTCTATGCACAGCACGTGTATCTGCAGCTACACATGCCATAGAACGGAAAATGTCACTTACCCAGTGTACATCTGTTCGTGGCATGAGACGCTGCAGATTCACATGCGCCCTCCCGCCTCCCCGGGAGCCTGTAGCCATTTAAGTTGATGATAATTATATATATTATTATAGGTTGATAAAACTTGTACATTGGTAAATATATATATCATTTTTTACACACATTATGTACATACATACTTACTCCATTGCATGGGCACCTTTACTATATACGCAACTCCTACCTCACCCTCTGCGGGAAAAACAATCTAAGATGGAGTCGACGCCCATGCGCAATGGAGCCGAAAGGGGAGGAGTCCCTTGGTCTCGTGACTCGAAAAGACTTCTTCGAAGAAAAACAACCTGTAACACTCCGAGCCCAACACTAGATGGCAGGATAATGCACAGCATGTGAATCTGCAGCGTCTCATGCCACGAACAGATGTACACTGGGTAAGTGACATTTTCCATATATATCATTGTGCGCCTTATATGTTCATAGGTCATTGCATGATTGCATAGCTCCTAGATAGTTGTATTAGATGCTTATCACAATGAGCAAATGTTATCTTAACTATTTAACAGCAAGCATTTCGCTATTAAAAAATTGAGGAAAGATAAATGAATGTTAGAAAAGTACACTTACTAATTAACATCAAATGTTACAAATCTTGAAAGTCTGTGTTTATACAATACAACTTTACTTCTCGTATTACACCCAGTATTATATTCCTTAAACATTAATCACTTATTATGTATTTACATATCTATTCATAGCTCTAGTTCTACTGTACTGGAGAATGATTAAATACAAAATTAAATACAAAAAAAATGTGCTCTCTCGTAAGCTTTACTCTCTCTCCATCACCCTGTGTCTCATCAATCTATCCTTCATACCCACTCTGACTCATCCCAAACCCATTTTACTACTTTGATCTTTAAAATAACCCTGCCTAAGCTCTTCTCTCCTCTAGCGCTCCTGGTTCACCCCACACCTCAGTTTACTACTATGATCTCCCAAACAACCCTACTAAATTCCCCCTCATTTATCTCCCCTTTGACTCATCCAAAACCCCTTCTGCTACTATGATCCGCCCTAACCCCTTTCCACGGACTACTCCCTTCTCCATCTCTCCTTTATTTATCCCAAGCCTCATCCTATTACTATAAACTCCCAATTCACACTTCTGGATTCTTCCTGCCTTTATCCCTCCATTACTCTAGTCAATCCATCTAAAAAAAACTCGCATATCCTCCACTCAAATGAGCTCCTACCAATACACTACTCCTATTTCCCTATATTAATCCACCGCTAATCCTCTGGGGTTCCGGAGTAGCGTGCTACTCGCCGATAAGCGCTTCGACGCCTCATCAGGGGCAGTAAGCGCTATGTAAATACACTTACAATAAGTAACTCCAGACCAGGTCTATTCTTATTGGGTGTCATCAATGGGATGTCCTGTGCCGTGGTGAGCAAGGGCCCACATCTTCGCATACCCGCCCTTGCTAGAGTGACTCATGTCGCACAGAAAATGATGGATTGAATGCGTGAATTCATCTGATATTTGTAGTTACTCAGGGCTGTATATTTTTCTCCATTGTAAGCGAAATTTGCATTAATAAAATGCCACTGATCCTGTTAGTCAGGACTTCGCATTTATGAACATGGACACCTTTTTTGCCAAACGAAAGTAACACGTGGATACTCAAAACGTTTTGTGAATCTAGCTTTTATTGCCTTCGGCATGGCCTCCACACTTCTGGGTTTGGTTTCTTCAACCTTCTCTTTGAAGCGTCCTTAATTTTTTAGAGTTTTAAAAACAACGTAGTTCTGAAATGTTTTTATGGCTTAATATCGAACACTTGATATGTACAATTTTCCCTCTTCTAACTTTGCGCTCTTTTCAACCTTTCCATTTTTTTCACTCTGCCGTCTTATTAAATTTGGCATTTATCAATTTAAAGTCATATGGGCATGAATTTAGTGATGCAAATACCTTTAAGAATGATGTGCAGTTGTTTAAAAGGCTGCTGTCCTTTGTGGCTTCCTGATTTTCAAAGAAAACAGAACGGTTTTTAAAATCCAGAAAATTGTGTAAAGTGTTTTAATAAACGATCTCTTTAATTATGTTTCATAGTTGATTCAATTACAGATAATTACTTGAATCTACAAGTTCAAACTGAGGTGTTAACCTTTCTTATATTTCGCCTCTTCAGGTAACCTTGACAAACACCAAGAGCTAGAGGAACTTGTAGCAGAGTTTCTTGGCATGGAATCTGCAATGGCGTTTGGTATGGGGTTTGCTACAAACTCTATGAATATTCCAGCTTTGGTTGGTAAAGTGAGTATTTTTTACAAAAACTTAGGGTTTCACCCACACAGAACTGGTACTTCTCCTTCTCCCTTTGTGCAATTTGCATTTGCTACCACCTGGCACGACGCTCTGCTGCTCATGCTTGGTCTGGTTTATTTATTTGCTCTAGTGTGTCAGCACGAGTGTCTTTTTGATTGGTGCCAATTAACCCTCCTAACTGATCATGCTTATACAATGTACATGTTAGGCTCCCCCTGACTTAAGATATTGGGTTATTGCTTTTACATGTTAGAGCGTCCACAATTTTCAGTTGCCTGTGGCAGTTTATTGTATTATGTTGTGTGTTTTTGTAAAATGCACTATCATCTGTGAGAGTATCCTGTTGCTGAGCAGGTGTGTGTATCTAGCCCCGCCTAGGGAAGGTTTGTTAATTATAAAGCCAGGTATTCAGCTTCTTGCATAATTTACGAAGAGAAGTGGTGTTTCTGATGTGAAGTGAAAGTCGTTACATGCTTTAGGAGCAATGTAAGAGAACGCTCTTTATCTGGTTCTTCAGATGCGTGAAATGTGTGTGAGTAGGAGTCCTGTAGAGTGGAGGTATCTGGGTGGTTCATGGACAGAGATCCAAGTGTTCATGTAGGTGAGTTCTAAATTGTATAGTGCCTTGAATGTGTGAGGAGTTTTAAATGAGGGAGTTTGTGTATCAGGAGTCATTGGAGCTCCCTGAGGTATGATGTGATCTATGTTCAATGTGGGAGGTTGAGGATGAGTCTGGCTGCTGAGTTCTGGATAATCTGTAGTTTTCTGATGAATTATTTGGTGATTCCGGCGTGGACGGTGTTCCCGCAGTCCAACTTGCCAGTGACTATGGCGTGAGTGACTAGTGTTGCTTGGGAGCCACTTGAAGATCTTCCTCAGCATCCTCAGGGTGTGGAACCTGGATGGGATGATAGCTTTGATTTGTGCACTCATGTCCAATTTGCTGTCAATGATGATTCTGCAGTTCCTGGTGTGGGTCCAAGTTTGGCCTTATCAGTGTTGAGCTCGAGACAGTTTTTTATCGAGTTAGCAACTTCAGTCATGCAGGCAGTGAGCTTGTTTCTTGTGTTTAAGGGATTGTCCAAGAGGAAGAGTATGAGTCGTGTGTCATCAGCGTATGAGAGGATGTTGATCTCATGCAAGCAGATGACTTTGAACAGAGAGATAATGTATGAATATATATGGCTGTTAAGCCATAAACTGATTAAATGATCATACCTACATCATGTATCAACATGTAAGCAGTTTATGGCTCAAAAGCCAGGTATTTGGAATACCTATGATAAGGGTGTCAGTGTCACTATTAGTATTATGCTGCATGCTTTCACCTGAACACTTTTGCCTGTGCTACCATTACCTAACTTATGTTGTCTTACACCTAACGAATGTTTGTGCGTACTGTGTAGAATTCAGAGCATTTATTGCTCTTATTGTTACGGCTGTAGTTGTATAATTGCTCCATGTGCATCTGTCTTTAAGCCATGGGAGTTCTCATCGTGGAGGTCTGCGTGATAGGCTTTTTTTTTTCTGACTTACCGTCTCCCTGCAAGAGTGTCTGGGGATGCTTCTTTTAGCCATTCCCTCATTTGATGCTTTTTTCACGGTACCCAAGTTCACTGAATCTTTTGGTTATAAACTCTGTGATGATTATGTTGTTTTTCCTCCATAAAGGTCAATAAGACAAGAGGTCTGAAAGTCTCTTCTAAGCGCAACTCAAACACAAATCAGGACTATGCTGTAGAGCCAACCAGCTGCACAGCGTATGGTAGCAGGCTTAGCCCAAACCCTGAAAAAGCAGTTAGTCCCACGCATCTTTCCAGAACTCTGTATTGTTATTGATGATTTTAAAAACTGGATTGATTCCCCCATCTCCATGACACGCTCCTGAAGCGTCAATTAAATTAGTACTGATGTCCCTCCACAGAAAGAATTTGAACTGTGTTATGGCAGCGGGAGCTTCCTTTGCAAAATTGCTTACCTTGTCTCTCCTACTCCACTTTACCCCACCTCTGTTGACTAACCGGAAGCAATATTACATAATGTTGGGCAATAATGACTTAAAAATGCAAGATGGCTCAGTTTTTGACCCTAAGGAAATTACAGGAATTAGATAATGTCCAACAGTATGTGAAAAATAATCAATATTATCAAACTCGGTTAGAAGTAGAAAAAAGTCAGATTGAAGAGCCACAACAAGGAGCATAAAGTTTGTATGTTTAATCCCGGCAGCCCCTTAAAACATAAATGTGCCACCACTTACTGTATCAAAGAAGGCCTACCCATTATTTCCCTGTTGGGCCCTGACAAAGGGGTGGAAAATGCTAGCTCAGTTTTTGATGGGTGTTAAAGACTCAAAAGTGTGGTTTACTGGGAAAAAAGTACTTAATGTTTCAGGAACAATTGGATTGCAAGGGGGACCATATGAATTACAACCGTAACTTGCATCATCACAGGGTGATCTCAATTAGAGTGAATTGTAGAGAGCTGGAAATGCAGAAGTTTAGCACACCTATAAAATATATGACTGTTGTGGGTTAGAAATGCATCCTGCTGCCATGTAGAGCACTCCTCTGCCATATAGAACGTGGTCTGTCGTGTCCTTACTCCTTGCTGTCTGGGTGAATTACAGGGACTACTGACCTGCTTTATTTGGGGGATGTTGATAGTACCCTTGACCACTTGGGTTTTTATAAATAACCCAAATAAAATAAACAATACGTATACTTTTTACATGTTATTAAGAGACTTCAACAGAGACAAATCCGGACCATGGGTGGCAGCTTCTGTGTGACTTGACTGTGGGCTAGGGAGGTATTTTTTTTTTATATAAAGGAGGCCTACAAGCAATGCCATACTTTTTATTCCCACATGTATATCATCCACAGGTACATCGATGTGAGATCATCGATTGAAAGGCATCTGACTTGCTGTCCCTCTGTAAACAAATGAGGAATCTTTCACAGAGTATCACCTTCTTGTGCTTCTATTCCTTCCCCAGTCTATAATTTGTAGTTCTCTTGATGTAACTGTCAATTAGATTTGATATATGAAACTCTTCACTGCACATATCCATATGGCTAGGCCCAGGATAGGTAAAACTCTCAAATAAATAGTAGAAAGTTATATTCCAAGTTTTGTACAGCTCTGTTTATCCTTTAGCCACCAGGGTGCTACTTATTGTACTGATGATGACCTGTTGTGTATCTCTAGGTGGCCAAATACATTGACAGATTCCTCCATTACAACTGACATTTTGTTTATGAACTTCTTTTGCCAAGATTGAGTTTCTTGGCTGGTCCTCTTTAAATATTATTGATGCTGGGGTTGTACTCTGCCTTTTGTACTTTGCACCAACCATGTTTTTGTTCAAGGAAGATTTTGATCCCAAGATGTTTTATGACTCCTTCCTTAGTACACAATGCACCACGACAAAAACTCACATAGTTTTTTTTCTGCCATCGGGTTTGGATATTCTGGGTGCAGCTCTAAGACCGATGACCTATTCTCTGGATCCTTCAGTGCGAGTCATTGAGAATTCCACCCAGCAATGAACAAATACTCTGTTGGATCACTGACCACATAGGATTCGACTCTGAACCACTAGACCTTTGGTCATCAAAGAAATTCAAGTCATATTGAGAATGACTGTCACAAAAGATTTTTATAGAGAAAATGCCATTTCAATTTTGCCCTTAAATCAACACCAAATTTCCCTCATTGAAAACCTGTGTTCTATAACCTCTGCCTGGCATTGGAGCATGAGAACTCCACTTGCTCATTGTGTAAGGCATTCAAGTGCAAGACCATCTGTTACTGATGCAAACACTGCTAAGCCACCACAAGATCAATTCACCCAAGACACTGGGCCAGTTCAGGCTCTAGGATATCGCGGCCACCAAACAAGAAGAATTTGGGCATGCCAGTGTCCAGCTGGCACAAGGAGACCAAAGCCCAGAGGTGGGCTTGCCCTCCAACACATCAGAAGTTGAAGAGGAGGCACTTCTATGGTGCCAGAGCACAGGCCCCTTGACATAAACTACTCCTAGAGCCTCCATTCCTCTGTGTTCACTTAAGGATCAACTGTGATCAACTTTGTAAGCTCTCCCACCTCGAAGGCAGAGTACTGCTTCAGAGGGAACCTGGCATCGATTCTTGAGGTGAGCCAGAAGAGGAATGGACCTCCTCGTCAGGCTTTGAGGCCTCTTGACATAGAGAGACCCGCAAAGTTCCAAGAAAGCCTCTGGCAAAGAGCACAAGCCTCCTCACCCATCCACATCAACTTGAATCATAGTTTCCAAGAAACCATACTCTAATCGGCTATGAAGCAGAAATTGAAACCCACCTGAGCCAGCTCTGGAACATGCCAATCCTATTCTCCATTGAATTCCCTGAGGTGCCTGCTTTTGGACAACAGGAGAGTTTCATACATCCCTCCTCTATGAAACCATGAACTCAACCAGCCCACAGGAATAGTCCCACGCACCTCAGACAGGGATCAGAAAAAAGCTCACCTTTTGAATAGTAAATATCTGAGGAACTGCAGTTCTACCCGATTTCCCAAAAGGTTTCAGGACAAGACCACTATTGCCTCACCAGAGCTCCCACCCCTTACACTGGAACCTCAGCCACCACCTGACAAGTCACTGTCCCCTCCTTGGCCTCATACACTGCCACCTTCTCAGTAACCACAGTTGTCTACTTTATAAGCCTCATGAGCTATACTACAACCCTTACACTGATGGAAATGTATGACTTTTGTGAAGATTTCTGTTGGCTCCCAAAAGGATCCTTACCTAGAGCCCTAGGTGAAGGCGTAACCCACTACCACCCCCGATTACGCCACTACTTACAACAGAATTATCCAGAAGGCAACACAGCACCACACATAGTGGAGGATGATGACAACTTCTTAGTCAAAACTCTTTCTAGTAAGACTAGGTGTGTCAAGTACTTGGTCAAGATAAAAAGCGTGACACAGTAAAGTACAGAGTACTTCAGAGACCCGGGCAAAATGAGGGTCATCACCCTGAGGGTCAAAAAATACAAGGCAGCCCCAGCTGACCCAGTTTATAGCAAAGGGCAGTTCCCACCTGATGTTTAGTGGTACACAGCACTCAAAAGAGCTTCAGCTTAACCACTAGGGATGCAAGGAGAGCAAGAATATGTATGTGACTGGGTAGAGAATGACAGTGAAGACTGAGTTGAGGATTGCCAATTCAGTTTAATCCTTTAGATACAATCACTATCATTTGAAGGAGGTGGAGGAGTTGGTGAAGAACCTCAATGAAGCTTACTACAAAGGGGGGGCAAGAATTATTTGCTGGAGGGAAAGTAATCTCAGATGTCAGTATTTGGGGTGCCCTGGAATCTGTTGAAACTACCTCCAGGGAGATCAATATGAGCATCCTATTTAGACTCCATGCCAGGCTAAGACATTCAGGCTTTAGACTAGAGGTCTAACAGCACCTAATTAGCTTCCTGTTTGAGTATCTGTTTGGCCCTCATGTCGACAGCATGGCTGAGAAAATCAAGAAAGATACAGAGACTGCTATGGTCTTAGGCACTCTGCAGACACAAACACCCTAGTCTGCCTTCCAGAAATAACAGGTGAGGAGGCCCCACAGAATCTGCTCCTCAAAGAAAGGGCAGCAACTGTAGCTTTCAGGACGCTCAGGTAGTCAAGTCCTTCGGTAGAAGTGGGTACTGTGGCAATGACTAAGACAAGGGCGGTGGTGGCTCCATCAAGGGCACCTCTTCCTCCAAGCTGTGGCTCGCACTTTATTCCTCCCAATCACACTGCACCTGTGGGAAACATTAAAGTAATTCCTTAAGCAATGGAAGTAAATTCACCTCAATCAAATGTGTGATCTCAGTGGTACAGCAGGGGTCCTGCACGGAGTTCCACACCACCAAACAGACCACCTTGTTGCCATGTGATGAGTCAAGACTGTCTGTGACTGTAACAGGAAAAAAATACACACATTCTTCTCCAAAAGTGCATCAGGATAGTGCTTCTTACCAGGTGGGCCAAGGAGTCTACTTCTTGTACCTCCTCATTGAAAAAATAATGTACTTCCTGTGCTAAATTTCAGGTCTTTAAATTGCTACATCATGCTGGAGCTCTTCCACACTACTACCCTCTAGGATGACATTCCCGTTATCTGAACAAGAGACCAGATGGTGAGCCTCGACCTACCGGATGCATACTTCCATATCTGATACTTCACCGCTACCTGTTCTTTGTGCTAAGTGGGACACCACTACCAAGTCAAAGCTCTACTCTTCCGGCTCACTGCAACCCCAAGGTATTTACCAAATGTGTAGCAGTGGTAGTTGAACGCCATTCACTTCTTTCTCACTTAAATGATTGACTTGTATAAATTGACAGCTGAGAGCAATTCCTAGCATACACTAAGACAGCAGTATCTCTGTTACACAGGCTAAGATTCACAGACAACGCCAAAAGTTGCATCTTGTTCCATAAACAGAACAAGCCCTTACTAGGGGTTGTGTTAAATTTGAAGAAAGCTTACCCAACCCCAGAGAGGTTAATGGCATTCCACAGGCTGCTTCCTCTTTTTCAGACACTCCGTCCTTTTTAGTTAGGAATAATTAAATAGTTAGGAAGGATGACTTAATGTATAGCAGTAGTGCAGCACACACAACTGCACCCGCTCTCACTGCAAGAGTGCCTGGCTTGGCTGTGGCTGCAAGTGGATGGATCAGTTAGAAGCTCTAGTGTTGGTACATCCCTGGACTGAAAACATTCCCTTATGGTGGAACAAATTAAGTTTGTTGCTGGACAGACTTTTCTGAACCCTCATCCATGAGTGACTATTATCAGGAACGCCTCACTAATGGAGTAAGAAGCAAATCTCAGCCACATGACTGTTCTGGGTACCTGGACACAGGAACAACAAGGTTGTCAAATCAATTATCTGGATCTCCTGGCAACCATGTTGGCACTCAGAGCATTTTACAGTCCCTTCAAGGGCAACACAGTCCTCATAAACAAAGACAACATAACAGACATGTATTACCCAGGTATCAGGGAAGGGGCTTGAAGAGAATATGTACCGGGGCATACCGAAAAGTCCAGGAAGTCTAATCTTTACTGTGCTTGTAAATCAGGGTATATGGTGCATCATGAGGATTTTATTTATCTGCTGGCATGAGATTCAAATCAAAGCAACAGTAAGTCCAATGGAAAAACAGCCAATCAGCCGACACGTGGTTTGTCTAAAAGACTTCCTCAAGGCATAAGTAAACAGGCTTGACCAAATTGCACAGATTATGGCGAGTGTCCTAAGTCCTGGAAATACCCTGAGTCCAATATACGATGTGTGTAAGTGCAGCGTATGATATGCTAAAAAACAACATAAAGCTACGACCTTGATAAGTCGTATGATATGCTCAAAAACAATATAAAGCTACGACCTTGATAAGTCGTGTTAGTCTGGTCCCTTTCAATGTTTGAAAACGCGAGGAAGGGACTTGCTTGTCCCAGCTGCCACAACCACCCCATAAGATTTTGCATTCGGATTCAGATTCTAATCATTGCAAAACACTGGCTTGGGCTGGCTAGCACCAATGCTACGAATAGGAGCTCAATCTCCAAGTACTTTCAGGCCTACTTTAACAAGTGGAGCACTCCCACACTTGTTTAGCAAGTTTTTGCTTTTGCATCTGATAGGCTGTGAGAAAAATGAGGCAAGTATCAATGACCCTCGTTATGGTGGCAAGACAGTTGTTTTTAGTGCTACCGGAAATTTCTGTATATCCTCTCAGAAAGCTTCCTCTGAGACCAAATTTACTGACTTCATCAGGATCAGCTCAAACACCTTGACCATAGGACAGCCTCTTGAGTACTTCGAGTTTAAGCACTTTAAACTTCCAAAGGAGTGTATGCAAATCCTATCTGAGGCACATGAACTTTCCATGCATGCTTGCTATCGAGCAAATGGAAAAGATTTGTCCATTATTGTTTGTGTAAACAGCCCCCTCTCAATGCAAGCACCTGTGAAAGACATCATCTGCTTTTTTTTTTTTTTTTTTACATATGTAGACAGCGGTATTGGCATTCTCCTTCATTTGCTTTTATATAGCTGCCATAGTGGCCTGCATGCAGAACACAGAACATTTGTCTCTGTTTAAGATAGCTGTAGTTAGGGTGTTCATAGAGGGCTTTAAGAGTGGTTCCTCCAGTGCCATCTAGGAGCAGTCCCATAATTGTAACAACCCTATCTGATAGAGACTTCTAGCTACAGATTCCCTACCTTTGCATTCTCCCCTAGGTGGCATCGATCAGCTCCGTGTCCATCATCTGCACCAAATATGATGTTGTGGGTCCTATGTAGGAGCCACCCAGGTGCGCTGACATCAGTTCTTTTCTGTCCGCAGCAGCTAAGTGCTGATCTGAAGAGAGCTACCTGTTAGTCCATTTTTGACTAGCTTTTTTTTCACTTTTTGTTGAGTGTTTTTTAAGTTTTACTCCTGGTGCGTCAAAGGATGTCTTGTAGGAAGACAGGATTACAGCCCTGTGGGTCCTTTCATCGGACAGTGTCCATGACTGATCTGCCTCTTGTGTGTTTTTGATTCCTGGAGCACGATCCCGACCCAAAGTCGTGCTCCTTGTGGCAGCCCATGCATCTGAAGGCTTTGAAGGAGAGGTCTTTGAAGCTGATGGCGGCCAGGTGTCCGACTCTGTGCAAGTCGAGAACCCAGTCAAGAGGAATGTCCCGGGATCTGTAGCAGAGGCTGAAGTCATTGCTGTCCCACTCTGAGTCCTAGGGATGATCAGCTAAGTCAAGGTTCCCAAAAACAAATCCAAGAAGTCGAAGCGCTCTTCAACTTCTCCTCCTCTGTCGGCCCACTAGATGAGGGAGTGTTAACGCTCTAGCCCTTGTTCTGCGGAACCTGCACCTGAGCCAACTCCGCACCTCCCAGAGTTTCCTGGAGTCGGAGCAACCTCTGCCCAACTTCAAGAGTTCTGTGAGGCCATGTGCTTCGTTTTTGGTCAGCCTGACCCGCTGAAGTACCTCTAGGCCAGCAGAGTAGGTTAGGGCCCCTTTGGCTTCCCCACCGGTGGATTTGGCGAAAGCGCAGAGGGGTCCCAGGGATCCAGTCCTGGATCTGGACCAACAGCGGCCGTGCCACTCCAACCCCCATTGTATTCACCGGCATCAACATGAAAACGGATGGGCGTTGTACGACGCCAACTCCGGCGCACCGGTAGGAGCTTCACCTCATTGTCCTTTTTCTATGGGCTAGTCTTTTGTGATGAATAGGAGGGGTCCCTTGCCCCCTTTAGAATACCAGCTCCATAAAAAAATGGACTTGCGTAAAGACTTGGGTGAGGCCAACGTACTGGATAGTTCTCCAGATACTGGCGTAATTTATCCCCCTACTAAGGCTCCGGAGGAAGGAGATCCTTATGCTATGGTGGTGAGGAGAACGGCTGAGGTCCTGGACCTTCAGCTGCCCTCCTTTGCCATCAAGACTAATTTATGACACCTCCCAAGGTGTTGCAACCGGGAGCTTCCACCTCAGAACCCCTGCTCCCATTCAGTGATGCCTTCACTGAGGTCCTACCGGGTACCTGGTCCAACAGTGGCCCTGAGGCACCACGCCTGGCTGAGGGCATGTGGCTTGTCCAAGCTACTTTGATGGGCATGCCCTCTGATGGCACCTGTGTCTTTGGAAACAAGGCAGACTCAACACTCGAGCGCTTCAAGGATTCTCAGGCTGCGGCCAGGTCCTTGGGCTTCACTACGGCCCCTCATTCCCCAGTTTGCCTTTCACCTGCCTAAAGAAGGGGGCTCCAACTCCTCCCAGTCAGCCATCGTGCTGCGCATGCTGCCCAGCCTCTGCGTGGCTGATGGTGTGGGACCCACCAACCTAGTCGTTTGGTGGTCAGTTATCTGGGCAGTCTGGCAACCCCCTGCAGCAGCTTCTAAACCTTTCTAGTCTGACCCACCCCCACCATGGGCCAGTTGGCATCAGGATTCGCTATCACCTGCTCCGCTGGCAATTCATTATGTCAGACAGGTGGGTTTTGCAGATAGTCCAAAGAGACTACCCATCCATCCATGCCACCATTCAACGATTGGATGACGGAGGATCATTTGTCCTTTCTTAGAGGCTCTCTGTAGACCACCCTTCCTGCCCCTCTCTCTGAAGTTCTTTTGTTCATCCATTTCGTTGCTCAACAGGGCTCTGCTGTGGGCACTCTTAAGGGATATTTGTTTGCTGTTTCTGATTTTTCTGAGGTTGTCTGATCACCTTCTTAATTTCCTATTGCACATAGGTTCCTCAAATGTCTTACACATCTTTTTCCTTCATCCCCATTCATCATGCCCCAATGGCATCTGAATTTGGTTTTGACCGTTCTGATGTGCACTCCTTTCGAGCCTCTTCACAGTTGTCCACTCAGGCTTCTCACGTTGAAAACTGCCTTTCTTTTGACGGTCACATCTGACCGCAGGTTGAGTGAGCTGCAGGCATTGTCAACTAAGCCGCCCTACCTTTCTATCTAGCCTGACAAAGTGGTGCTTCGCCCTAGGGCCTCTTTTCTGCCAAAAGTGATCAGACCCTTTCATGTAGGCCAATCCATCACCTTGCCTACTTTTTACTCTCCCCCACCTCCCTATCCTTGTAAGGAAAAGGAGAGACTCCACCATCTGGACCCAGAAAGAGCGTTAATGTTCTTCTTTGATCATACAAAAGAATTCCGGGTGGATCACCAACTCTTTGAAGGGTATGTGAGTGCAAAGAAAGGTCAGGGAGTGCAGAAGCAGACCATCTCTAATGGGTTGTACTCTGCATTAAGATCTGCTATGCACTGGCCAATAAGTAACCCCCTGAAGGTTTGCCCACTTATTCTACCTGAGCTAAAGCTGCAACCACTGCGTTAGCATGTTGAGTTCCATTCCTTGACGTCTGTCAGGCCTCTCTGCACACGTTTACCAACAAACACTGCTGCCTAGGTATTTAGGTCCATAGGGACGGGCACTTTACCCATCTGGTCCTGCAGGGCTTTCTAGTCTGAACTTGGTTTGCAGACCCGTCTCTAGGGACCGTATTGCTTGGGTAACTATCCAACGGTAAGGAATCTGCTGCTAGAAGTCTTTATCAGATGGAGAAGTTACTTACCTTTGGTAACTCCTTATCTCTTAGAGAGAGACTATATCTAGCTGCAGATTCCTTACAAACCACTCCTCCTCCTTCCCCCATCCTCCCCACTCTGCAGACTGATTTCTAGGGGCAGAGACTCCCCTTTCAGGGCCTTAGTTTGACACACCAGTAGTCATTGTTCTTCATGGCTCTGTGCTTCTGGCATTGAAAGTCATGAAAAGAAACTGATGTCAGCTTGCCTATATTGGACGACAATGTCATATCAAGAGTGGTGAAGCTAGTGACCGATGTGGAGCCGATCAACGCCACCTAGCGGTGCTACTCACAAAAATCTCCCAGACCCAGTCTGACGCATGAGGAGAAATCAATGGTAGGGAATTTGCAGCTAGATAGTGACTCTACCAGATAAGGAGCTACCCAAGGTAAGTAACTTTTCTGATGAGTCCTCCTTTCAAGCTACATTCCTGCAATATTAATTTTTTGTCTTCAAAGGTAGCCTTCCTTGAAGCTGTCACTTCTCTCAGAAAAATCAGTGAGTTGCAAGCACTAATTTTGGGAGAAGCTTTTATTCAGATACATACAAATAGTGATTTTGAGTACCAACCCAAATTTCTTCCAAAAGTTGTTTCTCCTTTCCGTGCAAAACAGACAGCTGAGTTGCCCATTTTCTTCTCACACCCAGATAATGAGGTAGAAAGGGCATTCTTATTTCACAAGAGCAGTGATATACTTCAATGACAGAATTAAATCCTTCAGTAAGACAAGTCAATTGTTTGTTGTTTTTGCCATTCCTCACATCAGCAACTCTGTTTCTAATGGCAGTATTGCTAGATGTATTGTTTAAGGTAGAATAATGCACTGTGCTAAGACTAACAATACACTGTAGGTGGTGCCTTGTGTGCATTCTACTTGAAAGAAGGAAGCTGCCATGGCCTTCTTGGAGAACATTCCCATGGCAGACCTGCAGGGTTGTTGTCTGGATGTCCAAACCCGTCTAGGGGCTTCGTTGCAAACATCTGCATCATCCACTCACTAACCACTGCTTAAGGAAGGTATTGCTTCATAGTCTAAAAAGCATGTGTAACTACAGCAACATGTTACGAGCAGAATATATTACCCTGTAGATATCTATTTATAGCTTGTAGTGCTGTTGCTTTTACATGTGCCCTCCATCTGCCCCTGAAGGGAGCAGTGAATCAAGAAAACTACTTTCGCTACGTAATCCACAGCACATACATTCTTTATTTCATTACACCCAGGAGAACCAAAAAAGGAGTCATAGGGGATTTTGACAGTCCAGCACACGTTCCTCCCCAATTTCCTAGATAAGCACGCAAACAGATGTGCTTTTCTTCTAAATGGTTAATAGCATTCAGGTCCTGCCTGCTTTGATTACGTGTCTACAGATTTCTTTGTTGTTTTATGTTTATATTTTTCCGCAGGTCAGACAGACTAATCTTCAATGTGAGACCCTTTTGCTGATTTACCTACTTTCACAATACTTTTTTTTTACCTAATAAAGGAATCACAAACAATATACATGAGTAATACCTCTCACTGGGCAGGTAGATCAGGGCACCTTTACCTGGTCCTGATGAAATGCCATTGACGTATCATAAGCAGATTTGGGTAAGAAATATGTTGACTTTTTTAGGAACCTGGGGTCAAATGATATCCTTCTAGGTTCTGTTTATTTTTAAACTTGGCATGATTGTTCTGTTTACTTTTAATTCGTTTTCAGCACTAATAAAGAACAATCTATTGATAACCAGTAGCCAATTTTAATCCTACTTACTTTCATTCTGTCACCTGGTACCATATCCCCCTCCCAACCTAGGTGGAGGGCATTACTTGACTGGTTTTCCGCTGGCAGTACTGAGTAAGCAAAAGATATTCAGCCAACAGCCCCTCTCTGGAATCCACATGGGCATTGAGTAGCATAATCATATGATGAAGCATGCCACTTCTGTGGGTGAGGGCTTATGCATCCTGTAAAGGATGCTTTCTCTGCCTGATCTCTTATCCTATCTACAAACAAAATACCAATGAAGTATTAACCATTTAATTTACCAGAATAGCACTTCTGTTTGTGTGATAATTTCTTACAGTTCAGTGAAATTACTCAGTCTGCTGAGACAAAACAGCCTGAGATGGAGTCTTTGTTCTGTGATAGCCACAAAAAACCTTGTATCCGGAAAGACTTAAAAAAAAAAAAAAATCTTTTTATTAGCAAACTCAAACAATTGTTGCACAATTTTGACGATTGACCACAATTAATGCAGTAATTCTCAGTTTTACCAGAGAAGGGTGTCACCTTTTGTTCAGGCAGATACAAACCATACATTCTCGGTGGAGCAATACATGCAAGCGAGGATTGAAGGTACATCGTGTTCGCAGTCAAGTTACAAACCTTCCCATTTAATCATCCTCCTCTCTATGTAAACTCCAACTGCCCCAAATCTTCTCCCATTTCTTAGAGCATCCCGGACTCTGGTACACTACCTTCTTAGCCTCCCTGCACCAATCCAGGTCAGGTGGAAGTCATGTCCTTTCATAAAGTGGTGCAGAAGGCTGCGGAGGTATAGGATCTACAGTTTCCAAAACAAATGTCCTCAATTAGATCGTATTGCCATGAGAGTTGAGTGATGCTCTTTTGGATTCAGTCATGGCAGCGTGAAAAAATATATCTTTGTTCCAGGCACACTATTATTCCCCAGCCCCAGTTGACCTGCCCTTTCCACCTATCCATCAGCTCAAAGTTTGGTGACACAGGCTACCTGTTCATCAGATCAATTAGGGGGAATGTTCCTAACCACATGTTCTGACGGGGTGAATTGAAGCGTCTGGAACCCTAGGGTAAGAGGGCTGGTCCACACTGAGCATGGTCCTGAAATCCATCAGTGCCAACTACCTTCTTGCACATAACATCTATTCTTTGTGGGATATGGTGCTGATGATGTTCCAGAGGCAACGAGGTCACATTTTCAAAAGTCGTACATAATGGCCAGAAAACCTTCAGCCCTCAAGTGTGGTTTGGACACACTGGACTCAGTGGCTGGGCTATGGGAACTTCCATCTTTTTCCAGAGTCATGTCTGGCTCAGAGCATATAACTTTAACAGGATATCCAGCCAGGCTGATTGATCTAACTTTTGATGGGGCAGGGTTATTTGGTAAAAAAAAGTCAACTCCACGATGGAGCTCTTCAAGACCAGCAAGGCTACAGCCTACTTTCTAAGACTGCAGCTGCCGGCCCCTTTGAGAGATTTTCACCTGTTTCTGTTTTTGTAGCTTTTCGAAGGGCTTCACTTTTTGCTAACGACCACAATATCAGCCTCAACAACGGCAGCAGCTGCCCAATCTGCTGGTTAGGCTATATTGTGGTAGAATAAGAGGAAAGGGTCATGGAACCATCCAACATCCCTCTTCATCCTTTTCCTCCTCCCCTGCACTGCCTAGAAAGCAGACCTAACTTGATTCCCCATTCCCACTAGGTGCCTGAGGGAGGGTAGGTGTCCTGTTTTCTACCTGCCTAGAAGGCCATTATTTTGGATCATTGGGTCTTTCAAATCATGGAACAAGGTTACACACTTCCCTTTCTTCAGGCACCAGCCCTTGTTCCCCCTCCACCCTCTGCCTCCCCTCTTGACCACCTGGTCATAATTGAGCAATAGGAGACACCATTCCTGCAGACAGGAGTTGTGGAGCTAGTGCCAGGACAAGGGGTTGGGTTGTTACATACTTTATTTCCTGATACCCAAGAATAAGGGCAGTCTGCTCCTGATCCTAACCTTCAGGGGTCTGAACTACTTCTTCAAGAAGAAAAAGTTCAGGATACTGACTCTAGCTCAGTAGTTGCTGGCGTTGGAGCTTCGAGACTGGATGCATGTTTACCCATCGCTAGCTTGTAGTCACACCGGAAGTACTTGCAATTGATGGTGGGTTCTACACACTACCAATTGGTACTTCCCTTTGGCTCAACATGGGCACCTCGAGTCTTCATGAAGGTGATGATGGTGGTCGCATCCCATCTCAGTAGGTCAGGCAAAACCATTTTCCTGTTTCTGGATGACTGGCTTCAAAGCCATTTCACCAGAGGTGGAATTGTGCCATCAGTAGTCAACAGCCTCCCTGCTGTTTGACCTGGGCTTTCCAATCAACAAGCCCAAATCTCATCTGTAGTCCTCCCAACTACTCCAGTTCTTAAAGTTGGTACTGACACCATCTTTCTCCACCTCTGAGGATCACCGGCATCCAAAACATGGTCCCATCCTTCTAACGAAGCGTGGGAGTCCCAGTTCTAAGAGGCCTAAGATTCCAAGGTCTGCTTCCTTTCTGCATTTTCATAGTCATTGCTAGACCTGACAGCCTTTGGGTGGTCACCCCTAACTTTTTGCCTGCCTCCCTCCACTTTTTAGATACTGTTTTTGCTGGTTTTAAGACTCTGCACACTTTTTCACTGCTAACCAGTGCTAAAGTGCATATGCTCTCTCCCTTTAAACATGGTAACACTGGATCATACCCAATTGGACTATTTAATTTACTTATACGTTCCTAGTAGAGTGCACTCTGTGCCCAGGGCCTGTAGATTAAATGCTACCAGTGGGCCTGCAGCACTGATTGTGCCACCCACATAAGTAGCCCCTTAACCTTGTCTCAGGCCTGCCATTGCAAGGCCTGTGTGTGCAGTCTCACTGCCAATTCGACTTGGCAATTAAGAGTACTTGCCAAGCCTAAAACTCCCCTTTTTATACATATAAGACCACCCATAAGGTATGCCCTAGGTAACCTATAGGGCAGGGTGCTGTGTAGGCAAAAGGCAGGACAAGTACCTATGTAGTTTACATGTCCTGGTAGTGTAAAACTTCTAAATTTGTTTTTACACTGCTGTGAGGCCTGCTCCCTTCATAGGCTAACATTGGGGCTGCCCTCATACATTGTTTGAGTGGTAGCTGCTGATCTGAAAGGAGTAAGAAGGTCATATTTAGTATGGCTAGCATCGTGATATAAAATCATGCTGACTGGTGAAGTTGGATTTAATATTACTATTTTTGAAACGCCACTTTTAGAAAATGAGCATTTCTCTGCACTTAAATCTTTCTGTGCCTTACAATCCACGTCTGGCTGGGTTTAATTGACAGCTCCCTTGTGCATTCACTCAGACACACCCCAAACACAGGATACTCAGCCTCACTTGCATACATCTGCATTTTGAATGGGTCTTCCTGGGCTGGGAGGGTGGAGGACCTGACACTTGCATGTCAAAGGACAGTAGCCTGCCCACACACAAAGGACTGCCACACCCCCTAGTGGGACCCTGGCAGACAAGATTGAACTGAAAGGGGAACTTGTGCACTTCTAAGCCACTCTTAAGTCTCCCCCACTTCAATGGCACATTTGGATATTTAAACAGGGCCTCTGCCTCTACCAACTCAGACACTTCCTGGAGAAGAAACTGGAACCAGAACGTGCATCCTGCCAAGAAGAACTGCCTGGCTGCCCAAAGGACTCGCCTGTCTGCTTTCTGTGAAGGACAGCTGCCTTGCTGCTCTCTGGCTGAGGTGAAGAAGTGCTCTCCAAGGGCTTGGATAGAGCTTGCCTCCTGTTCCCTGAAGTCTCGGGACCAAAAATACTTCATCTCTACAAGAAAGACCCCTTGTGCGGGGAAATTCGACGCACAGCATGCCAGAAATGACACACAGCCTGCTCCGCTGTGAAAATGTCACTGAATGCCGAACCGGAACGAAGCAGCACGACTTCGCAACGAGAAGATCGACGCAGCACCAGCGTAGCTACCGGAAATTCGATGCATGGCCCACTGGATCGACGCACAGCCGAGCCGGAACGACGCAGCCCGACTTTCAGAGAGGAATCGACGCAGTGCCTGCTGTGCGGTAAAAAATTCTATGCAACACCCACAAGATTGATGCAGCTCCCGCGACTCCGTCCTGCCAGCGCAGGAAATCCACACATCGTCCCCGGGCCCTCTGAAAACCTCACAACCTGAAGAGGATCCACGACCGAGCGCCAGAAATCGACGCACAGCCGGCCCAGCGTGAAAACGAAACAACGCATTGCCGTGTGCGTCCCGAGAAATCTACGCACACCCCTTTGTTTCCGCGCATCTCCTCTTCTGCGGTTCTTTGCGGATATTTTTCATGTGAACCAGGTACTTTGTGCTTGAAAGAGACATTGTTTGCTTTTAAAAGACTTAAAACACTTTATATTACTTTTAAGTGATATCTCAACATTTACTTATTGCATCTTTAATCGTTTTGACCTTCATTTATCCAGATAAATATTATATATTTTTCTAAACACTGAGTTGTATTTTTTTGAGGTGCTATATGGTGTTATTGTATGATTTGTTGAACAAATACTTTACACATTGCCTTCCAAGTTAAGCCTGACTGCTCAGTGCCAAGCTACCAGAGGGTGGGCACAGGATGATTTGGATTATGTGTGACTTACCCTGACTAGAGTGAGGGTCCTTGCTTGCACAGGGGGTAACCTGACTGCCAACCAAATACCCCATTTCTGACAGTCATGAACATACGTTGGCACATGAGCGCCCTGCAGTGGTGCCTCCACAGGCGGTCGCTGCTGAACAAGGGAGACCTACCAGACTCCATAGTGATCTCCTCCACCGATGCAGTGAAGTCACTTGATAGGGGGTGGGGGTCAAGGTGAACCTGACCTGCTGGATGGCCTTTACTTTCCCACCGCTTTGACTATAGAAGTCAGGTGCTTCCACCTTGGGTTAGAGAGCTGATCAGGATCTCCAGAAGATCAGATTCTTAACATCAAACTGTTGGTATAATGGCTGACTCTCAAGACTTTACTCTCCTCCATTCAAAGTGAGTCCATTCAGATGTTAATGGACAACACTACACCGATGTGGTACCTCAACCCTCAAACTTTCATGCTTTGGTCTTTGGCACACCTCAAAGGGATTTAGCTCGCTGCCAGCCACCTAGCAGGGCCTCGGAATGCCAGATCCAACAGCCTGAGCTGTTGTTATCTTGCTAATGATGTGTGTACTGGAGATAGTTCAAGACATCTTTGCCCAGCGGGGCACTCCTTAGGTGGCTGGGGCACGTTTCTTTTGAGGTGAAACTTTCAGCTGCACTGCTCATTTCCCCCCAGACCCTTGATTCCTCGTATTCTGAGGAAGATCAGCCAAGACTGGGCCTAAGTTATTCTGATCACCTTGGATTGGTCCAGGAGAGTGTGGTATGCAGCCCTTCTGCCTTCTCCACGTCTCCCACTGCATCTACCATTCTGGTCGGACCTTCTCTTTCAGTTAGGAACAGTTATCCACCTCAAATTTGGAGGCCTCCGCCTTCATGTTTGGGACTTGAGCAAGGACATCTGAGTTTCTTTCTGCTGCCACTGTCTTGTTGGCACATCTCCCCGCCACCAAGTCAGCTTACTCTAGTAGATGGAGCAGTTTGTTGCATGGTGTTTGGACAATAATGTGGTCCCCTTGCAGGCCCACTTGTCACAGGTCCTGTTGTTTGCATGCTTCCTTGCTCAGAGGGGTTGTGTGACGGACCCTATCAGGGGTATTTGGTTGTGCATTTCTGTCTGCTGGACCTGCCGTCCCCATTGTTGTGTTTTTTAAAAGGGTTGACAAATATATACCGCATTTATTGTGTCCCAGTGGGACCTTAATTTGGTTTTGACTTTTCTTATGGGGAGTCCGTTTGGTCCCCTACATAGTTGTCCTTTGAGACTATATTTTTTGGTGGCTTATACTTCAGCCGGATGGGTGAGCGAGTTACCAGTTCTTCGCTCTCGCCCCCTTTCACATCTTTTTACAATGACAAGTTGGTATTGCAAACCAGGGCTGCTGTACTTCCAAAAGTGGTGACCTCCCATTCCACCTGGGTTTGTCCTTTAGCCTCCCAAACTTTTTCACTCCACCTCGTCCCTCTTAGGAGTAGGAGCAGTTCTCAACAGTTGCATCGTTTGGATCATAGGTGGGCGGTTAACTACTATCTGGACTGCACCAAGGGCATACTAAAGTATACAAAAAAGTGGTGGATGTAATGCTTGAATTATTCTCAGCCACTGGTAACTACTTGGGCTGCATCCCAATCCATTATTATTTTGCACACCATGCCACCTCAGTTTGGACCCAGCGATATGCAAATCAGGCTTGAACCTGCTGCAATGGAAACAGTCCTTCATGTGCCATGGTGGTGGCATGGTGTGCAAAATAACAAAGAATTGGCTGTGTCCCGAGTAATCATTGGCTGAGATTAATTCAAGCATTCCATCCATCAATTTTTGTAAACTTTAGCATGTCACTCTAAGTGAGACAAGTATGCCCAGACATGGGTTCCATGCACGATGTGTCACAGGATCCAAGCTGTATCCGGCTGATGAGACCATAACTAGGGCTAAACTCGCCCTTGGTTGATTGGGTTCAGGGAAGGCCTGGCAGTTCGGGCTGGACCGTTCCCATGAGGAGCAAGGTCAAGACTAATTTCTGTGTGGCTGGGCCAAACTGAAGTGGCATGCTGAGCAAACGAACGACGAGTTGGAATGCTATCCAGAGCGATTGCAAGTGGTTTGACAAATGGCAAGCATTCCTCCCATTACCTTTTGTGTGTTTCATGTACCGCCGTAAGTGGCATGGGTATCCCCAGATGTGGGTCACCTAGGAGCCCAGAACTAGGTAAAATCCGTTCCGGGTTGCTTGTGTTCTTGTTCAGGGAGGTCCTGGCCTGGCAGTTTAAGCTGGACCTCGGCGCAGGGTCAAGACTGATTTGCATATGGCTGGGTTCAAACTGAGGTGTAATGGTGAGCAACAGAACGATGGGTTGTGATAGGAGCCCAAGTGATTGCCAGTGGTTAGGCAAATTGCAGACATTCCTCCCTTCACTTTTTGTACTTCCTATACCACTGGATGACCAGCTCTTTGAGTACTGTGGTGGCAAAAAAGGTAAAGCTGTGCAGAAAAGAACCCTTTAAAATGGATCATCCTCTCCTTTAACATCTGCCAAAAAAGACCCTCCAGTAGGGATCAGAGCGCATTCCGCTAAGGCCAGTTCCACTATGTCTGATCTTGACAGAGGCGTCTTATCACAGAGATGTGCAAGGCGATGTGGGCATCCCTACACACCAAGGCAAGAACTACTGCCTGGATTCTGAAACGTGTAGGGACAGTCACTTTACCATATCTGTTTTGCAGGATTTGCTTGACTAGCAATTCATCAACCTTCTTCAGGGGAAGGGTATTGCTCTGTTATTCCCTCTGCAGGTGAGAAATCTGCAGGTAGAAATATCCATTAGATGAAATAGTTACTTACTTGCTGTAACTATCATTTTGGTGGAAACTTATCTACCTGTAGATTCTTCTGTCTGCCTCTCTGTTTTATGGATGTGTAATAAGGAAAGTTGAATAAGATCTTAATTTATATTTTGGTTCTTGACTACGAGTGTGTGTCTATCCGCTTGCCTTGAGGGCTGGGGGGGGAGGGAAAGAATGGAAACTGACATTGTTTTACTGGGGGTGGGCGGCGAGTTTGCTGTGTGGCTTTGGGGATGTCCCCTTACATCACTTCCAGCATCATCCGAAGTCAGCAGCACCTACTGGTGATGTTGAGAGCATTGAAGTTACAATATCTAGTCTGATGCCTCGGGTTGTCCTACAGGTGTGGGCTCTACAAGGAGATAGGGTATATTTCAGAAACATCGTTAGTGAAGGTAAATAACGTTTTCATTTGTGCACCACCGTCTCCCATTTCATTTACTGCTGCTGCCAGGTGGTTAAAGTACCTCTGTTTTGGAGTAATCACATTAACAGTGTCACGGAAAGTAGAACCCCCTCATACAGCTAGATAGATATGACAAAGTACATTGTCCTTTTAGTCTGGCAGGTGACAATTGATGTGCACTTGGCTATCTTGGTTATTTATTTATTCATAATGCTGGGAGAACATGAAGAGGAAAAAACGTAAAAAAAACGTTAAAGTGTTTGTATTGTAAGGAAGAGGGAGGGGGAACATTATATTGTAGAACTTTGGGACTCATTGAATTGGTGGCATTTGGTACACAAGTATGTGTATGTATTTCGGAAGTTCCAGGATTTTCTGTACTTCCAGGGGGTTGTGGTCCTGGCTTTACAATAGCATGAAAGAGACAGAATGCACAGCAAACCATCTGTTATGGTTGAGCCACTCATGCATGAAACTTGGAAACTGATAGCTACTTACAGATGATCGTTGTTTCAGACACTACATGCTGTTTGAGCCAAAGCAAGTATTTGCCATAGACCTCCTTTCTTTTCTTTGTCCTGATTATTGTTCTTTTTTAATTTCTACAGGGATGTCTCATTTTAAGCGATGAGCTGAACCACACCTCACTTGTTCTTGGTGCCAGACTCTCTGGAGCTACTGTTCGAGTTTTCAAACATAATAGTGAGTATAAGTGTTTACATTTTATTTGGTGTAGAAGAAAGACCATGTTATGGTGACCTTTAGACAATTGAATGGCCTGCTGGTGCCCTAAAGTCCCATAAGCTTCCCAACCAAAGAGAATTTGATAAATGGGAACTGCATTGTTTGACAGAAGCATAAAGTGCTGCATTGACCGTGAGATGGATATAGAGAGAAGACTGCAGTTTTGAGTCACTTGTTTTTCAGCTGGATACCACTGTGCTTTCGTTCCTGCAGACAGTAGATTTATTTCTGCTTATCCTCAAATGACCGTTCTAATTTCACCACTAAACTTGCTTGCTCACTTGTTGTGTGTAGATTACTAGTATTAAACCCATTGTTTTGTTTACAACACTGCATTTGAGTGCTTGCCCATTTGGTTTGGTGTTGGTACCGTGCTTCTTAGTTTGCATTCCTTAGAAAGAAAAAGCTGACACTCCCTGAATTTAGCATCCTCTCTGCCATGTTTTCTTGTATTACCATAACTTGAGTTTCGTGCTTTGATGTAACAAAGGTATAAAGAAAAACAACCCACCTCCAAAAAAGAGTACTAAATTAACTAAGCCACAGTATTAATTTTCACAGTAGAAAATATATTATTTCTTTATTACGATGCATAGCATTCATGAACAGTAGTTGAAAACCAATACATTTTCTTACTTAATCATAATTACTGCCAAACCCCTTACACCAACATCCCACACACTTACAACACACTATCATGCTGCATCCATACCGGTTATGCAAGTGCAAACATTAATTTAAAAAGCTGTCGTGTTGTTGTTGTAGCACCACAGAGGTACATACAAGATTCTTTGTTTTAAATTGTTTAGATACATACACTGTTTATAGAAACAACCAAATACCATAGATGCATATTAAGATAAATAAAGCCGAAGCTCCTGCTTCTATAACTCATTCACAAGGTTTAACTTCATAATGAGACAAAACAAAAATACATTCAATTCATTTCAGATATACACTCTTGCGGTGCCAGAGCAGCTGGTGCACAAAATTCTAAACAATGTTTCTTGTATGTACCCCCATGGTGCTACACAACAACACATGGCATTTTAAATTAATGTTTGAACTTGCATGATTGTTATGGATGCAGTATAATAGTGTTAGATAAGTGTGGGGGATGTTGGTGTAAGATGTTTGGCAGCGATCATTAAGTGTAAAAATGTATTGGTTTTCAAATATTGCTAATGAATGAAATGCTTCGTAATTAAGAAATAATATATTTGCTATTGTTAAAGTTAATACTGTGGCCTAGTTACTGTATGACTCTTGATTGAGCATTTTTGGAGGTGGATTGATTCTCTTTGTGCCTTTGTTCCACTTTCCCCGTCCCACTCCTTATTTCTTAGTTTGGGGGACCCCATAGTCGTTATTTCCAAATGTCAGATGTTGCCTCATCTTTAGCAAAATAGTTTGTCTACACAGGCATCAAAATCAAGACTATTAATCACAGAAATAGGTTTTGGCAAATGTAATTTAGTATCCTATGTAGTCATTGAAATCTGATGGATTACAGTAAAAGTGGAAGCTAGAACTGCACATAACTCACAGTTGCCATAACATTTTGGGTGCTTTGGCACCTTGTCAGTGGCCTTATGAGATAGTTCTACTTCTTCCCTTGTACCTTCTCAAGACTACATTTCAATGCCTTTATCAATGGGTAATGAGTCGGGGTCGATACTTGTATCTTGCCCCATTCAAATCTCTTAAAGATGAAGGAGCTTGAGTTTTCTTCTTTTCTTTTTTTTATTTTTTTTTTAATGAAATCTCTTCACTTATAAATGGCTTTCATTAGGATCCTTCTCCAGCCAAAAGTCTTTGCTAGTCAGGTCTCCATACAGTGTAACAGATGCCATGATTTCCTGTTATTACCCATCATTCAAATTGGTCCTGGTCCTCCAGTGATGTAGAACAACCCATAATCAGGTTTACCGCTTGTTTGTTGAACTCTGTTTGGTGACTATGCAGAAAACATGTGGCAATGAAAGTAAAAAGGATAGTAGAAATGAGTTACCCAATGATGGAACAAAAAATGTCTTCCTCATTTTCGAGTTGGGGATGAGAATTTTGTATAGGGTACTTTGCAGACTAGGGATTTGTCATTTTACATTGTGAATTAGGTATGTCTTGTAAGGAGCATTGATGTTTATAAAAGACAACTGCATAGGAGGTTAAGGTGTGCTTTTAAAATGAGTTTTAGGGCCAGATCTACGATAATTTTTAGCAGTAGCAAATGGAGATTCGCCCCGTTTGGTACTGCTAAAACAGCCTCTGGCATGTACAAACCCTATTTTGCGAGTCACTGTCCTATTTTTTACTTCAAAAATAGGGTTTGTACAGTGAGTCGCTATTAGGAAGGGGCATGCCAGGGATGTGGAATTCCTATCGCCCGACGCCCGGGACATCTTGTTTGGGGTCAAGGGCAACATGTTTTTATGTTTACTTTGTCCTTGGGACAAGTAGGCCCAACCCCCTGCAGCACAAACCCTTTGGCTACCTGTTTACAGAGAGTGGAACTCTCTGCAGTTGAGGTAATGTGTTTCCAAAAGAAAATGCTGTTCGAACTTGTATTTATGGTTCATTATTTGAAATCCTTCATTATTAGGGTGAGTGCTATAAATAAATGCTTTAAGGTCACACTTCACTACTGACGTTGTTTCCAGTACAAAAAAAAACAAAACGTGTATACACATGTTTGAAAAGTTTAGGCTATGAGGCTAAGTATAATGCTCCCAGAATGCTCTCTGATTAGATGCAAATGAAGTGTCATTTAGTCAAATGTGTTGGTGCATGCTAGTATTTCCCAAAAATATTTCTAATGGAAAATCAGTGTAACCATTTTCAACACGATTATGGGAAGCATGAAAATAAACAAACACTGACAAAGCCAACTGATCTGACATATTTTTATAAGTCTTTTAGTTTCATCAATGCGTGTCTTGTTTTGACATGGCTTTTGTAACACTTTATTGTTGTGGGAGCTATCAGGCCCTCAAGACTGTAACAAACACTGGCCAAAAAAAAAACCAAAACGTTTTTGAAATCTAAAAGCACACGTTGCCACCAGTGGCATAACAAAGGCCCCGCAGCCGCCCTCTGGGGGCCCCTTCAGCACAGCACCTGCCTGAGTGAGTCTGGAGAGGGGGCTCCTCCATGTTCTTTGCAAAGGGGCACCCTCCAGTTTCGTTACATCACTGATTGCCACTGTAGTTCCTGACACTGAACAAAACTACTTTGTGTGCCAATATGCTCCTTGTGGAAGAGCAGAATGCGATCGCTCACAGTAAAGCCAGCCGAAAGAGAGAGAAATAGAAGTTTAATAAAAACAAAATGTTTTGTTAACACCAGACCTAATTAGGGACCAAGGCCCACATGTAGGTAGCTTTTTTCATGTCGCAAACAGCGACTTTCGCTGTTTGCGGCGTGCAAAAAGCACATTGCGATGCACAAACCCAGTTTTGCGATTCGGTAACCTTGTTACCGAATCGCAAAACGGGTTTGCGACTCGCAATTAGGAAGGGGTGTTCCCTTCCTAATTGCGACTCGCAGTGCAATGTAGGATTGTTTTGTGAACGCGGGCGCAAACCAATCGCAGTTTGCACCCATTTCAAATGGGTGCTAACACTTTCGCTAAAGGGAAGGGGTCCCCATGGGACCCCTTCCCCATTGTGAATTTCACTGTAAACATTTTTTCAGAGCAGGCAGTGGTCCTGCGGAACACTGCCTGCTCTGAAAAAATGAACCGAAAACGTTTAATTTTTCGTTTATGTAATGTATCTCGTTTTCCTTTAAGGAAAACGGACTGCATTACAAAAAAAAAAAAAACTGCTTTATTAAAAAGCAGTCAAAGACATGGTGGTCTGCTGTCTCCAGCAGGCCACCATCCCTGTGAGGGCCGCCATTCGCAAGGGGGTCGCAAATTGCGACCCACCTCATGATTATTCATGAGGTGGGCATTTGCGAAGCCCTTGCGAATCACAAATGGTGTCAGGGACACCATCCTACATTCGAATTTGCGACTCTCAAATTGCGAGTCTCTCTGATTCGCAATTTGCGGGTCGCACATCTGAACCTACTGACATGTGGCCCCAAATTCTTAAAGAAAGTCACAAAAGTGCACCCATGGTATATGTCGTACCCCTATTAAATATTTGTGAACTGTATTTTAGCATGGGTAAATATGATGTGTAGATTTGCTCATGTGAAAATCTATTGAGCATTTGCAAGTTCATTTTCCCTCCAGCCACTTTCTTCCCAACCCTGGAAGAAGTTCTAATTCTGCCATTGTCAGGAGTAAATGTCCAACCTTTCTTATTATGGGAAAATATTAGAGAGAAGCTGGTGAAAATCTTTAAAACATGCAGGTTAGTAGGTTTGCAGACTCAAAGGCATTCCAGCCCTGGAACTATTGCTTACTGCTTCCTCCAGCCCCAGTATGCAGATCTGCAGAAAGGTGGAAAAATAAGGAAATTGCTACAGTAGGGATTGAAACTGCAAGTATTCAAGCCCTACTAAGGTAGTAGCCCTGGCATAATCAGAGAGGCTATTATCAGAGCTCTTACATAATGAGATTGCTGCCATAATTTGTCGCCACACTACATGGCACCAAAGGGACAAGTAGATCTTTTTACAGGACAAGTAGATTTGAGAAGCAACCTGTCCCCTGGACAAGTAGATATTTTAATAAATTCCACACCCCTGCATGCCAAGGGCGTCCCTTCCTAATAGTGAGTCGCAGAGGGATGTATGATTGTTTTGCAACTGGAATGCGGTCGCAAAACAATTGCAGTTTACCGCGTACTTCAGGCATGTGGTAAGCCAGTCACAAACAGGAAGGGGTCCCAAGGGATCCCTTCTCCTTTGTGAATGGAAGACCACTTCCTACTCTTTAGCATTGTCGAATGGAATAGGTTTTGCCTATGTATTTATTAATAATTTCTTTTGTTAATTTTAGCTTGGTGAGCAGGTGTAAAACTGTTATGGTAAACTAATTTTTGAACTGTGGTACCTGAATGCAAAGTACTGTGTTACAAGGTGAGAGAATGGGATAAATAACGAGAAAATCAACAATGGAAACCTCAAGGGAAGGAGGGATTTTAAGAATACCGGAGCACACTAAGGTGCACCAGGCTTTACACTGGGCTTGGGCCCCGTTCTTTGCTTTTTCTAGTGTCAGGCAGCACTGGTACTGTTCCATATCGGAGCTCATACCGAAGAACCTGCTGATGCTCATTGCGTATCACTGCGCTAGAGTCACCCCATGCCAATCCTGCACGGGCTGACTCTGAATTAACATTCTACCCCTTAACAGGCAACCGAAGTGCGGTGACCGGGTGCTCGAGCGGGTGTGAAAAACATTAAATTAAAATATTTTTTTTTACCTATGGTTTGTCACTGCACTTCACAAAAGTCCACCAGGAGGAAGTTTATTCTCGTCCGAGTGATAGCACAACCTGTCATAACAATAGGAGCTGAGAGACTCATGGCTCTGCTGCTTCAGGTGCTCTTTAGAAGCACGGCACTGCAGAGAGATAGGCGAAAAAGAGAGCAGATTGGCTGTACAGTATTTACTTTTGGCTCGCAGCTGAAACGCTTGACTCTCTGTAGTGACATCAACAAAAATAATGGACTAATTGTTTGTAAATTTGTTTGTAAAGACTCACACAGCAGCTATTTCACAAACGCTAAGATCATGTGCACTCAAACACAGCCAATAATAACTCCTAGAGCAGTGTAGTCTCCCGATTTCTCATTAGTGCGACTGCTGCCTGAGTCCAAGATGGTGACAGTCTCACACAGGCTGGGATGTGTCCAGATGGTTGATGGTGGTCATTGAAGTGGTGTGTGGGAGGAAGGATTAGGGGATGGAGCAACATGAGGGCAGAGACAAACTTTTAGAGAGCCATGCGCTCGGTAGAAAGTAAAAAACAAGCACAGGGCAAGGGCTGTGCTGGCAAAAGCTTAAAAAAAAGAAAAGTCCCACACAGCGGATGAAAACAGTACCTAGGGCATGGGAGTCTGATAAAAGAAGCACTCAGAGGAACAACAGGAGATAGTATGCAACAGCCAGTAGAAACTGAGGCAAAGTGAGTTGCAAGCACAGGAACCAATGAAAAGCAAGGGTGGGATGTAAGCCTCTTTTAAGATTTATATTAAATACAATAGACTTCACAAGCAACAGCGCAAGTGCTGTGCAGGTGAAACCTAAAATGAAACAAACATTTTATTTTTATTTTTGAAACACCCTGTTTTCCTTTAACCCCTTGGGTGACTGCGATGAGGTGGTTACATTATGCCACAGACGTAACCACCTTGTCCTCTACCCAGCCCACGGGGAGTGCTAGTGCTTCCCCTGTGGGCCTCCCGCCCCCTCCCATGGGCAGGGATGGAAGGGGAATCGCTTCCCCTTCCAAAATCACCACCACACACCACCCACCCCACCCACACACCCCTGTTGACGTCTAATGATGTCAGCGCGCATCGGAGGTCGCCCCTATCTCGCTGGAAGCTGAAGAAATGAATGCATTTCTCCTCTGTTCGGGATGGTGGGGGCAGGCAGAGAGGCATGAAAGGAAAGGCCTTTTGTTTCCTTTGATATCTCTCTGAACATTTCTGCAGTCCGATCGTGAAGCGATCGGGCTGCAGAAATGCTCACTAGACACCAGGGAGTTTGGCAAGGGTTGCTCCCCTGTGGGGGGGGGGCATTTTTTAATTAGGCTTTTTCTGCCCCCCAGGGGAGGTTGGGGGGGTAGAAGCCGCTAGAGACCAAGGATAATTTTTTTATTCTTATCCTTAGGCAAGGGGCTCTCCCATGGGGGGAGCAAATTGTTTTTAGGTCATTTCTGCCACCTTTGGGGGCAGATCGTGCTATTTTTATTAAGCCAATCTGCCCCCAAGTGGGGCAGAAACCACTAGACATCAGGGATTTTTTTTTTCAGGACAATTTCACGCAAGGGGAGCAACTCCTGAGGCAAAGGTCGCTTCCCTGGCGGGGCAAATTTATTTTAGCCCATTTCTGCCTCCCTTGGGGGCAGATCGGCCTATTCTAATTAGGCGATCTGCCCTCCAGGGGGGCAGAAACCACTAGGCACCAGGGATTTTTATTTTTTACTGATGTGGAGCGACCCCCTTAGACAGGGGTCACTCCCCTGTGGGGCAAATTTATTTTAGGCCATGTCTGCCCCCCCTGGGGGGCAGATCGGCCTATTTCTACTAGGCCGATCTGCCCCCAGGGAGGCCGGGAACCACTTACGCACCAGGGATAGGTGTGTGTGTGTTTTGTTTGGCGGGCAGCACCTTGGGCAACTGTCGCTCCCCATTGCGGCACATTACTGTTGGGCATTTCTGCCCCTCTTGCGGGTAGATCGGCCTATTTTTGTAAGGCCCATCTGCCCCCAAAGTTGGCAGAAAGCCCACCTGACACCAGGGAAGAATTATTAATTTTTCTTTTTTTTTAAACGAGGGTGGGGGTATGGCCACATAAACGGGGACAAAGTTGTTCTGCCCACTGTGGGCAGATGGGGTAATTACCCCCAATCCACTCCCAGTCGGTGTGTGTGGGGGGGGGAGGGAGGGTTAGAAAGCCTACTAGATGCCAAGTAATAAAAAAAAAAAATAGTGGGGTGGTGGCTACCAACTAGTATGGGAATGGTTATGCCCCTCACCTCCCCCCACCCCCCAACTGAAGGGGGTAACAGTATTTCAGCCCTCTTCCCGCACACTAATAGATCTTATCCCAACAGCTTGTCTAACTTTCAAAATCGTCCCACTTGGAATGGTAAAGGCCGCACACTTTGGACTTTGGGGCACTGCCATGTAGAAAAATGTATGAGACTTAGACACATCTGAAAACTAAATATCTGGATGAGTCCAGGGTGGTGTGCTTCACATGCACCCTGCACCATTGTCTTAACTACAATGCCCTGCAAAATTCCAACTTTGCTTGAAATCACACATTTTCCCCACATTTCTGTGATGGAACCTTCCGGAATCTGCAGGAATCCATAAAATTCCAACCACTCTGCATTGTCGCATCCATACCGATAACAATTCTGCCCCACTTGTCAGCCTAAAAATGTATTTTTTTCATTCTGCCCTTTTGGACCCGCTTTGGTTCCCCCTCAATTTCGACATGTTTTTGGCTCTTCCCTGTCACAGGCACTTGGCCCACCTACACAAGTGAGGTGTCATTTTTATCAGGAGACTGAGGGGAACGTTGGGTGGTTTGAATTTTGTGCCGGTGAGGTGATCCCACACAGAAATGTGGAAAGAGTGTTATTTTCTTTAGCTAAATTTGAAGATTTGCTGAGGATTCTGGGAAAGAAAACGAGCAAAAACAATTTTGTATTTGATAATTTTGATGTGTCCACGTAGTGTTTTTGGGCATTTTCTGTTGCGGGCACTAGGTCTACCCACACAAGTGAGGTACCATTTTTATCGGGAGACCTGGGGGAATGCTGGGTGGAAGGACGTTTGTGGCTCCTCTCGGTTTCCAAAACGTTGTCACCGAAATGTGAGTAAAAAGTGTTTATTTTGGCCAGATTTTGAGGTTTGCTAAGGATTCTGGGTAACGGAACTCGGTGAGAGCGCCACAAGTTACCCCATCCTGGGTTCCCCTCGGTGTCTAGTTTTCAGAAATGTCCAGGTTTGCTAGGTTTTCCTAGGTGCAGGTTGAGATAGAGGCCAAAATCCGCAGCTAGGTACTTTGCAAAAAACAGGTCCGTTTTCTTTGGGAAAATGTGATGTGTACTTGTTGTGTTTTGGGGCATTCCCTGTAGGGGGAACTAGGCCTACCCACACAAGTGAGGTACCATTTTTATCGGGAGACTTGGGGGAGTGCTGGGTGGAAGGAAATTTGCAGTTCCTCTTAGATTCCAAAACGTTCCGTCACGGAAATGTGAGGGAAAAAAAGTTTTTGTGGCCAAATTTTGAGGTTTGCAAAGGTTTCTGGGTAACAGAACCTGGTGAGAGCCCCACAAGTCGCCCCATTCTGAAATCCCCCATGTGTCTAGTTTTAAAAAATGCACAGGTTTTGTAGGTTTCCTTAGGTGCCGCTGAGCTAGAGGCCAAAATCCACAGCTAGGCACTTTAAAAAAACACATCAGATTTCAATGTAAAAATGTCATGTGTCCATGTTGTGTTTTCTGTCGCGGGCACCAGGCCCACCCACACAAGTGAGCTACCATTGTTATCGGGAGACTTGGGGGAACACAGAATAGCAGAGCAAGTGTTATTGCCCCTTGTCTTTCTCTACACTTTCCCTTCCAAATGTAAGACAGTGTGCTAGTATGGGGGCCCCGGAATCCAGAGATGTGCAAATAACCACTGCTTCTCAACACCTTATCTTGTGCCCATTTCGGAAATATAAAGATTTCCTTGATAACTATTTTTCACCATATGAATGACTGTAAAACCGATATACAATGAAAACCCATTGCAAGGTGCAGCTCCTTTATTGGCTCAGGGTACCTAGGGTTCTTGATGAACCTAAACGCCTTATATATCCCTGCAACCAGAAGAGTCCAGCAGACGTAACAGTATATTGCTTTAAAAAATCTGCCATAGCTGGATAAAGTTATAGAAGAAAACGGGGACAGAAATGGCTCTTTTTTTTTTTTTACCTCAATTTCAATATATTTTTTATTTTAGCTGTAACGTTCTGTAGGAAAACCTTGAAGGATCTACACAAATGACCCGTTGCTGAATTCAGAATTGTGTCTACTTTTCAGAAATGTTTAGCTGTCCGGAATCCAGCATTGGTTTCACACCCATTTCTGTTACTAAGTGGAAGGAGACTAAAAGCACAAATAATAGTGAAAATGGGGTATGTCCCAGTAAATTGCTAAAATTGTGTTGAAAAATTGGGTTTTCTGATGGAAGTCTACCTGTTCCTGAAAGCTGGGCAAATGGTGATTTTAGCATCGCAAACCCTTTGTTGATTACATTTTCAGAGGAAAAAAACACAAACTATTTTCTGCAGTCCTTTTTTCCCATCATTTTGAAAATAAAATAAAAATGTTAGCTGTATTTTAGCTAATTTCTTGGGCTCCTGCAGGGGAACCTACAAACTCTGGGTACCTCTAGAATCCCTAGGATGTTTGGGAAAAAAAGAACGCAAATTTGGAGTGGATAGCTTATGTGGACAAAAAGATATGAAGGCCTAAGTGCGGACTGGCCCAAATAGCCAAAAAAGGGCCTGCCTCAGGAGGGGGGAAAAAGACCTGGCAACGAAGGGGTTAAGGAAAATGGGCTCCATTTTTAAAAAAGTGCTTTATTTAAAAGCAAACACAGATATGGCGGTCTGCTGTTTCCAGCAGGCCACCCACCATCCCTGTGTTATTGCCCACTCCCAATGGGTCACAAGTTAGCACCTGACTCATGAATATTGATGAGGCGGGTCAATTGAGACCCCATTGGGAATAGCTAAATGTGTTCGTTACACATTGGTACATTTCCTTTTGCAAGTTTCAAATTTTTGCAAAAGGAAATGGTCGTACATCTGGCCCTTAACCCATTCATTTGAGAAAACAGGATAATTGTCACAGGCATAAGGCATGGAGTTTGGGTGAGTGGCGAATGTAACGTCCTCTAAAGAATTGGTTATTGGCATATGTGTAGTTGGTGCCATCATTATAATGGCATTTTAGAACTTTCTCCATATAAGTGCCCTATCATGCAGATCTGGGGGTACCATGAGTTGATTGTGTCTGTTTGTTTCTGGTTAATTGTGAGCATTTATTATAGAGTTTGTTCAAAGTTTAGTTCAGAAGTATGTTTTGTTTACCAGTGTGAAATTCAAATGAATTAGATCTTGAAAATCTTATCTCTTATGTGCATTGATGGATGTGCTGAAGGGATTTGTGTTTTTTTTGCCCTGTGAATTGTTTGGTTGGTTATTTGCTCATTGTTAGAAATTGGGTCTTTGGTTGGCAGTGGTTTGCACCCTGTCTATGTAGGGATCCTCACTAGTCAGGGTAAGGGAGTCGCACAACTAAGATAACCCCTGCTGACCCCCTTGGTAGCTTGGCATGAGCAGTCAGGCTCATCTTGGAGGCAATGTGTAAGGTATTTGTAGAGACACACCTACACACACCTACACACACCTACACACACACACACCCACACACACCCACCTACACCTGTTTAGAAGAATAGCCAATATTTATCTGAGTAAAACAAGACCAAAACAACAAAAATCCAACATACACATTTTTAAAGATTAAGGGGGTCATTCCGACCCTGGCGGTCCATGACCGCCAGGGCCGGGGACCGCGGAAGCACCGCCAACAGGCTGGCGGTGCTTCCTGGGCCATTCTGACCGCGGAGGTAAAGCCGCGGTCAGAAAAGGGCAACCAGCGGTTTCCCGCCGGTTTACCCCTGGCCCAGGGAATCCGCCATGGGGATTTCGACCCCCTTCCCGCCATCCTGTTCCTGGCGGTTGTTACCGCCAGGAACAGGATGGCGGGAACGGGTGTCGTGGGGCCCCTGGGGGCCCCTGCACTGCCCATGCTACTGGCATGGGCAGTGCAGGGGCCCCCTAACAGGGCCCCATAAAAATTGTCAGTGTCTGCCTTGCAGACACTGAAAATCGCGACGGGTGCCACTGCACCCGTCTCACCCCTACAACTCCGCCGGCTCCATTCGGAGCCGGCTTCATTGTTGAGGGGGGTTTCCCTCTGGGCCGGCGGGCGGCTTTCTGGCGGTCACCTGCCGGCCCAGCAGGAAAGCCAGAATGGCAGCCGCGGTCTTTTGACCGCGGTACGGTCATTCGGCGGTTCCCTCCAGGCGGGCGGATCCCGCCGCCCGCCGGAGTCAGAATGACCCCCTAAATGTACTATAGCCCTTAGAAAAACAATAGCTCTAACCAGGGCTATCACGACATCTTGACGGAGTCGTTTCCAGCACTCCGATGCCACTCGCGAGGGAGTGCGGGCCAGTCACAGAGTCGCACAGACCCCAGATTCAGTACCTTTGGAAACAATGAGGCAACAAACACGTGGCACAGAGTCAGGGAGGTGAAGTGTCACTGGAGCCCGTGCAGCGCTGGTTACTTACTGGTACCAGAGAGGTGAGGCGTTGGTTCCTTACTGCTAGGCAGAGAAGGTGTGGCATTGGTTCCTTACGGTTGCAGTGGAGATGAGACCACAGCGGTTCCTTCACTGTGTTGCGATCACACCACGAGGCCACAAGTGTGTAAGTGCTGCGGCGGAGTTGGGTTGTACAGATGTCGCCGACACGATGCTCTGGACTCACACTGTGGCGGGACTTCGGAGGAGCTGCTGCTGAGTCAGGCCTGCGGCAATGGTCACAGTCGTTGCGCTCAGCAGGGACCATGTCTCTGGTGAAGGCAGTGGCGTGGAGTCGGATAGTGGGGCCAGTTCCAAAGTTGCTCTGGAGTCCATTTACTTGATTTCTTCTTGGTTACACCAGAACTCACTCCCAAGGGCCCAGGAACTGGATTTGGCACTTGGCAAGTCCAGACTCTCAGCAAGAGAGCCCAGGCACTGGCATATGAAATATTTGATGTTCCTGAAACTTCCTAACAAGAGGCAAACCTTTGGAAGTAGGATGTAGAAAGCAAAGTCCAGTCCTTTTACTCCTAGGACAGAAGCAGCAGGCCAGCACAACAGTGCAACAGGCAAAGTGACAGTCCCTCCTACCGCATCCAGCCCTTTTACCTGGCAGAATGTCAGCCCAGAAGGATTTTACCTATGTGGTGTCAGTGGTCCAGTATTTATACCAATTTCTGTCTTTGTAGTAGGCAAACTTCAAAGAAAAGTTTTTGTGGTGCACAAGACCCTGCTTTTCCCTGCCCTGGTTCCAGACATACCCTGGGGATTGGGCGCGGGGTGGGCTTGACGGAGTTGGAGGCTGATTTGTGTGGGGACAGGCACAGCCCTATTCAGGTGCATGTGTCAGCTCCTCCTACCACCCTAGCTCAGAAGACCCATCAAGAAATGCAGGGCACACCTCAGATCCCTTTATGTGACTGTCTAGAGTGAATTCACAAAAAGCCCAACTGTCATCCTGATCCAGTCAGGCAGAGGCACAAAATGGATAAGCAGGAAAATACCCACTTTCTAAAAGTAGCATTAGCAAACCTATAATTCAAAAACCAACTCCATCAAAAGATGTATTTTTATATTGTGAGTTCAGAGACCACAACCTCCATATCTCTGTCTGCTCCCAATGGGAAATTACACTTAAAATGTATTTCAAGGCAATCCCCATGTTATGCTGAGGGGTAGACAGGTCTTGCAATCCCTATGTTACCCTAAGGGGTAGGCAGGTCTTGCGATAGTGAAAAACAAATTTAGCAGTATTTTACTACCAGGAGATGTAAAACACACCAGTACATGTCCTACTTTTTAAATACACTGCACCCTGCCTATGGGACTGCCTTGGGCCTTATTTAGGGGTGACTAGCATTTAAAAAGGGATGGTTTGGGCCTGGCAAGTGGGTGCACTTGCTAGGTTGAAATGGCAGTTTAAAACTGCACGCACAGACACTGCAGTGGCAGGTCTGAGACATGTTTACAGGGCTACTTATGTGGGTGGCAAATCAGTGCTGCAGGCCCACTAGTAGCATTTGATTTACAGGCCTGGGCACACAGAGTGCACTTCACAAGGGACTTACCAGTAAATCAGATATGGCAATCATGGATAAATCAATCACTAATGCAAATTAGACAAGGACCACTTGCACCTTAGCACTGGTCAGCAGTGATAAAGTGCCCAGAGTCTTAAAGCCAGCGAAAATGAAATTCAGCATAGGATCAAAAACAGGAAGTTGGAAGCAAAAAGACAGGGGGAACCACACCAAGAGCTGACAGATCTACTACTCATCTAGGGTGAAATTCGTTCTGCTCACTTATCACAGTTCAAGTGGGTAGTTACGAGGCAGCATGCACATGGTGGTGTGGTATGAGTGCGATACATTCTGTTGTAGTAGGGTGTACTATGGTGTGGTGCGTGACACTACTGCTTGTTTGAAAGAACTTTGCCAACTATAGCGCTTTGAAGCTGTTGTCTCCACCAGGATGTAAGTGTTTTTAGGGGATTTTTAGTGAAACACGTTTACGGCAGATGACTGTGCATATTCCAAAATGCCTTAAAACCATAATTCGCAACTGCATGATATACCTTGATGCTTTTTAATACCCAGAGGGCATTGTTTTACATGACAGTACCAGCGTTCGTCACAGAGTTTCATACTTTAAGCATATCTGTTTAACATACACCTGCATATCCCTTCTGTGCACCTGTTACTGTATAACAGATAACATGCCCTTCTGTATTAGGACCATACAGATGCATTTCAGCATACAAAGTCTATACTGCCACTCTCGTCTCATTTCGGACTCGAACTTTCTGTTTTTTAACTATGCTTGGGAGTAGATGAAAGTGGTATTAAGGCTATGTGGTTAAAACAGAAACCATGTATTCATACCCATGTCAGTAGCTCACTTGCTAGATGCTGTCAATAGTGGGGTGGCTAATCCTATGACAGGAGAAGGGTTTTACAAATGCATAGGAATCTAGAGAATACTCCTATCCTAAAATAAATCTTACAGGAAAGTAATTTTCTCCTATGTTCTAGTCAGGTTAACACGCAAACCATAAGCAAACTATAACAAATGCAGTCAAATCCCTAAGCAAACACATGCAGGCACCCAGGCATGTTGCTGTTCGTAATTTTTCATTTTTCTTTGTGGACATTTTGTCCCTACTCTGCACACATGGGCCTAGGAACACGTTAAACATTGATTAATATATTACTGCTCTACCCACAGCTGTGCTTGGATTTCAAGGCGTTTAGTTTTCCCAGGTTCTAACCACATTCCAAGCAGAATCCAGCCTAGGTACAGTTCCTTGGCGTAGTTTTAAAGCGGTTCGGATTGATCTTTCTTGTAATATTTTGTACTAGTGCCTTTAATCTATTCAGCTAGTTTTACTAATGCCATTTTATTTAATAGTTTGTGCATATTGTTTTTGATTTCCGTTTGTGTACGTCATTCTAGCCTCCCAAAAAACGACTTTTAAAAAGAGTGACCTTGACCAGTCCATAGTATATATGAGCATTGTTCTTCAACATTGCTGAGCTGTTTGTTTCCCTAATCAAAACATGCATGCGTGTGTACATTAACTCTGTTATTTTTCTTGGCCTTTAAGAAAATGTTAACTCTGGTGTTATTGTGATAAAGGAGACGTGATTGTGACTCAAGAACCAATGAAAATGATCATTGCTGTGCCTCACCGAACTTTTTCATACACTAGCACCACCACAGAAGGGGCCGTGCACACGAAGGGTGTGTACTGGGTAAACATGCTGCACCTTTCTCCTAAGAGTTCCCAGAGAGCTCTGGAAGTACTTCATTCTGGTTTGAGACTTGTCCAGGGCAGTCCCTTTCCAAGTAGAACAGTACTCCATGCCAGTAAACTAAGCAGCCTCATTCTTGAAGCTGTCCATGTGTGAAAGTACAATTTACAGCTGCAAATAGCTTCATTTATGAGTCAAAACCTATTAGGCCCTCCTTGAAAAAAAATAACCACAGTAGTCTGTTAACGCAAGTTAATTTTTACATCAGGGTTCCAAGCAACCGAAAACATTGAGTGGGAAATGAGTTGATAAAGCTTAGTTTTGCAGTAGTAAATTCAGTAACTCTAACTGTTTCACGTAAGTAAATTTACTAATTTAGTTCTACAGAAGAGGAGTGGACGCTCTCTGGAAGTTTGAGCACATCTACAAACCGTTTTCTGACCCCTCTCCACCCTGGAAATGATTGGTGATTTACTCCTGTCAGTGTCAGAAATATATCTCTTTCCAGCTTGGTGCGAGTAAAGGCTTAGGTATTTCTCCACAGAAAAAATATGCTCTGTGGAGAAGAAAAAACTTCACTTTTTATCTTGTATGCTTGAAAGTAACAAATAACTAGAAACATTTAGCAGTACACCCCGAAGGATGTGGCCAGCTCAGATTTGTAGGTGTAACTTGGAAAAGTTGTGTTTATCCCTGAAACTAGTAAATTTACACCCATGCAAAGTCCTTAATTTCCAGGCACAGATTTACTTATTCCAGATATCAAGTTACCATGGCCCAACTCTTGCGATGTGAGATTCATCCCAGGTCTTGGATCTTATGACATTTTCACCTATGGACGGATTGAATATAATGACCTAACAATAAATGTTCCTAATAATGGAGCTACTGTGATTATGTTTACTAGCCTTGAAAAAGCCCCAGGTAGACCCACCAAAGGGGGCAAAACACGTGTCAGCTCTCTGGCTTTTTGTCTCAAACACCCATGACCTTTGTTTGAAATTGACAACAATAAATAACCTTGGACTTTAAGACTCTTAGACCAAATGTTTAAGAACCATGTCTGAATTGAAATTAAAAAAAACTTGAATTCATAGATGTATATTTTTCAAGGTCTTAGGTAGGTTGTAGAAACTTAAAAGTTGTCTGAAGGGATCGTTGTAGATGTGTTTCCCTGCGGCCTTCCATTCCACAGATCTGTTAAAACATTACACACCACTAGGTCTCCCACCCTCCAAACCTGCGGTTCCACAGCCTCATTTCCATGAAGGTAACTGCCAGGCTTTCAATGATAAAGTTTATCTGTCTCTCCCATCAGAAATCTTTGAGAAGCATCCATTATGCCACAGTGCTGCTGGTATATAGACATCTGAAGGACTTTGGGAACACTGTGATGACTACGTTTGCTGATCAGCGGGTATTTGCTGAAATGAAGTGGAGCAGTGACACATGTCAGCAGGTCGGCCGGAAGCAATCTAGGATGGTCCTATGGAAGCTACTAAGTCAGTTTAATAGAAACTGGGACTGCCACATTATCACATGATTTACTGTTGCAGCAGCCATGCAGTGAAGATACTATACCACATCATACTTGAATCAAAGAAGTGACTGCTGCTAAACAAGCATTTGCAATGCAATGGATCTCACGTTTGCTCAAGTTAGAGCTATTAGCGTTGTAAATTTCTAACTGGGCTCTTCTTGCCACATAAATTGAAAGTGAAAAGTTGAACAGTTGACATAAGCATGTCAGTTCAAAGCGCAAACGGTCGCCATAAGCGTGAGCGCGAAGGAGAGACACAAAAGGAAAAAGAAGTTGACTTGCAGTCAAACGTGTCGGCAAACGTGCAATTCTGCATGTAACAGGGTCGATGGCCAAGGCGTTAACAAAACTTCCCCAAGGAGGGACAAACGTAAAGCATTTACCTCACATCCACTAGGTAGCATTGTATGCCTGCTTCACAGCCCATGCACCTCATGCAGTAGGCAGTCTTAGATTCCTCTAAGTCAGCCATTTGGCGCTCCGCACATTGTTCTGTGGCAAATAATAAAGTGCATGTGACAGCATGCCAGAGGGTTCATGACCTATGTTGTTGCTTGCAGGCCAGCTTTGGTTGGACTTCAGTATCTTTTAGATACCTAATCAGGTATAGCATTTGTCCTGTCTTTTGCACTGATTGAATTCATATAGCCCCTAAGGTCTACTTTTCTTGTAGAATGAGTTAAACTTAAATGTAAGAAAGTAAGAGATTAGACTCAAATGTAGTTGTTGGTATTCTGATGCAAGCTTAGGTTAGAGTTGGATTAATACATCTTTGATGTGCAGTACTTGCATGAATATTTCACAAAATGTTAACATTATTGCTCTTTGACTATTTCAATTGGCAAATCAGAAACATTCAGTTATCAGTAAAACACTTGCACTTGCGGATAATCGAGAGATGGTAATATTCATCGCCCGTTGGTTGCAGCCATCACGTCTGGGTAAATAACTCTGAAATGGCTTTTCATTCCTTTCCATCTACCTCACCAAAAGCTGCAGAGGAGTTTAATTTGCCATTTATCATTGAAAGGACAAACACTAAGAATTACCTGTTAACTACTCTCCAAGAAAGGGGGGGTGGCTAGCACCAGATGGTTTTGACATGTAGATGTGGTGTTCTCCTGCATGATACAATTTAAACAGAAGGAGGCTACTGCTTCTTCCTGCAGACCTCTGCGACCCACCTCCGTTCCACGTGATATAATTAATCAGCAAAGGCAGGGAACACTGTAAATTCATGGTTAACCACCTGCCCTTGCCAAGGCAGGAGCAACAGAGAGATGTGTGCCGGCCCCATTTTCTCAAAGCTGGCATTTCTGTCTGTGTGCCCTGGGATCCTGTGACTTCAACATGCAGCCTGCTGATTAAGAGGAACTTAAGGACTACTGCACATTTGAAATTACTCTCATGCTGTGTATGTTTATTTTGCGCTTTTTTGTGGTTAAGATGACCTTACTTGGTACTACTATCATTCAGCGGACTTGCTATTCTGTTTTTTGTACGTCAAAGCATTTAGAATTATATTGACCTTGTGTGAAGGAACCTATTTGTAGTGTTTTGTGAGTATGAATGAAGGGCCAATTTTAACCCATCATCTGGACCTCTGGCACTTGCCCAGGAGCTACCGATATACAAGTTCTCCCAGGTAATGATTGAGCCCACCTCAGTGGTAACTTACCTACTGGGGTGAGAGAAAACGCCACTGATGGAGCACACCATCAGTTGGTGGGTGAGACATTTTCTCTTAATCTTTCAAATATGTACTAACAAACATAACATTCTGGTATAGAGGGTAGGATACAGTAATCTATTGGCTGCTGTACTTTGGTGTAGTTATGTTTGTGTTGGGAGGATGTGCACAGACCTGAATACCTCTCTCTCTTGTTATTGTGTTAATAGCATATGAATGACGGAACCCTGTTGGCTCCTGGAGGACTGTAGAGCTGTGATGTAAGTGTTAGACTGTGGTGGAGTGAATGCAGGTGTAGAATGTTGAGTTTGTGGTTACATGCAAACAATAAAGACGTTTAGTACATGGCCCTGTGTGTGACATATTCATTGGCGGGTACCCAGGCTGGGGAAGACGCTACAACTGGTGGCTAGATAGGGGATATGTAACCCGAAGATCGACAGTGCGCTCCCAGAGAGTTTGCCGTGGTCCAAGCAAACTGCTCGTCTGTGCAGAATCATAGTTTGGTGTATGTGAAGTTGAAGGGCAACTTCAGTTGGTGTGAAGCATTTGAAGATAAAGAAAGCTTTGCTGAGAAGTCTACGCATTTCTGCCAAGAACCTATTAGCAAGGCCATAAAGAGAGGTACGATGCTAGAATGCAATATAAAACTGTGTAGTGCACGAAGCGCTACTGCGGAAGGTGGATACAACCAGGTTTTGAAAGTGCAGCAAATAGCAATAGCAAATTACACCATAATGTTACTGTCAGAAGCACTGCGAGGCAGAGATCAACTAGGTGTCAAAAAGCGCAAAAGAATGTCTAAATACGCAAAAATTCAGATACAAAGAAAGGTTATCTGCTTACCAGAACAGATTAAAGAGAGTCATCATACCACAGCACTGGGAAGTGGCCCAAGCAGAAGTGCCCAGGGTTGTGCATATGGAGTTGTCCATACCTTACGTGGCTGTTGAAACAGTAGAAGGCTGTTCTTGCAATGGAGACCAAGAAAGAGGCCACATTTCCCACAATTATAAAAGATGACCCGCAGGCCAGCCCATCACCGGGCTTGGCTGCTGGTATGAATGGAACAGGTCTAAATGGACAGCAGATGAAGCTAGCGAGGACTTGGATATCAATGTCAGTAAATCCCACAAATGGTTTTAATGCTGCCGCCTTCCTTAAACCATCACCACGATTTGATACAGTCAAAAAGCCAAATATTGGCAATCGATGGGCTTCCTGGATAGAGACATGTGATGACTTCATTGATACATTAGAAGAAATGGATAACAAAAAGCTGATCAGATATCTGAAGAATCTTGCTGTTGAAGGTGTGAAAGAAGTCAGAAATAAAATGCTGCGAGCTGATGAAGTTATGTACTGCCAAATTAAAGAAGCCTTGGATCTCAAATTCAATCCAATGCTGAATGTAAATTACGGAAGGTACATTTTCAATCAAGAACGACAAAGAATTGGTGAAACCATAGACAAATTTGTCAAGAGACTGGATATGGTCATCAAACACTGTTTCAGTTTAATGCATTTAATGATGTGGAAGCAATATGTCCCAGAGTTTTTGACGGATGTGTGTAGGATTCGTTCAAATGATGAATGCTGAGGGAAACCTTTAGTCTGGAACGAGTTCTCATGGCTGCCAGAACTAAACAGCGTGCCGATCGCCAAGCTGCTGACATGGAGGCTGGAGGTGCCCAAGTGAGTCAGTCATGAACATGAAAAGCAAGCAGAAACACAAAGCTGAAGGACACAATGTGATGTCTCAGAGGAAAAAGAAGTTGTGTTTCAGGTTGTTGTTTCCACAAGAACGTAAATGTCCTGCAATTAGACAGATATGCAGAGGCTGTGGGAAGGATAACCATTTTGTAACTGTTTGCGAAGCAAAGGAAAAAGTAAGTGCGTCACAACAAGACAAAATGGCTGCTTGAACTTTCCAGAAGCAACATTCGACGCACACCCACAAAGCCAAGCGACAACATCATTTGCGACAAATCGAAATCAAACAAAGTCAATAGTCATCTAAATCATTGTCAAAAAGTTAATCAGTATCAATATCAAGTGAAAGTGAAGAAGATGATTATTCAGTGTCGATATTTACCTCAGAAAGATGTGCACATGTTGGACTGACCACACGTGAAGAAAAATAGCAAAGTACAGTCGACCTGAAAAAGAACCAAAGTCATTCAAACATTGTCCAAAGATTAAACTGAAAATAAACGGTTGTTTGATACCTTTCTTTATCACTAGTGGTGCATCGATGAACATTATGCCTGCACAGACTTATAATGAACTATCTTCATTACCGCGACTGACCCCATCTAAAACTAAAGTATACGCATGGGCTGCATTGACACCATTCAGTAGTAAAGGTTTCTTGGTAGCAACAATGAAGCACAAGAAGAATAAAGTGCAAGCACCCATTTACGTGTTTTGAGGTACAGTGTCAAGTGCCTGTTTACTCTGTTTTAGCACTACTCCTATGGGGCTGATCTTAGTGACCTACAACATGAATGAAATAAGTCAGTTCCCTTTGTTGTTTTGTGGGTTAGGAAAATGTAAGATTATGAAAGTACAATTGCATGTTAATAAGGATGACAGTCCTGTTGCTCCAAGACACAGAAGAATTGCATTTAATTTGCAAGAAGTTGTTGAAAAGGAACATGAATCGTTATTCAAACATGATATCATTGAGCATTCTACTGTTACAACACCATGGGTTTCGCCTGTAATGGTAGTACCCAAAAAGGACAGTGAAGGAGCTGTACGCACCTGCGTGGATATGTGTCAAGCGAACAAGCTAGTTGAAAGAGACCGACATCCCGGTCTGCACATTGCTGACATAACATAATTGAATGGTGCAAAGATCTTCTCTCACTGTGATTTAAATAAAAGATATCATCAGTTGTACCTTGAGGAAAATTGCAGGTACATTACAACCATTTCTACGCATATTGGTCTGTTTCGATATACAAGACTAAGGGCCTGATTTAGAGTTTGGGGGATGGAGGACTCCATCACAAACATGATGGATATCCTGTCCGCCGTATCATGAGTCTATTATATCCTTTGGCAATCTTAATACGGCGGACAGGATATTTGTCCTGTTTGTGACTGAGTAACCTGTCCACCAAACTCTAAATCAGGCCCTAAGTTTCAGTGTATCATCAGCTGCAGAGATTTTCCAAGATGTCCTTCCACATATCATACGCCCTGTCATGAATGCTTTTAACTATAGCGATGACATATTCATTTTCAGAATTACACAGAAGGAGCACGATAAAGCTCTCAGGTAAGTGTGTTGTTTACTTGTTGATGCAGGTTTACCACTGAATGCTGAGAAATGTGAATTCAATAAGACAAGACTAAAATAACTTTGCCAGATCCAGCTTTGTATACTGCTAGTCCCCCACAAGATGTTTGCATGTTACGGTCATTCCTTTGCATGGCCAGTTACTGTTTGAGATGCCTGCAAGACTTTCCCCCTGTGAGTGCCCCATTGAGGGAGTTGACAAAAAATAATGTTTAATTTCACTTGTCACATGAATGCGAGCAAAGCTTTAAGATAATCAAAGAAGCTATTGAAAATGCTATTGAAATGGCATAATTTGATCCAGAGCGCCGTACGGACATTGTTGTGGACTCTTGCCCGTTCGAGTCATGCACAATCCTTGCGCAGCACAACGTATGCCTAGATGCTCGAAGACCTATTGTGGCATATGCAAGCAAAAGTTTGTCCCAGACTGAACATGCTTATTCACAACCTGAAAAATAGAGTTTTGCAGTAGTGTGGGCCTGGAAACATTTCCACATGTTCCTATACAGAAAACCTTTTGCCCTTGGGACCGACCATTATTCATTGCTGACCATCTTTGGTAATCCAAAGGCCGAGATGCCTCCTCGCATTGAACCTTGGGGTCTACGATTACAAGACTACAGCTACACAATTGTGCACTGTCCAGGGAAAGATCAAAACCCTGCAGACTATTTCCCCAGAGTGCCTATACAGTGTCAAGGTACCCCTTCTAAGACAGCTGAAGCCTACATAAATTTCAGTGTGAAATCAAAAACACCTACTTTCATTATAACAAATTGTCACTGCCCTGAGTCGATAGTGACATGTTAACCCCTTCGCTGCCAGGCCGTTTCCCCCTCCTGTGCCAGGCCTTTTTTTTTTTTTTGCCTATTTGGAATAGTTCTCGCTTAGGCCCTCATAACTTTTTGTCCACATAAGCTACCCATGCCAAATTTGCGTCCTTTTTTTCCAACATCCTAGGGATTCTAGAGGTACCCAGACTTTGTGGGTTCCCCTGAAGGAGGCCAAAAAATTAGCCACAATACAGTGACAATTTCAGTGTTTAAAAAAAAAAAAAAAAAATGGGAAAAAAGGGCTGCAGAAGAAGACTTGTATTTTTTTCCCTGCAAATGGCATCAACAAAGGGTTTGCAGTGCTAAAAACACCAGCTTTCAGGAACAGGCAGACTTGAATCAGAAAACCAAATTTGTCAACACAATTTTGGCATTTTACTGTGACATACCCCATTTTTACGATGTTTTGTGCTTTTAGCCTCCTTACAGTCAGTGACAGAAATGGGTGTGAAACCAATGCTGGATCCCAGAAACCTAAACATTTCTGAAAAGTAGACACAATTCTGAATTCAGCAATGGGTAATTTGTGCAGATCCTACAAGGGTTTCCTGCAGAAAATAACAACTGAAATAAAAAACAAATTGAAATTGAGGTGAAAAAAAAAACAGCCATTTTTCTCTACGTTTTACTCTGTAACGTTTTCCTGCAATGTCAGATTTTTGAAAGCAATATACTGTTATGTCCGCTGGACTCTTCTGTTTGCGGGGATATATAGGGCTTGTAGGTTCATCAAGAACCCTAGGCACCCAGAGCCAATAAATGAGCTGCACCTTGCAGTGGGTTTTCATTCTATTCCGGGTATACAGCAATTCATTTGCTGAAATATAAAGAGTATAAAATAGGTATCAAGAAAACCTTTGTATTTCCAAAATTGGAACAAGATAAGGTGTTGAGGAGCAGTGGTTATTTGCACATCTCTGAATTCTGGGGTGCCCATACTAGCATGTGAATTACAGGGCATTTCTCAAATAGACGTCTTTTTTACACACTGTCTTATATTTGGAAGGAAAAAAATGTAGAGAAAGACAAGGGGCAATAACACTTGTTTTGCTATTTTATGTTCCCCCAAGTCTCCCGATAAAAATGGTACCTCACTTGTGTGGGTAGGCCTAGTGCCCGCGACAGAAAGTGCCCCAAAACACAAAGTGGACACATCACATTTTCTCAAAGAAAACAGAGGTGTTTTTTGCCAAGTGCCTACCTGTGGATTTTGACCCTCTAGCTGAGCCGCCACCTAGGGAAACCTACCAAACCTTTGCATTTTTGAAAACTAGAGACCTGTGGGAATCCAGGACGGGATGACTTGTGGGGCTCTCTCCAGGTTCTGTTACCCAGAATCCTTTGTAAACCTCAAAATGTGGCTAAAAAAATACTTTTCCCTCACATTTCGGTGACAGAAAGTTCTGGTATCTGAGAGGAACCACAAATTTCCTTTCACCCAGCGTTTCCCCCAAGTCTCCCGATAAAAATGGTACCTCACTTGTGTGGGTAGGCCTAGTGCCCGCAATAGGAAATGCCCCAAAACACAACGTGGACACATCAAAATTATCAAATAGAAAACTACCTGCTTTTGCGGGGGTGGGGGCACATGCGTTTTTGGTCCTGGGCTCAGCAGCCATCTAGGGAAACCTACCAAACCCAGACATTTCTGAAAACTAGACACCCAAGGGAGTCAAGGTAGGAGTGACTTGCGTGGATCCCCCAATATTTTCTTACCCAGAATCCTCAGCAGTCCGCAAATTTAGCTCAAATATCTAATATTTCCCACATTTCTGTGTGGGATCACTGCACCGCGACAAATTTCCTACCAACCAACGTTCCCCTCAGTCTCCTGGTAAAAATGATACCTCACTTGTGTAGGTGGGACAAGTGTTTGTGACAGGTAAGAGCCAAAAACACGTCGAAATTGAGGGGGAACCAAAGTGGGTCCAAAAGGGCAGTTTGAAAAAAAACATTTTTAGGCTGACAAGTGCAGCAGAAATGTTATCGGTATAGATGAGACAATGCTGGGTGGTAGAAATTTTCTGGATTACTGCAGATTCTGGAAGGTTCCATCACAAAAATGTGGGAAAAATGTGTGCTTTCCAGCAAAGTTGCAGGTTTGCAGGGCATTGTGGGTAAGGAAGTGGTGTGGGGTGCATGTGAAGCACACCACCCTGGAATCAACTAGATGTTTAGTTTTCAGATGTGTCTAGGTCTTGTGGATTTTTCTACATGGCAGCGTCCCAAAGTGAAAAAAAAAGTGCAGCCCTCACCATTCCAAGTGGGACTATTTTGAGAGTTGCCAAACTCTCATGGCCCAAATGTAAAACAAAAAACAAAAATAATCAAATGTCCTCTTGCTTGCCATGGGATAAGATGTTTTAGTGTGCGGGGGAGAGCTGAAAGACTGTTAGCCCCTTCAGTTCGGGTGGGGGCATAACCAGGCCCATACTGGTTGGTAGCCACCACCCCAATATTTTCTTTTATTTTTTTTTATTCCCTGACATCTAGTGGACTTTCTATTCCCCCTGGGTGTGGATCGGGGTTAATTGCCCAATCTGCCCACTGGTGGGCAGAACAACTTTGGCCCCATTTATTTGGGATGGGGGTATGGCTATACCCCCAACCTCTTATTTTGAAAAACAAATCTTCCCTGGTCTCTGGTGGGCTTTCCGCCCCCCTTAGGGGCAGACGGGCCTTCCAGAATAGGCCTATCTGCCCCCAAGGGGGGCAGTTATGGCCAACAGTAATGTGCCCCCATGGGGAAAGACCCTTGCCCAAGGGGCTGCCCCCTCCAAACAAAACACACACATACACACACACCAAACCATGGTGTCTAGTTGTTTCTTCCCCCTTTGGGGGCAGATTGGCCAAACAAAAATAGGCTGATCTGCCCCCAAAGGGGGCAGAAATGGCCTAAATACAAGTTGCCCCCCAGGGGAGCGACCCTTGTCTAAGGGGTCGCTCCCCATACATAAAAACCTAAAGTAAATAAAAAAATATATATATCCCTGGTGTCTAGGGGGGTTTCTCCCCCCCCCCCCCCTTGGGGCAGATCGGCCTAATTATATTAGGACGATCTGCCCCCGGGGGCAGAAATGGCCTAATAATAATTTGCCCCCCCAGGAGCAACCCTTGCCAAACATAAAAAAATAAAAGTAAACAAACTTTTTTTATCCCTGGTGTCTAATGCTTTTATGCACCCCCCACGGGGGCAAATCAGCCTAATAATATTAGGCCAATCTGCTCCCGGGGGGGGGGAGGGGTCAGAAATAGCCTAGAAATAATTTGCCCCCGAGGAGTGGCCCTTGCCAAGGGGCTGCTCCCCTTACTTGAAATAGCCCACACAAAAAAATATTCCCTGGTGTCTAGTGGTTTCTGCCCCCCCTGGGGGTGCAGAAATGGCCTAATAATGATTTGCCCCCTTTCCCAGAGTGACCCTTGCCCAAGGGGCCATGCCCCAAACATAAAAAAATAAAAAAAACAATTAAAAAATCCTCCCTGGTAATAATATTAGGCCGATCAGCCTCCGGGGGGGGCAGAAATGTCCTAGAAATAATTTGGCCCCCGAGGTGCAGCCCTTGCCCAAGGGGCTGCTCCCCTTACTTCAAATAGCCCACAAAACAATATATTCCCTGGTGTCTAGTGATTTCTGCCCCCCCTGGGAGGGCAGAAATGGCCTAATAATATTTTGCCCCCCAAGCGACCCTTGCCCAACGGGTCGCTCCCCAAACATAAAAAAAAAAAAGAAAAAAAGAATAATATTTTCCCTGGTGTCTAGGGGGGTTTCTGCCCCCCCCCCGGGGAGCAGATCGGCCTAATTGGATTGGGCCGATCTGCCCCCAGGGGGAGGCAGAAACAGCCAAAAAACAAATTGCCGCCCTGGAGAGCGGCCCTTGCCCAAGGGGGCGCTCTCCTTTTGAAGTAAAGAAAAAAGAAAAAAAAATCCTGGTGTCTAGTAGTATTTCTGCTGCCCGATCACATCGCGATCGGGAAGCAGAAATGCTCAGAGAAGCCTGAAAGGAGAGGAAAGGCATTTCCTCTCCTATCAGGCTTCTCTGACCCCCTCCACGTGATCGGAGGAGAAGTGCTTTGCATTTCTCCTCCGATCGGGCGTTTGGAGCTGAGCTTCCAGCACCGGAGGGAAGGCCTCTGATGAGGCGCCACGGGGGCGAGGGTGGAAGGGGAAGCGATTCCCCTTCCATCCCTGCCTAGGGGAGGGGTGTGCCTGGCCATCGGGGCCCCTAGCAGGACGAGGTGATCTCGTCCAAGGGACCGGGGAACCGGCGCCTTGGACAAGATCACCTCGTCCTGGGCACACAAGGGGTTAAACCTAAAAGACATTATTACACATCCGTCATGGAACCATCATACTCAACCTCTTATCAGTGACCGTGAATAGCAGAAGTTTAAAAATGCCAAAGATGAACTGTCTGTGACATAAGAAGGCATTATCCTGAGGGGTTCGAGAATTGTCATTACAAAGAGTCTGCAACAGAAGATAATTGAAATGGCCCATGAGGGACATCATGGAATCAGTGCCACAAAGCACGCTTTCAGAGCTTGAGTTTGGTATCCTTATCTGGAGAGTTTAAAGAGAATTAAATGCCTGTCATCTATGCACCTGCCTGTCATCTCAAGCCACTTAACACCCCTTAAGCATGTCAGAGTTGCCAAAGTATGCCTGGGAAAGAATTGCTGTTGATTTTTTCGGTCCACTTGACAATTAACTTCACCTGATGGTGATTGCAAATGAATATTCCCATTTTCCATTAATAGAAGATCCTTCATCTATCACTCAGGAAAGAGTCATTGAGAGATTAGATGGCATCTTTGCGACATGGGGCATTCCTGAAATTTTAAAATCTGACAGTGGCCCACCTTTCAATAGTCAAGAATTCAGAGACTTTCTGAATCTGTTTAATGTGAAGCATCAGAACCGCACATCTCTTTGGTTGGAGATTAATAGCCTTGTTGAACATTTAATGAGTTTATGAGGGTTATGTCATGAGATTAAAGAAAGCTGTCCAGCTAGCTGCATTGGAAAAGCTCAAACTCAAAACTGTCTTGAATTCTACCCTACGAATTTCCCGTTTTGACTCCTCACTCGGGCACAGGTGAAAGGCCTGCAACTTTGGTGTGTCGGAGAGCAAAAAGGACCAAGTTACCTCAATGGACCAATACAAAATCAAGTACAAAGTAAGAAACCTGTATAAAAGAGCTGGATCGTAAAGAGAAAATGAAGGTCTATGCAGACTAGAGACCACAATCGAAAGACATTGTCTTCACAAGAGGAGATTGAATGCTTGTCCGTCAGCCGAGAAAACCAAACTCTGATGCTCCACTTGATGCTGAGCCATTCCATGTTGTAACCAGCAAAGGACACATGGTGACTGCCTATTGTTCTGGGAAATCCATTACATGAGATTCCTCACATTTCAGACATGTGGCTCATCACTCGTCAGATACTTATGTCAATGTAGAGACTGCTTGAGAATTGACAATTGAAAAACCCCAGACTGCTGGTGCTCCTGCATTGCCAACCCAAATCATGGGCACTCCAGTTGCCGATTCCCAGTTTCTGAAGACACAATTGAGATGAGTAATCAGAGTGTCAAGAAGGTTCATCAAAGAGCTGATTATGCATATGTTTGTAAAAAAAGAAAATTGAAATTTTTTATTTAACAGAGGGGGAGATGTAGTGTTGTGTGAGTATTAATGATGGAAACCTTTTGGCTCCTGAAGAACTCAGTAGAGCTGTGACGTACGTGTTACAATGTAGTGAAAACAATGCAGGTTTTGGATGCTGAGTTTGCGGTTACACACAGATGAATAAAGATGTGCAATACATGGCTCCGTGTGTGGCATGTTCATTGGCGGGTACCCAGGGTGAGGAAGACGCTACACTATTGACCCTGCCATCCTGCTATGCATCCCCACCACCCTTGTTAGAAAGCTAGCATCCTGGCAACATCGCCTTTGCCGTCTCTACAGTCTCTCTAAACTGGAGCGTGATGAGCTGGCCCTATGCTGACAGCCGGTTTGTGAGAGCCATTTGTAAGCATGTCTAAGATTTCATGATCCGTGTGGGTCTGAAGAAACCCGTGGCCGGCCGGCAATCTGGTGGCATCTGAGCACCAAGGGAGGCTGTGGATTGCTATCAGCCAGAATGTTGGTTTTAGGCCTGGTGTTTTGCTGCTGTGACATCAGCGGTGCGAATAACCAGGTTTTTAAACTGATGTTATGTATAACTTGTTATTATGGAGACTATACATAAAATAGGAAATCCGTGGCTGTTTCAGAGGATGCAGAACTAGAACATCAAACATGCTGTTCTGAAAACCTGTAATGGTGTTTACTGCAGCATAAGACAATTTTGATATGGTTATGGAGGATTTCGTAGGTACCATGGATATTGGTATTCGTAGATACTAAGGTTCAAATGTTTTAAGGCCTGTAGTATATAAAAGGTAGGGCTACCAGCTGGAGCTGTTATAAGGCAGCATTCATGAGGAGTCTGATTTTATCATTTTTTCCCATATACTAGATCAAAGAGAAATTCAGGAGAGGATTTGTTTGGAGAGTCACGAAGACAGTTCAGGCAGCAGCAAATTCTATTTTGTGAGGAGCCAGCAATTTATTAACCGAAAAGGCAGTTCATGGGACTAGCGTGATTTAGACATGATTGACACATTCTGCAGACAGACTTGACAGAGATGCTAGCTCAAAGTTATTCATTCAACGTTTTTACTCCCAACCTGAAATTAAAGTGATGAAGCACAAAACAAGCACTATTTAAGAAAATAGGAGAAGCCGAAGGGAGGGAATTAAAAAGCTCGGAAAGTGCAGTTTGACAGGATCTATGCATAGGTTTAGAATGCATATGCAAGCAGTTAGACAAGAAGTCTCTGCTTGGCACCTGTACTCATGCTTTCTCTAACAGACCATTTCAGAATGGCAGTGATAGCTTATAATTTTAGTGATGTCCCCTGTGTCACAAAAGTCTGCAAAATGTGACAGCTTCTGTTTTATGATAGGAAAAATGCTGAATGATTGATGTTGTTAGAGGCTGCATTGACATGCAATTTATGTCTTGCTTGTATTTCAGAGTTTGAGTTAGGTGATAAGTGACTTAAAATGCATGTTAGAGGAATAGAGTTGATGTTATAGTATTATTTGGACTTTGGACTAACAGTATATATAGAAACAATATTGAATTTCTTATGCTTAATAAAAATTAGTTTTAAAATATGTGCAGAATTGAAAAATGCAGTTTGTTGTACTTAATGAAATGCAGTAACAAAGCTTTTTTGTTTGAAATGAATTGTATCGCTCATATTAATAAAATACAATTAATATTGAACGTATAATTCTGCATATTATGTGTTTTACTAAGCATATTAATTAAATGCGTTTTCTTGTGTTAACATGAGAGAGCCCTGTTGAAGTTTGTAATTTGTGGCTGCACTAAAAATGCTTATTCATTTTCTAACGTAACCTTTCTTTTAGGTTATGTTCTCATGAGAAGCTTTTTTTTTTTAATAAACATTTTTATTGCTTTTAAAGATAAACATTGGGATAGCACATGTGATATTTGAAGTATCTTGGTCCAACATCATTTCACATTAGTCGTGGCCAATCCCGGTCAAATTCCCCTCTTCAACCCTATCACCAACCCCCTCCCCCAACTGTTCCATCCCTTATGCTGTGCAGTGCTACTCAACCAATGTTCCCCAGCCGTATGTCCAGATTCATGTCCTATCTAGTTAACCAGTTAGTTATAGGACCTATTGTTTAAATCAGAGAAAGAATGTAGCGAAATGTCCTTGACGGAAGCACAGAGTAGAACATGAACTGGTATTGTTTACAGTTGTTTCAAACGTGCACCGAGTCAGACAGATGGAAGATGTTCCTATGACGGACTTGGTAAAACAACTGACTATTTCAGTTTGGTGTCTGATGAACAGTTGTCATTGGATGATGCCCCTTCAACTCAATATGAAATGTCTGTGGCGAATCAGAATGCTTTGCAAATTCTAAAATATCGATGGGCATTTAAACATTGCAGCAGTCCCGAGCAGACCCCAAATGCTGTTTTGATGCTTGCTGATCCTCCCGCTTTGCTGATGAATTCCTGAATGATGTATCCTCAGAGATATTTTCCTCTCTACCATTGCCTCTTGGTATGCCCCTGTAGAAATAGAAATAATTTCTATTTTATTTCAGAAGGCTTTTGATCGAGCTTCTGACATGCTGACGCTTCATTATCTTTTTGCCTTATTTTTGTTCTTATTCGTGACCTGTAGTCTGAGATAATTTCTTTTTAAATTATTTTTGTCCTTTGTGCTCTTTGTCTTTTGCCCGCATGTGTTCCTCCCTACAGATGTGTTTTCCTGATTTGGTTACCTGTAGGGTTGACCCATGCCCAGTTTAAGATTATTGTCTCTGCTAATTTGAAATGACTGATGATTGTTAAATCTGAGCAACAAACTATCACTGTAACCCAGATATGTCTGCTGATGTACGCATGCTTATTCTTGAAGGCTTAGTTTAATTAATGTTCATTTGCTTGAATTTGTTTTCCCACCTTTAATACTTAGATATCTTTATAATTTGGTTTTGCGCATTGTCTTAATGACTTGGAGCTTGTGCTTGTAATAAATCCCTTTAATTTTATTCCTGATTAGAGTTTTTTCCGTGTTCATTTGGTCATGGTGTTAGATTTCTGGGTAGGTATTAAAATGTTTCAAGGGGGCTCTACCTTACTCTGTTGCTTGGTCAAAAGGTTCATCGAGCTTTGTTAGCATTTGATTCCTGCGAAGGATGAAAAATACTGCAGAAGCAGCATGCACCGTTGCTATGGCAAATACAGATGCTAAGGTGTGAATAACAGAAGCATAAAAGCATAAAGGGCCACAGCATTAAACTGGACTACAGCCCGTGCATCATCACCTGAGCTACTGACAATGATCAAAATCATATTTGGGCCAGACAATCATCCGAAGAGAAATATTATCACACAAGGATTTTAATATCATTAGTGAAGGCAGGGAGGTAGGACATGGAAACTGCTTTGGGACTATGCAGGTCTTCTTTGCCTTTATTTCATTCTTTCTCATGAGCTTCTTTACACACTGTTCGGCTCAAGGCTACCAATTATTGTAGTGACAGTAGCACATAGAATGCATCAAGTGTCGCAACAGTAAAACAAATATTTGCATGCAGTGTTGTTGAGGGAGTCGCAACTGTTCATAGTTTGAAAATTATGAGCTTGCCACAGCAATTACTTCCGCAACTTTGGCAAGAACAAGCAACTCTCTCTTCAAAGAACTACAGGGAGTGCAGAATTATTAGGCAAATTAGTATTTTGACCACATCATCCTCTTTATGCATGTTGTCTTACTCCAAGCTGTATAGGCTCGAAAGCCTACTACCAATTAAGCATATTAGGTGATGTGCATCTCTGTAATGAGAAGGGGTGTGGTCTAATGACATCAACACCCTATAACAGGTGTGCATAATTATTAGGCAACTTCCTTTCCTTTGGCAAAATGGGTCAAAAGAAGGACTTGACAGGCTCAGAAAAGTCAAAAATAGTGAGATATCTTGCAGAGGGATGCAGCACTCTTAAAATTGCAAAGCTTCTGAAGCGTGATCATCGAACAATCAAGCGTTTCATTCAAAATAGTCAACAGGGTCACAAGAAGCGTGTGGAAAAACCAAGGCGCAAAATAACTGCCCATGAACTGAGAAAAGTCAAGCGTGCAGCTGCCACGATGCCACTTGCCACCAGTTTGGCCATATTTCAGAGCTGCAACATCACTGGAGTGCCCAAAAGCACAAGGTGTGCAATACTCAGAGACATGGCCAAGGTAAGAAAGGCTGAAAGACGACCACCACTGAACAAGACACACAAGCTGAAACGTCAAGACTGGGCCAAGAAATATCTCAAGACTGATTTTTCTAAGGTTTTATGGACTGATGAAATGAGAGTGAGTCTTGATGGGCCAGATGGATGGGCCCGTGGCTGGATTGGTAAAGGGCAGAGAGCTCCAGTCCGACTCAGACGCCAGCAAGGTGGAGGTGGAGTACTGGTTTGGGCTGGTATCATCAAAGATGAGCTTGTGGGGCCTTTTCGGGTTGAGGATGGAGTCAAGCTCAACTCCCAGTCCTACTGCCAGTTCCTGGAAGACACCTTCTTCAAGCAGTGGTACAGGAAGAAGTCTGCATCCTTCAAGAAAAACATGATTTTCATGCAGGACAATGCTCCATCACACGCGTCCAAGTACTCCACAGCGTGGCTGGCAAGAAAGGGTATAAAAGAAGGAAATCTAATGACATGGCCTCCTTGTTCACCTGATCTGAACCCCATTGAGAACCTGTGGTCCATCATCAAATGTGAGATTTACAAGGAGGGAAAACAGTACACCTCTCTGAACAGTGTCTGGGAGGCTGTGGTTGCTGCTGCACGCAATGTTGATGGTGAACAGATCAAAACACTGACAGAATCCATGGATGGCAGGCTTTTGAGTGTCCTTGCAAAGAAAGGTGGCTATATTGGTCACTGATTTGTTTTTGTTTTGTTTTTGAATGTCAGAAATGTATATTTGTGAATGTTGAGATGTTATATTGGTTTCACTGGTAATAATAAATAATTGAAATGGGTATATATTTTTTTTTGTTAAGTTGCCTAATAATTATGCACAGTAATAGTCACCTGCACACACAGATATCCCCCTAACATAGCTAAAACTAAAAACAAACTAAAAACTACTTCCAAAAATATTCAGCTTTGATATTAATGAGTTTTTTGGGTTCATTGAGAACATGGTTGTTGTTCAATAATAAAATTAATCCTCAAAAATACAACTTGCCTAATAATTATGCACTCCTTGTATGTCTGCTATTAGATTTCTAAGTTGGCAACCTTTAAGATGTTTTATGGGCTTACTTCCAGTACTAAATACAAGAACTGGCGATGCTTCTCTTGGTTTAAATAATAGTTTACTATACTGGTCCCTTATTTCTGGAGATTGTTGGAATGCCCTTGCCCAAGATAAGGGCCCTACTGCAATTGGAATAGGCATTGGTTACTCCTCATTGTAAAAAGGTCAAAATTGGACCTCAACATGTCTAGTAATTTTAGACTGTGCTGCTTCTGATAGCCTCATAGTTAAGTAATCACAAAGAAACTGAGACCACGTCAGTCAACAGGTGCTGTCCAGTCACTGACATCTTCTGGTGGCAATGTACATAGCCTGTCTCAAGAATGTTTGGGTCTTCAGGCTACTCAGTCCTTGCTGTCCTGATTAAATCCATCTGCCTTGCTGCTGGCCGTCCTTTTCCACTTTTTGTCTGGAATTTTCTGAGAATTACATTATTTTCCAGGGTATTTGGTTTGTTATGCTCGGTGGAAAGTATAACATCTTTATAATGATCATCTGCTCTTTGAGTGAAGTTCTATCTTGATTTGATCTGTTTTTTCCTAGCTGTCCAGGATAGGCTAGGAAGTCTCCTCCAACACCATAGCTCAAAGGTATCTATGATCTCCTTTCATGCTTCTTCATTGTCTAACTTTTGCATCAATGTAGTTATATTAGAACGATCACTGTGCATTTCTGACCTTTCTGACATATGTTCTTTGTAGCATCGGCCACCATGATCTAGCATCGTCTTTCAGGGTACCAATTTATGATTGGAGCTTCTTTTGGATTTCGCAAATATTTTCAGAAGCTACACTTGATGTTTCAAATTTTATTCCATCTCCTTTGTCGTTGCAGATGTTGCACCTCTTAGCTGGGTCCGAAATTTGAGATTCTGTTCTTTTATAAGCACCTTTTTTTGTATTCTCACATTTTCTGTGGAATGCCTACTATTTGTTCAGTCATTCACTTAGATTTCTTTTGCGGTTCACATAGCCTTTTCAGAGCCTCATCCTTGATGAATTTGTTGGTTTCTGGCCATAGTATTACGGGCTCCCTATCCATCAAATTCAGCACTTTAAATTTTTTACAACATTTTGCTTAAGTTTGTCAAGTATGTTTTACCAGATGAAATCTTAGAAACTTAATGGGTTAGTTATTCTTCTGTAGTTTCACTTTAAGATTACAACTAAGCAATTGATGATGCCTTTCACAGTCTGCTATAATTGAGCTCTTCTATCTTCTGTCAATGAGAAGGTAGCAGATTTGATTCCTTTGTGCTCTACAAAGTACATTGAGTATAGCAATCTTTTTGGTCACTGACATTCAGACATTCTCATCAAGAAATTGAGTCTGTTTTTAGTGTCGGTTTTCAGCAACCTCAAAGTAGATGTGGGTGTCACTGATCTGATATTATTAAGTCTGTCTGCAGTTTTTGACTGCAAAATATGCAATTTTCTTGTGGGTTCTATAAGAATGTTTCCTGATGCAAGTAGTTGTGGCCAATTCATATTTACCCATTTGATTCAGACAATTTAATAACCCCCTTTTACTTCCTCTTCCCAAGCTGTTAGTTTGCAGTATTCCTCAATGCCCCCATGTTTTGTCAATTCTGTGTTTAGCTGGTGATTGCCCTTAAATGCCTCCTTGGGATTGAGTTGCAGATGGATGCCAGTGAATACCGGTTCCTTCAGGAACAGGTGGAGCTTTATTTCAGTATACGTCATTTTGGACAGCTTGTTTACCTGCTGTATAAATGTTTTTTAATTTATTTCCGGCTCTTTTCTAAGTTCATTGTGATTAACTTCAACCACCAGCACTTAATGTTCTATGTTTATGAGTGATATTAATAGATTTAGAGGATATAAAGTTTCACCTCTGTACTGACAACGCCCACTTCATTCATGTTAGTCTCCTAATTTAAAGCCACAATCGAATAACCTGTTCTGCTTATCTGGCTTGCAGAGTTGATTCTTTTTAGACCATGCTGCTTTCATCTCAAATTTTGTGTAAAACAAGGCTTTCTAAAGTTGTCTGAAAGATAGTCAGACTTGGTTCTAGATGCATATATTTTATTGTTAATAAAAATAAACTAAATCCACCCTTTAATTACAGGTGATGCTAAAAGTTTGGGGTACCTACGTATGTAAACTTTCCTGCACCTTGAACTTCTGCAGATCAGCAATGCAGTGGCTTAGGTCAATAAAAAGAAATTCCATTCTTCCTACAATGGAAGCATTTAGCACTGTTGTCATGAACTGAAGTTCACCACATCTAAATTGTAATGATGTTCTAAATGCAGACCAGTCCTTGTAAATTTTTGTTTAGCTGCAAGTCGTGTATCACCTCTGAATTTAGTAACATTCATAGTCCAAACGTGGGCCATAGAAACTCTTCAGAGATCCTATAGTGATCCATGATATCACTTTGTGCAGTGGTCCATCTACATACATTTTTTTTTTAACGGACAGTGCTATTTTTGGACGTAGTTTAGTTGCATGCACAGTATTTCTGTGCAGCTACAAACTGATGTAGAGGTGGGAGAGTAAGTTAAAGCTCAAGCCTGGCTCGAGCCATAAGTTTGGCTCTGGATTGACTTGAGGTCCTCTGGGAACCTCATTCCAAAAGTAAACCTTGTCAAGAAGTCTTAGCCTGTCATGCATCCCTCTGCAAAATTAACATATTATTTTCTAAGCCTCCATTGGTGTGGCAGGGGAGGGGCAAGTCCGTGCCTCTTGCCAATTTTAAATGCTAATAAGTTTGTAACACTGGCCATCTCCTTGGCTGCACATGGGGGGGGGGGGCATAGAGAATGACATACATGTGACATGGTAGAAGGTCAGAAAGGAAGATCTGGGTGTAAGGGGGCTGATCTAGAGAGAAAGTGAGAGCAAAAAAGACAGAATGAGAAAGAGAATGAGAGTTGAAGGCAGAGAACAGAAAGCAGTAACCTAGAGCAAAGGAAAGTTAGGGATTACAGAAGATAAAGAGATAAAGGGCAAGCTAAAGAAGGGAGCAAGCAAGGGAGCAAAGACCAAAGTAGAACCAGAAAGAAAGAGGACAGTGAGAGAAAAAGAGAAGCAAATGGAGAAACAGAGGTAGAAGAAACAGAGACAGAACGAGAGTTAGAGAAAAGCAATTCAAATCAGATAGCAAGATTGATCTGGGGAGTGTCAATGAAAGTCAGAGAGGTTTTTTCTTGACCCTTTTTGCCAGCTTTTCTCTTGCCATGAATTCTCTGGCTGGCCCAATAAACATATCATATAATCAAGATAGTTAATGGCTCAGTGATGAGCTCTTTATAAAAACCCAAATAATTAATTTAGCATTGGTTAAACCGGTTTGTGTAGCAAACCCAGGCCTGATATGAGGCCCTTCAAATAAATGTTAAAATATTAAAGGTTGCTTAACATCTGTGTATAGGTTTTAACCACGATTTTCTCAGTTGTTGCCTTTGTTTTGCACAGATGCACTGACAAGCACTGTCACAACTTACATGTGCCTGCTGTTAACAGTTTTTGGGTTCAGGGATGGGTAATGTTTAGGGGCAGAAGGAGCCTTTAGTGGTCAGGAACAACTGGAGTACAGACATAAAAAGGGGCTTTGAGGGTTTAGAGGTGGGTGATGTGTAGGGATAGTGAGAAGTTTTTAGGTTTATGGGATGGGGGAAGTGTAAGGGTATTGAGGGGCTTTAGCGTTCATCGATGGGCAGAGTTTACGGCTAGTTAGGGTTTTTAAGGTTCAATTATGGGTAGCATGGTTGTGAACAAGTTTTAGGGTTCAGGATTGGGTGGAGTTTAGAGTGGTGAGGGGCTTTAAAGATTCAGGGATGGGTGGGGTTTAGGTGTAGAAGATGTTTTTTAGGTTTTATGGATGAGGAGTTAAGGGTGATGAGTAGTTCTTATGTAATCATGGATGGCTGGTTTTTAAGAGCGGTGAGGGCTTTTAGGGTCTAGGGATGGGTGCAGTTTGGATGTTCTGAGGTGTTTTAAGGGATATGGGATGGGTGGGGTTTAGTAAAAAGGGCCTTTTAGGGTTCAGGAATGGGTGAAGTCAGGGATAGTGAGCACAGTTATGGTTCATGGGTGAAATATTGTTGGGGTAGATAGGGCTTTTAAGCTTCAGGGATGAGTGTAGTTTAGATGTAATGAGGCGCTTCAGGGGGCAGGGATTGATGGTGTTTAGGTGTTGGGAGGGGTCAACAATGCATGGTGTTTAGAGGTAGTGATGGGTCTGCAATTTTAAAGCACCCGAAGTAATTGTTTAGCAATTTAAAAGTTATAAATATGAAATAATGTCCCCTGACGTAAACCAATAAAATAAACTTCCTCTGAAAGTAAGACCTGCAACCATTGCATTTACACTTTAAAAAATAAGCGTTCAAAAGCCAATTTCGACCTAAAATGCATTCTATGAATTGGTTTCTACAAAAGGGTAAACGACATTCATTCTTACAATTTCCATTAAACAGTTTAGATTAAATAGTTTCTATGAAATTCCATACAACCCATTGTCCTGATGGCCCATTAGCGTAAACCAGGGCTGTTTACTGTTAAAGTTTTCTGCACACGTTATGCAATTCACATTTTATTCCTCCCAACGTTTTTAGGACTTTTGGAAGGGTGTCCCATCTACAGTGCAGTTACTTTTAAACTGCTGCCATAGAACACTGTTCCCCATTATTAAAGTAATGCTGTAGAGAGAAGGTGGTGGAAGAAAGTGTGCATGATCTTTGGAATTCGGGTTGCTTAGCAGGAAGTGTGGGCAAGCAGTAGTGCCTATGGTAGCCAGTGGCGATATAGCTGTAAGGAAGCTCTCGCCTTGCAGTGTGGTTATGAGGTGGTGTTGAAGTCAGATTAGATCATATGATAAGCAGCTGTTATTTATACCCTTGATTGTTGTGTCCACTATTTGATCAAGTGTATTTGGTTTATTTAATGTGACTCGAGAGCAGTTCCTAGTTTAATCTTAACGTGCGTATTACTATACTTTGAGTTGAAGCTGCCAGACGAGGAAGAACTAAACTTCTTCCATGTTTTTGGTTTTTTAGGCATAATTATACCCTTCATTGTTAAAATTTCACATTATTTGTGCTGATAAGTAAACCCTGCAGCAAAGCTCCATGTTAAGTGATAGTGTTTTGCCTATCAAAGATCATTACAAAAATGTATTGTCTTTGCATGTTATTTACATTTTTGATTCTCTTTTTATATGTAGATCTTATGCAAATTAATTCACAGTTAATATTGGTCATTTGCCTGTCCACCCACAATGATGCATGTCATATTTTTACAACTATGCGGCTTATCTCGACTACCTCTGCCATCAAATATTAGGTATAGCCTTTGTGATATGATGGACAATTCGTCAGTTTTCTTTACAATGAAATCTGTGTATCACACTTTGAAGTCAGCAAGCTCGAGGTATGGAAGACTTCAAAAGATAATCCTGCTTCTTCAATGGTTACACAGCTTGATTACCCACTCCCTTTTGCTCTTTCTGTAACTAGTTCATTACTTGCCACTCGCAAGGTCATATGTTACACCTAGTTTAAAAAATATATATATATTTACATTAAGGATGATAAACTCTGCTGCCGGCATGGTTATTGTTAAGATCTCTCTTCCAACTCAAAAGCATGAATTATCTCTTCTGGTGTGGTATAAACTTAACCATAAACTAATTTTCTCATCACTCTGCTGCCTTTTAGCTAGCTTTGCTCTATAGATATCCCATATACATACATCTCTACAGGGGGAAAGCATGCACGTGTCTTGTCTACTTTACCAACAATTCCAAGCTTTTACTTGGTTCTTAACTGCATTCTCTGATGTTCTTGGACGCTTACTCCTGTTACAAAATACAGAAAGAAAGCAAAACCATTTGGGTTTTCTGATATAGAAAATACTATCCTGTCCTAGCGATCTGTGCAATTATAAACCCAGCTCAAATTGTAATATCCAACTAATAAAATCTAGCGACACATTTATTGCCTGAATAAGACAAGCTCCACTTTCCTTACCGTAAAGGACATGTCTGAATTTGTCTTATGACCAAAATAAACTGCTACCTGGATGAGAAGTAAGAGGAATCTTTTTTTTTTTTTTTTAGGAAGTGAATGCATGTCCTTCCGACTACAAATGGTGTGCGCACCGCTGATGGTATAGGGCCCTATTATACAGATGCATTCACAGCTCCGAAATATATTTTCAACGAGAAACTTATCTATCATCATATTAGGTTTTTTGCTTAGAAAGTCGTAATTTGCTAATATAGGCTTCCTTGATACTTTGCAACTATAGCCTAATTGTCGTTTTTGTGAAGCACAAGCATGAAATATTTTCTTTTCTACTCTTAGCCATGTTTGTACAGAAATGCTTCTTGAGGCAAGTTTTTGTAAATGGTAATATGGGTGTATTTCTTAACTTGGATTCCTCCACAAATCTTTTGTGTCAGCTGCAGAACCGTCTGGCTGTAGATATTTTGTGCTTAAGCAGTTCCTTGTCCGTGGCTTCCGTAACCCACATATAAATAGCAAGTATTCGCAAAGGTATTGGGTCTCGCCTGTTACACTAGGGCAGACCTTTTTAATATAGCGTATGTTCCTTCCCCAATATGGCCGCCAAACATTTTTGGATGTTGTTTTCTAAAGCATAAAAGAATATTATGTTCCGTGATTCCTTGCTTGTTCAGACAGGGACTGCCATCATGAAATGGTTTAGATAAAATGGTCGCTATCTAAAAGAGAGCAGGGCAGGAGGAGAAGTAGGGAGAACAGAGAAAAAACGTGGCTGAGAAAAGGACAGTGCTTAGAGGCAAGCAGGTGCTGGAACAGAGGCAAATATATAAATACATTAAGTGCAGAGAGGAAAGAGAAAGGGAGACCAAGGAAAGCAAAAAGAGGGGGACAACATAATGTACTCTTTGCACTGATGCACCATAACGGAAGGTGCTAGCATAGCATTGGAAAGACACAACTCATCCAGTCAAAGCAAGGTGAGACCAAGTGCTCCTTGAATGAGCCAAAATGGAACAAGTTCAAGAATGGGGTTTGAAAGCCATTAAATCGGGAGCAGGGAATGAGATGTGAAAGCCAAAGAATTATGAGCATGGGATTGACTAAAGCCTTCTCTGACTCTTTACGGAACAATTTTAGGTGTCTACATCGCCTGGCTTCAATTATGGACTCCTAGGATAGCTGAAAGAACCCAACTCGTGTAGGTTTTGAGCACTTTCACCCCGGACACATGGATCAAACAGTCTTGAAGACCCTACTCCACCCTCATTTGGGTCTGTCCTCCCTCCCTTCAAGAAATAACTACTTAACACATTCTCCTATGTTTCTCAATATCACACTTTCTCAACATTATAGAATGGAAAGGTGAACTTTTGTAAATAGTCTACTATGTTTACTTGTTTTAACTTTTTATTGATTTTTAACCCTAAAAACATCCACAGCATAATGCATTGATCAACATCAAAGTTATGGTAAGGAGTGTATTGACTGATAATGTCTCCAGATATAGGGAGGTCAATTTGAGTGTTACTGTCACCAGGTTTCAGACAGTTACAGTTATACAACAGCAATTTGTGGATAGTCCCACCACTATACCATATCTTACTATGTTTTTGGGGCACCCTCGAGCTGTATAAACAAGTTCCATCCCCCTCAACCATTCCATTTCGGAGGTGTGGCGAGGATGAGGATTGCCAATGCCTAGCAATGTCCCTTTTAGCTGTTAATAGCCTTGTGCCCACCAGGATTCTGTCAGTGTTGTGTTCACTTTTGTCATTATTTAGCAACGCCCTCATCCTCCTTTTTACAAAAAATGTTCCAGCTTTTTGGACTCGCTAATTCACGAATCCAATACGACTTGCATTGGTCAGTCCCAAATCTGCCGTCTACGTACCCATTTAATGCCAGGGCATCAGTGTCAAAAGCAGGTAACTCAGTTGTCAAACTGTGTAATAGTGTGAGCGCAGGTGGCTTACAGTGGTTGATTTTTTGTGTTTTTTTTTTTTTTTTTTTTTTAGAATTGCTGAGTTATGTGCACCTTTGTTTCGGTTCAGCCTGTTGTCTCTTCTAAGGGCCTGATTCTAACTTTGGAGGACGGTGTTAAACCGTCCCAAAAGTGGCGGATATACCACCTACCGTATTACGAGTTCCATAGGATATAATGGACTCGTAATACGGTAGGTGGTATATCCGCCACTTTTGGGACGGTTTAACACCGTCCTCCAAAGTTAGAATCAGGCCCTAAGTGTGCGTTACTACTTTGGCATTTCAACATATAAATATCCAAGGCAGTTTTCCTGATCACAAAACCTCTAATTTGAATATTTTTTCAAATTATGGGACATAAAAATTTGCGATTTTAATAACTATGCTCCACTAAATCGGACAACGATGTGTCTTTTTGCCACATTGCATCTGTGAGGGTTTTATTTGTTTGAGCTGTAGATCACAAACTTAGCTAGAAAGCACCATGAGTCCAGGGATGTAATTCAGGATCGCCTACATGAGAGATAGATGGTGTTTCCTTGACCGATTTTTCTCTCACTTTGATATCCAAGCTTTGGATTGAGGCAAATTCTACAGGAAGAAACTGATACACGGTGGGCATTAAACAATTGGGCGTCAGAAGATGAACTGCTTTATAAAAGCCCTATTAAATTGTGTCTTTTGAAGGTTTTAAAGTGCAGTCAGCGAGCACCAAATTCTGTGCACATCTTCTGTGAATGTCCTTTTGATATATAGAGAACCCTTTAGATTGTAATCCAAACTAGAATTAAAATGATTTCAAAGGGTGTGATACGTTTTTGGATGCAAGTTCTCCTTCTCTGATAGGCAACTACAGTTTGTACTATGCAGTTAAGTACTCTGTGTGACCTGAATTTAACATTAAAACAGAATCTGATTGATGGAAAAGCGATTACTGTTTCCAGGCTAGCAAATGTAATATCCAGTGCTCTATCATCGACCCCACATTGACTACTGCTAGAACGAGTCACTAAGATATTTTAGTGGGTAAAACATCTTATTGATGCAGATATTTGTCTGATTCCTGGCTGGCTAACTCGGCTACTCATACTTCATATGCTTATGAAATATAAAATGAAAACCTTCTCTAAACCAGATGATGCAGGTCCATTGTGTGCCAAGAATCACCTGTGTATCCTGAGAGGGAATAAAGCCCTGAAATAGTGCTAAACTTGAGTAGTCTCCGATAAAGCTAGTAAGTTGAGCCTAGCTGCTGACTTCAAGAATGAGGACAGGTGCAAGGTCCTGGATAGGCTCAAATGAACTCTATTTCAAGTTCTCAAGCAAAGTCTGTGCCGGTGAGGATTGAGCGGATCGAGTTAACGAAAGTAATATAGCTACTTCTACAGAATGAGAGGCACGGCAGGAACCCAGCGAGTGAGAGAACAATTTTGTACCCTTTTTCACGTTTCCTTGAGTGCATCTTCTCATAATTTTTTAACACAGACAAGAAGCTGAAGCTGTTTTATACTGAGTCCTTCACAACATGGTGATGTTAAGAATGAATTCGGACTGCAAAGTTGGCAACCAGTAATTGTTGGGTAGTTTTGTTGCTTTACGTATTAATTATATATGAAGTTGTTGAACTCTGGGGCACAATGTGTTGGCAACAGCAAACATTTGTATTGCATCATAGTTGGTAACCTTTATATTTAGTGCTCCCAGGTAGGAGTTATGCTTCCTGATTTGGAAGTCAGCATCATTTTACAGCCTGATGGACGTTACATTATGTCACCCAAAACAATAACTGTGCATCAGTGGGAGCCTAGAAACAATAACCTGAAGAACAAGGCTATTTACCTAACATTTGATGCCAGCCCTGGTGGAAAATCCCATTAATGGCAGGTGCGTGAAGGAACTATTTTCCACTGTTGCATTTTGTCTTTATAGGTTTCTAATGGTCTTAGTCTCAGTTGGTCTTCATCAGTCCGTGAATATTTCTGATGTGTTCTGATGGTCCCTGGACAATAGATGTAAAAAAAAAAAAGAAAATAAAAAAATGTTGTGCTAGCAATTCATTCCTATAGAAATGTCTTGTTAATTGGCCATCTTCTCTTTCCAAAAGGGGCGCATCAACATGTTATTGGATAAAGCAAACATTTAAAGCAAGCTGTGGGGTTGAGGTCCTGACCACCATTCCTTTATTTAATTAAAATGTGTTTTTATTGTGATGTCCACAATGATGGAGTGTTTCATTTTTAAACTTGTGAAGTCAGTCGTGCTGCCTTTTGTCATTGTAGTGGTACTTTGTCTTGACTGAGCCATATTATTTGCAAGGCAGCAGCTATTGATCAGTGTGACAGCGGAGGATGTTATAAGGTACGAAACTCTTTTGAAGCTATGATAGCTTTATTGGGACATAAGGATGTAGTTGTAACTCTGCATGGAGCATCACATTTAAAACAAGCTTACGTAATGAGTCAAAATGTGTTTACGCTCACCCAATAGAAGAAATTGATTTAAAGATGATAATTAAAGTGTAGGATATGAACGGTAAATAATACAGCAGTTACATCTACATGGTACACAAGGCGCCTCGCTGATACTTATTTCCTTTCATTAAGAAATACATTTAAAGTTTGGTAATTCTATTAGGCAGAGGGATTATTATGGACTAGAATAATTGGAGCTATAAAAATTTCACGTATGTTGCACTGGTATCTGAAGGAGGAAGTGGTTGTACTGAATACATCTGCCAGCCTGTAAAATAGTAGTTTATGACCCTGTTATTGTTTTGTTCTAAACATTTAGGCTTAACTTTTAGCCTCTATTCAGTTTGATAGAATGCGTAGGGATTTGAGGAGGACAGACGCGAGGAAACCATTGTTGGTGACAGTGAAGCGCTCGAGATAGTTGGCGCATTCCTTTAAATGAATCGCTAAAATTGTTTTTATAATGGATATATTGGCACTGATCTATTGCATGCGCTAGAAAGTTGTCAAATGTGCAAATCGACCTCAGGGCGTTGAGTTCAATGGTGAAAAAGTTGTTATAATATACTTGAAATGCCATGTTTTGTTTTTTTAACCAAAATCATTTTCAAGAAGACCAGGAACTTGTGTTGTTTACTTAATACCGGTGTGAGCAAGGGTGTGTCGTGTATCAAATTTTCAGGAAACACTAATCTAAATATCCAAGGATTTCTTGGGTTCATTTCTAAACCTATTGGACTGCAGTAGAACGCTTGAATTACTTCACAACACTACTCTGCTTCTCATACGTGCTAAATACAGTTGCATGGTTCTTATCCAAAATGGGATAAACATTGCTGTTCTCATTGAAAGAACTTTTGTTGATATGGATTCTGTTCCGCTATGGAAAATCTTAACTGCGCCTACTATATTTTGTTGCCGTGCTATGCAGGGGACAGAGATGCAACAGAACCTGATGGTCGTTGGACCTAGATCCTTCTGCCAATAACACACGCCCCCTCTGGCCCCATTATCATACTGTATCAGATTGTGCCCTCCCTCTATGCTTCTTGCTCCTCCCCTTCATTTAATTTTAATAACATGGATACCTTACATCTTCTAGTAGTATATTGTGGTGACTGCGTTCCCTGGAACCAGAAGCGATAAGTAGTGGCTTCTTTCATTTAATGCTTGGTAAGGTAGGTAGAAGCCAGTGATTGAGGTGGGAGCAATCTAAGGTCTGTAAAGAGGGATGCTGATCAAAGGCTGTGATAGTTACTAGTCAGATAGAAGTGAGGGAGTAAAGATTACAGTGCACTCTGCTTTTAAGTAGCTAAATTATTTACTTCTAAAATCACCTGCTAGAGCTGCTGCGTCTGAATGATGCAATTGGGATTTAAAAAAACACCTCTTTCGTGAATGAGGAAGGGCACATTATTGTGTTGTGGCAGAGATCACTTGAGGGTTTACTCCAGATCAGTCTTTTCATGGTCCACGAGGCCTGTTCTGTTAGTAGGGCTTCATCCTGGTCATTCCGGGCCGTTAAGCTGAAGGATGGGAAGGCCTGCTGAAACACATAAGATTTCAGTTTTTATCTTGATTACTGCCACATTTATGTTCCTCAGGTCATGCAAGAAGTCCTATATTTATGCTCCTGTATCAATCCTATTCAAGCTTCATGAGAACGTATTTGGATTGAGTGAAAACGTTTACCTTGCTGGATCTCATGTTACAGGCAGGATATACGCAGGAAATGGATTTAAAATATATTTCGGGCCTCTCCCCCCTCTCCAGCCTTGGATGTGATGTAACTTGAAATTAATCCTATATGTGTTTGAGAACCAAAGCAGTACTTTGAAAGCCAGTGTGATTTGGCCACATTTGGTTGGTTTAAAAAAGGTCGTCTTCTGAAATCACTATTGTTTTCCAGTCTCTTTCTTGAGGTCTCTGCCATGGGCAGTTGCGACACTAATCCAGACTCAATATACCAGTGCCTGAGTTTAATGTTTATTGCAGCACAGGAATTAGCGTAATTAAGTGAATACAAGAAATATAGCTGGATTAGATTCATTATTCAACAATTTGATGTTCTTGACCACTTTTATTTAATCAGACTCTATTCCAAGATAATTAACTGCTTGTAATTGTCCTCAGATAGCTCCTACGTGCATTAGTGAGCTGAAAGGTATCGTCTCCATGGAGCTTCCGATTCTGAGAACTTCACTCTTGATGTATTTAGATAGGGAGAAATCTCTATCACCACAGGTATATGTATTTCAGGGAAGACGTGATATTCTTGTTTTGTTCTTCTTGGTTGCCCAAACAAATGTGCTGTTGAATGTCATCTGCAAACATTTGGAAATGAATATGATACTGCAAGTTCATAGCCACCAGTAAAACAGGTGGGAAGGTCTCTGAGATCTGTACTGGATCGCAGACTTCATATTTTTACTAAAGACGTCGACAAGCCCATACTTATTTGCCGGCTCCCATTTGCTGAGAAAGATTTGCCCCACTGGTGTCCTATGCTGTTAATGCATGCAAACATTTTCAAGCAATCCAGTAGTGCTGTGTAGTCATCTGCATTGCATGCCGCTGACAGGTCAAATTGGACCAGTGCTTGCAAATGATTACGTTCCTCTTCCTGGTCTAAAGCCTGATTGTTATATACAGTTTTGTTCTACTCTACAAGTCTTGAAGGTAGCATGTTGCTTTCACTTCCTAGATTTTACAGATTAACAATACATTTTATAAGGGTGTAGAATGTGTTGCGTCATACCAGTTGGCAAAATATTTCTTCTGTTTCTTATTGATGCCTGTATTAGTGCTTTAGGAACTACCCCTTGATGGAGTGAAACATTCAACGTTTCCGTAATTATTGAGTCCAGTGTGTGGGAGCTGTCGTTATTGTGAAGGCCAATCATGCTTCCACAGACAAAGTTGAAGCTTTCTTCTTACGGGCTAGTTTAAGCCATTGTTCTATGCTCAGTGTTGCGAACAATTACATTTGTGAAGTGGCTTCAAGATAATTAATCTGGTTTTTCTGTATAAAATATCTGTCTTGATCTTAACATTTTTGTTTTTAAAGAAAGTACTCAGTTTCTCACAATGGTGATCAGACATATCCCTTTCTTTTTTTAAAGTAATTTGGAAACCTTTAGAATGACTTGATAGCTGTCCGACTCGAGTAGGGTAGTGAAGGTTTCTTGTCTTTTGTACGCCTTATGGTATTCTTGCACAGATGAGCTTAAGACGTCTGTATTTCGTTGCTTCTAGGGTTTTCTCAGTTGTTTCAACTTTGCAGTCACTCTTCTTATTGTATAGGTCTGTGTTGTACCACTGATTACTAGGTTTTCACACTGATTTAATTTTGGGGTTTGAATGGATCATACTAAATATAGCGCCATCGTAATTTTGAGATGTATGTGATTGAGAAGAACTTCTGCATTAGATTCTGTTGAAAGGAAGAAGTTGGCGGTGTTGAAGACTTCATGGAATCTTGAACTCTAATTTGAGTTAGAGTGAACCTTTCAGAGTAGTTTTGTTTCTAGAATGAGCGAGTTTTACCGGCTTTCCTTTTGGCATCTTGTGTATGCGCAGCCTTTAACCTCACAGATGTTGGTGGAGTCTAGCAACATTCACAATGGAAAACTGGTACAGGGGTTAACAAGCATATTGTGTAAACAACAAAGTCTGAAAATTTTAATTTTGTTGGTATTATTATTATTATGTACTTAAAAAGTAAAATGTGCGTTATTAGAATAAAAATCAATTCCTGCCCCAGTCGTGTATCACTTGTCTGCATAAATCTGCTTATTTTGTGACTTTTATTAATGTTGCAGCATTGCTACAGTGAGAGGGCCTGAATGAATTATTTTTGTTATTGCATAATTACTTAAAATCATTGCAAATGCACCCGTATACAAACAAATTAAATTAAAATTTCAATAATTAAAAGTACACAAAAATATAAAATCAATTGATGCAAGAGTCGACCCCTTCCTTAGCTCTAACATATAAAGTGCTTGTGCATATGAGCGTGGGGGGCCCCTCATCACTATAATACAAGATCGCAAGAGTCCACCCCATCTAACAGCGCTTACATGTAAAGTGTTAGTGGTTTTGGTCGTAGGAGGGGCCCTCTCCTCACTATTAAACACGGTTGCAGAAGACCGACCCTTCCTTCTAATGACTCTTACATGTAAAGTGCTTGTGCATTTGGGCATGAGTGACTCTCTCATCACTATAAACCATGGTCACAATAGTCTCTAAGGATGATTGAAAGTTTGCACAATATTTGCCTATGAGTGTTCTTTGGCTGGCTTGTTACTTTCTTGATTTCTTAGTGTTCTAGTGTCTTAGTTCTTAGTGTCTCCAGTTGTGGCCTATCAGAATCAGTAGCCTTATTCAGTTCAGCTCGGGCCACTCATGTATCTTCCAAACTTGGCCAACTCTGAGAGCACTGCGCAGGCCAGGAGCCATGAAACTGCCTCTGTGCATGTCCTTACCCCATGCTGTAAGAACTTTGGCCTTAAGAGAGACCGATGCTATTGGTGAAAAGTGGGACAACAGCAGATGAGGTGTAGCAAGGACTCCGTTCTGTAGTTACACAGTCGACAGTTGATTATCCGCTTTAGGCTTTTCCATCTTGGTTTCAGCCTCTTAATTGGGAGTTGAATTACCCAGGCCCATTTTATGTCTGTCAGGCATTTCTTACCCTTTGCGCTAGTCAGGTCTGGCTGGATGACGTTAGCCTCATAGGAAGGCAGTAGGCCTGGCAGTCTTCCATTTGCTTTGTATCTGGCCTTGTCCTTACCCCTCCATAACTTGAAGACTTGCTTGTTTAGCGCTTTCCTTATTGCCACATAGTTTGCTTCCTCCTGTGTCCCATTTGCTAGTGCAAGATTCAGTTTGATTCGCTTTGAGGATCTGGCAAATAGTATTTCACCAGGCTGCTCATGCATTCGTACTTTTGCTGGACCATACCAAACTCAAGCCGGATCAAAAAGCTGCTTGTGTACTTTTGTAGATTGAAGATGCGTTTGTATCCCTGGCGCTGCCCTTTTTCCATTATTGTCTTTATTTGCCCTGAAGGCTTGCTGAGTGTACCCTGCTACTGCTAGCAGTTTGGCTTTTAACACTCTCCTTATTGGTTCCGTGGGTGGGCTACATAATTTCCCCTGTAGTTTACATAGTGCATGTATGGTTGCTTGTGTTTTGGATCTAAACTTAGACTGATGTACTACTGTCTTTCCAGTATCACTTAGCCATACCCCAGGTAATTATAGGATCTTCCTGTTTCTTTAATCTGTGTGCCCATCCTCCCCCTCAGGAGAGCTTTCCTTGCATGTTGTCCAAAGACTGCCACTTTGGTCTTGCCTGCATTGTCTATTAACTCATTAGCCTCGTATAAATTCAGGGCATCCACACCACTTTGTAGGCCGACTCTGATATGGTCAAAAATGACCAGGTCGTCAGGCTTACTGGAGGAAGTGCAGTCTATGCGGTCCTATTTTTGGGGTCACCAGTGTAGCTCCTTGGAGGGTCTTGTCTCAGTCAGCTGTATACAGATTAAATAGCATTGGTGCCAGGACCCAACCCTGCTTAAGACCTTGATCCGTGTAAAACTTTTGGGTGACTGTGTCCCCATCCAGTTTTATTCTCACCCAAGAATTGCTATATAGCTAAATAAATGATGGACCTCAGGAGATTGTTAGGGATCTTTTCAGTTTGTTCCACAACTTGTTTTTAGACACCCCGCTGAGCGCCCCCGTGTAGTCCACAAAGCAGGCGAACACTGATAGACTTTTCTTATTATTCGCTTGCTGTGCTAAATAGGATAGTGCAACAATATTGTCAGTGGTTGCATCTCCTTTGTGGAACCCAGTTTGGTAGAAGGGTAGAATGTTATTGTCCTTGATCCAGTCACCTAGCTCATTTGGTAATGTACTGGCCTATGCTTTACCTTCGATATCCATAAGGGCGATTAGCCTGTAGTCCTTTGGATCCTTTTTTTTCCCCTCCTTTCTTGTGTATCAGATGCAGCAGGGAAGCAGGGAGCCTCGTCAGGAGTGTCTGCATGAAACCTACATTCAGTTAGATAGTATCTCACCCCCCCAAAAAATATGTTGGTTCTTCTTTAAACATGCCGCCCGGGTGGCTGTTGGGCCTGGTGCCCTGCCTCTTCTTATCTTTTTTTTACCACAGCCTGCTGGTCCTGCGCCTTGCATCCTTCTTCATTTTGGGACCCAGCACCAAGTATTGCACTGTCGGCCAATCGTCTTTCTCCTCCCTTGCCAAAATTCCCCCAAGACTGTGTATACTCATGCTACATGTGCTAGCCATGCTTCTGCCGTCACTGAATTTCACCTGTCTGAGGTTTAATTCTTCATAGCAGTGTATTCCCAGAAATGCTTGTTTGTTGCTTTTGCAAAGATCATATACTTTAATCCATTCCTCTTACATGCTATTTTGTTTAATTTCCCAAGTGTGGCGTTTGTGGTCCTGATTGGCATGCTTTTATGCCCTCTTGGTCTCTTGTGCTCCAATGTTTTGGTGGATCCTTTTTGGCTTTCTTAAAATCTGGACGCTTTCTGTCAGGCCTCTGTCGTACTGTTAACTGGTCCCACCTTTCTAATTCCTCTTGTGGTTGGTCATCCGAACTCCCCTTAAAAGAGCTGTGCAGAAGGCTGCAATCCTAGTGCCCCAGTTGTGAATAGGGGGAGTCGGATTTTCTCTATTACACCACTAGTCTGTTCTGGTATCAATTTCTTTAATTTTCCTTTGACTGAATTCCACTTGATCCTGTTTAGCAGCTTATGGTCCTCTGCACCCCAAGTGCGGCTACTGACCTCGGTTTGCACCCTGAGCTCACTTTGAAGCTTCCATTTTGGCCCGGGCATGGCATGGTCGCTTGATTCATGTCAAAGCATTTCAAATCCAGACATCCGTTGCCTAGTGTTCTTTCTTAAGAAGGTATAGTTGATGCTAGTATGGTTGTTAAAGAAGGGGATGTTTGGAGCTTTGAGTTGTAGTTCATTGGCCCAAGCCTCTGCTGAGACAAGTTCGTAGGCTCAGAGAAAACTGCTAAGTGCTATTTCAGCAGGTGTATTGTTCCTGTTGTTGGCCACCTTAATACCCAAGTAATGTAGATTGAAGTCCCCTGCTACCACCGTGGATGGATGTTCACACAGTAGGTCTTCCAAATCAGAGGTTGCCTTTTCGGTTGTCTCGAGCCTTGAGGCTCCATGCCACTTCAGATAGACATTGATGATTAACAAATCCTTTCATATTTCTCAGTCTTGTATACCTCCGATTAAAACACTCTGAGGGGTATCTGATATTCTCCAATGTTTTTTGATAGTCACTTGCAAAGCATGTTTTATGTATATTGAGAGGCCACCCCAAAGATCTGCTGTAGGAGTGAGATTAACTTGCTGGTAGGTGCAGGCCTGCAAAACCTTCTAGATGTACATCCTCGGTTGGCCAGGTTTCCTGAAGACAGAGTATGCCCCCCTCTCGCAGCTCTTTCCTTGCAGATTCGCTAGTTAGAACTGCAATGCCTGCCATGTTCCAAGAGATAAGTTTAAGGCTGGTCTTTTTTGCACTATAGTATACTCCGTTAACTGGGGTTGTTCGTTTTCCTGCCCACCTCTCTATCCGTGGGGAACAGTACCCCTCCGTTGTGCTAGGGGTGATTGCAGTGACTGCTCTGCAAAGTAGAGGCAGTATGTTTCTGATCCTCACATACTTTTGTTTCTACTGTTGCGTTCCGTGATTCTTCTCCTGACTAGCCCCTTGGTTGGTCTGTATTCTATACTGAGGTTCTGAAAGTGAATCATAGATTATACCTGTGGAGCTCACCTTGGCTGGCATTGTGTGGCTTCACCTTTGCTGTGGGAGCTACCTCGGGTACCTGTGAGGCAGACAAGCACATGACGGTATTTTTATTCAGTTGGCTTCCAAACCTGTATGCCCCACTCCTCAAATCGCTGTTTCTCCTTGCAAGACAAAGTAAGCGATCCCAGTGATCTTCCAGGTGGCTACAGCGTATTCCAGGGCATTAGGCTGGTTGCCCTCCTCGAATTGGATGCTGTTTTTTGAGCTAGGAAGAGGATTTGTTTAAGGAGCTTCAAAATGTTAGCCCTGTTGAAAATGTTGTGCTTCCCTCGAGACCTGAACATCAGGTGAATTATTACTTTCCCTGAAATCAGTGCTTTAAATGGAAAAATAGAAGTGCAGGTACTCTGTACCAGAGTACCTGCTTGTTTCTGAGAAGTGCCGGTACTTTCCAATTAAAAGTATTACGTTTTTCTTGAGATATGCCGGTACTCTCCCTCTCAAAATTAAAAAGTGCCGGTACTCACTACCGGACAGTACCGGCCCATTTAAAGCACTGCCTGAAATGCCTGCTTGGACCCACAGGTCTGCCTCATTATTAGTTGCTAGTTGTTTAGCTGTGCTTTCTGACTAGATGTCATTTGGTCCGGCAATGATTCGTCCTCTTTGTTCTTGGTCACGGTATGCGGCTGCTGGACTTAAACTCTTTCCTTGTTGTTCATAGAATTCTGCTTGCTGAATTTGACAGGCTGCGTCTACATGCACTACACTGATATTCCCCTGGCCCGTCGAGGAGGCTGATTGGATTGCCCGGACTTCTTAATGTGCTATTTCTTGGCATGGACATTGACCCTCTCTCACAGCGGCCGTTTGTTCCCGATGTCTTGCGTCTGTTTGGGGGGGGGGCGAGGTGTGCTTTTTCCCCAAATATCCGGTATAGGTTTGCGTTTGCTGTTTCCTGTCTCTGCATCGTCCCCTACTCTGGGGTTCTGCCCCCAGCCACTACGTATGAGCCTCTGCCTTATTGTTTTTTTTGCCTTTTCTTTAACCTTTTTTTTCTTGTTCTTTGTCAGTAGGTTGTTATCCTTGCTGTTGTTTGTGTTATTGGGGTTGGTGTTGTTTTTGACAGTATTGCTATTATTTTGCTCCTTGCGGCTCATGGCGGGTCGCTGGTTGAAATTGATGGTGTTAGTGCTGTAGTCACCTGAAGTCATGCTCATTGGCTGGGTAAAGTTTACTTTATTGTTTTTAGAGCTATTCATTGTGTCTAGCAAGTATAGCTGCTCGTTGGGGGCATCTGGTGAGATGGTGTTTCATATTAAAGCCATAGACCTTGTCTTTGCCCAGTTTTCACCCGGGCACATTTCCCCTGTATATATTTCTGATGCCTTGTTGTTTGTGTTCATTCTCTCTATATCCATGCTCATATTTGTATTGCCCATCATCTTAAGGCTTTGCAAGTCCCTGATCATTGCTTAGAGCAGCTCCGGTAACACTGATAGTTTCTCTACTAAGATTTTACAATGACATCCTTTTACAATGGCTTTTTCTTCCATCGCTTCTAATTTGGCAGCAGTATTTCCTATAGCGAGTGCTAATGTTTGCATTGTGCCCATTTGAACCTCCAGCTTATGTGACTGCCAGGGAAGGGCATTTGTGGCTGCCATAAGATTGGCATTGACTGATGCCAACAGTGTGTCTGGAGCATTATATGTTTTATGGAGGTCTAGACTAGGTTCAGGACTAACCTCCTGGATGATGTCAACTGACTTGTCTGCCTTATCCATCGCAAGTGGCCTGCTGGTTGAACTTATGCCTGCTGGTGCACCTCAGCCCACAGCCCCAATCTATCCCCATCTGAACCTTCTAGGCTTCCTAGCACTAGAGGGCTCATTCAGATATTTCCAGTCTGCTCCCCTGCGCTGTCCTTAGTATGTACTTCCGCCACAGTCACCCCGCACCTTGACTGCTGCTGTAAAGGCGTATGCCCAAATGATCTTAGCAATGTCTCAATGCTTTCCAGCCCCCCCTGGATGGAATGTTACAAGCAAGACTGAGAAGAGCTCTATCACGTTGAGTGCATTTTTATTTTCCTGTTTGAAAATAGAAATGGTGTGGGCATTTTTGCAGCTTATTCTGACATTACTCAGAGTGGCCATTTTATGGTTTAGTTATCTGCTTTACTTTGATAACCTGCTCTTCTCCGTGTTTAAAATGTACGGCTTCCATCTTGATATATCCCACTTACTGGGCAGTCTCCCTGACTATTGATGATTCTCGGGTACCTCTATCAGATTTACTGGGGGAAATTGGTGCCGGGCTCAACCCCGTGTTGGGAGTTAGGCTGCCTGCCATAGCTCCTAGAGCGCTCCTAATATACTCGGCCAGGGACTTTGTCTCCATCGTTGCCTTCTGGGCCCCCCTCAGACCACAGAGTTCTGGTCCCTGCTTCCTTCTTCCCTGTTTTGCCATAATAGTTGCCCTTCTTTGTAGAAAATCCTTTTGGGTAACTTTCCAGTCTGCTGGGAAACTTGAAGGTTGCTGAGCTGGTGCGGGCCACTGCCTCCTGTTAAGTTGCCACAATTAGACCCTGTTTTTTTTTTTTCTGACTCCCATGGTACTCTCTTCGGGGCACTCTGTGAACAATCTTCGAGGAAGCTCATTAGATTGCGCAGTTCCCCCGGCTCCTGTGGTGCAGGTTTCTAGATTGTATCTGGTATATTTCTATCTTTTTTTAGCTGTCTTCTGTCCGTTGGTCACAGAGGTGTGTGACTGTTTATTTTTTGGGTCTTCCTTGATTTTATTGCTTTAGTTTTTGACTCCTTGTTCCTTACTCCTTAACGCTATGCAGTCTGTTCCAGACTTGATCAAAAAATTGCTGTGTAGCAGTGTTATAATGTTTAGCGTTTTTTTGGAGGAGGAAGCGGCGGCAGTTGACCTCTGGCAACAAGCCGAACCAGTACCAAGTCGGGCCGTCTTTCTGACCATGGGACTCAACCTTCTGCCTAAGCTCTATCTCCTCTGCTCTCCCTACTCCCTCTACTAGTAGCCTCTATTACTCCCCCCTACTATTTGGATTGTGGACAACACCTGGACCCCTCAAGCCTCCTTGGGCCTCCCTCAGCCTTGGCACGTTCTTGGCTTGCTGCCACGGTATTGCCGTACTTTAGTGCCTGGTTGTTTGATGCTTAATGCTGCCTTTGCTTGTCAGACGGCTCCCTTCGTCCACCACAGGTACACCCAAGGGTGCGACTCTGCTCCCCCCCTTGGCGGCTTTCTACCTTCTGGCGTGCAACAAAACCGCTTCCTCTTCAGCTTGAGAGCAAGTGCGAGCCGGGGTCAGTGGGACCGTGTATCTGTGATGGCAAAGAGAGGCGAAAAGAAGAGCCAGCGGTGAGCAGAATGTTGATAGAGCCCCCCACAGCTCTCGACGCCTTCATGGTCTCCGACCTCTGGCGTCCCTGGCCTCCGGCGCCTCGTTCCTCCTCCTCCTGCTGCATCTTTGCCTGCTGATTCGCTGTAACCTCACTGGCTCCACCTCAACATCCGACTTTTTTGAGGGATTGGGTAACATGTAGGGGTGGGCAGAATTTGTGGAGTTTCACTTCGTAAATTCTGCAGAGTTACTTAAACATTCCTTGGAGCTTTGCTAGCTGAATTTGGGCATGTCGCACTGCTCACCCTGATTTTTAGTGCTGGGAGCTTCTTCTGCACTGTAAAACTGGCTCAAATGGAACCAGACGTCCCGTCGGAAGGGGCTGCTTCTTTCTGCTGCTCGCGTAGATTTTCTACTCAAGCGGCAGCTTTCTCAAATCAAACAGTTGTGACTTGCCACTACCACCCATGTTGAGAAACCTAATCGGGAGGCTTTCTAACACCCGAAAATCGTGCTGGGGGACACAAATTCTCGCTCGCCAACTTAATATTGGCGAGCTGGGCGACAGAGAAAAAAACTGCTCCATGTGGCGGTTGGCTGTGTTTTGCCGGAACTCTGCAGAATTGGCAAAACTCCACGAACTCCCCCAGCGGAGCAGAATTTTCAACCACCCCTAGTAAGTTGGAGCATAAGAATAGAAATGCAAACTTTTGTGTTTATGCACGAAACTAGAACTGTGTTGGTGATCACAAATGTTTTCCATGGAGTTAGCCACTGCAAATGTATGTGGGGATTGGGGCGGGGTGGGGCAAACATTTCCACGTTTGATGGGGATATTTTTATAAGGGGGAAAAAAGGATTAGTGTGCAAACTCACTTTTAGACTACCTGTGCGAATTGTAGGACTAGCGGAGACTGCATGAGTAAGTATGATGTTGTGAAGTACTCCTGGAAATCTACAACTTTGGGGCTGTCCTTGCCTGATCCAACTAATTTGTGTGAATTCAATAAAAGTCGAAAATCTATTATAAGTAGTTTCCGACTTTTATAGTATATTGACGTGAAACGCCCTGTAAGTTTCCCAAGCTTCCAAATAAATCAAAAAATACGAAGTGAAAACAAATACAAAATGTTATAGATACAGATACGGTACTCTGACTCCTTCCTACAAACCGTCTTCTACGAGATTTTCATTTTTTCATGTTTAAATTTTCGCAGACTCTGTATTCCCTCCATTTCGAAAGGTGTGTAGACCGCATTGTAGACATATTTAGCATTTATCATTTCAGACTTTTTGTGTAATCATAACGCTAGTGATATAAGGAGAAATGTTCCTTCCTTTCGTTTTCATCCATTGCTCTATTAACTGTTTCTAATAGGAATCAAAAACAAATGATTACGTAGCATGCGCATGAGATTGAGTTGGTGTGGATCCATATACTTGACAAAAGATTAATTTCTTGTTTTTGATTGCCATCTTGTGGTTAAAAGATATATCGCATTTATCCTTAATTTTGACTGAGCATCTACTTGCATTACAGTTTATATCTTCATTCCCTTCCTAATTATTGAGCGCTGTTAGATACTTAAGTCTAGTATCACGGAAGAAGAAATCAACCTTATCCCTGCAGTAGATAATCTCCCGTCCATTGAGAGTTTTTTTTTTTAACCGATCCACAGGACCGGTCTGTCCTTGTTTCTGAAGCGTGTAGATTTTTATGGTGAACGCTATGGAGGTCGTTGCACTTTGAGTAACAGGATTATCCGTAGCTGCCGGCATCGGGTTCTGATTAGTTATAGGTGGGCGAAGCCGCGTAGACACCTAGGAAGCAGCACTATAATCTCCCAAATAATGTTTGTGTATCATTGTTTAGATGCTGTGTTTTAAGTGGGGCGACTCCCTGATTTAGCTCCTGATAAATAACTCAGGCATTGCCAAAGACGGTAGATCTCGCTATTTTAAGAACACTCCTAATATGTAGTAGCCATAAATGGATTTGCCAAACCAATAATCTTTACAGACAATGGGTCCCTATAGCAACATCCTAAATAAGTCACCTCACAGCTCCATAGTGGATAAGTAACCCAGCTAGTAGCAGCAAGACAAGATCTCCTTTCATGCCCAGGAAGGAATTAAATCCCAGACTTTTCAAATACTAATATATGTACTCCTATGCAAGGCCATGGCTTTTTATAGTAGTTGGCAAAGTAGTTGGTAGTAATGAGTTGCCCAGAGGCAGGAGTAGAGGCCCACATATATGGGGTGACTATATATAAGAAAAACTGGGACAAGTCAAACATAGAAGTAAGACTAATGGGTGACAATGAAAATGGATTGGGGGTTAAAGAAAGTGTGTGTGTGTGCGCACAGAGTGTGGTGGCATTGGCAGTAATCTTCCAAACACTCTAAAATTCTGTTCTGAAGGTTGTAGTTAAAAAAAAATATATTTCCATACTAAAACCAAGGCTGTCCAGGGAAATCCGTAATGTCTGGTTATCCTGATCGCATAGCGCTCTGAATGTGAAGGGAGCACATAGAGGGCAGGGGCAGTCTACAGCATGTAGTCAGCAGTCCAGCATCAGCGAAGCACTAGGGAAAGATGGAGGTGTGGGACCAATGGACATACTGAATGCCTAGGCTCTGAAACCAAAGCAGTCCAATTAGGGGACTACTTTATGGTCCGTCACCAAAAGTGTAATGTAAGGGTTATGGCAGTGTTACCATGCTGATGAATAATTCAAGGACAATTTAAGTGAAAAATAAATGAAAAACACAAAATCTGAATGAATGAATGAATGAATTGAGCATTTGTAGAGCGCAACTACTACTCCCAAAGGAACATCCTGGAGCTGTAGCGGAGAGAGGCATACCACCCTAGTCAGTGAATGAAAATCACACGTAGGAGCATCATTAGCTTAGAGAATAGCTAAGTGTTTCAGAGGTTCCAAAGTTCGAAGTGTTTAACTGCTTTAACAAGCCTAATGCGCAATTGCATATGTGATCATGGTGTGGGAGTAAATATCCAACTAGCAAGAGAGTGTGATTTTGAAAGGACTACAGTCAAATAAGAGGAAAGAGTTGCCAGCAAAAGGAAAGCCATTTAGCATCAGGTTTGAGATATTTGTATTTTGTTTTGCTTACATGGTCCTTTCTTGTTTGAGAGTCTCTCCTCTTTTTAAATTCTAGTTCTCTCATTTTCTCTGTAGTTTCACTTAAAGTACAAGTTTTCTTTCTCAGTTTGGATATTAAAATGTATGTAGTAATTATTTATTGATGATTAATTTAAATCGTTACAATAGAAGATGTCCATTATGGGGTTTCAAAAAGTGTGAGTGCATTGTGCGTAGGAAATGTATCTGTTAGTCTTCTTGTTTACTGAGAATCATGTCCCTTTGTGTGATGAAGTGCCGAGTTTTTGTTTCACCAGACTAAGGAATTTGGTTCCCTGGCACCCCAGGGGATACCTGCAATTTCAATAAGAGCGATCTGAGTAGTTCCCTTCTTAATGCCAAACAACCTGGACATGTGCAAAAAATGTGGCTCATCTTCTCTTGGATGTACCCACATAAACGACAGCTTGAATTTATTGGGGGAGGAACTGGCTTTGCAGTTCATGCTGGACTGTTCCCATGGGGAAGCAGGTTCAAGACTGATGTGCATATGGCTGGGTCCGAACCGGGGGTGATGTGGCAAGCAAATTAACAATAGATTAAACCAGATAAGTGAGTGAAAAGTTCCATTGCTCTGGCCATCATTTTATTTTGGGTTATTGCTATTAGGGCTATTAGGCTATAGTATGAGGGTGAAGTTTGGCTCCCATTCTTATATATTGGATTGAGAATGCTCCCTCTACATTATGGCGGAATGGTATTGAAAATGGGAATTCTGTTGAAAAGCACTGTAAAATACTCAGCCTAGAAGTGGATGTCTTCCTTGAAGAATGCGTTTGTGAGACCGTTTGGATCTGGAGCACCATCTGACCTCAGTTTGTTTAATATCCTCTCCAAGCACTTAACATCTGTTAGTGTTTCTGCAAGATGGGGATGAATATAAAAAATTTTCCAACTCAATGTGGGGTTCTGTGGGAGGAATCACAATTATGGTTTTCTGTAAGTTGACAGTGGTTGATGGAATCTTCCTAGCTTTGTCAAAAATCCTGCTGTCGCCCGGAGGAGTGGAGCACTGATGTACCTGTTTTTATTTTGCTCAGACAATCGCCACTAGCGATCACACAAACTGGGGATGAATACATGGCACGAATATGGGTCACCTAAGCTTCCTCAGAGATTCCTGCATTCTGGTGATGAGCTTGACCCAGAACCATCCTGTTCATTTCACCCCAGAATAGTTTTGCTTGATTGTTGATTTCAGGACTGTAAGAGCTTTATCCATATGCCTTTGGGGTCATTTCTTTTTGCCCGCCAGCATACTTTATTGTAGGTTTTCCCCAGCTTCCAGATGGGTCTTCTGTCTAGCAGTTTGACGAATTTTGTTTACTAATAGTGTCTTCTTACTGTTCTGTTTATTTGTTTTTTGTAATTCACCCAGCTCCTTTGTGTACCAATACTGTATTTTAGGATGTAAGGAGGCCACATCTTTTGGTGGTTGAAATTATTAAATGGATGGATTGGAAATGCAGTGAGTAAGTGTTAGAAATGGGGTCAATGGTTGGCAGTCAGCTTACACCCTGTCCAAGTAGGGACCCTCACTCTAGTCAGGGTAATGGAGTCACACTCCTAAGATAACCCCTGCTCACCCCTTTGGTAGCTTGGCACGAACAGTCAGGCTTATCCCAGAAGCAATGTGTAAAGTGTTTGTACCCACACACAAACCGTGAAAACAGTACACATGGACACCACATCAGTTTAGAAAATAGCTTATATTTATCTAAGTAAAACAAGACCAAAATAAAAAAAAATCTAACATACAAAAGCAAGGATATGAATTTCTAAAGAATAAATCCCAATAAAGGGCTTAGAAACACAATAGCTCCAACTGGTGCTAGCAAGGGGTTGTGACAGAGTTGTTCCAGGCAGTTTGATGCCACTTGCGAGGGAGGGAGTGTGGCACAGGCCATGGAGTCGCACGGACCCCAGGTACAGTACTTTACAAACAAGGCAGAGTCAAAAACTTAGCACAGTCGGGGAGGTGACGCGTCTCTGGAGCTGGTACAGCATCTGTTCCGTACAGCTACGCAGGTGGTGATGCGTCAGTTCCTTGCGGAGGTGAGGCATTGGTTCCTTGCAAAGATTAGGCATCGGTTTCTTGCGAAGACAGCGGAGGTGAGGTCTCCATTCCTGATGATCTCTTTTGGTCAAATAGTCCAGTCGGTCAAGACGCGATGATGCGACTTTACAGTGTTGCAGTCACAACACAGGGCTGCAGGTGCCATAGCGGAGTCGGGTGTCATGTGAGTCGGTGACACGGCACTCGGGACACATGATGTCGCAAGACTTCAGATGTACTGCGGTGGGCCAGTGTCGCTGGACCTGCGGCATTGGTCGCAGTCGTTGCATTTCAGCGGGGACCATGGCTACGGGTGCAGGCAACAGGATGGAGTCCGGCAGTGGCACTGGTTCTGGAGTCGTCCAGAGTCGATGTGCCAGCTTTCACTCCCCAGGGCCTAGGAACTGGGGTGGGAACCACCTGGTGAGTCCGAGTCCTCACCACGAGAACCCAGAGGCTGATATGTGAAGTCTTTGCTGTCTCTGAGTCTTCTTAACAGGAGGCAAGCTCAGTCCAAGCCCTTGGAGAATCTTCACAAGTAGGGAAAGTCTTTGTAGTACACAACACCCTGCCTTTCCTTCCCTGTTCCCAGACACACACTAGGGAGTTGGAGACTGTAATGTGGAAGGACAGGCACATCCCTATTCAGGGGCAAGTGGCAGCTCCTCCCACCGCTCTAGGCCAGGAAGACCCATCAGGATATGCAGGGCACACCTCACCTCCCTTTATATGACTGTCTAGATTGAATTCACAACCAGCCCAGCTGTCATCCTGACTCAGACTTGTAGTCCACAGCCAGACAGAGGCACAGAATGGTTGCACTTGGCAGATCGAAGTGGCAGTTCCAAACTGCCCACACATACACTACAAAGCGGCTGGTCTGAGACATGTAGGCCTACTATTAGCATTTGGTTTACACACCACTAGCACATCTGGTGCACTTTACTAGGGACTTACTAATAAATCAGATAAGCTAATCATGGATAAATCAATCACCAATATCATTTAGACAGAGCACACTTGCACTTTAGCACTGGTCAGAAGTGGTAAAGTGCCCAGAGTTCCAAAGCCAGCAAGAACAGGTAAAAAAAAAATAGGAACGAGGCAAAAAGTTTGGGGATTATCCCGCTCAAAGGGCCAGGTCCAACAGTGGGTGACATTTTAGGTCCTCCCATGTATGGTATCCTGTTTCTTTGTATTCGCCCTGGGTATTATCCGCAAGAATGTAAACTAGCACCATTATTTGCTCTGTGTACGAGCCTCACCATTGCATTCTAATTAAGTTGTAACCGATGGGAAGTAAACTTAAGCTAGTTGTGACCATCAAATGAGGAGCTGCAAATTCTATTTCGAATATCTGAGGAAAGTGGTCACTTTCTGGACTAAGTCGATTTGGAAAGATTTGACAAAGGAAAATGAGTCATTGTTTATTAGACTGTAATTGATGGTTGAATAAGTACGGGCATTACAGAAAGTTGTTGCTAATGGCTTGTCCTTTTTTTAAATTGCCATTCAAGATTTTTAGGCCTTTGCATTCTAGCTTTTAGCGTACTTTGAGGAATGGGTCATTGCAGCTTCATGTCTTTCTTTGCTGAAATGAAGATGAATTTGATGCAAATGGGTTTTGAAGAAGTCTAATATTGAAATTCCCAGTGGCTATAAAGTGAGAGTTTTGATGTACTTGTATCAGGGTCTTTGTCAGTGCTACCAAGGTTGGGGCCCTCTCAGCCTTCTTTGCTTTGCATGGATGACTGTATAAGAGGAAGATGACTATCCATTGTTCATACTGATCTTTGGTTTCTACTTTGGTTACCCGTGCCCACTCTGCCCCTAGATCTTTGTTTTCCTTTGTCCATTTGTATTTCCTTGGGATGAAAGTGGAAAGATCCCTCCCCCTCAGAAGCCCGAACCTTGAAGTATTCACTGCAGGGTTGTGATGTGCTGTGTACCTTATTACTGGGGTTGGTTTTAAACTCCATGTTTCTTGTAATAATATGATATAAAAGGTTTCTAGATAATCCATTGTATCTCTGTCAAGAGGGATTTGCCAAACCTGTGTACATTTCAAGAAAAGACCTTTATTTGATCTAGCTCGGTGGAGACTTAAGGCATGTCAGGAACTACTTGCATCTAAGGCTTGTGGCAACCAGGGCTGTTTCTGAGTTCTCATCCATGGGGAAACTGTGTGGATCCTTGAGAGCCCCTTTTCTCCTGATGTCACTATTATTAGGTTCGACGGATAAGTAGGTGGAAATTCTGTTCCTAAAGCCCCACTAAGGACATCATGTCTTTTTGGTGAACCTATTGGTCCTGGAGGTCTTGAGCTTGGGTTAGTAGGAATCAGATAAGTGGGCCTGAATATCTTGATGGCTCTAACATCCTCAACTCAATCCTCCATTGGTGGAAGCCTTCCTGATGGTGCCACACTTGATTTGCGCTGTCACTAGAAAGCCAAGTGGCTAATGTTGCTTCCTTCTCTCTTAAATAGGAATGTGGTTGAAATTCTACTGTTTTTAGCTGAAATGAGTTGAGTTGGGCGAGTGCTTTAATTTCATTTGTGAGTCTCAAGATTGATCCCCTATTTTGATGTCAAATGCCCCTCCTGATGTGTAATTCAGGATAAACCTCAGTTTGGAGGATAGTGATTTCTGACTCATTTTCCCAATCAATTCCCCCTGTGTTTTGTCCTGACCTGTGTCACGTCCTGATGGGGGAGTTACACCTTCTGCTTTGAGTCCTGCATGGATGACAGAGTATGTTACTGGAGGCCTGCGTTTGGTTGTTTCGAGCTGATGGCTCTCAGACTGTGCTAGTGGACTCTGGAAACTTCCAACGTAATGTGTCTACCGGTTCTGGATTGCTCTGGATCATCTGGTGATCGCCCTGGCTTACTGCTGTGGATGTTTTTTAACGTTGTCCTGAAATTGTTCACATGATCCCCAGTGGGATTTCTTGGCATTGCACATTTCCTGGGGTGGTGTTCCTGTTTGAACTTAGTTGGAAACTGTGATTGAGTTATCACCTACTTGGTTGGTTTGTTTTAAGAAAGAATAGTTGGCAACTGGAATTTTGTTGGTATCCCTTCTGCTTTCTGTGCACTTACCTAAGTCTTTTCTGTTCTCTATTTTTTTGGGTGGATTTTTTGGAGCAATTTTCCTCCTGGGCAGTTTTTGAAGTAGCAGATTCTTGCTGAGCTGGAGGAGGTTCAAGATTGTCTATCTTTCTGACACGTAGCCTGAGATCAGCTGACGCTCTACTTATGATGTTTGTGTCTAATTTGGTTTGAGGGCGTGGAGACATTGGATCACCGAGGCTGCAGGAGTTGGAGATTGGTCTGGTAGATCCTTATCAGGCCTTTTGATTGCATTTTGACTTCTTGCAGGATCTCTGATATAATGTTTGGTAGTACCTGTAGCTTATCCAGCAAAGTAGAGCATTGACAGGGAGCTATAGCAATTGTCCTGGCCCTCTGGATAAGATCGTTCAACGATTGCAATTTTCTGTCAGTTTCGGCTACATAAACAGCGAGTGTATTGAGGAAGTTTACCTGGATTTCCTATTTGACAGATTGAAAGTGAACAGCTGATATTGCCTCCATTGTGTTTAGGAGTGCTATCCAGGTAGAGCCTATTAAATCACCGTGATTTGTTGCAAATACCGGGGAGTCTCTGGCAGTGTTGTGTTTCACCTCTGTGATCTTTTCGAAGATTTCCCTAAGAGACCTCATTGCGGGGTATTTTGGTAATGGTACAAAAAAAATTAATGGATGGTCTTGAAACTCATTGCTTAATTTCAGTGTTTTAAAGTTCATGTCCAGTATTGATAATTTGATTGGTGTTAAAGGGGATTTGGCTTCATACCAGAAGTTGTTTGCGGGGGACAGCGAGCTCTGTTCTCGGGTGGAGAAAGGAATCAAGCTAACTATGGTGAAGTCAAAGCGACTGCATTTTTCAACAGATATGGATGACAAATATTGGATTATTCTGCTTCATCCTCCCCTTTGAGGGTCTCCTGGGTTGTCCAAGAATTCAAACAGTGGTTGTTCTTTTAATTCTGAATTTTTAAAATGATTGTTTAGACTGACATATCCTTTAGGGTTGCCCTGGTGGACTGTTGCTGTGGGAGGCGATTGTAATAAAGAATACACTGAGCTGTCTTTCTGCACCTGAACTTGTGTACAGTGACTGTTTGAACAATGGATCACCTTGTCTGTGAAAATATTCGTCCGTTGGTTAGTAGTTCCACCTAGGTCTCTTGCAATTTGAAGAAAATGTTTCACCATGTCTGCTGTTTCATTACTTTTTGGTTCAAAAAATATCTGTGATTTTGTGGGCTGTACATTTTTCTGCTGCTGTTTTTCTCCTCTTTTCATTTGGGTGTTTTGTTTTACATCTGACCTGGTGTTTCCGTCTTCATCTATGGGTGTTACTGCAGTCGTGTCCGGAGTTCAAGGCCTTTAGGATGCATTCCTCTTGTTCATCCCTGGGAAACCCCTCTGTTTCTCTGAAGTGATGTTGAATACAGTTGGTATTTAGCATGTGATTGCTTGTGTTTACTTGTGATGGAGTATATATCGGTTAGATGATAAAAAAAATTCGTTTTAGCTAGAAGGTGGGTGAGTAGCCTGTTGGCTGCTGAAAAGGACAAGCTGTTCATGGTCTTTTAGCTTGTGTGGCAATCAATGGTGAGGCATCAAGGGCATACGTTCTCCCTCCCGCTTTCTTTCCTCTGTTGGGAGTTCCTACCACCACCCAAATACCCACCACCAAGGATTTGCATGTGATATCTCAAGCTTCTAATGGCCAGTTAACTGACTGTTGGCGGTTATCTCACCTCGCTTGATGCTGGGGCTGACAGCTAAGCTGAACTGAAGTGTGGAACGGGCGGGAGGGAAGGTAGAACATATGGGGATAGAAAATCCCCTTACTTCTTTCCAAGGTCCTTGTGTTACTTCTGCTGTGCTCCTTTCCTGTGAAAGCGCACTTATTTACGGCTCTTTATTTAGTGGGATGCTTTAGTACTCCTTGTATGGCTTGCTGTCGGCGTAAAATCCTTGAGGTTTTGAGTACTGTGGTGGTTCTTGGGGGTGGGGAGGATGCGGATGGGGTATCAAGTAGGAGCTTGCCGGACCACTGCAAGCCGCGCCAGTGCTAGCTGGACCTCTTCCACAGACTTGCCGGGCTCACACGCTGCGGGGACTGACTACAGCCTTTGCTCTTGCTTCACTCCTTTGCAGTGCCTCACCTACCGGATAACAGGATGACACCCCCTGCGCTGCTCTTCTGGGGCTGGGGTTTCTAGTCTTTTCGTTCGGCCCTTGAGCTCCCCAGGTGGGCTTGTGGCACACAATGCTGCAATGCAACTTGACCTGCCGCTCTGTGGTCGACCGTTAGCTGATTATGGTCTCTGCAGCTGGTCCCCTTTGCTCCATCCCCTTCTCGCCCCTTCCCAATTCGCTGGGCAGTTCTCTGGCTGAGGTGAAATCTGTGCGTCCTGGTCTGGAATGCTTTACCAGGGCTGGAGAGGGTTGGAGCGCGGTGGTAAAATCGAACGCCGTGAAGCAAAACACCGACTTGAGCAACACAATGCTCTCTTGCATTCCAAGATTTCTGACGCACTGACATCAAACCTGCTGGCAACAAGATTGTTGTAACAAGGGAAATAGTTCCTTTGTGACATGTATGAACATGAGGTAGATCACACTTGGGCCTGTGTATTTTCCAGGATGCTTCAGCGATTACAAAAATATTATTGACATGTATACGTTAGATGATTTGAAACTTGCAAGCACCCTACACTTGATCTTCCTGCATCTATAAGATGGAGGATCGTGCTGGCCTAGCTAAGTCGCTCCACTGATTCTCTGCATCAGTAAGCTTTTGTTCCAGTACGGGTAAGTACAGCATAGATCCACTTGAGGGCATGGTTATGTAAATTTCAGTATTCCAGAGATGAGATTGAAGGCTTTCTTTCTGTTTGTTCCAAATGAGAACACACATAGTATTTTGAACATTTGCTGTTCTCGTGTAGCGGGTGAGTGTTTGGCCTCCTGTATGGTGTCCATCAAGTTGTCCTGTGATTGAATACTCTTAACAATATTTCTCTATATGGTGGCATGCTTTAACATACATATCAAAAGCGACTAAATTGTTGTACTTTGTAAGGTGCTTCAACGTATGATTACAGGCCTCAAAAGATCATAAAAGTGTTACCAGACCTGCAGGTCTAGTGACTTGAAGAATCTACTCTACCTAACTGTAATGTGCTTGACCCATACACTTGTCTCAAATTGTGTGATCCTTCATAAATATTCTATTTCACAGTCGCCTTTTTCTTCATTATCACGTACGAGAGCACCTTCAAATATCTGTACTTACAAAAATCTTTTATTTGATTTAATAGACTAAACGTTTGATCTATGAATCTAAGCCATATATGGGGTACAGCTGACCTCTGACCTTACTCTAAGTTCACTAATAGCAGTAACATTGGAGGGGGGTGTTTCTCAGTTCATGTTTGGAAACTGTGGCTTTTAATAGATAGTACTAAAGCATGATGTGGTAGCACATTGTCGGTTACAGATCGCACATTTTCTATTGAAATGGCGACTAACTTTCTCTCTGACATGCAGTTTTACTGGTAAAAATATTAGTGTACGAATGATAATGTCCAGACATTGGGCTTCAGCAAACAATTTTCATTTGCACACCGCCATGTAATATGTACTGATTTGTTTTGATCCAATTAACATCCTTGTTGCTATCACACTTCAGAATTACAAACAAATGTTTTCCTAACTGTTTATGTGATTGGAAATATTTGGACAGTTCAATTTACAAACTATTAAAATGTTATGTATTAGTAAAAAAACTGGCATTATACAGCTTTTTATTGCACACTTCTTGTACCCAAGCACGATTGTCAGACCGCTCACTTTACAAATCGTCTAACTTTGCAGGTAGAGAAAGAAAAGTAAGCATCAACCTCCACGATAGAATAATCAGCTATTTGTAAGAAGACTAAAGCTGACTTTGACCTCTGTCTTTGTACACACAGCAAATTTGACAAGATAAAACCAAGATTAAAAGCATCTTTATTGCTCATTCTTTCAAAACTGAGCTTCCCTGCTTGAGTTATTGCCAGAATGGGCAAGTAAGCCATAAAAATAGCTTGCCATGCTAAAATTCAACTCGCATTAGCGAGTAGGCAAGTAACATTTCCAAGGCCTGGATTGTCTTTTACTATGAAGTGAATGACTGGAAAAGCAATGCCATACATTGGAGAATATTTATCCATTTTTGAGTCAAGTTGCATTAGCATTGGCGCATTGTTTTTTGTGATTTAAGCTTCTGTTAACAATTATTGTTTACAAAGGACATGATGAGACACCGAACTGCAGTGACTTGATGTGCAGCCGCACTCTATTGCTGATGAGCATAGTGGGATAGTATAAAACTTTGTGTTATGCTTGCCAGTGTTGTCTTATTTGTATATGGAAAACTGATTGTGGGCCAGGGTATATCTAGATGGTCATTGGGATCATCTCAAGCACGTTTGTACACTTGCATGCCCAAATTCATGCAGATCCACTTGATGTTTATCCCCAGGCGGCTTCCATTGTATTGTGTGTGAGCGTGAGCCCTCCTTTTTAAGTTTGATTTGTTGACCACTGGGTAGTAATGGTCTCTTTATCTTGATGTTTTCCCCATTAGATTGTGCTCTCTTCCTCCTGATGACCTGTATCTGAGTTGCCAGATAGGTTGAAATGTCAAACAAATTTGTTGACTATAAATTTACTGTAGTGTTGTAACACTGAACTTGAATCTTGAGTCCTTCATGTTTGATCATTACCCTACTTTGTCAGAAATGCTATTGGAATGTTGTTCTTCCTAAGAAACACTAATGCACCTTTACAGTTTTTTTCATTTATCACGCTCATTGTGCTGTCCTTTGGAGCACCTGTTGTATAGTCTTTGTGCATAGTAGAGATAATCATGCACTAACTAAAATCTTTTTGTAGTGTATTGAAGTATATCAGTGGTTTTTGCCATAGCTTAGGTGGAAAACACTTCTCCTAAGGGACCATTTGCTGCATGATGTATACATACCCAGGTTCCCAGGGATACCAGATTGCCGCATAGTTATTTTTGCTGTTGTAGCAGTCTGTCTTCTAGGTTGGGCCGTGAGGTGTCCTGCTTCTGAGCTTGTTGATTGTTTTTCTGCAGCCTTCATTAGGTTTTGTTGCTTATCATTCTTACTTGATGCCTTATGGCTTTAAGTAGGTTTCGACATGCTATGTGATATCCTCTGTGCATCATTGAAATTTGCTATATAGGACGCTTGGACTTTGATCCATTCTTGTTCTGATTTAGGCAGATATGCCTCTGGCAAGTTAAAGTACTGCCATTTTTTGGTTCTTGTTCCTTATTTATTTGCCCTGGATGGTGTGGGGGGCTGAATTTGGCCTATGTTTGGCCATTTGGGCAAGTTGTTTAGAGCAGCTTGGAAGTGTATATGATCTCTTTTCACTCCTGTGGATGGTGGTCTTTCACTGTCCTCCGTGACCTAAATTTCTGTTGTAGGAAATGTAAAAAATATATATACATCACCACGAATACGAAATGCGCTTCACAATCAAAAAGCAGTCTAGGCCAAACTTTCACACTGACACGAGCAAGGTGAAAAGGTTGTTCAAGGATGTAGCAGAGTAAAAAACACAAAAGGGTTTAGCCTTAAGACACACACCATACATGCACACATTGACATTTAAATTGATATATAAAGACAGAGCAGCATGCCTAAAAACATCCATTCACATTGACGAGCAGACAAACACCTATGTGCACAGACCTATGTGCACCCATATACTTAAACCACTTGCTAATCAGTCACCCATAATCACAGACTATATGGCATACTATGTTCTGTTGGTGGATTCATAGCACTCTGTCTCACTCAGATCATCTCAAAGAGCTAGATGTGACTGGAAAGCGCAAAGGAGGGGACAAGAGAGAAGGAGTGAGGAAAGACCCCTGTGAATGGAAGGATCTTACCTAAACTGTAGAGTTAGTTGGTAGCTGACCTTAAGCATCTGGTTAAAGGGAGCTTGCTGCAGGAGAGTAGTAGGTATACATCAAAGATGGGGCAGTAATCAAGGGGTTGAGGATTCGGGGACTAACAGAGTTAGGAATGGTAGACTGTCAAAGAGATGCCAGGGCAAGCCAGTAAGAGCCAGTAATCCAGGTCCACAAACCAACACATATACAATAATAACACACACCAATGCCAGCAGTCATATATTCTCACACAGCAAGCATACTGTAAGACGGCACACAAGCAAGGCACAGTTCGAGAGAAAGGTGGAAGATATGAAAGAATAAAGGCTGGATGTTTGGATGTCGGTTCCATGTGCAAGTTACATTCAGACTAATTGCTAACAAAATGTATATTAAGGCAGAGGAAAGATGGGATCTTTACCCAATCTGTTCTTGACCCCCTCCTCTCACAAATAGCTTTTGCTGGATTTTGTAACCCGTTTATTTCCATATTGGTTGATTCACTGCCTTCTTTGAAATGAATGTATGGATGAAATTTATAGAGTACACTACTACCCCATGAGATGTCCTTGTGATAGAGTTCTTGCACATCTGGAAGGGCATGCCATATTTGCTGGAAAAGCCAATTCTTAAGTTATTTCCTCAGAGGTTAACTAGGAGATAGCTCTTATAGTAAACAGAAGGAAGTTCCATGCTTTGGCCATCAAGAAGAAGGCGTAGCCACTTAGTCGACTCCTAAGTAATTTGTAATCCACCTGGTTGGAGTGAGATGGGAGATGTTTTGCCTTTAAAGCCTTAAAGCAGTAGCGTCTGCATTCATATTGTGTAGGAAAACGCCACTTTGTGTGTGGTCACTCCTCCCCCGCATTTTGCCCCAAATACTTATGGTTGTGACTCTGATAGTGCACTGTAGTCTGCTGCCCAGACCACAGTCCCTGTGCTTTCTTCCAAAACTGTTAAGTTTGATTTGGTAATCCAAAATTGGCAAAGACTTTACCCAGGGCATAGGTGGCAAAGGGGTCCCCAGAGCCTCATCATGGTTTTGTTCTATAGTTTGAGCGACCCAAGCAAACTACTGACAGCAGGCCTGCCACTGCAGTCTGCAGGAGCAGTGCAAACTGCTAGACTGTGCCCTAACGTGTGGCACAGTCAAATACACTACCTGATGATATAGGGCATGCACTCCTAAGGTAAGCCTCCTCCGCCCAGGAGGCAATTTGCATTATGTCAAAGGTGTGGACATATAATTTCAAGCCTATATGTCTCTGTAGTGGCGTTCTTGATTGGAAACTACTATAAGTGTTAGCCGTCCATCAGATCATGGGCTGCAAACCGAGCACCCTCGAGATTGGCAGCTCCATTATGGTACCACTGCAATATGTCATGTTTGGTTTTAAACAATATGCCCTCTCACCCCGGATATGAATCTTGCGCCCTGGGTGACGGGGCATACACCCAGTTGGCGACCTTAGATGTTGATAACCTCGTTGTGCCTGCTGCCACCATGACAAGATTCTGGCCTCCTGTCAGGCAGTGTGATCACTCCCAGGAGTCAGGAACAACAGCTTGGGCAGGAAGGAGATCAACCTTCCCTCCTCCCAAGTAGGCTAGTGAATTGGCACATCAAGGCGGTGAGCTTCAAAGGCTGCACAGACTCTGATATGCACCAGGGCTGATTCCCAGTGGAGGAAACATACCTCCCCCCAATCCCAGGCACATTTGCTCTCAGACAGGTGGGAATTGAGATACGCAGGGTGGTGTACACCCCCAGAAGGCTGACCATTCCTCCAGAGTGAGCAGCTCTTTCTGTACACTAAATTTAGTTTTCTGCCAGGTTTAGGAGTGGCAGAATAGAAGGTTCTGGATTAGAAAAAGTGACCCACCCCACTGGATGTGGTCACCTCAGGGGCACATTAGCTGAAGGAGCTAGCTGCCCATTGGCTGCTAGCCTCCATGACCCTGATTCCCCTAAATCTGGGATTTAAGGGACATCCCTGACACCAGAACCCTCCGATCTGAACAACTTACTTCAAGGAAGGACCAAGAGGAGACCTGTGTCGCCAACAACAGGACTTTGCCCACAGCATCAAAGAAAGAGAGGGCTACTCTGTCCCTGTGACAACAGACTTAGAATGGCGTGAACAACCCTCATCCTTGGCTCAAACTCGGCACTCCTGTCGAGAGAGAACCCTGTGGAAGCCAGAACCACCCTCAGTCTCCCTTGGGCTAGTCGGACTAGTCCCCTGCAAGCAAGAATCGCTGGCCATCGAGCCCTCCGTGGGATCGCCCAAATCCAGATGGTCCAGTGCATTGTGGGAGCTGTAGTCTTACCTGCCCCGAAGTTTCAGGTTGCTACGTCACTTCCTCAGAAGCTTTTCATTGTGCTTACCGCTGCCAATGACTGTTGGTCAAAATTCTGGTAACCAAGCCCTACACTAGACGTTGCAACTCCAGGAAATACCACGCGACCTCAGCAACTAGACCTCTGCTGTGTTTTTTCATCTTGTTTCTTGCAGCACTGTGTAAGTGGTAAAATCAGCACCACCTACTTCTCCTGTTAAGCACCATAGACCACCTGGATTCCACGGACTAGATACAATTGAACTGAGTGTTGTGGCTTGATCCTAGGACCTGCACAACCTTAACCCTGCAAGGGTTCCACATAACTCGACCTCAAAGTGACCGATTGTCACTAGTGGTTTTCCAATTGACTGCAGTGTTATATTTTTCATGTATTATTTTGCACTGATTTAATATTGCTTCTTTAACTCTGGTTGTATCTGTGCTATTCCGTTCATTTTGGTGTCTGAATTAAGATAAACATAAACTTTATTTTTATAAATTGGTGTCGGATTTCGATCAAGTTGTCAGTTACACAGTTACTTATCGTCCATGTTGGTACTCTGAAGTGCTGAACACATGTTACTCTAGTAAAACCTGACTTCTCTTTGCAACTGTACCAGGACTGAGCTAAGGATTTTTTAGTGAGTATCCAAGGACCATCTTTGAGGTATTGTGATAATATTACATGGTACGGCTACCCAGTCATACCACATAATATTCCACAGTCTTTCAAATAGCCAACGTAGATCTTTGAGAAATGTAGGCACTACTCAAGGGCTGATGCAGGATCAAACAGGCATTTGCATTTTGTACCTTTTGCAAGCAGTAAATCAACTAATCTGATAAAAGTAGAAATAGTGAGTTTTCTGTAGTCTAGGGTGATGAGTCTTTCTTATCATTTTACAAAAGAATGTAGGAAGGAGTGGAAGGATTTGTCTTAGCATTCTGAAAATCAAAAAGCAGGATGCTGGAAGTTTTTTGACACGAGGAGCGAACAAGAGGTTTAAATCAAACTAACCACCACCATTTTGTGTATATGTGGCCAGCATGGGAATGACCACCAGCTTGGCGGACCACCAAGAAGAGGACCGTAGCGCGCATCGGGTGTTTTTCCCGTGGGCTGGAAGGGTGGGACCGGTCAGAAAAAGTTGCCATATCCTCTTTGGGTTCCGAGTCCGGCCGTGCAGAAGCTAGTAAGGGGTGAGCCTCAGTAGAGTCTGGGTTTCCATCATAGCCTTTGGCAGTACGGTGCTGTGTTCACTATACAAAGATAGGGAATTTTGGCAGCCCTAAAGCAGGGTTTGGCACGGATGTGTCGCAGTTCCATGGGAGGCTGGGGAAGCCTAAACAGCAGTCTCCCTTGCCCTTTTCTACAAATTACGGGGCTCAGTTGGAGAGCAGTTTATGTGGTTTACAGTCTTGATTAGTTCGATAAACTGTTGGAAAGCTCCACCTAAGTAACACATACAAGGCTGCATTTCCCCTGGTTTTGACCGGAAGCCAGTGGAGGTGCTTTAGGGTCTGGGGGGAAAAAGAAAGAAAGAAAGACTCATGAGACGAAGCAAACTCCTGAATGGACCATGTCGAGCTAAGGTGCGTGATTTGCAAATAATAGATGGGCACTTGGAAGTGCCGGGGAAGGTAAGTGAAGTCGAGTTTGCATGTATAGCTAGTAAGTGATTAAATGTGAGGTTTATGTCAAGGCTGCGGGGAGTGAGCTGAGCAGACCTCTTCACAGATGTCTGCCACGGAACCTCTTCGACCCCAGATCCGTGGTCGAAGAGGTTCCGTGGCAGAGACCTGTGAAGAGGTCTGCTCCATGGTGCTCGACTACACTGCTTGCAGCCATGCATGTCAGTGCAATGTTCATGGCTGCCTCCCTCGGCCACTGCAGCACCGAGGACACCCTAGCGGCCAGTCCGGCCCGCGCTTCCCTCAAGGCTTTACTCGTTTGTGAGGTTGCATTAGTGGGTGTTCACTGCTTGCAAGTGGCCAGTTACATTTAGGATGGCGATAGATTTGGGGCCCCAGTGTGGCAGAGACATCATCATTCCATGTTTGCACTACGTGGCACTAACACGGCTTTCTGGCATCACTAACAATTACAGCCCAAAGGTTGTGGCTTTGGGAGTTAAGTATGAGGTGGCAGCTTGTCCGCAGGGGAGGAGCTCTGACAATACACAGGTTTACCTCATTTTCCACATAAGTATGGAATTGTCACACTTGAGGTGTGCAGAAGATATTTAAAGGATTCGGTTCGACTGGATCAAGCTGATTGCCATGTGCTAAATAAGCAGCATTTTCAGTGTCCTGACATTTTAGCAAAAAACTGGTTACCTTTCAGGAGTTGATTGCTTTTTTCAGGCCTTAAAAGAGGATTATGTTTGCCTTAGACAGTGAGGAAAGACTTCTGTCATAAAGTGTCTTGTTTTGCTTTCAATGTATATTCATATTTACAAAACGCTGTTCTCGACGCAGCAGTTATTTCAGACGGCCGCTTGGAGTTATAAAAAAAGTTTCCAATCCTATTTTTAAGGTTGGATCTTTTCAATTCTGTAGTGTCTCGTAACCAGACTCATAAATAATAAATATTACACGTATGCACTGTTCAATACGGGTGCTTCCTGTTTAAACTGGATGATTCTAGAGTCCTTCTCGAGTGAACAGAGTGCAAAACCGAACCAGAACACCCGTTTTAAAAATAGAGAAGGGTTTTGAGCACAGTGGAAATCGCAATTACATACTTGCAGATTGCAGTAAATTACACTTCGGTTTTTTTATCTTTAGAAAAACAAAGTAGATAAGGTAGTATTATCATGTTCCATTTGTTCAGGAAGAATGACGTAAGTGGGTAATCATCAGCAGTGTATTGCCTCTTAGTTTCATCCTTAAATATTACCATATTCCCCTTATTGCATAGAAGAGTAGCCTCAGCAAACAAGTATTGCCCTTTATTGTCCTGTTTGCCTGGGGCTTTTCTATTGCTTGGGTACAGTGTGACCCTTCCAGGGGGTCCTGTGGTAAGCAGTGGTTGGTCCATTGGTGAAATGTGGGCATACCAAATCTTCAGGGAGAAATCGCTCGTGAACTTCATCTCCGTATTGAGAGCACGTTAGATGAAATCGGGCTGAAATCGGACTCATGCGGTCTGGTATTCAGTGTCTGAGATCAGAGACACTGCTTTTGAAAGACAGGTCTAGATGTGGGTTTGTTTTCTACTGCTTGCATCGCTGTGTACGATTGGCACAAACTACACTTCAAGATAGAAAGAGGGTGTCGATAACGTTCTGTTCCTGGACTTCCATGAAAAAACATTAATTTCAGCGGGTGACATTTTGAAAAGGATGTGCCGAATTGTTATGTTTCTTTCTTCAGAGACCTATGTTGTATAGCACTGCCTGTTTGTATTAATGTCTTTTAAAAAGTAACCCCAGCCAGATAAAAGTGCCACAATAAACGCCTCATTGTCTACTTTTAATTATATAATATGCTGCATACTTTATTTTTTCTTGCCGTATATTTTGCTTAAATTATGCGGCACTGAAAATCAACACTGCCGCATAATTTTGTCGTGCTTTGGTGCATAATTCGAGAGGTTCCGGTTATAAAGTTCGCTGGTCTAGTTAGACAGAATATGCTCTTTGTGGCAGCACTCTGCAATAGAGTAAAACTTGCGGTGACAGCCTTTGTGCTGCTGCACCTTTTCCTTCTGTGTTAACAGACTGTCATGTTTCCTTTCCGAGACTTTAGTTTTGAAGTTAATTGGGACTTGCAGTCTCCCCTTGAGGGGGAACATATATGCATGTTTAAGTGGAAATAATGGTTATATTTGTGGCAAAATCTGTATTTTTTTTATTCTAAGATATGAAGAACCTGGAAAAGTTGCTCAGAGATGCAGTGGTCTATGGCCAGCCTCGAACTCATAGAAGTTGGAAAAAAATCCTTATCATCGTTGAAGGAATTTATAGGTAAATGTTCATTATTTCACATTATCTTCCTCCTCTGCTGTGCACTCTGAAAGAAAAACATGGTCAAGTATATTGCTAAGTATGATATGTAAATATGTGTCTTTTACGGAATGCAGAAGACCTACTCGAGGGAAAAACATCAAAAGTATTTTTTATTTTACTTGACTGTTTGCAACCTCACCAGTTTGTAATAGTGCTGGAGAGCCCATCTCGGTTTTACAAATTACTTGGCTCAGATGGAGAGCAGTTTAATGTGGTTTACAGCCTGATTATTTCGAGAAACTGCTGGCTGCTCCACCTAAGTAACACATACAAGACAGACAAGGAAAACATCTGTCAACTTTGTGGCCTCGCACCACAATTTAAATATATCAAAAAGGAGAATTGAGAAAGTGGTCATAAAACAGCTGCAAAACAGTGAACCAAAGGGGCAGACAAAAGGAAGTCCATGTTTTTTTTTCAGACTGATCAGATTATATGCAACATAAGTCTAAAAGTCACTTTAACAAAAACCGACACGTTTTCAGATAGTCCAGTTACGTCATTATAAGCGTGAAATGCATTTACTTAGTTTGAAGGCCTTGACCCGACAGCGATGACCTGTTGCAGTTTTAAAAGTTAAATCTTATAGCTGTAGGTATTTAATGTGAACATGCCTCGGCCTCTATTAGGATCGGTAACCAGTACATGCCGAATCTAATGCCAGAGGTGGCATGCTTCATCAGAGGGATTCTCCTCACACCGTAACAGCGAGTCACTGTGCGGGTTGTGGCTCCCGCTGTAACCGGGAGGAGCTCTTCTCATGTTTTAGTATGTTTTAATGTTCCCTATGGAGTCAAATACGTGGTGAGGCTAGCGGAGTGTAGTGCAAACTTAAAGATTGTAAGTGGCCTGATTAAAACTGACTCCAAACAGACGTTATGCCTTATTCTTGTCTGTCTGTGTCAGGATTAAAAAGAATGAGTAAATATGCAGGGCAGCAGTCTGTTACCCTGCTAATGTACTGTCTCGTGGTCAATATATTTCTGCCCTCACTAAACCCCTCAGCTGAGATGTCTGGGCACTCAAGGACCTCGATCCCGGCCTGCTACGAACTCGCTATCCAGGTCTGTTGGAGTGTGCACTATGCGTCTTCCACTAGGGCATTTAGATTTGAGATGCAACACCCGACTTTTGCTGGTCGTTGGAAAGTGGATCTGATGATGAAATATCGGGGACCACTTTCTTTATGGTTTTGTATGTTGTCTTTCCATGTATGCGCTGTTTGGCTTTTCTTATTGAAAGCAGAAGTGAATTGTTTGACGTCCTGGTAAATGCCCCTACACCTCCTCTGAGGGTTTTAGAGAAGGCAGAAACATGTTGGCTCCTTTTGCCTACAGTGGAGTTGTAGCCCACACCGTGGCTTGCTGTTAGTGTGAGGAGAACCGAAGCTTGCCACCTCTGGTGGGTGAGGGATTTCGTCCTATTAAAGGAACACTTCACTGACAGTCTAGGTTTCAAATACTGATTCTCGTAGACCTGGGTATTTTGTTGTGTGTAGTGTTTATGGTGCAGCAGTGAATACAAGCTGGTCTCAAAATCTCCCTATGCCCCCACCTTTGTTTGTTTTAGATTTTTGCAATGCACAAATTCTCTGAGCTAGGACACGTTTACATATCTCAACCAAATGTCTGGCAAACAGTTTGCTGTAGGACCTTTTTTGGTAGGCAGGGTAGATCCATACCCCTGTAGTACATTCTGCACTTTTAAGCATAAGCACTTTATTGTTTGCTAGATGGTGGTGCCCAGCAGCTTGCAAATAAAAGTAAGACTTTTATTTTTATATAAACCAACATTACTTATGTGCAACTGTCAGAACCCTTTTCAGGCAGTCGCGGGGCACTCGGGTTACTGGGCTCAACTGTGGTGGTTGGGCTGATGTCCGAGGGCCCGACCTACTATGGATGCTGGGCAACTGGGCCAAGTACTACTTCTGCACTTCACTCTTGGTGGTAGCTGTGGACGAGCAGTCAAAGGCTTCCTGGGGGAGGGGGTGGATAGGGGGGCAGGGGAGTGGATACATATTAGTGGACACTACTCAAATAACATACTGCAGTATCAATAAATCAATGTCCAGACAAGTATTTATTTTTATGATACAAATAAGTATTTTATTTTTAACGCTGCACATTCAAAGACCGATTATGACATTTAAAGACCACACAATACATTTCCCTCTTGAGGTCGCCAAGTCCCTGTCCCACCTGCTCCTTGCAATGTGGTCGGGTTATTCTCTATTCACTGGTTGCTGAATTCAGCGAATGCTCACTACTAGGCCTTAGCTCAGGAGTCCACCCCAACTCTTAGAAAATAGCCAAAAGTGTCTTGGCACCACAGCGCTCTCAGCAAGTTCACCAGGTCCCACCAGGCCGGTTTACCAGTCTTAACTGCTCAAGCAGAGAGGAAGCGTGCAGACTCTCAGCGGGTGCTCCATCCACACATACTCGCAAGGCTCTGGTCCTGCTTGGTGAGTTTCTGCATGTGGGAGTCCTAGCAGCACTCACAAAGCACAGGTTCTCCTCTGAGCCTACATGGCCTTCTCTGGCGGCAATTGGAGGAGTTCTGGTGCGCCTTCTGCACAGTACTGTGCTCCCGAACGGAGGTGGGGGGGCGGTTTGGCAGGAGGAATTGATTCTGATGCTCCTGATCAGGGTCCCAGTGATGTGGTAATGTTGCCACCACATCCTCACTCAGTCCATGTGGTCAGGTTAGATAGTCGTCGATGTTCCTCAGTGTGCCACTTTGAGTCCTCTGATAAGTGGCTAGGACTTAATATGATGTAGCTGCCGAAAGCATGTCAGTTGCTGCAACACTTGATGTAGGAAGGGTGAAATAATGCCAATAATGCATAACCAGTAATAAGGAATTGCATAGTTGTTTCAATTTTAAAAGCAATTGTGTTGAGAAAATCGTGTATGAAAGTAGCAATTTTAACAGAGTGCATTTTGCTCTACACGTCGTAAGCATTTAGCCACTCCACAAGGTCAAATCCATGTTTTCCTAGAACTGTTTTGTTTGTGTAACACGTTCTGTGCCAGCTCAGCCTACCAGCTGTCCAAGAAAAAGGTTGGTGTTGCCAACGAATGATAACACCCACTGATTGAAGAATTGGACTGCCAGATCAGCACATGCTTACACACGGAGATGTATTACAGGAGAGGCTGTGCGTTGTACCCAGAGCCTAGCCACATTCTTAACCTGCCATCCATCTGTCTGAAATGAGCTCCTGGGTAAACTGAACGTACTTCCCACAATTATGCCATTGACACTGGCGGGAATCTTTGATCTCACGAAAAATCGAGACTGCAGACACGCAGCGTCAACCTTTTGCTAAAATCAAACATCGGATGGATCAGAGTTGATTAAACCTAAATATGGTTCCTTATTCTTAAAAAAGTAGGGGATGCATCCTCGTCTTCCATCGGGTCCCCTTCCAGATCAAATCAAAGGAGGGCGTCAAACCCTATGCGTATATTTTGCCCACTTAAGTCCATGAAAGAATATGTTAACGCTAGGATAGAATCAGCTGATTTATTTATGTACTCCTTCTGGCACTGTCGATTATAGTCCGTTAGGTAAAACGACAAAATAAATCAACAATAAAAAAGTAAGCTTTTTGGAGAAATGTGCCCTTTTTTAGATGAACAAGAAATGCACGTTTTGCGAGGGGAGTTGCCGGATCAAAACTAGACTACTGTAATGTCAGTTTTATAGGTACCATATGTTCTGTTTAGCTATCAAGTAGGGGCGGTAGGGGGCCCCTGTTTTATGCACGCTATTGAAATAAATCACACAGGAAGCATTTATGGTTTTCCTTGGCTGCCCGGCATTCTAACTGCCTTCCGTCTGCCAATCCCAGCCACTTTATTTCCCCGCCTCACGTCACAGGGTCTAAACCATTTTCCGCCCCATTAGCAGGGGAGGTAAACATTTAGCACATCCTGACACGGGTGTCGGAACAAACACCCCTGTCAGTCAAACCACTTGGGGAGGTCCCCAAACATAACATTCCTCCTCAACTATGAAATAACTGACAACTAAACAGAAAACTCAATTCACTCCCCATACTCAGTTCAATGGTGACCGCAATTAACTTTCCACTGATCCTTTGCCCAAAATGGTCCAAAATACATTGAAATGTCCCATTTACTCACACACATAGTCCTTCAGCCTCTCCGGGGGTGATAGGCGGGATCGCAAATGGTATCTACCCCTCCCTCTGCCTTGAATCACCTCCTGGCTGTCTTCCTCCACATGCACCTCTGCAGGCTGATCCTCCTCAACCTGGGTCGGGGGCCTCATAGGTGCCACTTCTCTCTCTCCACAATCATCCCGGGTAGATGTTGGACTATTCTTCAACTCACTCTCATTGAAAACGTCTGACCTCTCGAAGTCTTCATCTTCTCTCTCTCTGCTCCTGTCTTTTCCGCTCCTTTGACCAAACAGGTGCTCTCCGTGATAAGCCTTGAAACAGGAGATGTTCCTTGTCACCATCTCAGTTCCTCTTGTAACTGTCACGAGCGTTCCTTTTACTCGAGTGACCGTCCACA